>NC_067480.1:63228367-63860867 GCF_947179515.1 Apodemus sylvaticus | reverse complement strand
TGTACCATGCTTGCCTAGATGCATCCACGTTCCTGCCTTGAAGATACTTGACTGAACCTCTGAACCTGTAAGCCAGCCCCAGTTAAGTGCTGTCTTTTATAAGACTTGCCTTGGTCGTATTAGCTATTCACAGTAGTAAAATTCTGACTAAGACACCAAATCATCTAGAAATCAAATCATTGGCAACAGATTTTAACCAACATCTGTTTTTCTGGTACCTCTTTGTATTCCTCCACTATTTCATTTTGTTCACTTTGGTGAAATATTATTTACTGTATTTTTTAATTATTAGGAATATTATATAGTCTCCCAATCCTCTCGCATCCCTCTTCCATCTGTGCTATCTTCTCTTCTTTAGAATATTCCAATGATTTTTGGATTAATAGTCATTCACATCAACATTTTTTAAATGAAATTTAATTTCTTTTATTTATTCAGTTTACATCTTGGTCACTGTCCCTCTCCCAGTCACCATATCCCACATTTCTCCCATTTCTCCTCCTCTCTTTCTCTGAACAGGTGTGGACCTGGGTATCCCCTTCCTAACCTAGCACTTCAAAACTCTGCTACACTAGGGGCTTCCTCTCCCACTAAGGCAAGACAAAGCAGTCCAGAGAATGGTACATATCCCACATACAGACAACAGCTTTTGGGATAACTCCTGTTCCACTTGTTCAGAACCCACATGGAGGCCAAGCTGTGCATCTGCTACAGATGGACAGGGAGACCTAGGTCCAGCCCATGTATGTTCTTTGATTGGTGGTCAGACTCTGAGAGCCCTGAGGGTCCAGGTTAGTTGACATTGTTGGTCTTCCTGTGTTGTTCCTATTCCCTTTGAGGCCTAAAATCCTTCCTCTTATTCTTCCATAGGAGTCCACAAGTTCCATCCACTGTTTGGCTATGGGTGTCTGTATATGTCAGAGTCAGCTGCTTGGTGGAGCCTCTTAGAGAACAGCCATACTAGACTCCTGTTTACATGTATACAGAATATCACTAACAGTGTCAGGGATTGGTGCTTGCTAATGGGATGTGTCTCAAGTTGGGTCATTTCTTCAGTCTCTGCTTTATTCTCCATGCCTACATTTCTTGTAGATAGGATAAATTTCATTGTGAAAGGTTTGGGGGTGGGTTGGTGTCTCTTGATCCACTGGCGTTATGCCTGGCTGCAGACGGTGTCCTCTTCAGGTTCCATATCCTCAATGTAGTGACTTACAGCTAAAAATACCCTTATTGATTCTTGGGTGCCTTCCTTATCCTAGGTCTCTATCTCACCCTGGAGGTGCCCCCCACCTCCTCACTCCCATCAGTTTCAGATTTTCATTTTTTTCATGGCCATTTTGCCGTCTCTTCTGTCCTTCCCCAAACCTGTTCCTGAATCCTCATTACCCCTCTCTCCAAGTTCCCTCCATCTGTCTGCTTCTTATGACTATTTAATTCTCCCTTCTAGGTGAGATTCAAACTTCCTTGCTTGCACCTTCCTTCTTGTTTAGCTTTATTAGATCTGTCGAGTATAGCATGGTACCTGTATTTTATGGCTAATATTCACTTATAAGTGAATACATACCATACATGGTGGACCAACATTTGTATTGTGCTATAAGATGTTAAAGACTGTCAATTTCTGGCATCTCATTGTTTTGATCAATTGGGCTATTAGGATTCACTTCCCATTCTCATAGTCCATTAAACAGTTGTCTCTCCATGCTATTTGTGCTTTCATTTTAAGTTTATTTTTACTTTAAAAATTTGTTTTTAAATATATAGTATACTGTGATTTACATTATTATGTTAATAGATTACATGTTGTATTACTACAATATTTATATAATTGTGAGCATTACATGTATATGTGTTAATGATACACATGCAAATATTCTTTGAAAAGGCCTAGCTTTCCCATTTATAATCCTCTATGTAGACATTGTTGTATAGCTATTTTCTTCTACTTGAAACAGTACTTCTTGGAGAGAGGACAGAGGTTCTTTATTTTAAATTTATTTATTCTTTAATCCTTTGTTATATTCCAGACTTCATATCTTTCTCAGTCTGCCCCCAGACTCTTCCTATTCCATACCCTCCCAGCCCCCTTCCCCCTTCCACCACCATCTCCAAGAAGATGTCCCTATTTCTCTAGGACAGAGGTTCTTAAGACTCAGGAAATAAGTTACAGGATTTGTGAGGCATTTCTTCAAAGATATCAGAGCAAATGACATGCACTTGGGATAGGCGAGTCTCTCACTGTCCCTGTTACATTAATGCCTTCAATGAACTCCAGTGGAGAAACTTTCATCAGAAGTCTATGTTGGTGTGGGTTTGCAAAGACTCAGTTGCCTCCTAGTTGCCAGCTTTCTTGTATAGGTACAGCTACCATGTCCTGCATTTTCTATGGATGTTGGAAATTCAAATTTAGGTCCCATACTAATTTACTGTTATTCAAGTAATGTACTGATTTGACCATTTCCTTTGCTCCTTGAAATATATTTTAAAATAGTTTTCATTATATGGGTATGATATAATTTCATGAAAACCAATTTATACAAGAATAAATATATCACATATATTGTTTAGCTGATGTGACCCTAAGATACAGCAAACTAATAAATGTTTAGAGTACCTAATACTGACTTAAAGATGTATTTTGTCACTAAGGGATTTTAGTTTTATCTTTATAACATTTTCTATAATATAAATTGGTTATACATCATATACATACATATACATATTCACATACACATACATACATACATACATACCGTTAGAAATATCAAAGATAAGTATGAACCATTTTTTGAGCTTTAGCTCTTTACTGATGAGATGATTAAAAAATGTCTTCAAGATTTGGGAGACAGATTGATAGCTAAAATACAGAGCATACAGAGTATGGAAATTAGTAAGTAAATTTGCCTAAAAATAAGAAGTGAGTGCAACAATGGCAGACAATGATTTTTGGGGGAGTACTGGGGGGAGGTGATACTGAAATTAATATAGATCTTTTGAGATTGGCTTTTGAATAAAATGTGTGTCACTGGTTTTGTCTAAAAGAAAAAAAAGCCACATAACCCCAAATAGGCCACTGGCTAAAAAGCCTCTAGAGAGAGTCCAAGCCAAGATCTGAGTGCCAGGCATACAGAGCTAATTAAAAATATATTCTTTAGTAACAAGTGGGCTTGCAAAATGCAGCACAAAAGAAACCCAGTTATACATAATTAATATGTAGTTTTATCTACCAGGATGCATCTTCCTAAAATGATTGATGGAACTATATTCAACACTCAAGAAAATACTGAATATGAATCAATATTAAAAATTGATGCCCTGATATGTCCAGAGGTTAACTTTCCCCCATGTGATGAGGGAGGATACCAGTACATTCGCAGTACCACATGTTTTTCTCAGCCAACTGCATCCTTGAGTTGCCAAGGTGCTTGATATCTCACTCATTGATCCTAATTATTCCTTTTCCCCACTCAGGATTAAATATACCTTAATGGATCTTAAATCTGCCCAACAAAGAGGCTGACACAGAGTCTTGTCTTACTCATGGCATACAATTATTAATTAATGAGGGTCAGCTGCATAAGAGGCTTGCCACTGATATGTGTAATAGGGAAAAATCATTGCAGACTGAATTATATGCAGTGGAACAGGAAAGAGTACATTTTATTAGAACCATCAAAATTTCCTGTTTCCAAACTAATTAAGTTAACTCTTTCTGTAGTTTAAACAAATTGTGTTTATGACTTTTATGTTGCTTCAATTTCCTTCTAGCAAATAAAATGTCTGTGTCTTTTCATTAAGGGCAATCAGCTTCCTTCCTACAGCAGTTAATGCTTGTTTTGGCATCACATTTCTCCTCTATACTGTTGGGTGGGGGTCAAGTAGAGTGTGCAATATCCATCTTGAGTCAGTGTTGTGAGCCCACAGTCACCGGAAAACAGCTAATTCTCTGAAGTCTCCAATACTGTTTCTCAACGAAAGACAAATGCTCCGTGACACAGTGACAATTAACTTAAATCTAGCCTTTCCCTTTTGAGACACCCTTTTCACCTGATCACACTCTGGTTATCTAATCTTAGCTGAGACTTTGATTTGGGACTACTCATCTCACAAGAGAATTCCTTTGAAGTTTGAAATCTTGTTAAAATAAAGGACATCTGATGACCTTAGTTTCAATGAACTGAACTGAATCAGAGACCAGATGTGCAGACTCTCTTGGAGAAAAGAGCAGTTCAGAAAATAAAGCAAAACACAACAGAATTACAAAGCTTTGAATTTAGTATGCTTGCTTGTTCCATGGGGATATCTCAATTGTCACATCAATTCTTAAAATTAATATGTAGTATAGTTTTCTTTGTATAACCACTGAGTTAAGCAGTATTAGGGTTTGTCCCAATATAATAATGTAGAAGCTCACCTCCCAAATCTGACATTAATAGTAGTCATTTTGTATGGCAAAATTGGGTAAGCATTTTGTATGGCTTTGACATCTAAGGTTTTGTGTTTGGCAATTGATTAGCTCTAGGTAAGGCCATTAGGAAGAGATTCTTGGTGTCTTCATATGCCAAGTGAGAGAAACCATACAATATATTCATTTATTCAGTCATGTGACACAGTGCTACCTGTCATATCAAGGCTGTCAGCAAGAAGACTCACAGAATAGTAATACAATTTTAGTAGGATATATATGTGTGTGTGTGTGTGTGTGTGTGTGTGTAATATATTATTTTTATATAATATATTATATACCATAAAAACTATTAGAAATATAGAATGTGAAAACTCTCAGTTGGGAAAGAATTGTGTAGTTAATTACTTAAAACCTATGTCTGCTAAATAACATATATATTGTTTCTTCAAATAAAGAAATACCCATTTTTTCTTGCATCTCCAAAATCATTAAACATCAATGATTATAATTCATATGCTCAGTTGATTCAGCCTGTAGATTTCAGAATACTTTGCCTTTAACGTTCATAGGAGTTAGTTGTATTGCAGATTTGTTGATTAAGGTGAATGTCAAAATCTAAATTAATTTCTTAGTTACCTTAGAAACTAGAATACTATGTGTTTATGTCTTAGAAAAGCAGATCAATCCTTGGCTGGTTCTTAGTGTTATTTCTATATGAAATTAAGTGGTTTTAAATCTATATGTTCATATTCTTCTCTGTGATACACTTTCAAAAAACAAAATAAAACAAACAATAAAACAAAAAAATCCCTGAGTTGGGGATTTGTTGGTGCTTTCTAGTTGTAACCATGGTTGGGAGATCTTTCTGTTGGCAAACAGACTGGACTCCCCCAGAGCACAGCTGTAAAACTGCTTTTAACATGCCCTTATTTACACTTGATATATATATATATATATATATATATAGTGTGTGTGTGTGTGTGTGTGAGAGAGAGAGAGAGAGAGAGAGAGAGAGAGAGAGAGAGAGAGAGGAGGAGGAGGACAAGGCATTTTGGACGGAGGATTTAAGGAAACTTCCATTTAATATTTCAATTTAATATTTAACTCCTCTTTCTAAGCTTAGTTTCTGAATCTTTCATCTCTGCACTTCAATTTAGTTTTATGTCTCTCCTCAACAACAGCAAAAATAGATATTATTTAAAAAATACAGTATCAGTTCTATCATATTTGCAACAGAGGAATTATTTGAAATATTTACCTTTTGTTTGTCAAATAGAAATAGTGATTACTCACTTTCTTGGAAAACTCGTGTATTTTATGAGACCTGCTACTGTGTAATCATGAATATAAGCATTGGCAAGTATTCTTCACAACCTGCATATTTGCTGAAAATATATCACTATACGAGGGTACAATTCTAGAAATTCAAATATCAGCACAGAGAGGTGACAGTGAAATGTATATATAGGACCTATTTAATAAAATAAGATCTAAGTCTAGGTTACTGCTAACTGATAAAGATAACATGTGTAGCAAAAACTAGTATCAAGATAGACAGATAATTTGGATAATTGGTCTTAGTATGACAAATTATATTTTTATTCTTCTCTTAGTTTCACATTTATAAATATGAGCTATTCAACCAGTAAACTGCACCATTTATTAAAATCTTGGAAAACTTTCTACATTTATTACTTAATTATTCTTGTCTTTATTAAATGTTATGATTGTATATGAAAAATTAGGAGAATTTATCACCATAATACAAATGGGTTTTCATGATAATATGTCTCTTTTTGTCAAATCATGTGTGGATAGAACTACCTGAGACCACAACTAAACCTGCTTTTCCTCAGTTTTTCAATTTGTTTTTTTCACATTTTATGCATAACAAAAGTAAAATAAATACATTATCTCAATAATTTTTTGATGAATGAATGGTAACAGATATTGTTTAATCAAGGTAAAGCTATAGATGTATTATATTTATGGGACTAATCTGAACACTGGCAATAAACTGAGCATAAATTCTTTTGTAGGTAAAGATGTCATGCAATCATAGAGCATTGTGGTCTATTAAGGTTTATTTTGTTTATTGAAGGTTGCTATAATCAGGAATATTAATTTATTAAACCAAAGATGTGTTTAAGTTTCTTAACATATACCTGCAGATCTACTAAGCATGAGAAATAGGATATGGGCAAAGCAGAAGAAAATCAATTCTTAGTCAACCTATCATAAATGATGGTACAAAGAGACAAGAAATAAAACAAGGCAGTGGGGAGGAACTTGCGACACTAATAGTGCATGGTCACTACATGTTCCCTATCATAACGCATGATTGGTAACAGAACAAAGATGAAAGGTAAGGCCCTTTTGATTACTCCACATGTAGGCTATAAAAGTAAACGAGGACAGAAAATGTTTAAGAAACTGATGTCAGCACATGTATTTGGTTGAAATGGAACCCACACAATTCCTTGTCATTAGGGGATCTGTGCTCTGAATTATAATTGTAGTGAAGTCAAGATCCTAGTAAAGAATAAATTAAACAGTACACATTAGGCTGATACAGAAACTCAAAAAGGCTCCTTTTAGTGTCATCAGATGGTGAACAAAGTTACTGGCTAGTACGAGTTTGCTTAAATCAAAACCATTTTAAATAAACTGAACTTTTGTATGCTTAAATTTAAAATTTAGATATTTTAAAAATAAGATAAGAAATAATACATCTGAATAAGTAACCTCCAGAGATATATTTCAGGTAAGAAATTTTTATATTATAAAAACTGTTTTCCTGAGGGAGAATTTTTTGCATAATATTCTCACAACTGAATCTATACTTGATCATTTCAAGTAAAACCAACTAAGTTGATCTGAGAATATTCCGGTACCCCTACACTCATTTTTCCACATTACACACATACATACATACTTTACATGTAAACCCACGTGCATGATTTTCATATGAAAATACATAGAATTGTATTTATTTTGTACAAAGTTTTTGGTTAAAAGCAAGTTTCCATGTAATGATTCTTTAATCTTAAAATTATCATTTATATCAATAAGGTACCCATATCACAATTCAAATTGTATTTTCTATAAAATATGTATTCAACAAAACAAGTTGAATTACAAAATTATAGGCCATAACTTTCTTTCTTAATTTCAACGTATAGTACAAAGCTACAGTAACTAAGACATTGATATAAATAGATTAATAAAATAAATTCATAGTATATATATATGTATATATATACACATATATATATGTGTATATATATACATATATATATATGGACATATCTACATGCACTCATAAACATATATATGGACAGCTTCTTTAACTGAGTCTCTTGTGCTAACTGAATACACACATGAAGCATTTAAAATGTTACTTACTTCATAATACATAAAAACTATTAAGTAAAACTGGATCAAAACATTAAACCTTAAAACCCACAAGGAAAATAAATAAAAAAAACCTTTTAGGGTTATTATGGACAATTGTTTCATGAGCATAAAACCAAAAAAAATATGCAATTGGAACTAAATTTATTTAGACAGTAAAATATATAAATACAAAAACAAAAATATCATACGGAAAATAAAAGAAAAAATTAAAATAAGCTAATGTTACTTTATATTTTACATCTGATAGGAAATAAGTTTCAAAAATATCTAAGAAATTTGTGCAACCCAATAACAGTGACAATTACAATGAACAGGAAAGGCTCTGCTCTATCACTGACTGACTAGCATGGATTTGACAGAGGAAGGTAGTAGCCAAAGAATATAAAAGAAGATGAATGAGAAAGTGTTTTACTGTGAATAAGGGTCCAAGAATTTACCTCACAGTATATATAAGTCTAGGAAGCATATGACAATGCAATGAAGTAGGACATAAAAGTTCAAAGCATGTAGCAAGACCCAGTGTCCCAGATCTTTGGAAGGGAGGCTTCAGAATCTAATGTGCCTAGAAGACACTAGCAATATATTTTAATATTGATAGAAACAAACCTGTACAGAAAAGTATCCTTTATATAGGTATCAGTATAAGCAGAGATTCAGAAATCCATGAGCAAATTTCACGCTATACACATGCTGGGATGCTGGTGGCTTTTATATCATAATGCTGACCTTGAAAGTCACCCTACATGCTACAGTTGATTATGACCACACAGAGACAATATAGTTGTGACAAGACAATAAGATAAATATCATCTATATAAAGCCCAAGTCTATGAAATGGTGTAAAAGTCTTAGAATATACATATCCATAACTTCCTTTTTAAAATAATAATAAATGTAGATGAGGAATTTATTATGTATCACAAGTCATTTCTGGCTAGTTTTTAAACAGAAAAATGATTTAAAATGAGTTTTCTAAACACAAATGAATAATTATTTCTTGTTTTCATTAAATCATGATGAAGTTATGGTAAGTGGAAGTCAAAACTAATTTATTGTTTATGCTTAGAAAACTGAGATTCTAGATTTCAAGTCACACATGGGTAGGAAATGAGCTTCTCTTATAGTCAGAGAAAACAAAAACCTCAAGCAGAGCAATCCAGTAAACCATTTCACATAATGTCTGCTGTATCCTCAGGAGAGAATTCCTGTAAAAGTGTTAGCATCACAAATTGCAAGCAGGTCAAGGGAGAATTGGGCCTATGGCCTAGCTACAATAACTGTCAGGAGGCAGCAAAGAACATCTGGTTACTGTTATGGCCAAATACATTACCATTTCTCCAACCTGCCTCATTTCTAGAAAAAAACAAAAAACAAAAATCAAAATCAGTATCTTCTCACAAGTGGGACTGAAATTACTGCATCGTTACTCAGACAGTTCCATCAGGGGCCACATCTGGAAAGACACTGATATCAACAAGTTTCTTGTGGTGACAACTAAATGATGGAGGATTCAAGAGAATTAATGATACAACTTTATCATTTCTATATATTTTCTTTAGCAGATTCAGAAACATTTGAAAATTTCCCACTCAACCAAAAAGTCTAACTCTCAACATTACATATAAGAAACTTAACTCTGATGTAAAAATTTTAATCCTTCTCAAAATTAATGTAGAACTTAATTGGAAAGTATTGCTCATTCTAAAGAGATTTCCTTGAACATTATTGTACATAAAATGAAAATAAATTCATGAATGCATGTAATTATTCATCATATGCTAAATTAGGTTAGTGCAAAGACAGCGATTTTCTATCAAGCTCAAAATATGTGACATAAGTACAGACAACTTATTAATATTGCTAATACTCTCCACTCCCTCTTTAGGTTTATGTCAACATGCAAAAAACAATATTTTCTGTGTTAATAAAGAGTATGCATATCTTAAATCTGTAATATTCAAAGTCTTGAGTCTTGTACTTCATTCCCATCAATACAAATTAATATGTAAGTACATAATTAAAACATTGAGTTAAATATTGATATTTCAAGGTTTCTTAAAGAGACTGTACCCCAGGTCTCATCTTATAAACATATGGCTTTATCTTAATAATACTAGCATATTCAAAGATAAGTATATGAGTTAAAGTTATCTAACCAAAACTACAAAACCTAAATAAAAATAAAAAAAAATATGGGAAAATAGAAAAGAATAATAAACTTAAACAGGGAAAATAATTTATGTACATTAACCTTAAGGTTTCTTCTTCATCTGAATACAGAGATACATGTTTCAAGATAGTTCTGCCTGATGTTTTCATTTGTGGGTAGGACTGCTCCAATTAATGTATGTATAATTTGCATCTCTAGATATTGAAAAAATACATATGCATATATACATTATATATACATACATATATATGACAAAAAATAAAATTATATATGTATATGTAATCTTTATATAAATATAAAGCTTTTTTACCAGAACTAATTGTGAATTATATAATGTTAAAAGAATTCAAGTTGAAATGTTATGAATCCCCTCTGATTTTGAAAACAGTTTAGAAAATATGGCACATGATTTGCCTTCCATGTACTGCATCGTTGCACAACTTGATTTGATGGATAATCTATCACAACATCCAGCTCCCCCACCACAAATGGATTAAAGTAGAGACGAATATTGTGAGGTCCAAGCTCTGCTGCAAGGAAAGGAGCATGGTTACAGGAGGCTATAAGGAGTTTGAAGCAGGTAACATATATGTTGCTAGTATAGAGATGTGAAGCCAGTTAGAACCTAGGCACATGTTAGCACACATGGGGTACGCAGAACTGACACATACATGGCATGCATGGAGGTAGGCACAGAAGCCTACAGCGGGACAAATTCAAGTAGTCTGGTCAAGGCAAGGGACAAGACTAAGGACTTATCTCTAACCTCAAAAGTCTCACTTAGACACAACCCAGGCAACTGTTTCATTCTGCCATAAATCATTAGTTATAGAGCAGATTAGTTCACTATTCACTCTTGGGATGTTCAAACACATTATGTCAGCCATTTTGTGCTGATTTATAATTCCTAGATGTCCATCCTGAGTCATCTTGGCTCCTTCAGAACCATTGCTGTTACTATTCTCCATCTTGGCTCATGCAGTCTATCCATGGCAGCATCATCTTGCCTAAATGTAAACATGAAGTAAAAAGCAGACAAAATGGCACTTCCATAAGTTATCCTATAACACGTTATTCCATTATCATGATCACAGTACCAATACTGATCACTGATTGGTTTGATATTTAATCAGGCTTCATCATTGACTAAGCTCACTATGAGCTCAACTGTGATCTAATACTTTTCCACTGCTTTTATTTTAGCTCTTGTAAATAACTTCTCACAAACATGACTGCTGAATCTAAATGTTAACTTTGTTAAGTCAGTGAACATACATACACTGAAATCTTGAGAATGAGAGTACTTTGAGGAAACAGTAATTTTAAACAACAAATCCATTCCTCTTTCACTTTGTAAAGTCATCACAAAAATTAGAGGGTGGCCAGAAATAAGGAATTATAAGAAAGAAAACTACAGAAATTAATAATGGTTATAATTAAAAAATTTTAAAAAATCATATTTTGAGGTGGGTTTTAGTTTTACTATATAATATATTTGGTTTGTGATAGAAAATGTTTCTTTATTCAGATTCTTGTGACTAAGAAACAGACTAGTGTTAAAATGGAAAAGAATTTTAAAGAGATGCCTTCTATCTTGTGAAAAACTTGGCTTGAAATATAGATGAATCTTATCTCCCCTCAATCGTTTAGGGCACTACTCATTTCAAACTTCCTTCCCTATACCTAATCTGAAATATAGCTTTGATCTCAGTCATTTCTTGTGCTGTGTCAGAGGATAATAAATGTAAATGGAACATTTAAACTATCAGTAATTCATTCTGTAAGAGCAGCTCAATGGGAGTGTCAGCTGAAGCTACTGATTGAGATGTGAAGTTTCTAAGTCTCTTCATGCATCTCATTTAAATTTTAGTATAATTTATATGGAAAGTCACCAAGAAGAATGAGCAAAAACAGCCTGCTTAGTTACTTACATTTTAATCTATAATTCACATGATAGAACCTTATTTTCCAGACATTTGTACATTTGTATTCAAACTATGTGAAAGTAAATGTTTCTTTTGCTATCTGGTACAAACAAAAGGCAGGCAGGTATCAGCAGATTGTCACATGTCACGTTTCCATTTTCTTTTTCTTTTTTCGGTTTTTGGTTTTATTTATTTATTTTTATTTATTTACATTTATTTATTTTAATTTATTTACATTTCAAGTGTTATCCCTTACCCTGATCTCCCCTCTAAGAACCCCCCTATCACATCCACCTCCCCTGCTTCTCTGAGGGTGTTCCTTCAGTTATCCAACTCACTCCTGCCTCCCTGAGTTTGAATTCCCCTACACTGGGACATCTATCAAACCTTCATAGGACCAAGGACCTCTCCTTCCATTAATGACTGACAAGGCCATTCTCTACTACATATTCAGCCAGAACCATTTGTACTCCTTGGTTGGTGGCTTAGTTCCTGGGAGCTCTAGGGGGTCTGTTTGGTTGGTATTGTTCTTCCGATGGGGTTACTAACCCCTCAGCTCCCTCAGCCTTGTCTCTAACTCCTCCATTGGGGACACTGCACTCAGTGCAATGGTTGACTGTAAGCATCCAACTCTGTATTCGTAAGGCTCTGGCAGGACCTCTCAGGAGACAGTTATATCAGGCTCCTTTCAGCAAGCATTTCTTAGCATCCACGATAGAGTCAGAGTTTGGTGATAGTATCTGGGATGAATCCCCAAGATGGACATTCCTTCAGTCTCAGCTCTTCAGCTTTTCTCCACATTTGTTCTGATGAGTACTTTGTTCCCCCTTATAAGGACCAAAGCACCCACATTTGTTCTTCCTACTTCTTGAGTTTCATGTGGTCTGTGAATTGTATCTTGGATATTCTGAGCTTTTGGGATAATATCCACTTATCATTGAGTGAATACCAAGTGTGTTCTATTGTGATTGGGTTACCTCACTCAGGATAATATTTTCTTGGTCCATCCATTTGCCTAAGAATTTCATGAATTCATTGTTTTAAATACATGAGTAGTACTCCATTGTATGAATGAATATGCCACATTTTCTCTATCCATTCATCTGTTGAAAAAATATGGGCTCCTTCCAGCTTCAGGTTACTGCAATTAAGGTTGATATGAACATAGTGGAGCATCTGTTCTTGTTATACGTTGGAGCATCTTCTAGGCCCAGGAGTGGTATAGCTGGGTCCTCAGGTAATACTAAATTTTCTGAGGAACTGCCAGAATGATTTCCAGAGTGGTTGTTCCACCTTGAAATTTCACTAGCAATGGAGGAGTGTTTCTCTTTCTACACATCCTTGCCAGCATCTGCTGTCACCTGAGTTTTTCATCTTAGCCATTCTTACAGATGTGAGGTAGAATCTCATAATTGTTGTAATTTGCATTTCCCTAATGACTAAGGATGCTGAACATTTCTTTAGGTGCTTCTCAGCCATTCAAGTTTTCTCAGTTGAGAATTCTCTGTTTACCTCTGTTCCCAATTTTTAACTGGGTTATTTGGTTCTCTGGAATCTAACTTTTTGATTTCTTTGTATATATTTGATATTAACCATCTATCAGATGTAGGATTGGTAAAGATCTTTTCCTTTTCCTAGTATGTTGGTTGCTGTTTTGTCCTATTAAATGTGTCCTTTTAGGTACAGAAGTTTTGCAGTTTTATGAGGTTCCAATTGTCTATTTTTGATCTGAAAGCATAAGCCATTGGTGCTCTGTTCAGGAACTTTTCCCCTGTGAGTATGTGTTTAAGACTCTTCCCCACTTTCTCTTCTATTAGATTCAGTGTATCTGGTTTTATGTGGAGGTTTTTGATCCACTTGGACTTGAGCTTTACAGGGAGTTAAGAATGGATTAATTTGAATTCTTATACATGTTGACTGCAGTTGAACCAGTACTATTTGTTGAAAATGCTGCCTTGTTTCTACTGGATGATTTTAGCTCTTTTGTCAAAGATCAAGTGACCATAGGAGTGTGGGTTAATTTCTGGGTCTTCAGTTCCATTCTATTGATCTACCTGTCTGTCACTGTATCAATATCATGAAGTTTTTAACACAGTTTCCCTGTAGTATAGCTTAATGTCTGGGATACTGATTTCCACAGAAGTTATTTTATTGTTGAGAATAATTTTCGCTATCCTGGGTTTTATGTTATTCTACATGAATTTGTTGAAGAATTGAGTTGGAATTTTGATGGGATTGCATTGAATCTATGAATTTCTTTTAGCATTATGGCCATTATCACTATATTAATCCTGCTAATCCATGAGCATGGGAGAGCTTTCCATCTTCTGAGGTCTTCTTTGATTCCTTTCTTCAGAGACTTGTGGTTCTTGGCATACAGCTCTTTCAGGTCTTTGGCTAGAGTCACACTAATATACTTTGTATTGTTTGTGGCTATTGTGAAGGGTGCTGTTTCCCTAATTTCATTCTCAGCCTGATTATCCTTTGAGTAGAGGAAGGCTACTGATTTGTTTGAGTTAATTTTATATCTGGCCACAATTGCTGAAATTGTTTATCAGCTGGAGGAGTTCTCTGGTGGAGTTTTTGGGGTCACTTAAATATACTATCATATTATCTGTAAATAGTGACATTTTGACTTATTCCTTTCCAATATGTATCCCTTTGACCTCCTTTAGTTGTCTAATTGCTCTAGATATAACTCAAATACTATTGTGAATATATAAGGAGAGAGAAAGCAGCCTTGTTTAGTCTCTGATTTTAATAGGATTGCTTTAAGCTTCTATCCATTTAATTTGATGTTGGCTACTGGTTTGCTCTATATTGCTTTTACTATGTTTAGGTATGGCAATTGAATTTCTGATCTTTTCAAGACTTAACACAAAGGGATGTTAAATTTTGTCAAAGACTTTTTCAGCATCTAATGAAATGATCATGTGTTTTTTTTTATTTGAGTTTGTTTATGTAGTGGACTATATAGATAGATTTCTGTATATTGAACCATCCCTGCATCCCTGGGATGAAGCCTACTTGATTGTGTTGAATGATCATCTTGATGTGTTCTTCGATTCAGTTTGTGAGAATTTTATATATTATTTTTACACTGATGTTCATAAGGGAAATTGATTTGAAGATCTTTTTCTTTTTTGGATTTTTGTGAGGTTTTGGTATCAGCTTAACTGTGGCTTCATAGAATGAATTGGATAGAGCTACTTCTGTTGTTATTTTGTAGAATAGTTTGAAGAGTATTGGTATTAGGTTTTCTCTGAAGGTCTGATAGAATTCTACACTAAACCCATCTGGTCCTCGGATTTTTTTGGTTGGGAGACTTTTAATGACTGTTTCTATTTCTTTAGGAGTTATGGGACTGTTTAGATGCTTTATCTAATCAAGATTTAACTTTGGTTCTTGATATTTGTTTAGCAAATAATCCATTTCATCTATATTTTCAATTTTTGTATATTATAGGCTTGGGTAGTATGATCTGATAATTTTTTGGATATCCTTAGTACCTGTTGTTATGTCTCCCTTTTCATTTCTGATTTTGTTGATTTGGATACTGTCTCTGTGCCCTCTCTTTGGTTTGGCTAAGGTTTACCTGTCTAGTCATTTTCTCAATGAACCAGCTTTTGGTTTTGTTGATTCCTTTTATAGTTCTTTTGGTTTCTACTTGGTTGATTTCAGCCCTGGGTTTGATTCTTTACTGCTGTCTACTTCTCTTGGGTTTATTTGTTCCTTTCATTCTAGATCTTTCAGGCTTGCTGTTAAGCAACTAGTGTGTACTCTCAAGAGAGTATCTTTTAGGAGGCAATCAGAGCTATGAGATTTCCTTTTAGCACTGCTTTCATTGTGTTCCATGGGTTTGGGTATTTTGTGGCTTCATTTTCAATAAATTCTAAAAAATCTTTAATTTCTTTCTTTATTTCTCCCTTGAAAAAAGTTATAATTGAGTAGGGCGTTGCCCAGCCTCCATTGTGTATGTGGACTTTTGTGAGGTTTTTGATATTTTTGTTGCTATTGAAGGCCAGCCTTAATTCATACTGATCTGTTAGGAGGCATGGTATTATTTCAATCTTCTTATATCACTTGAGGTCTGATTTGTGACTGATTATATGGTCAGTTTTGGAGAAGGTACTATGAGGTGCTAAGAAGAAGGTATATTCTTTTGACTTAGAATGAAATGTTCTGTACATTTCTATTAAATCCATTTGGTCCAAACCTCCTGTTAATTTTACTGTGTCTCTGTTTTGTTTCTGTTTCCATGATTTGTCCATTGATGAGTGTGGAGTGTTGAAGTCTTCCACTATTATTATATGAGGTGCAGTGTGTGCTTTGAGCTTTAGCAAAGTTTCTTTTATGAATGAAGGTACCCTTGTATTTGAAGCATAGATGTTCAGAATTGAGAGTTCTTGGTACATTTTTTGCCTTTGATGAGTATGAAGTGTCCTTTCTTATCTTTTTTGGTGACCTTTTGTTGAAAGTCGATTTTATATTATATTAAAATAGTTACTCCAGTTTGTTTCTTGGGACTATTTGCTTGGATAATTATTTTCCAGCCTTTTACTCTATGTAGTGTTTGTCTTTGACACTGAGGTACGTTTTACTGTATGCAGTAAAATGCTGAGTCCAGTTTTTATATCCAGCCTATTAGTCTATGTGTTTTCATTGGGAAAATTGAGTCCATTGATGTTAAGAGATATTAAGGAATAGTGATTGTTGCTTCCTGTTATTTTTGATGTTATTTTTATTTTTGTGTGGCTATGTTCTTTTGTGTTTGTTCAAAGATTACTTTCTTGCTTTTACTAGAGTGTAGTTTCCCTCCTTGTGTTAGTGTTTTCCATCTATTATTATTTGTAGGGCTTAATGTGTGAAAAATATTTTATAAAATTGATTTTGTCACACAGTATCTTGGTTTCTCCATCTATGATAATTGAGAGGTTTGCTGGGTACAGGAGTTCGGGCTGGTATTTGTGTTCTCTGAGGGTCTGTATGAGCTCTGCCTAGGATCTTCTAGCTTTCATAGAATCTGGTGAGAAGTCTGATGTAATTGTAATAGGTCTGTCTTCATATGTTACTTGACCTTTTTCCCTTACTGCTTTTAATATTCTTTCATTCTTTTGTGCATTTGGTGTTTTGACTATTATATGATGGGAGAAATTTCTTTTCTTGTCCAATCTATTAGGAGTTCTCTAAGCCTCTTGCATTTTTATGGGCATCTCCTTCTTTAGGTTAGGGAAATTTTCTTATATGATTTTGTTGAAGATAATTACTGGCCCTTTGAGTTGGGAATTTTCACTCTCTTCTATACCTGTTGTACTTAGGTTTGGTCTTCTCATTGTATCCTGGGTTTCCCGAATGGTTTTGGTTAGAAGTTTCTTATGTTTTTCATCTTCTTTGACTGTTGGCAAGAATTTTATTAAGTATTTTTGCATTGATATCCATAAGGGAAATTGACCTGAAGTTCTCTTTCTTTGTTGGATCTTGGTGTGGTTTTGGTATCAGTGTAATTGTGGCTTCGTAGAATGAGTTGGGTAGTGTTCCTTCTGTTTCAATTTTAGGGAATAGTTTGAAGAGTATTGGTGTTAGGTCTTCTGTGAAGGTCTGATAGAATTCTGCACTGAAGCCATCTGGTCCTGTGCTTTTTTTGGGTGGGAGACTTTCTATGACCCCTTTTATTTCTTTAGGGGTTATGGGACTCTTTAGATCATCTATTTGATCCTGATTTAATTTTGGTGTCTGATGTCTGTCTAGGAAACTGTCCATTTCCTCCAGATTCCCCAGTTATGTTGAGTATAGACTTTTGTAGTAGGATCGAATGATTTTTTGAATTTCCTCAGTCTGTTGTTATATCTTCCTTTTCATTTCTAATTTTGTTAATCTGGAAACTGTTTATGTGCCCTTTGGTTAGTCTGGCTAAGGGTTTATCTATCTTGTTGATTTTCTCAAAGAACCAGCTCCTGGTTTTATTGATTCTTTGTATTGTTCTCTTTCTTTCTGCTTGATTGATTTCAACCCTGAGTTTGATGATTCCCTGCCTTCTACTACTCCTGGGTGAAATAGCTTCTTTTTGTTCTAGCGCTTTCAGGTGTGTACTTTAGCTGCTAGTGTATGCTCTCTCCATTTTCTTTTTGGAGACACTCAGGGCTATGAGTTTTCCTCTTAGCACTGCTTTCATTGTGTCCCATAGATTTGGGTATGTTGTGTCTTCATTTTCATTAAATTCTGAAAAGTCTTTGATGTATTTATTTCTTCCTTGACCAAGGTATCATTGAGTAGAATATTGTTCATTTTCCACATGTATGTGGGCTTTCTGTTGTTTTTGTTGCTATTGAAGACCACTTTTACTCCATAGTGATCTGATAGGAAGCATGGGATTATTTCGATCTTTTTATATTTGTTGAGGTCTGTCTTATGACCAATTATATGATCGATTTTGGAGAAGGAACTATAGGGTGCTGAGAAAAAGGTATATTCTTTTGCTTTAGGATAAAATGTTTATATATATATTTATTCAATTAGTTTCACTGTGTCCCTGTTCAGATTCTGTTTTCCTTTTCGGTCCATTGAGGAAAGTGCAGTGTTGAAGTCACCCAAAATTATTCTGTTAGGTGCAATGTGTGCTTTGAGCTTTAGTAAAGTTTCTTTTATGAATGAGGGTGCCCTTGCATTTGGAGCATAGATGTTCAGGATTGAGAGTTCTTCTTGGTGTATTTTTCCTTTGACCAGCAAGAAGTGTCCCTCAGAGTCTCTTTTGATGACTTTGGGTTGAAAGTCAATTTTATCTGATATTAGAATGGCTACTCCAGCTTGTTTCCTGGGACCATCTGCTTGTAAAATTGTCTTCCAGCCTTTTATTCTAAGGTAGTGTCTTTGATACTGAGGTTTGTTTCCTGTATGCAGCAAAATGTAGGGTCCTATTTACATATCCAGTCTGTTAGTCTATGTCTTTTTATTGGGGCATTGAGCCCTTTGATGTTAAGAGATATTAAAGAATAGTATTATTACTTCCTGTCATTTTTGATGTTATTTTTTAAATTTGATTGGTTATCTTGTTTTGGGTTTGATGAAAGAAGATTACTATCTTGCTTTTTCCAGGGTGAAGTTTTCCTCCTTGTATTGGTGTTTTCCTCCTAGTATCCTTTGTAGGGCTGGGTTTGTGGTTAGATATTGGGTATATTTGATTTTGTCACATCTTAGTTTCTCCATTTATGGTGATTGAGAGTTGTGCTGGGTATAGTAGTTTTGGCTGGCATTTGTGTTCTCTTAGAGTCTGCATGCGATCTGCCCAGAATCTTCTAGCTTTCATAGTCTCTGCTTAGAAGTCTGGTGTGATTCTGATAGGTCTTCCTTTATATGTTACTTGGCCTTTTTCTCTTACTGCCTTTAATATTCTTTGTTTAGTACATTTAGGGTTTTGATTATTATGTGACGGGAGGTATTTCTGTTCTGGTCCAGTCTGTTTGGAATTCTGTAGGCTTCTTGTATATTCATGAGCATCTCTCTCTTTAGGTTAGGGAAGTTTTCTTCCATAATTTTGTTGAAGATATTTGCTGGCCCTTTAAGTTGTAAATCTTGGCTCTCATCAATGACTATAATCCTTAGGTTTGGCCTTCTTACTGTGTCCTGGATTTCCTGGATGTTTTGGGTACAAACTTTTTGCATTTTGCATTTTCTTTAACTGTTGAGTCCATGGTTTCTATGGTATCTTCAGCATCTGAGATTCTTTCTTCTATCTCTTCTGTTCTGTTGTTGATATTTGCATCTATGGCCCCTGATTTCTTCCAAAGGTTTTCTATCTCCAAAGTTGTCTCCCTTTGAGATTTCTTAGTTGTTTCTACTTCTGATTTTAGATCCTGGATGGTTTTGCTTAGCTCTTTCACTTGTTTGTTTGTGTTTTCCTGTAATTCTTTAAGAGATTTTTATGTTTCCTCTTTCATGACCTCAGCCTGTTGACCAAAGTTCTCCTGTATTTCTTTAAGTGATTTTTACATTTCCTTCTTATTGGCTTCTGAATTCTCCAGAATTTCTTTCAATGATTTTTGTGTTTCTCTTTTAAGGACTTCTAACTTTTGATCCATTTTCTCCTGAATTTCTTTAAGATATTTATTTATGTCCTTCTTGTGTTCCAGTGCAAGCTGCCTCTTCCTAGCTGGTCTGTGGGTGGACATTTGACCTCCTGCACTGCTTGGAGACTGGGTGCTGTGGCCCAGGCTATTGTGGCCTAGGCTGTTCCAAATCCAGAGGTGGAGACTGGAAGGCACCCTCCAGAGGCCTCAGGATTGGATCCTCAGCTCTGCAGGGCCAGACTCACCAGAGCATGCTGCCTTCTCCCAGCTGGCCTCCGGATGCACAGCTGGCCTCTTGCACAACCTGGAGATGGGGCACTGTGGTCCAGACTTTTGCAGATCCCTAATCCTCCTGCCAGAGGCCTCTGGACTGGATCCTATGCTCTGTAGTGATGGACTCACCAGAGCTTCTGTAGGGCTGGACTCAGCAGAGCGTGCTGCTTTCTCCCAGCCAGCTTTTGGGTGCACAGCTGGTCTCCTGCACTTCCTGGAGATGGGGTGCGTTGGCCCAGGCTGTTCTGGATTCCAAAGAGGGAACCAGAAGGCTTCCGCCAGAGTTCTCAGGACTGGAACCTAAGCTCTGCAGGGCTGGACTCACCAGAGCAAGCTTCTTCCTCCCAGCAGGCCTTCCAGTGCACAGCTGGCCTCTTGCACTTCCTGGAGATGAGGTGCTGTGGCCCAGGCTGTTCTTGATCCTGAATTGGAGACCTGAAGGCCCCTGCCAGGCCCTCAGGACTGGATCCTATGCTCTGTAGGGCCAGACTCCTCTTTGACTGTTGCAAAATGTTTTCTATGGTATCATCTGCACCTGCATCTTCTCTCCTCTGTCTCTTATAATCTGGTGGTGATGCTTGCATCTATGACTCCTGATCTCTTTCCTAGGTATTCTATCTCCAGGGTTGTCTTCCTTTGTGATACTTTTATTGTTTCTAATTGCATTTTTAGATCCTGGATGATTTTGTTCATTTCTTTCACCTATTTGATTGTGTTTTCCTGTAATTCTTTAAGGGATTTTTGTGTTTCCTCTTTAAGGGCTTCTATCTGTTTACCTGTTTTCTCTTATATTTCCTTAGGAGAGTTATTTATGCTCTTCTTAAAGTCCTCTATCATCATCATTAGATGTGGTTTTTGAATCAGACTCTTGCTTTTCTGATATATTGGGGTATCCTAGGCTCATTGTGGTGGGAGAACTGAGTTCTGATTATGATAAATAGCCTTGGCTTCTGTTGCTTATGTTCTTACCCTTGCCTTTTGCCATCTGGTTATCTCTGGCGTTAACTGATCTTGCTGTCTCTGACTGTGGCATTTCCCTCTTGCAAGCTTCTGTGTAAGTACTCCTGGGAGACCAGTTCTCTCTAGGAGGAATTTGGGTATGAAAACTGTGGTACCCAGTCAGCTCCGGCGTGCAGACAGAACCCAGAAGGATCGTGTTCCCAGCTGTTCCTTGGTTTCTGTGACCTGATGGCTCAGGGAAGGTCCCCTTTGGTCCACAAATTTGAACAGAAATGATGGTCTTTCCTGTGCTCGAAGGTAAGTTGATTCTCCTGGGAGACAAGCTCTCTCCTGGAGGTATTTGTTAATGTAGCTTTGTCGCCAGAATCAGCTTTAGGCACAGTCAGAATCTAGAAGGCCCCTGTTCCAGGCTGCTCGTCAGTTCCTGGAGTGTCCCTTTGAGCAGCAGTGGTGGTTCTACCTGCACTCACAGTCTTGTCCTCACTCAAGGGAGGCTAGCTCTCTCTGATACTATTTAGGTATGGAGCCCCGTGGCAGAAGATCAGCTTTGGCAGGTTTCGGTTTTCTATTAAAGAATCTCATGCATAAATTTAGCTATCAAAATAATTATGCTTCATTTAATATATGTGACAAAAGAGGTAATAATATATGGTTTTAATTATAATATTGTAACAATACGTTTCCTTCACAACATTAACATCTGTTCAAAAAGATAAATAAAACAATGGGGAGTAAGTTTGCCTCATCCATTACTGACAAGGAAAAGGATGTTTATAGAAGCATTTTAATCATTTAAATTGTTGATGTAGTTTGATGGCAAACTGTCTCACTAAAACATATGGTTTTCATTGTCTGACTCATATTTTGCCTTCTCAGTGGGGAATTAACTTGAACTGATATTACCATAATAATAAAAGAGATTTACTGAGCCTCATTTCTCAATAAACAGATGTTTTCTTCTACAGAGGTCAATGTAAAAGGTACCTGTAAATTAAATTAAAAAAAATCTCTCTTAATGGTTATCAGATGTTCAACAATTAACACTATTCAGAATATCCATTTCACTGGAACAATTCCTAAAATATATAAATATGTGGAAGGAAATCATCCCAATTTCCTTTTTGACTCTAGCAATCAATTTTGTCTAATCTTTAATTTCCTGAGTTGCTTGAAAATTCTATGTGCATCACATTATAATGCTTATTACCAAGGACTTAGGTATGGCTGTTTTTAAAACTAATGCAAAAATGAATACATTCCTTTCCTTTAGTTTCATAGCCCACATGGAATGCAAAGCTTATTGTAAAGAGGCAAACACACTTGTCTTGCCTGAATCCACATGCGGATCTTCTCATTCTCTAAAACATTTTTTAAGTCTTCATGCATATAACACTTGTCAAGCAACTTAGAACAATGGCTTAATAGAAAAATTGCTCTCAACTAGAAGTCGGCTACCCATGAATTAGTATCACCTCTCAGGTCTGCTGGTCATCAAACAGAAAGCAATTATGAAGGCCTAGAGAGAAAACTTTAATGTCCTATTCTTGGGATGGTATCAAAACCCAACCATATTGTCAGATGGAGGACATATAGCAAAGGTAACATTGGTGTAGAAGGGAGTACCTATATGAAATATCTGCACAATGGTTGATTATTGCAAAGTATGAGTAGAGTTGAACTCCTTACCAGCAGTTGTCTTAAAAAAGAAATATCCAAAGTCAGAATGTATTTACATACTTAATGAATAATAATTTAGAAATCTGGATTATATACAAAAACAAGGTAAACAAAAATGAGGTAAGGTAACTGATGTATGCAGGAAACTGGAGAGAGGAGGTAGAATTTCTATGTATGAATTTTAGAGAATTTTATAGACATTTAAGTTCAATCTCTTTTGATTTGAACTCAGAGCAATTGACCACTTAATAGAAAAAAATTCTTGCTCAGATAAAAATTTTTGAATCATTCTTGCAAACTACCTTATTTTACATTCATAAAATTGCTGTCGTTTTAATTTGTTGTTGTTGTTGCTAAATATGTTCTTTGAGAATTTTATGCATGCAAATAATGAATAATGGTTACTCTTATCTCATTCTTTCCTATTTTCCTCCTACACCTCTCAAACAGTTCTTATTTTGACTTAAATATTTTTCTATTTCTCACTTTGTAGCTCTAAATTTTTAGTTCAAGCCGAGATCATTCCTTGAGTAAGAAATACAGTATTTTCCCAAATGATTTCACTGAGTTTCTACCCTTTTCTTCTACCCACTGACTTAATAAGGCAAGATAATACATTAAAATCATATATACATGTGTGTTTACAGATTGAGATAAGAGATTCCTCGTGTGCAAGGACTAGAATACATTATTGTCTTCTTATAGTAAGTAACATCTAAGCTTGTGAGACTGTGTCTGTCTCCTTTCATCTTACTCCTAGACTCACTATCACCTTCATTCATATGCTTAGCACACACTGGTTTGCACTTGTCTCAGTATTTTTATTTATGTGTTCTTACAATTGGCATCAGTTATCGTTTTACTACCTAGTTGATTTTGTCTCATTTTTATCTCTTATTTTTACACCTCTGAATTATTTTCTGTCTCAACTGTGATGCTATTCTACATTCTTTATTTAAATTTGAATTGATTACTCCATTTGTGGGCCCATTAGATTAAGATCTTTTTTCTGTATACATTTTTAAGTTAATTAGGTAAAGGAACATACCAACTTTATGTTCAGTACTATAAATCCAAATCACAGGCTATTATCTGAAGACATCAAGCTGTTTATTTATGGTTTCTCAACAAAATGTGGATGATTTCAGTGATTCATTAATTTTGCTAAAGAATAATACATCAATAGTAAATTTCTAGAATCAAGAATATCTGTACCCCAAAGTGATACTTTTATTCTCTAGTCATTTACCATATTTAATGCTTTGATCAGGATTTCCTAGAAAGAATAATATATATACACACACACACACACACACACACACACACACACACACATGAGAGAGAGAATCTTATTTTTTAGTTACTATTATTTTCTTCTTCTTTTTATATTCCAGGTTTATTCCTCTCCAGTTCACATACCAACTGTTCCACATCCCATACTCCTCCCCACCACACTTGTCTCCACAAGTATATCCATATACCTCAACCCACCAGACCACTAAACTTCCTGAGGTCTCCAGTCTTTTGAGGGTTAGGTGCATCTTCTCCAACTGTACCCAGTCCCAGCTGTCCTCTGCTATATGTGTGTTGGGGGCATTATATCAGCTGGTTTATGCTGCACAGTTGGTGATCCGGTGTCTGAGAGGTCTTGGGGTTTAATTGAGATTGCTGATCCTCCTACAGGATCACCCTCCTCTTCAGTTTCATTCAGCACTTCCCTAATTCAACAACAGGGGTAGCATTTTCTGTCCATTGGTTGGGTGCAAATTCCAATATCTGACTCTTTCAGCTGCTTATTGGGTTTTTCAGAAGGTAGTCATGATAGGTCTGCTTTATTGTAAGCACACCATAGCCTCAGCAATAGTGTCAGACCTTGTGGCCTCCTTTTGACCTGGATCCAACTTTGGGCCTGTCACTGGACCTTCTTTTCCTCAGGCTCCTCTCCATTTCCATCCCTGAAGTTCTTTCAGACAGGAACAATTATGGGTCAGAGTTTTGACTTTGAAATAACAATCACATCCCTCACTTTCTGCTGGAGGTGGGTGGCACAAGTTTTCTCTCCGCACTATAGGGCATTTCATATAGGATCCCTCCCTTTGAGTTCGGAGAGTCTCTCACCTCCTAGGTCTCTGGTATATTCTGGAAGGTCCCTCCAAACTCATACCTGAGGATGCCTATGCCTCTTCTTTCTGCTGGCCCTCCATTCTTCTGTCCTTTTCTCCCACCTAATCATGTTCCTATCTCTCCCCCTGTCCCCTTTCTTCCCATATCCCTTCCTCCCTCCCTCTTTGTGGTTGCTTTCTTTTCCCTCCCCAGTGGGACTGAAGCATGCTTACTTGAGCACTTCAGCTTATTGAGCTTTTTGAGTTCTGTGAACTGTATCTTGGGTACTCTGTTTTTTGTTTGCTTGTTTGTTTGTTCGTTTGGTTTTTTTGTTAATATTCACTTATTAGTGAGTACATACCATACATGTGCTTTCGCATCTGAGTTACTTCACTCAAAATGATCTTTTTTCTAGTTCCACCCATTTTTCTGCAAAACTCAGGATGTCCTCATTCTTAATAGCTGAGTAGTATTCCATTGTGTAAATGAACCACATTTTCTGTATCCATTCATTTGTCTTGGGACATTTCTGTTGTTTCCAACTTCTGGCTACCACAAATAAGGCTGCTATAACATGGTGGAACATGTGTCTCTGTACGATGATGGAGAATCTAGTGGGTATATTCCCAAGAGTGGCATTGTTGGTTATTCGGGTAGATCTATTTCCATTTTTTTCTGAGGAACCTCCAGATTGATTTCCAGAGTTGTTTTACCAGTTTGCATTCCCACCAGCAATGGAGGAGTCTTCCTCTTTCTCCATATCTTTGCCAACATATGTTGTCCCCTGAGGTTTTGATCTTATCCATTCTGATTGCTGTTAACGTAGACTCTCAGGGTTGTTTTGATTTTGCATTTCTCTGATCACTAAGGACTTTGAACAGTTCTTTAGGTTATTTCAGCCATTCGAGATTCCTCTGTTGTGAATTCTCTATTTGGTTACATACCCCATTTATTGATTTGTTTGTTTGAATTTTTGGATGTAGCTTCTTGAATTCTTTATATATTTTGGATATTAACCATCTATCAGATGGGGCATTAGTGAAGATTTGTACCTAATATGTAAGTTGCTAATTTGTCTTATTGACTATATTTTTTGCCTTACAGAAACTTTCCAGTTTTATGAGCTCTCATTTATTAATTCTTGATCTTAGAGCATGAGCTATTGGAGTTCTGTTTAGGAAATTTCCCCCTGTGCCAATGAGTTCAAGGCTAAACAGGCCCATATCCCAGAGGAAATAGAAGTCATTATAAAACTTAAAACCAAAAGGGCACAGGATCAGGTGAATTTAGTGCAGAATTTTACCAGACCTTCAATGAAGACCTGATACCAATATTCCTCAAACTATTTCATAAAATAGAAACAGAAGGACCACTACATAATTCATTCTATGAATCCATAATTATTATAATACCTAAACAACACAAGGACACAACCAAAAAAGAAAACTTTAGACCAATATTGCTTATGTATATAGATGCAAAATACTGAATTAAATTCTTGCAAGCCAAATCCAAGAACACATAAACTATATCATTAATCATAATCAAGTAGGCTTCATCCAAGGGATGCAAGGTTGGTTCAATATATGAAAATGCATTAAGGAAATACACTATATAAACAAACTCAAAGAGAAAAATCACATGATCATCTCCTTAGATGCAGTAAAAGTATTTCACAAAATACAACACCCTTCATGTTAAAAGTATTGGAGAGATCAAGAATTCAAGGCCAATACCTAAACATAATAAAAGCAATTTACTGAAACTAAGAGCCAATATCAAATTAAATGGAGAGAAACTTGAAACAATCCCACTAAAATTGGGACATCACAAGGATACCCACTCTTCCCATATCTATTCAAAATAGTAGTTTAACTGGTAGCTAGAAAAATAAGACAACAAAGAAATCAAGGGGATATAAGTTGGCAAAGAAGAAATAAAGGTATCACTCTTTGCAAATGATATGATAGTATACATAGGCAACCCCAAAAATTCTACCAGAGAACTTCTCTAGCTGTCAAACAACTTCAGCAAAGTGACCAGATATATAATTAACTCAAAAAACAGTAGAAAAAACAGAGAAAGAAATTAGGGAAACAATTCCCTTGACAATAGCCATCAATAATACAAAATATCTTGGGGGGATTCTAATGAAATAAGTGAAAGATCTTTATGACAATATCTTCAAGTCTCTCAGGATAAAAATCAAGGTAGATGGCAGAAAATTGATTGCTAGAATTAACATTGTAAAAATGGTCATCCTACCAAAGATTTGTAATCCTCATCAAAAATCCAACACAATTTTTCAAAGACATTGAAAAAGCAATTCTCAAATTCAACTGGAGAGGTCAAAAACCCAGAATAATGAAAACAATTCTTAACAATAAAAGAAAAACCTTATTATATATATGAGCTGGGCTACTTAGTACTAGAAACTGAGAATTCCACCATCGACTATACCCAAGATTGCACACTATTGTCTGCAATGTAGAAAGAGAGGAACATTGACTAATTCTTTTTATGAACCCATAATTACCCTAATACTTCAACTACATAAAGACCCAACAAAGAGTTAATGAAAGACTTTGTTCTTGTATGAACGTAGATGTAAACATTCTTAATAAAATACTTGCAAGCCTATTCCAAGAACATATAAAAAAGATCTGAATTCATTGACACAGGAAAAGACCTGAGCAGAACAAAGCACAGCAATTAAGAACAACAGTTAATCAATGGACCTCAGGAAATTTAAAAGTTTCTGCACAGCAAAATGCAACATTTGCATAAAGCAGCACCCTATAGAATTGGAAAAGATTTTTTTACTAACTACACTCCTGATAAAGGGCTAATAACTAAAATCTATAAAGAATTCAAAAATGGATATAAAGAAGATGACTAAGCCAATTAAAAATGGGGTACAGATTGAAACAGAGTTCCCAAAAGAAATACAAATAGCTGAAAAACACTTGAAGAAATGTTCAATGTCCTTCATTTTCAGAACAATGCAAACAAAAACTACTTTGAGTTTTCATCTTGTACTCATCAGAATAACCACAGTCAATGAAACAAATAACACTTCATGCTGTTGAAAATTTGAAGAAAAGGAAAACTCATTTATTGCTCGTGGGAATACAATTGTATTTAGACTCTGTGGAATTAAGTATGACAGTTTTTTAGTAAGTTTGGAACTGATCTCCCTCAAGATTCAGTTATCCCACTCTTGGATATATACTCCAAGGACTCCCCATCCTATTCCCAAAAATGTGCTCATCTGTGTGCATTGTTTCTCTACTAACAGTAATCAAAAGAAATTGGAATCAGCCTAGATATCTGGTAATGAATAACAAAAAAGAAGATTTACATTTACACAATAGAATATTATGCAGCTATTAAAATATCAAAGTCATGAAATTTTCAGGTAAGGATGGAAATAGAAGAAAAAGTCATACCAAGTGAGGTAATTCAGAACCAAAAGCCAAGTGTATGCAGATGTTAGCTATTACATCTTTGATAAGCATACAGCACTCAGTATAACTATAGAAGTTAGGTATAAAGTTAGAAACTAGTATAGAGACAAGGAACACCTTAAAAGGGAACAAAAAATAAAATAGAGGGATGGGTAGAGTAGCATTAGAATGAGGAGATTAAAGAAAACAGGGAAGGGAAGAAAGAAAAGGGTGTTGGAGAGAATGAAGGTAGGGACAGTTAAAACTGAAGGCTATTTGAGAGGAACTTGAATACCCAAGACACTCAGAACTTCTAAAAATACATACATAAATGAAAGACATCTAAATAGTATCACCAAATGACAGATAGTCCAAGCCACAGCTATAGATCTTTTATCAGTAAATGATCTAATGCCTAGAATGGGATATAGTAATAAAGTTGTTGGCCAAAAAACCTTTATTGAAACCTACCAACAATCTAGACTATGGCCAGAGCTTTTGGTTGTTCTTCAAAAAATGACAATAAAATACAACTTATTTAGCACAAGGAAGACAGGCACCTATCTTAAGCATTTACCTGTATTCAGTGGTGTGGTGTTCATATTAAAGAAGGGATATCCGTTTGATCTCCTTATGTTGTCTAATTGCCCTAGCTAGTACTTAAAGTACAATATTGAAAAGATATGGGCAGCCTTGTCTAGTCCCTGATTTAGTGGGATTGCTGCAAGTTTCTCTCCATTTAGTTTGATGTTGGCTACTGGTTTGCTGTATATTGCTTTTACTATGTTTAGGTATGGGCCTTGAATGCCTGTTCTTTCCAAGACTTTAAGCGTGAAAGGATGCTAAATTTTGTCAAATGCTTTTTCAGCATCTAATGAAATGACCATGTGGATTTTTTTTTTTGAGTTTGTTTATGTAGTGGATTGCATTGATGGATTTCCATATATTGAACCATCCCTGCATCCCTGGGATGAAGCCTACATGATCATGGTAAATCATCGTTTTGATGTGTTCTTGGATTCAGTTGGCAAGAATTTTATTGAGTATTTTTCCATCAATGTTCATAAGGGAAATTGGCCTGAAGTTCTCTTTCTTTGTTGAATCTTTGTGTGGTTTTGGTATCAGCATAATTGTGGCTTTGTAGGAGCTGGGTAGTTTTCCTTCTGTTTCTACTTTGTGGATTGGTTTGATGAGTATTGGTGATAGGTCTTCTTTGAAGGTCTGACAGAATTCTGCACTGAATCCATCTGGTCCCACACTTTTTTTGGTTGGGGGACTTTCTATGAACTGTTTCATTTCGTTAGGGGTTATGGGACTGTTTAGATGATCTGTTTGATCCTGATTTAATTTTGGTATTTGGTATCTGTCTAAGAAATTGTCCATTTCCTCCAGATTCTCCGGTTGTGTTGAATATAGGCTTTGGAAGAAGTCAAACTATCACTGTTTGCAGATGATATGATAGTATACTTAACTGACCAAAAAAACTCCACCAGAGAACTCCTACAGCTAATAAACAATTTTAGCAAAGTGGCAGGTTATAAAATCAACTCAAGCAAATCAGTAACCTTCCTATACTCAAAGGATAATCAGGCTGAGAAAGAAATTAGGGAAGTGACACCCTTCACAATAGCCACAAACAATATAAAGTACCTTGGGGTGACTCTGACCAAACAAATGAAAGATCTATAAGACAAGATCAAGTCTCTGAAGAAGGAAATGGAAAAAGACCTCAGAAATTGGAAAAATCTGCCATGCTCATGGACCGGCAGGATTAATATAGTTAAAATGGCTATCTTGCCAAAAGCAATGTACAGATTCTACGCAAAACCCATGAAAATCCCAACTCAGTTCTTCATAGAGTTAGAAAGAGCAATTCTCAAAATCATCTGGAAAAACAAAAAACCCAGGATAGCTAAAACTATTCTCAACAACAAAAGTAATTCTGGGGGAATCAGTATCCCTGACCTCAAGCAATACTGCAGAGCAACAGTATTAAAAACTGCATGGTATTGGTACAGTGACAGGCAGGCAGATCAATGGAATAGGATTGAAAATCCATAAATGAACCCAAACAACTATGGCCACTTGATCCTCAACAAAGGAGCTGAAAACACCCAGTGGAAAAAAGACAGCCTTTTCAACAAATGGTGCTGGTTCAACTGGAGGTCAGCATGCAGAAGAATGCGAATTGATCCATCCTTATCTCCTTGTACTAAGCTCAACTCCAAGTGGATCAAGGACCTCTACATATAACCAGATACACTGAAACTAATAGTAAAGAAATTGGAGAAGACCCGTGAGGACATTGGTACAGGGGGGAAGTTCCTGAACAGAACACTAATAGCTTATGCTCTAAGATCAAGAATTGACAAATGGGACCTCATAAAATTACAAAGTTTCTGTAAGGCAAAGGACACCATCAAAAGGACAAATCAGCAACCAACAAATTGGGAAAAGATCTTCATCAACCCTACATCTGACAGAGGGCTAATATCCAATATATACAAAGAACTCAAGAAGTTAGACTCCAGAAAACCAAATAACCCTATTAAAAAATGGGGTACAGAGCTAAACAAAGAATTTTCACCTGAAGAACTTCGGATGACTGAGAAGCATCTTAAAAATATTCAACATCATTAGTCATTAGGGAAATGCAAATCAAAACAACCCTGAGATTTCACCTCACACCAGTCAGAATGGCTAAGATTAAAATCTCAGGAGACAGGAGGTGTTGGCAAGGATGTGGAGAAATAGGAACACTCCTCCACTGCTGGTTGGGTTGCAAATTGACACAACCACTCTGGAAATCAATCTGATGGTTCTTCAGAAAACTGGGCTTGTCACTTCTGGACGTCCCTGCTATCCCACTCCTGGGCATATATCCAGAGGATTCCCCAGCATGTAATAAGGATACATGCTCCACTATGTTCATCGCAGCCCTATTTATAATAGCCAGAAGCAGGAAAGAACCCAGGTGTCCCTCAACGGAAGAATGGATACAAAAAATGTGGTCTATATACACAATGGAGTACTATTCAGCCATTAGAAACAATGAATTCATGAAATTCTTAGACAAATGGATGGAGCTAGAGAACATCATACTAAGTGAGGTAACCCAGTCTCAGAAGATCAATCATGGTATGCACTCACTGATAAGCGGATATTAGCCTAGAAACTTGGAATACCCAAGATATCGTCCACATAGCAATGATGTCCAAGAAGAACGGAGGAGTGGCCCCTGATTCTGAAAAGGCTCAGTGCAGCAGTATAGGGCAATACCAGAACAGGGATGTGGGAAGGGGTGGATGGGGGAACAGGGGGAGGGAAGAGGGCTTATGGGACTTTCGGGGAGTGGGGGGCCAGAAAAGGGGAAATCATTTGAAATGTAAATAAAAATATATTGAACAAAAAATAAAGAAGGAATAAATAAATCTTCAGAGGAGTGAGAAAAGAGGTTATGAGAAAGAGTGAAATTTTAAGACATGAAAAAATATGAGGAAAAAATATGAGGTAGTCTAGACAAAACAGAAATGGTACACTTATGAACTCAGAGAGCCTGGTGTCATTCCCAAGGCCTAAGAAAGATGGAGTCCCAGCACTAAGAAGGGAAGTAAACAGGAACCTCAATCCCTATCACAGAAGTTATTACCAAGTAATAAACATTCATAAATAATAGTTTTCTCCAATGGAATTTCACAAGGTGTTTAAATGATGCTTAAGTGTGCGCCTCATGATCAGTAGTAGATAGAAACAAAAAATGGACTGAATGATATTTGGGAAGATGTGTGTGTGTGTGTGTGTGTGTGTGTGTGTGTGTGTGTGTGTGAGACAGTGGTTTGTTTGGAAATTTTCTTTAAGGATTTTTGTTAATGTATTATGATTTCCAGCTTTTTGTATTAATTATGTGTGCAATTGTGTGTGTATCTCTAGGCGTACACACACACACACACACACACACACACACACATATTATATATATATATATATATCTTGTGCTCTTTACTTTGTGTCTTTTATTTTCTAATTGTTCATTTGTTTTGTCCTATTCTGGTTTGTTTGTTTTTATTTTATCTTATTTATTTTACAGTTTTTTCCTAGATGCCTGTTTGTTTTCTACTGAGAAAAAGCAAGAAAGGGTATAGATTTGGGTAGGTAGGCGGTAGGGTGGAACTGGGAGGACTTATAGGTTGGGAAACCATAATCAGAATATGTTGTATGAAGAAAATATCTATTTTCAATAAACAAGAAACTCTATGGTGACTGGAAGCTGGTAACTTGGCTTATTCTAAGGAAGAATACCTAAGAACCAAGATACCAATGGAATAATTCTCTGCCTAATGACAATACTGTGTCTGTGGATTTGGTGATATCAGTTCCTGAGTCTATGCACTAGAAGAATGAAGCCTAGATGTTGATAAACTTGGAAAAGATATTCCAGTTTCAGAGAGAAAAAGAACCAATTCTAACCTGACATCTCCAGTGTAGCTGACAAAATGCTGCTCACACACACTGAAGGTAGATCTTTGTCATGCAGTCCACTGTCTAGAATACAACTATCTTTAAAACATTGGCACAAACAAACTTAAAAAAGCCCAATCATTCATTTCTAGCAAATATCTGGGTTTCCCTATAGAAGAGTAACTGGCTCCCTCTGCAGAAACAGTGAGGGGAAAATGTAATGCTTTCAGTTGCTTGTGAATAAACAAATCATTAAGTTGCTATCCAATATCATTGACTGAAAGACTAGCTTGTAAACTTGGTATCTATACAGGTCACCATAAACTATACATCCACAAGGTGACAACTTTGATTACCACCATTCTGTAGAAAAGAAAGGTTAGCACTTTCCCCAAATAAGAAGCAACACCATTAAGTAATGTATACTCCTGGGCTCGTGGAAATCTCATATCACAAACACTATTTGAGGAAAATTTACATGACTGAAATACTTCTATAAATCCTATAATCCTTAAGATGCATAATGGAATCTAAACAAAGATTTTGGGTGACACTTGTGTTTACTGTGCTTCCCAATGATACTTTTGTTTATAATTTTATAAGCCACTTGTGATAATTTCAATTAATTTTACTGTGGCTGAAAATTACCCATTTTTATATTTATGAACTGATGTTGCTGTGAAGGTCTTTTTTCATTGAAAAGGGGTGAATAACAAATTTACCTTAAAATATAATATAGGTTTAGCTTCTTAGTCTATTGCACTTTACTGCAATCTAGTATAGAATTTAGAATATAGCCTTTCGTGCTTGAAATTTACTTTATTCTCCCTGTTGTCTTAATATCTCCATTTTCTCATGGATAAGTATCTACTAAAAGTATTATAGCCTATTCCAATCATTACTACTTTTTTTTGTCTTTTTTTTATTCGATATATTTTTTATTTACATTTCAAATGATTTCCCCTTTTCTAGCCCCCCACTCCCCGAAATTCCCATAAGCCCCCTTCTCTCCCCCTGTCCTCCCACCCACCCCTTCCCACTTCCCCGTTCTGGTTTTGCCCTATACTTCTTCACTGAGTCTTTCTAGAACAAGGGGCCACTCCTCCTTTCTTCTTGTACCTCATTTGATGTGTGGATTATGTTTTGGGTATTCCAGTTTTCTAGGTTAATATCCACTTATTAGTGAGTGCATACCATGAGTCACCTTTTGAGTCTGGGTTACCTCACTTAGTATGATGTTTTCTAGCTCCATCCATTTGCCTAAGAATTTCATGAATTCATTGTTTCTAATGGCTGAATAGTACTCCATTGTGTAGATATACCACATTTTTTGCATCCACTCTTCTGTTGAGGGATCCCTGGGTTCTTTCCAGCATCTGGCAATTAAAAATAGGGCTGCTATGAACATAGTAGAGCATGTATCCTTATTACATGGTGGAGAATCCTCTGGGTATATGCCCAGGAGTGGTATAGCAGGATCTTCTGGAAGTGAGGTGCCCAGTTTTCGGAGGAACAGCCAGACTGATTTCCAGAGTGGTTGTACTAATTTGCAACACCACCAGCAGTAGAGGAGTGTTCCTCTTTCTCCACATCCTCTCTAACACCTGCTGTCTCCTGAATTTTTAATATTAGCCATTCTGACTGGTGTAAGGTGAAATCTCAGGGTTGTTTTGATTTGCATTTCCCTAATGACTAATGAAGTTGAGCATTTTTTAAGATGCTTCTCCGCCATCCGAAGTTCTTCAGGTGAGAATTCCCTGTTTAACTCTGTACCCCACTTTTTAATAGGGTTGTTTGGTTTTCTGGAGTCTAACTTCTTAAGTTCTTTATATATATTGGATATTAGCCCTCTATCTGATGTAGGATTGGTGAAGATCTTTTTCCAATTTGTTGGTTGCCGATTTGTCCTTTTGATGGTGTCCTTTGCCGTACAGAAACTTTGTAATTTTATGAGGTCCCATTTGTCAATTCTTGATCTTAGAGCATACACTATTGGTGTTCTGTTCAGAAATTTTCTCCCTGTACCAATGTCCTCAAGGGTCTTCCCCAGTTTCTTTTCTATTAGCTTCAGACTGTCTGGCTTTATGTGGAGGTCCTTGATCCATTTGGATTTGAGCTTAGTACAAGGCGATAAAGATGAATCAATTCGCATTCTTCTGCATGCTGACCTCCAGTTGAACCAGCACCATTTGTTGAAAAGGCTATCTTTTTTCCATTGGATGTTTTCAGCCCCTTTGTCGAGGATCAAGTGGCCATAGGTGTGTGGGTTCATTTCTGGATCTTCAATCCTGTTCCATTGATCTGCCTGCCTGTCACTGGACCAATACCATGCAGTTTTTAACACTATTGCTCTGTAGTATTGCTTGAGGTCAGGGATACTGATTCCCCCGGAATTTCTTTTGTTGCTGAGAATAGTTTTAGCTATCCTGGGTTTTTTGTTATTCCAGATGAATTTGTTAATTGCTTTTTCTAACTCTGTGAAGAATTGAGTTGGGATTTTGATGGGTATTGCATTGAATCTGTATATTGCTTTTGGCAAAATGGCCATTTTAACTATATTGATTCTGGCAATCCATGAGCATGGGAGGTTTTCCCATTTTTTGAGGTCTTCTTCCATTTCCTTCTTCAGAGTCTTGAAGTTCTTGTCATACAGATCTTTCACATGTTTGGTAAGAGTCACCCCAAGATACGTTATACTGTTTGTGGCTATTGTGAAGGGGGTCATTTCCCTAATTTCTTTCTCAGCCTGCTTATCCTTTGAGTATAGGAAGGCCACTGATTTGCTTGAGTTGATTTTATAACCTGCCACTTTGCTGAAGTTGTTTATCAGCTGTAGGAGTTCTCTAGTGAAGTTTTTTGGGTCACTTAGGTAGACTATCATGTCATCTGCAAATAATGATAGTTTGACTTCTTCCTTTCCAATTTGTATCCCTTTGACCTCCTTATGTTGTCGAATTGCCTGAGCTAGTACCTCAAGTACAATATTGAAAAGATAAGGAGAGAGGGGGCAGCCCTGTCTAGTCCCTGATTTTAGTGGGATTGCTTCAAGTTTATCTCCATTTAGTTTGATGCTGGCTACCGGTTTGCTGTATATTGCTTTTACTATGTTTAGGTATGGGCCTTGAATTCCTGTTCTTTCCAAGACTTTAAGCATGAAAGGATGCTGAATTTTGTCAAATGCTTTTTCAGCATCCAATGAAATGACCATGTGGTTTTTTTCTTTGAGTTTGTTTATGTAGTGGATTGCATTGATGGATTTCCGTATATTAAACCAACCCTGCATTCCCGGGATAAAGCCTACTTGATCATGGTGGATGATCGTTTTGATGTGTTCTTGGATTCGGTTGGCAAGAATTTTATTGAGTATTTTTTGCATCGATGTTCATACGGGAAATTGGCCTGAAGTTCTCTTTCTTTGTTGGATCTTTGTGTGGCTTTGGTATCAGCGTAATTGTGGCTTCGTAGAAGGAATTGGGTAGTGTTCCTTCTGTTTCTATTTTGTGGAATAGTTTGAAGAGTATCGGTGTTAACTCTTCTTTGAAGGTCTGATAGAATTCTGCATTGAAACCATCTGGTCCTGTGCTTTTTTTGGTTGGAAGACTTTCTATGACTCCTTCTATTTCTTTAGGTGTTATGGGACTGTTTAGAAGATCTATTTGGTCCTGATTTAATTATGGTATTTGGTATCTGTCAAGGAAATTGTCCATTTCCCCCAGATTCTCCAGTTGTGTTGAGTACAGGCTCTTGTAGTAGGATCTGATGATTTTTTGGATTTCCTCAGTTTCCGTTGTTATATCTCCCTTTTCATTTCTAAGTTTGTTAATTTGGATACTTTCTCTGTGCCCTTTGGTCAGTCTGGCTAAGGGTTTATCTATCTTGTTGATTTTCTCAAAGAACCAGCTCCTGGATTCGTTAATTCTTTGTACGGTTCGCTTTGTTTCCAATTGATTGATTTCAGCCCTGAGTTTGATGATTTCCTGCCTTCTACTCCTCCTGGGTGAATTGGCTTCTTTTTGTTCCAGGACTTTCAGGTGTGTCATTAAGCTGCTAGTGTATGCTCTCTCCATTTTCTTTTTGGAGGCACTCAGGGCTATGAGTTTACCTCTTAGCACTGCTTTCATTGTGTCCCAAAGATTTGGGTATGTTGTGCCTTGATTTTCATTAAATTCTAAAAAGTCTCTGATTTCTTTCTTTATTTCTTCTTTGGTCAAGGTGTCATTGAGTAGAGTATTATTCAGCCTCCATGTGTATGTGGGTTTTCTGTTGTTTTTGTTGCTATTGAAAATCACTCTTACACCATAGTGATCTGATAGGAGCCATGGGATTAGTTCGATCATCTTATATTTGTTGAGGTCTGCCTTGTGTACAATTATATGGTCGATTTTGGAGAAGGTACCATGAGGTGCTGAGAAAAAGGTATATTCTTTTGCTTTAGGGTGAAATGTTCTATAAATATCAGTCAAATCCAATTGGTCCAAAGCTTCAATTAGTTTTACTGTGTCTCTGTTTAGTTTCTGTTTTCCCGATCGGTCCATTGAGGAAAGTGGAGTGTTGAAGTCCCCCACAATTATTGTGTTAGGTGCAATGTGTGCTTTGAGCTTTAGTAAAGTTTCTTTTATGAATGAGGGTGCCTTTGCATTTGGCGCATAGATGTTCAGAATTGAAAGTTCTTCTTGGTGGATTTTTCCTTTGACCAGCAAGAAGTGTCCTTCTGTGTCTCTTTTGATGACTTTAGGTTGAAAGTCAATTTTATCTGATATTAGAATGGCTACTCCTGCTCATTTCCTGTGGCCATTGGCTTGTAAGATTGTCTTCCAGCCTTTTACTCTAAGGTAGCTTTTATCTTTGACACTGAGGTGTGTCTCCTGTATACAGCAAATTGTAGGGTCCTGTTTCCTTATCCAGTCTGTTAGTCTATGTCTTTCTATTGGGGAATTGAGACCATTGATGTTAAGAGATATTAGGGAATAGTGATTATTACTTCCTGTCATTTTTGATGTTCTTTTTATATTTGAGTGGTTATCTTCTTTTGGGTTTGATGAAGGAAGGTAACTATCTTGCTTTTTCCAGGGTGTAGTTTTCCTCCTTGTATTGGAGTTTTCCTCCTATTATTCTTTGCAGAGCTGGGTTTGTGGAAAGATATTGTGTAAATTTGGTTTTGTCATGGAATATCTTGGTTTCTCTATCTATGGTGAATGAGAGTTTTGCTGGGTATAGTAGTCTTGGCTGACATTTGTGTTCTCTTAGAGTCTGCATGAGATCTGCCCAGGATCTTCTAGCTTTCATGGTCTCTGGTGAGAAGTCTGGTGTGATTCTGATAGGTCTTCCTTTTTATGTTACTTGGCCTTTTTCTCTTACTGCCTTTCATATTCTTTCTTTGTTTAGTGCATTTGGGGTTTTGATTATTATGTGACAGGAGGCATTTCTGCTCAGGTCCAGTCTGTTTGGAGTTCTGTAGGCTTCTTGTATATTCATAGGCATCTCTCTCTTTAAGTTAGGAAAGTTTTCTTCCATAATTTTGTTGAAGATATTTTCTGGACCTTTCTGTTGTAAATCTTCACTCTCATCTATACCTATAATCCTTAGGTTTGGTCTTCTCATTGTATCCTGGATTTCCTGGATGTTCTGGGATACAAGCTTTTTGCATTTTGTATTTTCTTTGACAGTTGAGTCAATGGTTTCTATGGTATCTTCGGCATCTGAGATTCTTTCTTCCATCTCTTGTATTCTGTTGTTTATATTTGCATCTATGGCCCCTGATTTCTTCTCAAGGTTTTCTATCTCCAAAGTTGTCTCCCTTTGTGATTTCTTAGTTGTTTCTACTTCTGTTTTTAGGTCCAGGATGGTTTTGCTCAGTTCCATCATTTTTTTGTCTGTGTTTTCCTGTAATTCTTTAAGAGATTTTTGCGTTTCCTCTTTCATGACTTCTGCCTGTTGACTCAAGTTCTCCTGCATTTCTTTAAGTTTTTTTTTGCCTTTCTTCTTTATTGGCTTCTATCTCTTGGGCCGTATTCTCCTGCATTTCTTTAAGTGTTTTTTGTGTTTCCATTATACGGGTTTCTAGCTTATTCATGTTCCTCTGCATTTCTTTAAGAGATTCATTCATGTCCTTTTTGTGTTCTTCTAGCAGCATCATGAACAGTGATTTTAAATCCAAATCTTGTTTCTCTGGTGTGTTGGCATAACCAGGACTTGCTGATGTTGGAGAGTTTGGTTCAGATGCTGCCATATTGCCTAGATTTCTGTTAGTAGCGTTCCTGCATTTGCCCTTTGCCATCTTGTTCTCTGGAGCTAATTGGTCTTGTCTCTGACTGGTGTTTCAGCCTCCTGAGAGGCTCTAGGGCTATTTCTGCACCACTGGAGGCAGGGTTTCCCCTGTTGCAGATTGCTAATGTGCTTTCCTCCTCTTGGGTGCCCTTGCAGCCCTAGTGTTCTTTGCCCCAGATTGTGTCTGTGAGCCAGAAGGTGCCCGTTTGCTCCTTCAGGGAGTGCTGAGGCTGTATGCTGCAGGGACCTTTTCTGCATGCTGATCTCTCTGCTGGGCAGCAGAACTCCCAATCGGGTTGGTGCACACAAGGCTAGCCTAGCTGCTCAGGCCCTGAGTCTAGGCAAAAGCCTGGCAGGCCAATGTCTGAGCAAAGTTCCCCTCAGCTGTGAGTGTTAATTGGGTCTGTCAGGTGGCTAGGATGGTGGCGTGTGCGCGCTCCCTGAGAGTGCTGGGAGAGTCTGCTGGGCTAACAACCTCCTGGCCAGGTCAGCACACAGATGGCCCACCGAGCAGCCCAGGTCCTGGGGGCAGTCCAGGGCCTGACCGTCTGAGACCCCTGCTATGTCCGCCTCGGGCTATGCCTGTTAGCTGGTTTGGTTTTGCCTGCTAGGTCTCTCTGGCTTCCAGTAGGCAAAATGGCGGTAGTGTGCAAACAGATGGCCCACCGAGTAGCCCAGGGCCTGGGGGCAGTCCACGGCCTGACCGTCTGAGACCCCTGCTATGTCTGCCTCAGGCTATGCCTGTTAGCTGGTTTGGTTTTGTCTGCTGGGTCCCTCTGGCTTCCTGTAGGCAAAATGGCGGCGGTGCACGCTGGCCTGGGCAAACAAGCTCCTGGCTGGGTCGGCACACAGATGGCCCACCGAGCAACCCAGGACCTGGGTGCAGTCCAGGGCCTGACCGTCTGAGACCCCTGCTATGTCCGCCTCAGGCTATGCCTGTTAGCCTGTTTGGTTTTGCCTGCTAGGTCTCTCTGGCTTCCCTTAGGCAAAATGGCGGTGGTGCGTGCGCTGGCGGGGGGGAGGGGGCGAACCTCCTGACCGGGTTTGCACCCCGGTGCCCCCCCCACCATCAGCCCAGGGCCTGGGTGCAGGCCAACGCCCGTCGGGCTTAGACCCCCGCGATGTTGGTCTCGGGTTATATTTGCGTACCTCAGTCTGATTTCTCTGGCGACCGAGAACCAATATGGAGGCCTTGTATCTGACTGGCAGGAGGCAGAGTTCTGGTGTGGCTTCTGTGTGGTGAAAGGTGCCGTAAATCCTCTGCTGCTCGCAGCCTGGCTGGCCAGCGATGGCCAGTGGTCGTGGGCGCAGGGTCTACCTCGACCCTGTCCGCTTGGTTCTACTGCTGATGGCCCTTCCTCTGGACCAGCCGCTGCTGCTGCTGCTGCTGCTGCTGCTGCTGCAGCCACTCCATTACTACTTTTTATACTCTAATGGTGATGATTAGGGAAAGTTTCTTCAAGGTGGCTTTTTTGTAGCATTCTTCATAACACTTTGGTACTTCTGTACCGCTGGAGCTAGAAACTTTTGAATTCATATTGTATTTTACTTGAGAAAAAAACATTTCTCAAAGGAAGTTTGATTTAGTTTTGTCTCAAAAGATATTAAACAATGATATTCAGGAGCTTAACTATGAATTTTGTCACTATCAAGCCATTTCTTTTAAGAGCGTTCTTTACCCAGTATGAAACATTAAAATATATATTCCATGTCCTATTTTAAAATCCCAGTGAACTTTAACTTTTACCTGTATGATTTATATTATTGTTATCCATAAGTAATATTAAGATACTGACAAGGCAATCAATTTGGTTTATATTACAATTGCTGGAAAGTCTTTTCTAAATTACAAATTCTGTTTGACCAAAAAAGGAAAACACTGAGCAACACTTAGTAGTTTATTTTTCTTGTTGCTCTGGATGATTCTAGTCAAACTCATGACCTGGTCCTCCCACTATAGCAACACACACACATTCATGGGTCTGATTTCACTTTTACCATAAATTAATAAGTTTATAGTTTCATTCTCATATCAACCTCATATACAAGCATACATACATACAACATACATAGTTTGATCTATTTTATAAAATTTTGCCATGTTGTAATATCATACTTAGCTTATTTCTTGTTTAATGATGTTCAAAATAATTGATATTTATAATTTATTATTATATAGGTTTTGAAAAGACTTTCAAATTTATATTTTAATCGTGAACTTCAATTGTTTTTTTAAGTGAAAACTGTTATGTTCCTTGTTGAAAGTTAAACTAACTAAATATATTCATTATCTAATATAATATTTGAATTTAGATTATTAGTTATCAAAGGTAAATACAATCATTTCTAAGTACTGGGGTTTAGATTTTCCTTCAGCATATACATACAAAAGGAAAATTCTAATACTGAATACCTTAAAAATGTACATAATTTATAAAATCCCTAAGAATTATCATAACCCCAATGACAATTTTTTATACAGATAAAATATTCTGAAAGTGATAGTAAATAATAAAATTCCCTAAACAGATTAAGTTGGAAAAACAGAATATAATTATAGAAGCTACTATTACTGTCTTCAGAGAATATCATAAGCATACAACATATAGCTGTGACATAAAGTATATCATCTAATGAATCATAATAGAAAGCCTAAAATTATATCCATGCATGTATGGTCAACTAAGTTATTCATATTTCAGATTCTTTAAACAGCATTATGAAGTAAGAAATTGTTGTGATAAAATTGGATCTTTCGAGAAATAGTCAGGCCATGCAGTGATGGTGCATGCCTTTAATCCCTGCACTTGAGAGGCAGAGGCAGGTGGATTTCTGAGTTGGAGGCCAGCCTGATCTACAGAGTGAGTTCCAGGAAAGCCAGAGTTTTGCAGAGAAACTCTGTCTCTAAATAAATAAATAAATAAATAAATAAATAGAAGAAACAAAGAAAAGAAATAGGTATTGGCTACTTATATCAACCTGAATACGTAATAGAAAGTGGGTTATAGATTTATCAAGAAAACTGAAATAAGGTTATAAGATAATATGTATGCAATATGTATACTGATGATTCCTTAATATTGGCAAATATGACAAAATGCAAGCAACAAAAAAGAAATAAGAACAAAACAACGCCTTAAAGAACACTTAGAGGCACCACAAAAAGAAGAGTAAAGCAAAGCATATATGTATATATACGTATATGTATATATACACACACACATATATATACACACATATATATATATCTTATATATATATGTATATATATATATATATATATATATATATATAATGAGAAATTTTAAGAGATAAAATTGGATAATGTATTTGTAAGCTTTCTATCTGATTGAAGTTTAAATTCAAAACTTTAGAACATGTAATCATAAGCATGATGTGAGCTTGCCTCTGTATATATTTTCTATTCTCTCAATTACCTTGTCATAAAACATCAGAATGGTTTAGTGAATGGGAGATCCTCTTAATGAAACCAGCTAAAACACATTAATTTAATTGGCTACAGAAAAGACAATGATGGGAGCAATCTTATGAAAAAAGTATCCCACAAAATTATATTTGTAAGCCCTTCTAATTAACTCAGATATTGGACACACTCTCTTTCTTTCTTTCCAATCCAGATTTTATTTCCCTCTCCCAGCCCACCCTCCTACTATTCCACATCCCATACCTCCTCCCTATTTCCCTGTCTCCATGAAGATGTTCCCACCCCCACCCCCCACACCTCCCATCCAACTAGACCTCTAAACTTTCTGAGATGTTCAGTCTCTTGAGGGTTAGGTGCATTTTCTCTGACTGAACCCAGACACTGCAGTCCTCTACTGTATATATGTTGGGGGCCTCATATCAGCTGTATATTGATATGTAGTCAATTATATATTGATATAAAGTCAATATCTTTATAACAAATATTCATTACGTGGCATCAGAAGCTACAACTAGGAGAAGCCACGAGGGCCAGCAGAATGAAAGGAAATAAGAAAACCCGAGGATTGGAAGGTGGAGGCACCCTCTAGAAAGTACCAGAGACTTGGGAGGTGAGAGAATGTCAGGATTCAAAAGACTTAGATAAAATGCCCAACAGTGGTGAGAGGGAACTCATAGAGGCTACCTCCGGTAGAACAACAGGGCTCAAGTGGAGGGATGGAGTTGCTATCCCACAGTCTGACCCAGAATTGTTACTGTCTAAAAACCCTACAGGGACAAAAATGGAGAAGAGCCTGAGGGAAAGGTCGTCCAGTGATAGGGCCAACTTGGGGTCCATCTCAAGGGGAGACACTAGGGCCTGACATTATTACTAATACTATAGTGAGCTTATAGACATGAGCCTAGCATGTCTGTCCTCCATGAGGACCAACAAGCAGCTGACTGAGACAGATGCAGGTACTTACACACAGCCAATTGACTGAAGTTAAGGACCCATGTGGTTGAATTAGGGAAAGGCTGAAAGAAGGAAGAGGGAGACCCCATAGGAAGACCATTGGTCTCAACTAACTTGTACTCCAGAAATATCTCTGTCAGACATTGAGCCACCAACTAGGCAGCATAGAGGAAGTGGTCCAAGGTTACTAACACATACACAGCAGAAGACTGCCTGTTCTGGCCTCAGAGAGAGAAGATGAGCCTAACCCATGAGACACATGAGGACCCGAAGTTTCAGGGGCAGGGGAGTTGGGACATATCCTCTGGAGAGGATGAATGGAATGAAGAACTGGGGGAGGGCATACCAGGTTTGGGGCATGACATGGACTCTAGTAGAGGATTGGTTCTTATCTGACATCAATGGGAGTGGAGGCCCTTGTTCTCATAGAGGTTTGATGCCTCAGTAGTATAGGGGGATGGTACAGTGGTGACTCATTCAAGGAGAATGAAGCATTGTACCCTGGTCTACGTAGTTCTGCATCAGGTCCTCTACATAATGTATTATGTCTTCCAGTTTAGTGTTTGTATGTAATTTGTTTTCTTTTCTTTCTTTGTATCTTTGTTTCTTTCTGTCTGTCTTTGTTTCTTTGTTTGTTTGTTTGTTTGTTTGTTTGTTTCTTTCTTTCCTTCCTACCTGCCTGCCTTCTTCCTTCCTTCTCTCTCTTTCTCTTTCTTCTTTCTTTCTTACTTTCTTCTCTTTCTTCTTTCTTTCTTTCTTTCTTTCTTTCTTTCTTTCTTTCTTTCTTCTTTCTTTCTTTCTTTCTTCTTTCTTTCTTTCTTCTTTCTTTCCAATCCAGATTTTATTTCCCTCTCCCAGCCCACCCTCCTACTATTCCACATACCATACCTCCACCCTATTTCCCCTGTCTCCATGAAGATGCCCTGCCCCCACACCCACACCTCCCACCCAACTATGCCTCTAAACTTTCTGAGACCTTCAGTCTGTTGAGGGTTAGGTGCATTTTCTCTGGCTGAACCCAGACACTGCAGTCGTCTGCTGTATATATGTTGGGGTCCTCATATCAGCTTATGTATGCTGCATGGTTTGGTGGTCCAGTGTTTAAGAGACCTTGGGGTCCAGGTTAATTGAAACTGCTGGTTCTCCTACAGGATCACCCTCCTTCGAAATTTCTTCCAGCCTTTCCCTAATTCAACAACAGGGTAGCAGCTTCTGTCCATGGTTTGGATGCAGATATCTGCATCTGACTCTTCAGCTGCTGGTGGGTCTTCAGGTGTATGGTCATGAAAAATGGTCATTTTTTAAGCATTCCATAGCCTCAGTAATAGTGTCAGGCTTTGTGGCATCCTCTTGAGCTGGATCCTACTTTGGGCCTCTTCCTGGACCTTCTTTTCCTCTGGCCACCCCCTCTCCATTTCCATCCTTGCAGTTCTTACAGACAGGAACAATTTATGGGTCCAAGTTTTGACTATGGGATGGCAACCCCCTCCCTCACCATGAAAGTAAGTTTTGAAATCATAGTATAGGAATATTAAATATACTGCAAAGTAATCTGCAAAAAAGACTGTGTTTGGAGAGGTTTCTTTTTAATTTTATTTTCATAAAGAAGTATCATTTGAGACATAAATAAATTTGAGCCACCCAATGAATACATAATCAACAGTCTGAGCCTGATTTTGTTGGACTCTGTACTGCATCTTTGACTGCTATGATGAATAATATTAAGTCATTTCTTCCTTGAAAATTCTGCTGAGAATCATTGGCTAATCAAATGGAATTCAAATTATATTTTATTCCATAGACTTTTCTGCATATATATATATATATATATATATATATATATATATATATATATGTATGTATATAAAGTGTTAATACTTAAATTACTATCTTAATTTTAATAATAAGCATTAATGATATTTTAATATACTTTTCATAATTTTTTACATAGTATATTATAGAGATACACATTTCTTGATCAACAAGTGAGATCCTGTGCTTAAACCTTCAACATAAATAATAGGATGTAAGTAACAAACAATCTGTAACACATGCTTATACATTTGAACTCAATGTAATATTTATGAACTTAATTAAAATATAGAAATATTGTTGGTGAAAACTATAAACAGAATATGTTATGTGCAAAAAATCTATTTTAAGTCAACTATATAGAAGTACTGCTTATGGGAAAAACGCATTAATTTGTAATGAAAAGGAAGTAAGTAAACACATCTTATTTGCTGTTGTTATTAAGAGTACGGTAATACTGAGCAAGCAAAAAGAACATCATGTAAACATGGAAAGAATAGTTTCTCTGAAGAGAAAATGAAAAAGGCTAACCTATTAAAGTATGTACTTAGTTTTTGACTCCTCCTAATCTAAACTCCAGATTTAAAGAAACCACAAGTTTGCCCTTAACAGAAGATAACACTGGGCAAAATAGAAACTCAGAAGACCCTTGTACAAGGCAACACTTTTGAGAGGTGATATCCACCAATATTGGATTAATGTTCCTAACAACTCAAAAACAGAGAATCATTACCATGCGGATTTTGTCAGTCTTGCTTATGATGAGGATAATGAACAATAAATGCATCTCTACAGAGCTTTGCATTCTATTGGTGCCTGCTTCTAAATGACAGGGGATGGATGAATTCTAAGTCCATTTAGAAAGCCATGAGGGCTCTGTGTAACTAAGACCCTTTTTTGGTGAATAAGCAACTCCTAATGACATTCTTCAAAATGAGTTCTCAAAACATTTTTTTAGACAAATTTTCAGGCACATGAAATTAAACCTTCTAAAATTATGGAGCCTATGATGGATGAAAATTAGCTGAAATTACTAACCAAAGAATGAGATCCACAAAGAAAGCAGATATTGAATTTATCAGGTGTGATTTATAATAGGAACATCTTCAATGGATTTGAAAGATGAAATTAGGATGTGATAGCACAAGGAGTAATGATAGTCTATCAAAAATTTTCCAAGGAAGATCTGAAAAACTATAAAAAATAAATTACTAAGAATGAAATATTATAATTTTCATACTGTCCCTTATTGATAAGGAAAAGTTGTCAATACTCTAAATGCCTAAAAACCTAGTACTATAGATGTTATATAATAGTTCAACAACCTATAACTTACTAAGGTTGTAAATTTAATTTTGACTTATAGTATCTGTAATTGATGCTGAATTTGTTAAGATATAATCCCAAATTAAGTTGAAAATAACTGTGGTGCATTTTTCTATTTAATGATACTTATGGCAGTGTTTATTTATAAATCAATGAGAGTAACAACTTAGCAACAATAACCAATAATAATAAAGTATAGCAATGGAGTACAGCAAAACTTAGTTCAATGTGGTCTCTGTCTTAAAAATGTCAGTTAAAATGCATTCCTTTGAGAGAATGCCTTGACAGTGTTTGATGAGATGAGGAAAGGGGAATTATTCAATATCCTTAGCCACTTTTTGTAATTTTAAGTAAGGTAAATAAACTAGCGATGGTTTCTTTGGCCTTATACACAAATCCATGTGGTATAGATTAATTTGTACTATGCATCTTGACATAATCTTTATATAATATTTTTATGTCTTCTGGTCAAACCAAGAACATTTTAAGGTAAAGAAAATGCTTTATTGCATTTTTATTGGGTTTCTTGTTTTATTTTTTATATTTTGGTTGTTGTTTTGGGTTGTTTGTTCATTTGTTTTGCATTTGTGTTTCTTTTTCCTACAGTTTTTAATTAATCATTTTATTTGTTTACATTTCAGATGATATCCTCCTTCCCAGTTGCCCCTCTATAACACCCCCTTCCCATCCCCCTTTTTCCCTCTCTCCTTTGCCTCTAGGACAGAGCATTTCCATCCCTTCACCCACTCCGGCTTTGAACACACTGATATAGAGGGCCTATTTACTTGATGTATACCATGCCTTCTGGCTCTTGGGGAGGGATTTGATGGAGATATCCCACTTAGGACTGAGTTTTCCTGCCAGTATCTGCAGGCAGGACACCACTGTAGAACAAAGGGTTTGTGACTGGTTGTTTTTTTTTTTTTTTTCTCTTCTTTGGTAACATATGGAGTACTTTACTGTATCATAGGACATAGGAGTTTGCATGTAGGGGTGAAGGTTATATGTAGACATCAGCTTGACTTCTTCTATATTCAATCAATGGTATCTCTGTTGTCTTACAATTGCCCTTTGATGTCAGTTTTTAGAGAGCAACATATAGCCTTAGCAACAACCTAAGTTTTAGAGAGTTCTCATGAAAAACCTTTGGTTAACAACTCAATTATATGTCCTCCAATCTAGGTTCTATTTGGTGACAAGAGGTAGCCAGTTAGAACATTGTCTCCCCCATTTCTTGCCTATTTTATTTACATTGCTTTGATATAAGAAGCTTCTATTGTATTAAGGTTCCATACTACCCCTAAATGCTCCCTTATTTTAACTGTCTCTAGCGTATTTCTTCTCTCATCTCTCTCTCCTGTTATCCTCTAACCCCATTCAACCATTGCTATTCCATTTCCCTTTTCTAACAAGGTCTACCCCCTAAGTATATACCTCTATACCCAACCTCTGTGGTTCTACCAATATGTCCTGTTCATTGTTGATTTAACAGCTAATATATATTATAAGTGAATACAAACCCTATTGTCTTTCTGAATCTCTTATCTCACTCAGGCTGATTTGTTTATATTTTCATCCATTTACCTGTGAACTAACTTTCTTCCTTCCTTCATGCCTTCGTTACTTCCTTTGCTCTTTCACTCCTTCCTTCTTTCCCTCCCTCCCTTCCTCCCTCTCTCCCTTCCTCCCTCTTTTCTCTCTCTCTCTCTCTCTCTCTTTCTTTCTTTCTTTCTTTCTTTCTTTCTTTCTTTCTTTCTTTCTTTCTTTTTTCCTTTCTTTCTTTCTTTCTTTCTTTCTTTCTTTCTTTCTTTCTTTCTTTCTTTCTTTCTTTCTTTCTTTCTTTCTTTCTTTCTTTCTTTTTTCCTTTCTTTCTTTCTTTCTTTCTTTCTTTCTTTCTTTCTTTCTTTCTTTCTTTCTTTCTTTCTTTTTTCCTTTCTTTCTTTCTTTCTTTCTTTCTTTCTTTCTTTCTTTCTTTCTTTCTTTTCTTTCTTTCCTTTCTTTCTTTTGTTCTTTCTTTCTTTCTTCTCTGGCTGAGGATACTTCACTGTAAAGTTATTCCAGATGTAGATTTTCAATTATTTTGTTGAAGGACATTTAAGTTGTTTATTTCTTTCTATTATGAATAAAATAGCAATAAACATGGTTTAGCAAGTGTCTCTGTAATAGGATGAATATCTTTTGCTACATGGCCAGGAGTGGTGTAGCTGAATGTTGGGGTAGATTGTCTCCATACTTCTAAGGAACTATCACACTGATTTTTGATAGTGGCTGTACAAGATTGCACTCTCACTAGCAGTGAGGGAGTCGTTCCTTGCTTCACATACTTGCTAGCGTTAGTTGTTACTTGTAGAATTGAACTTAGCTATTCTGACAAGTGTAAGATCAAATCACAAATGAATTTTAATTTACATTTTCCTGATGCCTAATGATGTTGAACATTCCTTTTAAGTGTTTCTCAGAAATTGAGATTTCTCTTATAAGAATGTTTTGTTTAGATAGCTGATCTTTTAAATTATTTATCATATAGTTTCATTTCATTTTTAAATCATTCAAACAACTCCTAGGATTTTTGACAAAAAAATTCAGAAAAAGTCTTATTTATGAACTTTGGCTGAGTTAAGATTTAGTTTTGGCATACAAATCTACTAAAGATGTGGGTAGGTAGAAACATGCAAGAGACATCGATGTTCCATGACTTTGATAAACAGAGTCTTTCAGACACAACAGGACTGACACACATATGAACTCACAAAGACTATAACACCAAGAACAAACCCTGCACAGTTTCAAACCAAAAACTATTCTCAACAACAAAAGAAATTCTGAGGAAATCAGTATCCCCCACCTCAAGCAATACTACAGAGCAATAGTGATAAAAACTGCATGTTATTGGTACAGTGACAGGCAGGAGGATCAATGGAACAGGATTGAAGATCCAGAAATGAACCCACACACCTATGGCCACTTGATCCTCGACAAAGGAACTGAAAACATCCAATGGAAAAAAGATAGCCTTTTCAACAAACGGTGCTGGCTCAACGGGAGGTCAGCATGTAGAAGAATGCGAATTGATCCATCCTTAACTCCTTGTACTAAGCTCAACTCCAAATGGATCAAGGACCTCCACATAAAGCCAGACACTCTGAAGCTAATAGAAAAGAAACTGGGGAAGACCCTTGAGGATATCGGTACAGAGGGGAAGTTCCTGAACAGAACACCAATAGCATATGCTCTAAGATCAAGAATTGACAAATGCGAACTCATTAAATTACAGTTTCTGTAAGGCAAAGGACACCATCAAAAGGACAAATCAGCAGCCAACAAATTGGGGAAAGATCTTCACCAACCCTACATCAGATAGAGGGCTAATATCCAATATATACAAAGAACTCAAGAAGTTAGACCCCAGAAAACCAAATAACCCTATTAAAAATTGGGTACAGAGCTAAACAAAGAATTTTCACCTGAAGAACTTCGGATGGCTGAGAAGCATCTTAAAAATGTTCAACTTCATTAGTCATTAGGGAAATGCAAATCAAAACAACCCTGAGATTTCACCTTACACCAGTCAGAAAGGCTAAGATTAAAAATTCAGCAGACAGGAGGTGTTGGCAAGGATGTGGAGAAATAGGAATACTTCTCCACTGCTGGTGGGGTTGCAAACTGGTACAACCGCTCTGGAAATCAGTCTGGCGGTTCCTCAGAACACTGGGCACCTCACTTCCAGAGGATCCTGCTATACTACTCCTGGACATATACCCAGAGGATTCCCCAGAATGTAATAAGGATACATGCTCCACTATGTTCATACCAGCCCTATTTATAATAGCCAGAAGCTGGAAAGAACCCAGGTATCCCGTAACCGAAGAATGGATGCAAAAAATGTGGTATATATGTACACAATGGAGTACTATTCATCCATTAGAAACAATGAATTCATGAAATTCTTAGACAAATGGATGGAGTTGGAGAACATCATACTAAGTGAGGTAACCCAGTCTCAAAAGATCAATCATGGTATGCACTCACTAATAAGTGGATATTAGCCTAGAAAATTGGAATACCCAAAACATAATCCACACATCAAATGAGGTACAAGAAGAATGGAGGTGTGGCCCCTGGTTCTGGAAAGACTCGGTGTAGCAGTATAGCGCAAAACCAGAACAGGGAAATGGGAAGGGGTGGGTGGGAGAACAAGGGGAGGGAAGGGGGTTATGTGACTTTCGGGGAGTGGGGAGGCCTGAAAAGGGAAAATCATTTGAAATTTAAATAAAAATATATCGGATAAAAAATAGTAGTGAACATAAAAATTTTACCTTTACCCAAGAAGCAATTTGCAATTGATATTTGCTGAGTAAGGAAAAATTAGTTTTCATCACTGGAGTGTTACTATATGTTTTAACACTACTCCAGATGAAGACCCATATCCAGGAGTATTTGGCCAATGCAAAACAAACTCTAGTTTTTGAGGTTCTTGTAAAGTCTAAAGTCAACCTGAAAGTCTCCTTACCTAAAGACAACTAACTTTCTGGTTTGTTATAGGCTATTGTTCATGTAAGATAACAAGTTATATGTTCAGGAAACAAAAATTTGCCCCAACTGCACAAGATGTGCTTGATCACACGTAGGTTGGAGATACAAAGGCAGGAAGTATGTCAGGATATATACTTGTCTTTGATTGAATGAAAAACAGAACTGTTGTAGTGTTGGGGGTGTTGCCTTTATGAGTATTTCACTGACCTAATTTAGCTGCATTCTCTGAGAATCCTAGAACTAGACTTTGCCAGTGTCGATCTTCTAGGAAAGTATTTAGTAATGCTTGCTTCAATGGCACCATTGTAAATTGGGTCTTTCTTCTCATAATTCTCACGTTTAACAGTTTTTTGTTTTGTGTCGGTATATTTTAATCTCATTTTTTGTTTGCTTTTATGTTTGTGATTTTTTTGTTTTGTCTTTTTTTGGGAGAAAAAACACAATGTTTGATGAGTCAGAAGGTGTGGAGTATCTGAGAAGAGTTGGGGGAAGGATAATATGATCTAATACATTGTATGAAAGGAATCTAATAAAAATGACAAAAATAATTGTTCCTTGGAATTCACAACTGAGAGGAATAAGTCAGTTTAATGGTCAACTTGTAACTGTAAATTTTACAGTTGATATAGGTATCATTATGATTAAGAAAAAATTTCCTTCTGTAAATAGTTATAGTGTACAATGAATGTATACTTTCTGTTAAGTATATGTCATTGAACATTGACCTTAGCCTTCCAAGCCTTAGGATGTACTAGAAATTTTAAACTGTATTTTTTATATATTTATGATATTTTACCTTTTATATTTATTTATTTTTTATTTATATGTAACAAATAAAAATTCCCAATATGTATGTTAAACACTGTGACATATGTGTTACTCATATACATACATAATTTTTTATTGAGTTGTTAGGTGTGTGGCTTATTCTAGGCAAGTCTCTTCCTCATGGTCTACATACTTAATGTGATGTTTTCATCTTACCTTGCACTGTAGAAAGTTATCTGATGAATCTATTGATTCATACACTCAATCAGGAATTAATATACCTCTATTTAAGCTTCAATGTACTAAATAGGTCCAGCATAGTTAATAATTTTTAAAAGTTTATTTCTCTTTGAAATATAAGTGTGGGGTTTTGGAAAATATTAAAATGAATGACAAGTTACCATGCTACATTCAGCCACTCTTCATCCAAGCGGTAGTCTCACTGCCTCTATCTCTAAATTTGTCCCTATAGTGACCAGTTACAGTCTTCCCAGCTCTGGTTCCCTTGTCTCATAGCTGCCGTTTCCTTCTCAGACATAAATTCTTCATGGTTGGCAGTCCCACCTTCCAGTGATCCAGTGAAACAAAACACTTGAAGCTTATAATTAACCAGTCAGATTTATATATCAATAAATTTTGAATTCACAAGATTTCCCACACAATAATTTCAGAGTCCATAGATAATGATACAAGCTGTCCACCTAGAAGAGACAAGTTATGCCAATTATTCTATTCTTTATGATTTTCATAGCTACCTGTGTCTATCTAAATAATCCTCCTTTTATTCCATCTTTCTTCCTTCTCCCTTCTCCTGAGTCCTGCAATTGCTAGCTCTGCCTCCCTTTTCCCTGTCCAATCACAGGCCTCCTGCTTCACTAATATTTAAATTAATTGGACAGGGAAAATCCTACCACATGCAGGGGTGATTTTAGTTATAGTTTATAACTGTGCTGGATAGTGTTTTAGTGTGGGTATTTTTATGTATTTACATTTCAAATGTTATCCCCTTTCCTAGTTTCCCCTCCTGAACCACCCTACCTCATCTCCAGTTTCTATGATTTCCACCTTACTACCCTGGCATTCCCCTACACTGGAGAACAGTTTTATGTCAACTTTACACATGCAAGAATGGTCAGTGGGAAGTGACTTTCAAATGAGAAAATGACTCCTTGAGTTCCAGGACAGCCATGGCTAGCTATACAGAGAAACCCTGTCTCAAAAAACCAAAAAAATAAAAAATAAAAAATAAATAAAAAAATTGCCTGTATATAGACAAGCCTGTAGGGAATATTGTGAATTGATAAGGAAGATCGACAGATAAAGTTTAGAAATATTGGGATAAAACTTTTATCTCAACCAATTGGCTTTGAAAACAGTGTATTGGGATCTTGTAAATAGTAATATTATTTATACATAAATCTGATTGGCTAATTAAGCTTAAGAGTCTTGCTTCTACTTGGTAATTGGGATGTCTAGGCAGTATGTGTAAGCAAGATGAGCTCAAGGGACAACTACCAGAGAGTTGGTCGAGTGGGGGCTGGAAAGTGGGCAGACCAACAGATTATAGGAGCATGGGCCTAACCCACAGAAAGTTCGCAGGTCCTTTGGTGGGAATTAGCTGGATGCCTGTGGCCCACAGGCATGAGGTCTGTGATCTCTATTATCTTGCCAGCAATAGTGTAGGAATGTGCTAGCATTCTTTGTTAATATTTGCCGCAACATATAATAATCTTTTGCCTCCTCTTCTACATAGATCTCTGATCCTTTAATGAGGTCTTTGATGAAGATGTATTATTTAGAACTGATTACCAGAAAGTGTTCATTTGTGGGCAATTATGTTAATTCCCATCTCCTGCAAGAAGCAGATTCTCTGATGAGAGTGGATTTAAACACTGATCTATGGGTATAATAGAATGTCATTAGTTATCATTTTATTTATATGTTCTTTCAGTAGAATAATAGTATTTTGTTTATTTTGTTTTTTTCTAAGGCCATGACATATCTAGTTGTTGGTTATTGGACATTTTACTAGTGTCAGTTATGGATGCATGGACTGAGGTGGTTGGTTACTCTCATAACATTTTTTGGCACTGTTGTACCAGTATATATCTTCAAGTAGGTGACTATTATTCATCATAGGGATTATAACTAAAAGATATTAATGATTATCTTTCTCTTCTGGTATGCTTTAGAATACCTTCCAGTACTAAGAATTCTATTAACTATGAGTGAAGTTTCTAATTGCATACCAGCTTAGTTTCTCTGAGTTCAATGGCATATATAAACATTGCTTTCAATGATAGGGCCTTATCCCAGGTTGTGGAATGTAAGCAATATCCTTGACAGTACTCTGTGATAATTGTGGTTAAACCTTCATTATTTATTCCAAAATTGTTTACCTCTCACCTTCATCTTTTTGAAACATATTAATGAGATGTGAAAATATTAGATTTCATATGTTAAAACCACATGGTAATGCTGTTATATTAGTAAATATCTTAAAATTTCATATATTTTATAGAACACACATTTTTAAATTCTATTTCTACATCAGTTTTGCATAAATAGATAATCTAAACAATGGTAATAAATGGCACATTTCTTGAATGATGTATGAATTCTCCTGTGGGATTAGTTTTATTGACAAGTTATGATGGTTCCAGGTTTCTATTCCCTCTTACCATATAAAAAGCACAAAATGAACCAGTTTACCCTTCCCAATAAAATGGGAATAGAAGCCCTTAAGGGCTTCTGAGTGTCTCCTAAACTAGCCAGTTTAATATGATGTACTATTTTTGAAACAAGCACATAACTGCCCAAACTTATAGGTAAATAAAGTATTTTTTGATCATTATAGTGAGAAATATAGAGAGAACATCATTTTTACCTCAGTGTAGTGATGCTGTGTATATCAACCACACTCAAGGGCAAGCTTTGCGTAAGGAAAGTGGGCCAACATAAAATGGACTCCACGACTTTTGTATGCTTTTATTGGTTTGGTGTGTTCTTAATTTTTCTTTCCTTTAATACATTTTTAAGAGAGAGATAAAGAACATGAAATTCGGTGGATAGAAAAGGGGAATATATGAGAGTAGATGGGGATATAGTTTATGAACATATATTATAAGAAAAATTCTAAAAGAAAATTTGAAAATAGAGAATAAATATCATTTCCCTAGAATGAAGCCTATTTAATCAGGATGGATGATTGTTTTGATGTGTTCTTGAATTTGGTTTGCAAGAATTTTATTGAGTATTTTTGAATGGATATTCATCGGGGAAATTGGTCTGAAGTTCTGTTTCTTTTTCTGGTTTTTGTGTGGTTTAGTTATAAGTGTAATTGTGGCTTCGTAGAATGGGTTGGGTAGTGTTTCTTCTGTTTCTATTTTGTGGAATAGTTTGAAGACTGTCAGTATTAGGTCTTCTTTATGGAAATCCATCAACGTATTCTTCTATATAAAATCTCAAAGAAAAAAAATATGATCATCTCATTAGATGCTCAGAAAGCATTTGAAAAAACTCAACACCCCTTCTTGGAAAGATTAGGATCTCAAGGGCCATTCCTAACATAGTAAAAGCAATATGTGGCAAACCAGTAGCTAATGTCAGACTAAATGGAGAGAAACTTGAAGCAGTCTCACTGAAATCAGGAACTAGACAAGGATTAGTACTCGGAATCCTAGCCAGAGCAATTAGACAACAACAGGAGGTGAAAGGGATACAAATTGGAAAGAAAGAATGGAAAAAAATAACCTTCAGAGTATATGACAGTATATTTAAGTGATTCTGAAAATACCACCAGAGAACTCCTAAACATGATAAACAACTTCAGCAAAGTGGCTGGATATAAAATTAACTCAAATCAGTAGCTTTCTTCTACTCAAAGGATAAAGAGGCTGAGAGAAATGAGGGAAATTATACTCTTCATAATAGTCACAAATAATATAAAATACCTTGGTGTAACTAACCAAACAAGTGAAAGATCTGTATGACAAGAACTTCAAGTCTCTGAAGAAAGAAATCAAAGAACATCTTGGAAGATGGAAAGATCTCTTCCATACTCACCATATTGCCAAAAGCAATCTCTAGATTCAATGCAATATCCATCAAAATTTCAAGTCAATTCTTCATAGAGTTAGACAGAGCAATTCTCAAATTCATTTGGAATAACAAAAAAACACAGGATAGCAAAAACTATTCTCAACAACAGAAGAACTTCTGGGGGAGTCATCATCCCTGACCTCAAGCTGTATTACATTACAATAGTGATAGAAACTTCATGGTGTTGGTACAGAGACAGCCAGGAAGAATTGATGACCCGAAAAAAATGAACCCACACACCTATGGTCACTTGTTCTTTGACAAAGGAGCTAAAACACTCCAGTGGGAAAAAAGACAGCCTTTTCAACAAATGGTGCTGGTTCAACTGGAGGACAGCATGTAGAAAATGCTAATTGATCCATTCTTATCTTCTTGTACAAAGTTCAAGTACAAGTGGATCAAGGACGTCCAAATAAAAAAAACTAGATACACTGAAACTAATAGAAGAGAAAGTGGGGAAGAGCCTGAAACACATGGGTACAGGGGAAAAGTTCCTGAACAGAACACCCATGGCTTATGCTCTAAGATCAAAATTATACAAATAGGACCTCATGAAATTGCAAAGCTTCTCTAAGGCAAAGAACACTGACACGAGGACAAACCAGTAACTGACAGATTGGGAAAAGATCTTTACCAATCCTACATCTGATAGAGGGCTAATATCTGATATATAAAAAGAACTCAAAAAGTTAAGACTCCAGAGAATCAAATAAGCCTATTTAAAAACAACAACAACAACAACAACAACAACAACAACAACAAAATGCCATAGGTGTGTGGATGCATTTCTAGGTCTTCAATTCTATTCTATTGGTCCACTTGCCTGTCACTATGCCAATACCATGCAGTTTTTAACACTGTTGCTCTGTAGTATAGCTTGAGGTCTGGGATATTGATTACTCCAGAAGTTGTTTTACTGTTGACAATAGTTTTAGCTATCCTGGGTTCTTTGTTATTCCAGATGAGTTTGAGAATCACTTTTTCTAAATCTATGAAGAACTGAGTTGGGATTTTGATGGGGATTGCATTGAATCTGTATATTGCTTTTGGCAAGATGGCCATTTTAACTATGTTAATCGTGCCAATCCACGAGGATGGCAGATTTTTCCATTTTATGAGGTCTTCTTTGATTTCCTTCTTCAGAGACCTGAAGTTCTTGTTGTAAAGATCTTTCACTTGTTTGGTTAGAGTCACAGCAAGATACTTTATATTGTTTGTGGCTATTGTGATGGGTGTCATTTCCCTAACTTCTTTCTCAGCCTGCTTATCCTTTGAGTATAGGAAAGCAACTGATTTGCCTTAGTTGATTTTATAACCAGCCACTTTGCTGAAGTTGATTATCAGCTGTAGGAGTTCTCTGCTTGAGTTGTTTGGGTCACTTAAGTAGACTGTCATATCATCTGCAAATAGTGATAGTTTGACTTCTTCTTTCCAATTTGTATTTCTTTGACCTCCTTTTGTCTCATTGCTTTAGCTAAAACTTCAAGTACTATATTGAAAAGATATGGAGAGAGGGGAAAGCCTTGTCTAGTCCCTGATTTTAGTGGGATTGCTTCAAGTTTCTCTCCATTTAGTTTGATGTTGGCTACCACTTTGCTGTATATTGCTTTATCTATGTTTAGGTATGGGCCTTGAATTCCTGTTCCTTCCAAGACTTTTAGCATGAATGGATGTTGAATTTTGTCAAATGCTTTTTCAGCATCTAATGAAATGATCATGTGTTTTTTTTTTCTTTGAGTTTGTTTATGTAGTGGATAGCATTGATGGATTTCCTTATATTGAACCATCCCTATGGCCACTTGATCTGCTACAAAGTAACTGAAAACATCCAGTGGTGAAAAAATAAGATAGCCTTTTCAACAAGTGGTGCTGGTTCAACTGGAAGTCATCATGCAGAAGAATGTGCATTGATCTAGTCTTATCTCTTTGTACTAAGCTCAACTCCAAGTGGATCAAGGACCTCCACATAAAACCTGACACTCTGAAACTAATAGAAAAGAAACTGGGGAAGATCCTTGAGGACATGGGCACAGGGAAAAAGTTCCTGAATGGAACACCAATAGCTTATACTCTAAGATCAAGAATTGACAAATGGGACCTCATAAAATTACAAAGTTTCTATAAGGCAAAGGACACTATCAAAAGGACAAAATGGCAACCAACAAATTGGGAAAAGATTTGCAGCAACCCTACATCCGATAGAGGGCTAATGTCTAATATATACAAAGAAATCAAGAAGTTAGACCCCAAGGAATGAAATAACCCTATTAAAAATGGGGTACAGAGCTAAACAAAGAATTTTTGCCAGAAGAAATTCGGATGGCCAAGAATCTCCTTAAGAATTGCTCAACATCATTAGTCATTAGGGAAATGCAAATCAAAACAACCCTGAGATTTCACCTCACACCAGTCAGAATGGCTAAGGTTAAAAACTCAGGAGACAGCAAGTCTTGTAGGAGATGTGGGGAAAGAGGAACATTCCTCCACTGCTGCTGGGAGTGTAAGATGGTACAACCACTCTGAAAATCAGTCTGGTGATTCCTCAGAAAACTGGGCATGACACTTCCAGAGGACCTGGCTATACCACTCCTGCTCATATACCCAGAGGATTCTCCTGCATGCAATAAGGACACATGCTCTACTATGTTTACTGCAGCCTTGTTTATAATAGCCAGAAGCTAGAAAGAACCCAGATGTCCCTCAATGGAGGAATGGATACAGAAAATGTGGTATATTTACACACTTACTACTCAGCAATTATTTGAAATGTAAATAAAGAATATATTGAATAAAAAAAACAATGAATTCATGAAATCTTTAAGCAAATGGTTGGAACCGGAAAATATAAGTGAGGTAACCCAATCACAAAAGAATACACATGGAATGTATTCACTAATAAGTGGATATTAATTAGCTCAGAAGCCCTGAATACCCAAGACACAGTTAGCATATCAAATGGCTCCCATGAAGAAGTAAGGAGAGGGCCCTGTATAGGCTTGATCCATCCTTGTAGGGGTGTACCAGGACAGAGAAAAGGGAGGAAGATTGGAGAACGGGTGGAGAGAAGAGGACCTATGGGTCATATGGGAAGATGGGGAACCGGGAAAGGGGAAAGCATTTAAAATGTAAACAAAGAATTTAGAAAATAAATAAATAAAAAATAAAAAATAAAAAACAGAGATAAACAAAGAATTTTCAACTAAAGAATATTGAATAGCTGAGAAGCACCTAAAGAAATGTTCAACATCCTTAGTCATCAGGGAAATGCAAATCAGAACAATCCTGAGATTCTACTTCACACCAGTCAGAATGGCTAAGATGAAAAACTCAGGTTACAGCAGATGCTGGCAAGGATGTGGTGAGAGAAGAACAATGATCCATTGTTGGTGGTATTGCTAGCTGGTAAAACTGCTTTCAAAATCAATCTAGATCTGTACCCCATTTTTAATAGGGTTATTTGGTTCCCTGGGGACTAACTTCTTGAGTTCTTTGTATATATTGGATATTAGCCCTCTATCAGATGTAGGGTTGGTGAATATCCTTTCCCAATTTGATGGTTGCCGTTTTGTCCTTTTAACAGTGTCCTTTGCCTTACAGAAACTTTGTAATTTTATGAGGTCCCATTTGTTAATTCTTGATCTTAGAGCATAAGCTATTGGTGATCTGTTCAGGTACTTTTCCCCAGTGCCCATGTCCTCAAGGGTCTTCCCCAGTTTCTTTTCTATTAGTTTCAGTGTGTCTGGTTTTACATGGAGGTCCTTGATCCACTTGGAGTGAAGTTTCGTACATGGAGATAAGAATGGATCATTCGCATTCTTCTGCATGCTGACCTCCAATTGAACCAGCACCATTTGTTGAAAAGGCTATCTTTTTTCCACTGGATATTTTCAGCTCCTTTGTCAAAGATCGAGTGACCATAGGTGTGTGGATTCATTTTTGGATCTTCAATTCTATTCCATTGTTCCACTTGTCTGTCACTGTGCCAATACCATGCAGTTTTTAACACTATTGCTCTGTAGTATTGCTTGAAGTCAGGGATACTGATTCCCCCAGAATTTCACCTGAAGAAATTCAGATGGATGGCCGAGAGGCACCTTAAGAAGTGCTCAACATCATTAGTCATTAGGGAAATGCAGATCAAAACAACCCTGAGATTTCACCCTACACCAGTCAGAATGGCTAAGGTCAAAAACCCAGGAGACAGCAGGTGTTGGCGAGGATGTGGAGAAAGAGGAACACTCCTCCACTGCTGGTGGGGCTGTAAGATGGAACAACCACTTTGGAAATCAGTCTGGTGGTTCCTCAGAAAACTGGACATGACACTTCCAGAGGACCCTGCTATACCTCTCCTGGGCATATACCCAAAGGATTCCCCGGCATGCAATAAAGACACATGCTCCATTATGTTCATAGCAGCCTTATTTATAATAGTCAGAAGCTGGAAAGAACCCAGATGACCCTCAAAGGAGGAATGGATACAGAAAAAGTGGTATATTTACACAATGGAATACTACTCAGCAATTAGAAACAATGAATTCACAAAATTTTTAGGCAAATTGTTTGATCTGGAAAATATCATCCTAAGTGAGGTAACCCAATCACAAAAGAATACACATGGAATGCAATCTCTGATAAGTGGATATTAATTAGCCCAGAAGCTCTGAATACCCAAGGCACAAATCACATACCAAATGACTCCCATGAAGAAGTATGGAGAGGATCCTGATCCTGGAAAGGACTGATCTAGCTTTGGAGGGGAATATAAAGACAGAGAAATAAGAGGGAGGTGATTAGAGAATGGATGGAGAGAAGAAGGTTTATGGGATATATGGGGAGGTGGGATCTGGGAAAGGGGAAATCATTTGGAATGTAAACAAAGAATATAGAAAATAAAAATATTTAAAAAAAATCAGTCTAGAGGTTCCTCAGAAAATTAGCAATAGTGTTATCTGAGGATCCAGCTATACCACTCCTGGGCATATACCCAAAACATGTTCCAACATATAACAAGGATACACGCTCCACTATGTTCATTGCAACCTTATTTATAATATAATAGCCAGAAACTGGAAAGTACCCAGATGTCCTCCAACAGAGGAATGACTACAGAAAATGTGGTTCTTTTACACAATGCAGTACTAATCTGCCATTAAAAACATTGAAATTCTTAAGCAAATGGACAGAATTAGAAAATATCATCCAGAGTGAGGTAACCTGATCACAACAATACATACATGGTATAAACTCACTGATAAGTGGATATTTCCCCAAACGCTCGGATTACCCAAGATACAATTCATACACCACATGAAGCTAAAGAAGAAGGAAGACCAAAGGGTTGGTACTTCAGTCCATCTTAGAAGGGGTAAGCAAAATACTCTTATGGGAACAAATAAAGAGAGAGACAATATGTGGAGCTAAGGCTGAAGGAAAGGTCATCCAGATACTGCCCCACCTGGGGATCCATCCCATATATAGTCACCAAAGTCAGACATTATTGTAGATGCCAAGAAGTGCATGCTGACAGGAGTCTGATATAGCTGTCTTCTGAGAGGCTCTGCCAGAGCCTGACAAATACAGAGGTAGATGCTCATGGCCAAACTGATCACAGGGTCCCTGATGGAGTAGTTAGAGAAAGGACTGAAGGAGCTTATGAGGTTTGCAACCCAATATTAACTGACCAGACTGCACTCTCCCTAAACTCCCCTCCCCTGCTCAGAGCTCTCAGGGACTAAACCACCAACCAAGGAGTACACTTGGAGGGATCCATGGCTCCAGCTGTATACGTGACAGAGGATGGCCTTGTCAGGAATCAATGGAAGCAGAGGCCCTTGGTCCTGTGATGGCTTGATGGATGTCCCCGTGTAGGGGAATTCGAGGACAAAAAGGCAGGAGTACATGGATGGGTGGGGGAACATCCACCCTCACAGAAGCAGGGAGATGGGGGCTGTTGTAGGGTGTTGAGGGAGGACTGAGAAAGGGGATAAAATTGGAAATGTATGTAAAGAAAATATCCAATAAAAATTTTAAAAAGTACTTATAGCTATATTCTCTCAAATTTGCACTCTTAATTTTGATAATCTTTGCTTTACTGCATTCTGCCTCTCAGAGGAGTTAGAACTAAAGTTTAAATCAGTGGTGCCCAGTCCATGTCTTCCTTCTCCAGGCAAGAAGGGAAAACAGTTGAGTCTGGGGAAAATGCTATGGTTCCTGGTCTCAAACAGATGCTAACAATATACTGCTGGAGTCAGGAATGGACTATGTAGTCTGTGCTTCCACTCAGGGTGTCTACATGCTGGGCATGAAGGGGAAGGCATAAATATGTATGCACACTTAAACACAACATCATCATCATCTTCACCATCACTATCATCATTATCATCTTTTTCTGTGGTAGAAATACTAAAACAATTCTTAGAGATAGGATATGAGGAAAAGTCAATTCCTACAAAAATAAAATAACTCTTTAAAAATTTCAGTTCATCACTGTGAAAAGGTTAGAAAATTTTATAAAGCATTTGTCAAACTGTATTTCTGGAATTCTGTAAAAAGGTCTAATTCAGACATGGGATTTTAACACATCTTCTAAGGTGTGAATGCAGACTGATCTTAATAAATTTATAAAGCTCTCTGCCTCTGTGCTTTTGTAAACATATGTCTGCTTCCACATCTTTTCACATTGCTTTTGTTACACATACTTCCTATGAAGTAAATTATTGAAAGTGTTAGTGTATTATAGCAATCATTAGATGCTATCAATATCATATCAAAAGGAATATTGCACCTGTATAGACCCCTGTAACTCAAACATAAGATCTGCGTGCTTGTCAGAACAAAAGAGAAAACAATAAATATCAATAATTTATTGTTATATTATACACATTTTAGACATTCTGTATTTTAATTATTAAGAATATATTTAATATGGAATAACTGTTAATTTGAAAAAAATTCAAAGACAGAAATAATCATTTCTTTACTCCTCCTGTCTGTTATGTCAGCCTTCCTTATGTATGCCCTGAAAATCCACTCATCCGAAGCTCATTCAGATAATAATAATATAGAGCACATCATCTTTCACTTTTGGTCTGTTCTTTGATATTTAATGGCATCAGTGTATTTCTAAATTATGGATTCATCTCTGTCTCTAGACCTTAATGATGGTGTTATGTGTTCTTTTGCTCTGTAATTTTGAACTTCCTACAAAGGTGTATCTTAGGTTGTCTTTCTGACTTAGTTTCAAAGAGTTTGGAGGTAGAGTCAGTTTTTTCCTGTCACAGATGCCTTAGTCCTGTGGTACCACTCAGTGGATCACAGTTGCTGAACTCTACAGCTGTAAAATGAATCATCCATTGACAGTCTGAAAATTAAATTGTGTGACTCGTTTGCAATATATCTTTATTTCCAAAACAGAAACTTGCCATATCTGAACCATGGGGCACATTTTGCTGACCCAGTTATACTTAGATATCTGCTTCCTCATTCTAACCCATGATAGTTCATCTATATGAGTATATTATGAGCCACACCTAACAAACAGTTTGTAGGTCGGAATTTGAATACTAAGGTATCCACTAATTCTCTTATTGTACATGCTTAAACTGTTGGTTCATAACCTGAAGAATAACAAGAATAAATTTGGTTGTTTACTCCAAATTTAAGAGGTAAAATTGATGGTCTATTATTTTTTCTCATATCACAATTCATTCTGTCTCAGACAATGTGATTATAGGAAATAAGGCCAATGGGGAGACTCTGAAAGGTTACCAGTGGTCAAGACTATGCACAGGACAGAGATCTAAAGGAAACAGCAGAGTGTATTCATAGATAAATCACAGCCCATGTGCCAAAATTTCATTGGTCATGAATGTTATTCTATACAGCTCTGGAGAGCCAATAATGAAGTCTTTCAAGTTTTTGGGAAAAGTAGATAACAACTACTCTTAAATTACTATTATTATCATACTATTTGCCTCATTTTATTTTTTTCTATTGGTATTTTTTTTCAGGATTATGTCATTTTAAATCCCACTCAAAGAATAATTCTATTGAGTGTTTTAAGTATTCTCCATATCTCAGAATAGCCAAGCCACATATGTAGACCTGAATAATTATGTTGTGCTCTCAGGGATGATTGAGTATTCTCAATTATTTTTAAGACCTAGCCTTTTTCTTCTATTTTAATGCATACTTCCTTATTAAATTCACCTGTATCACTTAAGGATATGGGCATTAGGAATTGGTTCTTACCATCAAGTTTCATATCCTTGAAGGCTGAGGCATCATTGCAGAGGTGAGATAAGAAAGACTTTCAGAGCTACAAGTGGCTGCGTGGTGGTGGCAGATGCGTTTGATCCCAGCACTTGGGAGGCAGAGTCAGGGGGATTTCTGAGTTTGAGGCCAGCCTGGTCTACAGAGTGAGTTCCAGGACAGCCAGGGCTACCCAGGGAAACCCTGTCTCAAAAAAAAAAAAAAAAAAAAAAAAGGAGCTACAAGTGGTAGATGTCTATAGAAAAATACTATTTTATGGACATGATGGGAGCATTACAAAGAAGAACTCACAATATTGTGACTATATGCACGATATGAATACAAAGCGAAACCAGGCATTAATACTACTATAAGCCAAGGATGAGAACCTGAAATCTAACCATTTGCTGAGAAACTCTTGACATCTGGTGGTCATGGGAGAAAGTGTCAGATTTTTCTTTTGTGTTTTGCTTTGTTTTGTAGGAATATAACTGTTGAGAGGCTATGTGTACTTCAGTAGATGGACCGATACTCATGCAACTACAAGTAGCACTAAACTGACATAATGAATTTACAAAAAAGAATGTTCATAAAGTTGTGAAGAGAGAGTGTTGGAAGTGATAGTGAGGAAATAAGTGGCATGGAACGAATGGTAGATTTGACTAAAATATGTTACACATATATAAAGTTCTCAACAAAAATAAAATTACACATATTGCTAGAGATTTTTGTGAGGAAACCCTTCACCATAAGTGGTAGTCCAACCACATTTAAAATTTGAAACACTAAAGTCTCACTTTTCAGCAATATCACATCTGTCCCCAAGTTTACCTCATGTATTTTATCAATTTACTCTTTAAATATATGGCAATATTTTTATTGGCCAGAGAAATTAGAGAAGACTTTTTTCTGTTGTCTTATCAAGTTCTAGAGTTCAGGAATTTATAAAATTCACACTTAATTTTGATCTGTATTTTGATAACACAGTATTAGTATACAGAAAGTAAGTTAGCACAGAACTTACAACTTACAGAAAGTAAGTTTCTCTCCACTGAGAAATTCCATTAATATAGCCATAGAGTAAAATTAAAACTTGACTCTTAGAATCATTAAACATGGAAAACCAGAGAAATTGCAATTATCTCTTTGAAAAATTCATCACTTGCTTTGTAACTATTATATATCATCTATGCAAAAACTGAAATTTTAAACATTTGGACCATAAAGGATTATGTTCAAATTTATAAATTTATAGTTTTAAATTTGTCAAATTACACCATGATTATTTTAGCAAATATTTTGGCACTATATTATAATTTAGGTAAGTTATCTTTATTCATAGTTCTTATAAGAATGTGCTTGTCACTCACTATTAATCCTGAAACCATTCCCACCTCTTACAATTTGTTAGGAATAGGAACCTCTTTAGTATTTACAACTTAATATCAAACTTATATATGATATAAATAGCATGAATGCTGGACTTGACTTCATATCACAGTGCTAACAGATTGATGTCTCTAGTTAGGATGCTAAGTTGCACATTGCTCGTGCTGTAGTATGTGTCAACATGTTCTCATTCCAAGTCATGGAGTAACATAACAGCAAATCCCCATGGGAATCTTGCATTGCATTATACAAACATTTCAAAAGTATCCTGGGTGCATAGCATCCCAAACATACTAATCCTAACAAATCATGCTATTGAACAAAAGTTAGGTACATGTGGACAATAATCTTTCTCTAGGAAATGAAAGAAGACTGAGAAGGTTTTTGAGGAAAAAATTTAAATCCCAACATGTATTTATTTTTCTTTCTGTTTAACATTAAAAAATGGTCAATATGAGTTATATTAAGGATTTCTAATGTCAAACGAAAATATATACCTATTTATGCTACTAAATTTATGGCATGTACATATCACCAGAAGTATATATATATATATATATATATATATATATATATATATATATATATATATATATATATATTCTTTTAGCCAAGATAGTTCACATTAGTCCTGAGAGAAAAGTCATCATTCATATATTGTGTTAAAATTGTTCATTCTGAAGAATACACAGTGAAAATAAACTTCAGGAGGGAATTTTTCAGAAGTTTGTCCATGGTTGGGGAAATCTATGTGAGCTGATTTGTGAAGTTATTAATGATATGACTGGTACAATCAAGCTGAAAATGAATTCTGTGTTTGTTTCTAAATGAGATCACAGTGTAAGATTGCCTCCACCCTTTTCTTTTGAAAACTAATTCATATCATTCTAGCTTCACTATCTCTCCACTGAGAAATTCCATTAATATAGCCATAGAGTAAAATTAAAACTTGACTCTTAGAATCATTAAACATGGAAAACCAGAGAAATTGCAATTATCTCTTTGAAAAATTCATCACTTGCTTTGTAACTATTATATATCATCTATGCAAAAACTGAAATTGTATGCACTGTTAAAGTTCAGTTAAACAGAATTCATTAGACATGAAGTAAATGGCCTGTATATAAATTGTGTTCCCCAATTTTGTTTTAACTAATTGTCAACTAACTAAATTTAACTAAATTTCAACTAAAAGTCGAACAACTTAGCTCTAAAAACATTTTAATTTATTCTTTAAGAATTTTGTATTGCATATTTATGTTTTATATGGCAACGTGTTCTGATCAATTTCACCCCCAATCCCTTCTTTCCATCCCCTTGGAGATTCCCTACCCCCACATATCCATTGCCTTCCTTTGTCAGTCACACTTTATTTTAGCAACTGAGTCTAATTGGCACTGTGTGCATCTAGTTCATGAAAATATCATAAAGAATTTCAACAAAACTTTAAGTAAGCTAATGAATGAGTGAACAGATAACTTGACTTAACTGACAAGATCAATATTTGAGCCTATGGGAAGGGCAGCCAAAGAGAAGAAAACAGACTAAAGATGTAGAACCTCTCAAACTCTGCTTAAAAGGAAAGCTTCTTAAGTGTGATTTGACACTAGGGCCAGTAGCATACATGTTGGCTTGAAATTTTATTGAAGACTGTTTGGTTCCTGGGTGCCCTAGAATGTGAATCTTATTACAGTAGTTATAACTTTTGTTTTAAGGTTTATATCAGTTATAAGTAAATATCCTACAAATTGTGAAATAAGCTCTGTTCAACCTAAATATTCTGTACTGTTCAGGTAAAACTCAATGTTTATGAAAAAAAACCATATTTTCTATATTATCTGACATTGAATTGACTTCATTATTATTTAGTTCCTAGACATTTATTCAAATAAGTACACAATGGAAACACCAGAAAACATTGTAATTAAAACCACATAATAGGTTTTGTGTTACCTTGAATAGTCTGTGTGTCTAAGTGTATTGGTTAATGTAATGCTTATATATACCTAAAGATTTAAAAAAATACTATCTTACATTGTTCATATGTGTATTTTTATAAATTTATGTAAGTGAATATTGACATATTATAATTTAGTATTTAAAATATTAATAAATTAAGGAAAGATGGTTTTAATAAGATCTAAAATTATTGCTAGAGATTGAGTAGTTTTTAAATAGACATCATGGGTTTTGGGGGAAGTAGGATATACTAAGAAGAAAAAGACATTTTAACCAGAGAAGGAGAAGTTGAATCCTCAAATGTCATCCTCCTGAGCCTTACTAAGCAGAGTGGGAATAGCTGAAGTGCTTATCATGCATTAGAGTTTCTGTCCTAAACTATATACATACACTCCTTGGCTCCTTTGCCCTTCTAGTCACTGGGCTTGATGAGAAGGTGGTGGTTTTAATAAAGAAACTCTCTTCAGCTGCTTCACATCTTGGGGCAACTGACAAGTAGAGACACTATTGACAAAACTACAGATGGACTACATTTGACAACTTCCAAGGATGAAAATAGGTTTAGTCTGATCAGTGAAAGCATATCCCATCTCTTGATTCACAAAATTAAAACAGAGACACAATACAAGTTAAATAAAATTGAAAAAAAATTCTCCAACCTTCTTTACATTAATTAGCTAACAACATGAATTCAATAAAAGTTTTTAGAAAACAGAAGGTGTTATAGGGTATGAAAACATAATTTTATATAAATGGAAAATAGAATATTTCATTATACAATTATCATTTTTGACAAAAATTGAAAAATGGCAATGGAAAAGCTCCATTTTCTTTCAGCCCTCTCAAATGGCATGTTCAATCCAAGCAGCAAAAGTGCTCTGAAAACATTTTCTGTGACCTATTCAGATTACAGATGACAAAAGACCTCAATCATAACAAACAGGAGCAAATGTCAGAGAACTCATATCTATAAACTTTTTCTTTTCTGTGAGGGAGAACTATCCCTCACAGATATTTACATAGTGATTGAACACTAAAGGCTTTGCTCCAAACTGTGGAATTAGGTGATATTGAAAGAACACTTGCCAAAAGCTGGTAAACTCTTTAGAGATGATTGATTCCATTCAAGCAGATTTATCTACCCAAATGATACTTAATTGATATGAATACAAGCTGTGCACTTAGATTGGGCAGGTCTACCACTACACTACCATCTTCTCCATGTATGAGACCCCTTATACTTTGTGGTTTCTCTAGGCTACGTGCTTCTGCTCCCTTTTCCTTCCACTTCCTCTTCTGTCATCCTCTCTCTCCTCTTCTTCTCTCTCCCAATTTTCAAGTCCAACTTCCCTTCATCTGCCCAATCACTGGCTTTAGCCTTTATTTTACAAATTAAGTTGAAGGTTTACAGGAAATCACCTGAGTGCCCCACCCAGGAGAATGGAATTAGCATCAAATTACAAATAGCCCAAGGGCTATCTGCAACTGAGGGAGCCCTGAGAGGTTGACATGAGGAGGAGGAAGAAAGAAGGGAGTGAGAAGAGAGAAAGCAAGAAAGAGGGGAGAAAGAGAGAGTGAAAGAGAGAGAGAGAGAGAGAGAGAGAGAGAGAGAGAGAGAGAGAGAAAGAAAGAGAGAGTGAGAGAGCACCCAGACTAGGAGAGAAAAACATCTGGATTATAAACAATTAGCATATAAATACAACCTACTGTGTCTTTTCTATACTGCCTGCCAGAATGTTTCTGAGTCTGACTACTTGGACATCAGTGGGGTCATGTCTGGGAAGAATGAATTGCCCTTTTTTCAGCTGTAGTTAATTGCTTGTAGCTTTTCATCTGTGCGTGGGAATGGGCAAGATCACTTTCATCTATAATGGAAAATCAACTGCTCTTGGATTTGTACATGTCTCATTTAGGCAGAATGTTGAGATTTTATATGTAAAGCTTCTCTGACATAGCAGATGGCAAAACATACAGCAGAATTTTTGTGTCTCTTGCTCTTAACAGCGTGTATATTCTGCTCTACCTAGCTGCTCTGGAGCCTTAGGTGTAGGAGTGGTGCTGTAGATGTGTACATAAGCCCCTACCACCGCTGGGCAGTTCTGCTTTGCAATTTGACTAGTTACAGCTTTCCAAAGTGATCTCTTTTTGCTTCAAAAAGAATTCATTTGGATGAGGGGGTTAGATCTACACTTTTCTGTGGTATCAGAATACGTATTTAGAATGTATATAGAAATTTAATGTCATTGGTAGGATTTCCTCTAAGATCCATGGTCTCACTAGTGAGTTGGGCTAGATTTACAGTACTAAGTATAATTTCAATCCTGTTACATAGGTCTTGAATCGAATTAGGCAGCTGTTGGTTACTATCAGGATTTAAGTGCCCCCTTTTATTGCACCTCTCAGGGTATCTTTTCATTCTAATCATAATAATATTTCTTAAACAAACTAAACTTTTAAAATAGCTGATACATTTCAGAGGCAAGTCAGGATAGAATACATTAAATAATAGAAATTCTGATTGTGGAATTTATGATGGTAATTCATTCTAACTAGAAACTAATAGTAAGTATATGAAAATTATAAACACAGAAATTGAGACTGATGAAAACTTAAATAATGTACTGATTAAAAATATTTTTCAAGTAATTTAATACAAGCACTTGCAGAGTTCTATTTTTAACTTTTACTAAGTTTTCCCCTACAATAAAATCACACAAAATCATGGTACTATCCCAAACAAAGTAATTGGTACCGTTAGAATACCATTAAATGTAGGCTGTGCATTAGGAATGAATGTATGGGTAGCTCCTAAAAATAGAGTTAAAATTCAATCCTTGTTGTGGCATACAAGTGAGTTCAGAGTACATTATCTACAACAATGGCATTAAGTGCTCTTTTAAAAGCAGTTTACCTAGAATGCTAATTCTTCTGCAAAGAACCTCTTTTGTCCTTGTTTACTTGCTATTAGTGAGTGCTATGCTTTATAGGATGCAGCAAGAGAAAACTATCTTCCCAGGACCAATAAATAGTTTCCTTCAGGCACCAAACCTGATAGCACTTTTATATAGTATTTCTGGACACTAGAAAATATTTGTATTTTATTAGAATTATGACTTTCATATGAATCACCTTGTTGTGAAAACACAAGGAGAGTAAGATAGATACAATTCAAATTTCAATAGTTTCCACTTGTGCTCTGTGTGGATGTGTATCTATGGGTTTAATTTCCAGATGATGTATCAAATATTTAGTTCTATATCAATGTCGATATTTTTTCATAAAAATCAGTTTGCCCTCTAACCATAATTCTTGGCAATGGGAAAGATCTTCCTGTTCCTCAATCTCTATCATTCTTGGGATTGTACCTTTTCCTGTCCAGCTTGACATCTGGCAACCTTCCAAGTCATGACAACAGCAGTTGTGATCACAAGACTTATTAATATTTTTTTTGTTGTGTAGTATTTACATCTTAAATGTACCACAGCTGAAAGAAATTTGTGGTATTTTCGATTTTCAGCTTTATAGATTAAATTTCTGTGAACATTTGTGTAGAAGATATTGTGACAAAACTGGGTTCACAGTTACCCCAACACATGAAGATCCCATCTGTCAACAAGTTGTGGTCTTTTCCAAAGTACCTCCTGTCTTGCTGTTAAAGGCCTGGGAGTCTTCACTGATGCTCTGCTGCCTGTCAGCACTACATCTCAACTGTCTCCTCTGAATCTACTACCTCAGGGACTTCTCTTCAATTTAATATCCAGTTAGTTTATCTATTCCTATTTCTTTACAGCCAGGCTTGGATCAGGATATTTACTTATAACGTTTTGGATATGTTTTAATATGCGTTATTCTTTAGTATTGTCTTCAAGTGAGAATAGACTATTGATTTGGTCTTTGTATAGCCAGGCAGTCAGGTATCATAGCTTGCTTTTTCCAGAGGGTTGGCAGCTTTATAATAAAACCAAAGCTGAAGTAGGCTTTGACTGAAGTCTCTGGTCTGCAAAGGCTGCAGATAGTTTTCCTGAAAGCACAGCATCTTTGTTAGTTTGAGGGGCTTATTCGGGGTGGTCATAAGTTAAGAGAAAAAAAAAGTTAGAGAAGTTGCTCATTCAAGTTCTGACCACTGGGACTGATTGCTACAGATTTAGAGTTTAGACTCCTGTACCATTTGCTATAGATTGTGGGTAGAGTCCTAGTCTTACATGTGATTTGGCTGTTGTTCATTGTATTTAATCTCACAAGTACATCCCAAGAACTGGAGTGGTTGAAGATTTATTGACCATCAAGGAGGCAGAAGGAATTTTACTTATTTCCATTGTAGTGGTAGTTATTATGCATACATGTATTTATTAAAACTGTAGAATTCTGTCTGTAAACATTGACCAAATTTATATTATAAAATTTAAAGCTTACAAATGTAATTAAAAAGATGGATATGTACATTCTATGACTAGTTTGTCCAGAAAACTTCAATTCTTTGTATTTGATATTAAATTACTTAATAATTTATTATCCATTGATTACAAATACAATTGAAGGATAGAGGATTGAAGGAAAGCCAAAGGAAAGCCAATACAATAATTTACTTCCATTGATTACAAATACAATTGAAGGATAGAGGATTGAAGGAAAGCCAAAGTTATAAAGAGGATATATGATAAATCTCAGAACAAAGACTGAGTAAAAATAAAGTGACTCTGGGAAGAGATACATTTAAGTTTGTAAAGGGTAGGGCCAAATTTTCTCTTTAAATAAAATCCTTACTTAGAACAGGAAGTTGAGGAACTGAGAAAACAGGGAGACCAATGTTAATGAGATGGATGTTTGAAATTGTGTCATGAAAGATGAACTTATTCTTTTTTTTATTGATATATTTTTATATACATTTCAAATGATTCCCCCTTTTCTGGGTCCCCACTCCCCGCAAGTCCCATAAGCCCTCTTCTGTCCCCTTGTTCTTCCATCTACCCCTTCCCATTTCCCTGTTCTGGAATTCCCCTATACTCTTGCACTGAGTCTTTCTAGAACCAGGGGCCACTCCTCCATTCTTTTTGGACAACATTTAATTTGCGGATTATGTCCTGGGTATTCAAAGTTTCTAGGCTAATATCCACTTATCAGTGAGTGCATACCATGATTTATCTTTTGAGACTGGGTTACCTCACTTAGTATGATGTTCTACAGCTCCATCCATTTGTCTAAGAATTTCATGAATTCATTGTTTCTAATGGCTGAATAGTACTCCATTGTATAAATATACCACATTTTTTGTATCCATTCCTCCGTTGAAGGACACCTAAGTCCTTTCCAGCTTCTGGCTACTACAAATAGGGCTGCTATGAACATAGTGGAGCATGTGTCCTTATTGCATGCTGAAGAATCCTCTGGATATATGCCCAGGAGTGGTATAACAGGATCCTCAGGAAGTGACATGCCCAGTTTTCTGAGGAACCGCCAGATTGATTTCCAAAGTGGTTGCACCATCTTGCAATCACACCAGCAGTGGAGGAGTGTTCCTCTTTCGCCACATCCTTGCCAACACCTGCTGTCTCCTGAGTTTTTGATCTTAGCCATTCTGACTGGTGTGAGGTGAAATCTCAGGGTTGTTTTGATTTGCATTTCCCTAATGATTAATGATGTTGAACATTTCTTAAGGTGTTTCTCAGCTCTCCGAAGTTCTTCATGTGAAAATTCTTTGTTTAGCTCCATATCCCACTTTTTAATGGGGTTATTTGGTTCTCTGGGTTCTACTTTCTTGAGTTCTTTGTATATATTAGATATTAGCCCTCTGTCGGATTAGGGTTGGTGAAGATCTGTTGGTTGATGTTTTGTCCTTTTGACGGTGTCCTTTGCCTTACAGAAACTTTGTAGTTTTATGAGGTCCCATTTGTCAATTCTTGATCTTAGAGCATAAGCTATTGGTGTTCTATTCAGGAACTTTTCCCCTGTGCCCATGTCCTCCAGGGTTTTCCCCAGTTTCTTTTCGATTAGTTTCAGTGTGTCAGGTTTTATGTGGAGGTCCTTGATCCATTTGGAGTTGAGCTTGGTAAAAGGAGATAAGAATGGATTGATGCACATTCTTCTGCATGCTGACCTCCAATTGAACCAGCACCATTTGTTGAAAAGACTATCTTTTTTCCACTGGATGCTTTCAGCTCCTTTGTCGAAGACCAAGTGACCGTAGGTGTGTTGGTTCATTTCTGGGTCTTCAATCCTATTCCATTGATCTGCTTGCCTGATATTGTACCAATACCATGCAGTTTTTATCACTATTGCTCTGTAGTAGAGTTTAAAGTCTGGGATACTGAATCCCCCTGAAGTTCTTTTACTGTTGAGAATAGTTTTAGCTATCCTTGGTTTTTTGTTATTCCAGATGAATTTGAGAATTGCTCTTTCTATCTCTATGAAGAACTGGGTTGGGATTTTTATGGGGATAGCATTGAATCTGTAGATTGCCTATGGCAAGATGGCCATTTTAACTATATTAATCCTGCCAAACCACGAGCATGGAAGATTTTTCCATTTTCTTGAGATCTTCTTCGATTTCCTTCTTCAGGGATCTGAAGTTCTTGTAGTATAGGTCTTTCACTTGTTTGGTTAGAGTCACCCCAAGATACTTTATGCTGTTTGTAGCTATTGTGAAGGAGGTCATTTCCCTAATTTCGTTCTCAGTCTGCTTATCCTTTAAATATATAAAGACTACTGATTTGCTTGCATTGACTTTGTAGCCAGCCACTTTGCTGAAGTTGTTTATCAGCTGTAGGAGTTCTCTAGTAGAGTTTTTGGGGTCACTTAAGTATACGATCATATAATCTGCAAATAGTGATAGTTTGACTTCTTCCTTTCCAATTTGTATCCTTTGACTTCCCCCTGTTGTCTAATTGTTCTAGCTAGGACTTCAAGAACTATATTGAAGAGATATGGAGAGAGGGGGCAGCCTTAAAATAGTCCCTGATTTTAGTGGTATTGCTTCAAGCTTCTCTCCATTTAGTTTGATATTGGCTACCGGTTTGCTGTATATTGCTTTTACTATGTTTAGATATGGGCCTTGGATTCCTGTCCTTTCCAAGACTTTTAGCATGAAAGGATGCTGAATTTTGTCAAATGTTTTTTCAGCATCTAATGAAATGATCATGTGGTTTTTTTCTTTGAGTTTGTTTATGTAGTGGATAGCATTTATGGATTTCCTTATATTGAAACATCGCTGCATCCCTGGGATGAAGCCTACTTGATCATGGTGGATGATCGTTTTGATGTGTTCTTGGATTCGGTGGGCAAGAATTTTATTTAGTATTTTTGCATCGATATTCATAAGGGAAATTGGCCTGAAATTCTCTTTCTTAGTTGGATCTTTGTGTGGTTTTGGTTTCAGCATAATAGTGGCTTCGAAGAAAGAGTTGGGTAGTGTTCCTTCTGTTTCTATTTGGTGGAAAAGTTTGAAGAGCATTGGTGTTAAGTCTTCTTTGAAGGTCTGATAGAATTCTGCACTGAAGCCATCTGGTCCTGTGCTTTTTTTGGTCGGAAGGCTATCTATGACCCCTTCTATTTCTTTAGGGGTTATGGGTCTGTTTAGATGGTCTATTTGATCCTGGTTTAATTTTGGTAATTGGTATCTGTCTAAGAAAATGTCCATTTCCTCCAGATTCTCCAGTTGTGCTGAGTACAGGTTTTTGTAGTAGGATCTGATGATTTTTTGCATTTCCTCAGTTTCTGTTGTAATATCTCCATTTTCATTTCTAATTTTTTTAATTTGGATACTTTCTCTGTGCCCTGTGGTTAGTCTGGCTAAGGGTTTATCTATCTTGTTGATTTTTTCAAAGAACCAGCTTTTGGTCTTGTTGATTCTTTGTATGGTTCTCTTGGTTTCTACTTGATTGATTTCAGCCCTGAGTTTGATGATTTCCTGTCTTCTTCTCCTCCTGGGTGAATTAGCTTCTTCTTGTTCCAGGGCTTTCAGTTGTTCCATTAATCTTCTAGTGTACACTCTCTCGAATTTCTTTTTGGAGGCACTCAAAGCTATGAGTTTTCCTCTTAGCACTGCTTTCATTGTGTCCCATAGATTTGTGTATGTTGTGCCTTCATTTTCATTAAATTCTAAGAAATCTTTGATTTCTTTCTTTATTTTTTCCTTGACCAAGGTATCATTGAGTAGAGTATTGTTCAGTTTCCATGTGTATGTGGGCTTTCTGTTGTTTTTACTGTTACTAAAGACCACTTTTACTCCATAGTGATCTGATAGGAGGCATGGGATTATTTCAATCTTCTTATATTTGTTGAGGTCTGTCTTGTGACCAACTATATGATCTATTTTGGAGAAGGTACCATGAGGTGCTGAGAAAAAGGTATATTATTTTGCTTTGGGATGAAAAGTTCTCTATATATCTGTTAACTCCAATTGGTCCAAAGCTTCAATTAGTTTCACTGTCTTCCTGTTTAGTTGCTGTTTTCCTGATTGGTCCATTGGTGAGAGTGGAGTGTTGAATTCACCCACAATTTTTGTGTTAGGTGCAATGTGTGCTTTGAGCTTTAGTAAAGTTTGTTTTATGAATGAGGGTGCCGTTGTAATTGGGGCATATGTGTTCAGGATTGAGAGTTCTTCTTGTTGTATTTTTCCTTTGACCAGTAAGAAATGACCTTCCATGTCTCTTTTGATGACATTAGGTTGAAAGTCAATTTTATCTGATATTAGAATGGCAACTCTGGCTTGTTTCCTGGGACCATTTACTTGTAGAATTGTCTTCCAGCCTTTTACTCTAAGGTAGTTTTTGTCTTTGACACTGAGGTGTGTTTCCTGTATGCAGCAAAATGTAGGGTCCTGTTTACATAACCAGTCTCTTAGTCTATGTCTTTTTATTGGGGAATTGAGTCCATTGATGTTAAGAGATATCAAGGAGTAGTGGTTATTGCTTCCTATCATTTTTGATTTTAATTTTATATGCATGTGGTTATCTTTTTTGGGTTTGATGAAAGAAACTTAATATCCTGCTTTTTCCAGGGTATAGTTTCCCTCGTTGTAATGGTGTTTTCCCCCTATTATCCTTTGTAGGGCTGAGTTTGTGGAAAGATATTGTGTAAATTTGGTTTTGTCATGGAATATCTTGGTTTCTCCATCTATAGTAATTGAGAGTTTCTCTGGGTATAGTAGTCTCGGCTGGCTTTTGGGTTCTCTTAAAGTCTGTATGAGCTTTGCCCAGGATCTTCTAGCTTTCATGGTCTCTGGTGAGAAATCTGGTGTAATTCTGATAGGTCTTCCTTTACATGTTACTTGGCCTTTTCTCTTACTGCCCTAAGTATTCTTTCTTTGTTTAGTACATTTGTGGTTTTGATTATTATGTGACGGGATGTAATTCTGTTCTGGTCCAGTCTGTTTGGAGTTCTGTAGGCTTCTTGTATGTTCATAGGCATCTCTCTCTTTAGGTTAGGGAAGATTTTTTCCATAATTTTATTGAAGATATTTGCTGGCCCTTTAAGTTGTAAATCTTCACTCTCATCAATGCCTATAATCCTTAGATTTGGCTTTCTCATTGTGTCCTGGATTTCCTGGATGTTTTGGGTTACAAGCTTTTTGCATTTTGCATTTTCTTTAACTATTGAGTCCATGGTTTCTATGGTATCTTCGTCATCTGAGATTCTTTCTTCTATCTCTTGTATTCTGTTGTTGTTCTTTGTGTCTATGGTCCCTGATTTCTTCCCAAGGTTTTCTATCTCCAAAGTTGTCTCCCTTTGTGCTTTCTTAGTTGTTTCTACTTCTGTTTTTAGATCCTGGAAGATTTTGCTCAGTTCTGTCATTTGCTTGTTTGTGTTTTCCTCTAATTTTTTAAGAGATTTTTGTGTTTCCTCTTTCATGACTTCTGCCTGTTGATCAAGGTTCTCCTGTATTTCTTTAAGTGATTTTTGCATTTCCTCCTTATTGGCTTTTGTATCCTCCTGAATTTCTTTCAATGATTTTTGTGTTTCCCTTGTAAGGGCTTCTAATTTTTGATCCATTTTCTCCTGAATTTCTTTAAGTATGTCCTTCATGTGTTCCTGTACCAGCATCATGACCAGTGATTTTCAATCCAAATCTTGTTTTTCTGGTGTGTTGGTGTATCCAGGACTTGCTAATGTTGGAGAATTGGGTTCAGATGCTGCCATGCCTTGGTTTCTGTTAGTAACGTTCCTACATTTGCCTTTAGCCATCTGGTTCTCCCAGGTGTTAGATGGTCTTATTTTCACTGGCTGGTGCTTCAACCTACTGTGGATCTTTAAGGTTATCTCTGCAATACTGGATGACTGGGTTTCCTCTGGCACAGATTACTGATATGCTCCCTTCCTGTTTTGTGCCTTTGGAGCCCTTCTCTGTCTTGCCTCAATGTTATACTTAGGTTGTCAAGGTTAACCAGGTGTTCTCTGTCTGCTCTATTATGGAGCGAAGATGTTGTGGTGGGGGTCACTCTCTCTATTGATTCTCACATAGGACACAGGTCCTGGGATGGACTGGCTTGCACATGAACCGCCTATGTGCTTAGTTCCTGAGTGCAGGCAGACCCCTGGCGGTTTGCACCACCAGAAATCTAAAGCTCAGGTGGTACAGTACCTAGTGATCCTTTTCTGTCACGGCAGGCAGCAAATATGGCCTTGGGGCTTCTCTCCTTCCAAGCTCCCTGGGCAGGACACGGGCCCCAAGCCCGGTGGGCTGGCAGACAAAACCCGCCTACCTACTCAGTTCCTGAGTGCAGGCAGACCCCTGGTGGTTTGCCCCACCAGAAATCTAAAGCTCAGGGTGGTACAGTACCAGTGATCCTTTTCTGTCCCTGGCAGGCAGCAAATATGGTTGTGGGGCTTCTCCTCTTCCGCAGCTCCCTGGGCAGGACACTGAACTTATTCTATGAATAAATGTTAGGTCTAGCTACAGTTGCATTTTAGAAAAATAATAAAAGAGATGTATGATCAATTAATCAGTTACAGAAAAGTATATATTGATTTGAAATGCTTGGGTCTGTGTCTATTGGCATATACATTTCATCAGAATGGAGGAAGAAAATGTACTTAGCAAAGTTATTGGTAGAAGAGGAATTTATTCATGTTGTTCATAATGAAGAGGTACAGGAACTAAAGAGAAAAGTGCACATTAATGACAAACATATCAATATAAAAGAACTTTTTATGAAGTTTTAAAATTGAGAGAGATAAAACAGTAAAGAGATGTTGCAAGTCAGCAGATTGTCAACTTTCAGGCACAGCATAAAGCCATGGTTGGAAGAGGGTGAAGGTATACTGGATTGGCTGGAAAGAACTTGGTATCTACCATCACTGTCCCTGCTTCCTCAGACCTCTGAGATCTGGTTCCCTGGTTCTTGTTTTTCTGTCTGTGTGGAATATAAATTATACCTCAGGTATCTCCAGCCATCTTTGTCTTTTTCAACATATCTTACTCTGCTAAACGAAACTCAGTCTCCTTTTGAGTCTACCATTTGAGGCACAAGTTAAACCAATTTTGAGGAAGATAGGTCCAGACAGAGAAATCCAGGAATGAGGAGGAAAGCATGAAAGAGTGCTCCATCTTACCTGGAGTTCCTTCCTCTTTCTCTACTTGGCTCTAGTTCTATTCTTTTTGAACAGACAGTGAAACTGTTGTTTACTCACTGGTTTTATTTGTTAACTTGACACAAGTTGGGGTTACCACAGAGAAAGGAGCCCCCCTTGAGAAAAATGCCAAGATGAGGTCCAGCTATAAGGCATTTTCTCAATTAGTGGGAGGGACCATTGTGGGTGGTGCCATTCCTGGGCTGGTAGTTCTGGCTTCTATAAGAAAGCATGCTGAGCAAGCCAGGGGAAACAAGCCAGTAAGTAACATTCCTCCATGGCCTCTGCATCAGCTCTTGCTTCCTGACCTGCTTGAGTTCCAGTCCTGACTGCTTTGGGTGTAAGCAGCAATGAGCCAATGTAAGCTGAATAAATCCTTTCCTCCGCAACTTGCTTCTTCAGCATGGTGTTTATTCAAGAATAGAAACAGACAACTAAGACAACTGGTAAGTTCTCTCATTTTGGCATTTTGTGAATTTTTGATATACTGCTGCTAGGTAGCAGCACCTGCACCTAAATACATCTATATGAAATCATAAAATTTTCAAATATGCAGTCAAGGTATTTATCACCATTCTAAAATGTAGATAAGGACATTGACATAAGTGTTGCATTTTTTCCTTAATATAATCATAAAACTCTTGCAAAGCAACAATGTTTTTACTTCCAGATATAATTTGGAGATTTAGGCTTCTCTGTTAAGTAACTGAGATGTTTCTAAAATATCATTTGTACCCTTTTCCTTCCTGTCCTTAGTTCCTGAATGCTAATGTCAAAGTGAATTGAGAGTAGGAAAAACAAGCATTTGCAAATAGGAACACAAGTTAGATCTAGCTGCATAGATGACTGTGGATATATTAGTAATTTGAGGGCATACTCACTCTATGTGTATGACTTTTACAATGCTATAGTAAATGTTTCAACATCATGGTAGCTTCTTAGTATCTAATAAGTAGAAAGAGAAAGATCTGATGTGGTGAATATGCATACTTTTAATATTTAAGGTATTGGGAGAGCTTTTGTGTTAGTCTCCAGAAGTACAGCTTTCAGCATCTTAAATTAATTATATTTCTAACTCTACTAAGAGCAAGCATCACAAACCAAGATGCTTTCTCCGATACATTCCATAGAAATAACAAAATAATTACTTTTCAAAAAACATGATTTTAATTTTTGTTAAATATTTCATAGCTTTGCTACTGATTATTGCACTAAAGGGAACGGTATAAAGGAAAATAAGAGAAAGAGAGAGAGAGAGAGAGAGAGAGAGAGAGAGAGAGAGAGAGAGAGAGAGAGAGAGAGAGAGAGAGAGAAGAAGAAGAAGAAGAAGAGGAGGAGGAGGAGGAGGAGGAGGAGGAGGAGGAGGAGGAGGAGGAGGAGGAGGAGGAGCAAGAGGATGAAGAGGAGATTGAGACGGGGTGAAAAGAAAACTTTGTAAGACAAGAGGAAGTTGCATGTGGTAAAGTCTCCATTCCTCATCCCATTCATCACTGGAGATCATGGAACATTTTGAAACTGAGCTACAGAGTGGGGGCTCATGATAGTCTAGGAACTTATTGAAACTGTCTCAAACGTCAAGTAAAAAGAAGGCTGAGGGCTCTAGCTTAGTAGTAGAGGACTTGCAAAGCTAGGTGAGGGTCCATATTGAATCTTTAATTTTTTAAAAGTATTTTTTAGAAAACTTCAAATCTCTAAAGTTAAAAAAAAAAACTCTGTCTGTGGTTGATATTTACACACCTCCACTCCCTTCAGTTTTACTCTATGGCTTCCCCAAATTACTCTCACAAGTACATTCAAATCATTATTTCAGAGCTACCACATTTAGCCTACTAGCCTAAAAAGAGCCTCTATCCTTTGTTCTAAAGCAAGATTAGGCAACTCATAAGTATATAGGACAGTGGGTTTCTGTAAAATTGTCCACACTGCCCTGAAAACTTCCTTATTGCTGATTTTACAATGCCATGGAATATCACATCTGTGGGTCTTTCTGTATGCTAGTCTCATAATTTGAAACATGCTTCTTGTGATAAATTCAGCTGTCTAATTTGAATGTCACTTTTATTTTTTATTTTACCTCGTCATTATTGCCTTTGAATAATCTTCCTTTAAAAGTAAAGGAAACATTTGTTTCCACATTAAATAATGAAATTAGCACCTAGAAACTAGTAATCCCTCAGTGATATTTACTAAATTAAATGAATACCTACAACTTTGAGTATAAATATTTAAAGTTAATTATTAATTCATAGATAAGAGTTTGCAACTTCTATTTAAATTTATCCCAACTTCTTTTCATTTTTTATACCTTCTTCTATCAATAAAGAATATTAAATACAATTTAAACAGATGTTTTACATAAATTGCAAACTATTAATCATGGAATTATAGGTAACTAATTAAAGAATTTTATATTGCTGTAACTAGTTCCTATTTTAAAAATTAACACAAAACCTGCCTGTGAGAATTGGGTAAACTTTACTAGACAATGATATGCATACTTTTTTTTGTTTCTTTCTTTGTCGGTGGTGAACATTGAACCCAGAGCCCACAGCATGCTTGTGATGCCAATAGACTCTGCTTCAGTTTCCCATCCATTGCTCTAAGAAAAGTCAAAGCAGTGGGTTTTGTGCCTTGTCTTACTTTAAAAAGTATCAAGTATAAATAGGTGAAGACCGCATTTTTTCTTTTTGTGTCAAAATCTATATGCCTATTCAAATAAAAAATAATCCCCCCTTTTCTTAAAATTCTACATACTTGAAATCCAATAAGTATTTTGAGTGTCCCATCATCTTTCCTAGAGATATTCACATGCTGAGACATGTAGGTTGTAAAACACTGTGAAGCAACAGAAATCTCTGGACTTTGGCCATCTTTAGGAATGTTTTTAGAGAAAGTATCCAATTAAGAGAAAATGATAATGATGTTAACCTTCATTTATTTGTTTCATCAAATAAAAGAAATATAAAATGTATATGGGGAAGAGAGAGACAGTAGCCATTTAAGAATGATCCATCACTAGGGGCTTTAGTTATAATGCTGCTTTAGTAAAGGAAAGCAAATATAATTGTAGATACACATGTGTCTCTCATGCACAGTGCTCTCACAGTCCCTCTTACCTATTTTCTGCAATATTGATGAATATTTCTAGATACATCCTGCCTTGTTTTATTTTTCTTGTAATCAGACAAAGTGAGACGAGACAATCTTAATATATGATGGCCTAAGTAACATAGTAGTTCAAAACCAACTGACAAAAATATTCTAAGTATTTTTAATAAGACTTTCTGTGAAAATTAAATGAAAAACACACAGATACATTAGATTTAGAAATAGCATTTATCTTTTAATATTATTTTTCATATCATATTTATCAGTTATAATAAAAATTATCAAGTAAATTACTATAATATTGTAAACTCTCAAGGATTTTTTAATCAATTTTTCATTAAGTTAAACTGGTTAGATTTGCTATGAAATATAACTGTCTGGAGAAAAATATTCTACAGAAATTTATTTTTGTCAATTATGGGTAAATTATTTTTCCATTTTCCTTTCCTGCATTTTTATCTTAACTAAATTTTACTTATTTTAGTTATATCTAAACAAAGTGAAATCAACATTTGGTCTCCTTGAAAATGTCAGTTGACAAACCACCAAGTATCAATCTTCTAAAACTGGCATTAAATGGATCACAATTACTGAAACTGAATTTTGCTTGTTATATCTAAATGTCAGGGAAAAATATTTTTACCATCTCATTTGTCCAATGTCCTTTATGAGTGATTATTTAACCTTTGAATTCACTAGATTGTAATATCAACAAAAACATAATACTATTTAGATTGAAAAATGCATTTGCTACAGAAAGACCTCAAATTAAAAGCCTGTTGTAGGTTAAATGTTCAGCTGTAGATAACATTATTGAAATGTTAATATATAGGCTTTTAGAAACAATGTTATAAATGGCAGTTCATGAAGCCTTCCAAAATTCATATTTAATCCCTATAAAAATGGAGAAATTCACTGCAGGAGTTTTATGCATTTAAGAGAAAGAGAATTATTAATGCTAATTATTCTCATTCTTTGCCTGAGGGAAAGGAGGCTTTGTCTTAGGAAAATGGAGATTTCCCTGTGCATCTTCAGGAGATTCATAATATGAGTGTTTTCTAGAGTTTCACATGTTCTGTTAACAGTCCTTAACTGTCAAGTAACTTTTCATTACTTCTTAGAGGTGTTTGACCTTTTATTTGCAAAATATTCATTATGTGACATAGTCAATGAGATATGGGGGGAAAAATAAAACAACAAAGTAATGACAGTCTGAAATTAAAAACATAGGTGTAGACAAGATGACAGTTATGCATTTAATTTTAAGGACAGAAATATTATTTAGACTTGAAATAAAGGTGATGCAAAAAAAAAGGATGATGCCATAAAAGAGGATGGCATAACCAAGATTAATATGTAAAACATACTCTTGGGTGATATAGTATGTTCGTTTAAAGTTTTTCTTGTGATTAATACCTCATATTTTCATGGAAAAGCAATAACACAAATTAAATGTTTATTTTCTTTCCAAAAGTAAGATAGATTGACTGCCACATTTTACTATGTTTTCCTTAAGAAAAAGTATACCTAGTATCTTTTAGAAACAATTTTCTATGGCTGAGAAGCACCTAAAGAAATGTTCAACATCCTTTGTCATCAGGGAAATACAAATCAAAACAGCCCTGAGATTTCACCTCACACCAGTCAGAACAGCTAAGATCAAAAACTCAGGAGACAGCAGGTGCTGGGATGATGTAGGGAAAGAGGAACACTCCTCCACTGCTGGTAGGAATGCAAATTGGTACAACCACTCTGGAAATCAGTTTGGTGGTTCCTCAGAAAATTGGGCATAATACTACTGTAGAACCCTGCTATACCACTCCTGGGCATATACCCAGAGGATTCGTCAGCATGTTATAAGGACATATGCTCCACTATGTTCATAGCAACCTTATTTATAAAAGCCAGAAGCTGAAAAGAACTCAGATGTTCCTCAGTAGAGGAATGGATACAGAAAATGTGGTACATTTACACAATGGAATACTACTCAGCTATTACAAACAATGAATTCATTAAATTCTTAGGCAAATGGATGGAGCTAGAGAACATCATACTAAGTGAGGTAACCCAGACTCAAAAGGTGAATCATGGTATGCACTCACTAATAAGTGGTTATTAACCTAGAAAACTGGAATACCCAAAACATAATCCACACATCAAATGAGATACAAGAAGAAAGGAGGAGTGGCCCCTGGTTCTGGAAAGACTCAGTGAAACAGTATTCGGCAAAACCAGAACGGGGAAGTGGGAAGGGGTGGGAGGGAGGACAGGGGAAGAGAAGGGGGCTTATGGGACTATCGGGGAGTGGGGGGGCTAGAAAAGGGGAAATCATTTGAAATGTAAATAAATTATATCAAATAAAAAAAAGAAATGTAAATAAAGAATAGATATACCTAATTAAAAAAAAAAGAGAAAAAACAAAACAATTTTCTAAGTGACAGTTCGTGCAGCTTTCCAAGGTTCATATTTACAACCTATCAAAATTTGGAAATAAACCTGTATACATTCCAAATAATGTTAATTATCAATGTTAATGATAATTAACATTAAAAATAACTGATCATAGTAACTTGATGAAAGAGAATATTAAAATTGTACTTTCCCTTAACAGGAACATTTAAGTAGATACGAGTGTGAGGAGTATTATTTTCATAGAATAGCTAAGTGCCACCATGTTTTCAGATCCATGGCTATTTTTTCATTTCCCCCTTTCAAGAGGCCATATCTTTTTTGATGCCCCTGTAAATGTGGCAGAACTTGTGGAGATAAAAGCTGTTATTTGAAATCCTGCTAATGTTCATTAAATCATAAAACCCAGATACAACTGTTGTAGGCTGAGATGCTGGAGACATGTAACGTCAGTACCTATTTTCAAATGAAGGCTCAGAAAAAATGTCTAGCCAACCTCAGAAAACCCTTTGTCTTTTTTACAATTGAAACATTAATAAGTACACTCAGATCAGTTGAGCTTTGGCCAGAAACAAACTGCTCAGTTGATTCATATTATCACACATTCATTTATTAATGTGTTGATAAATTTCATTGAAATTTGATTTTAAGTCTTTTGCTTTTTGAGTGATAAAGCATTAAAAATGATTACTACCTACAGTATTTTGTTTCCTTGGAAAATGTTTTGCTTCTCTGACCACATCATTAAATTAAGCTTTATATGTTACATGTTGCATTTTTATGAAAAGTATAATCAAGGATATGGCTGGACCAGTAAGAATAAGAATAAGAATCTACAAAAGAATAAGAATCTTGGGTTTGCGACTTTGGCATAGATATGAAGGCCACATATTTTAGCATGTTATTGACTCTGAGCTCTGCCTAGACTAAACCATAATGTGGAAACCAACTGTCTTAGTTTGGGCTCTCTAGAGTCACAGAACGTCTTTATATAGTTAGGGAATTTGTCAATGACTTACAGTCTATAGTACAACTCCCCAACAATGGTCAGGAGCAGCTGTGGATGGAAGTCCAAGGATCTAGCAGTTGCTCAGTTCCACAAGGCAAGCAGGCAAGGAAGAGTGAGTAAATCTCCCTTTTTCCATAGTCCTTATATATAACTAGCAGAGGGTATAGCCCAGATTAAAGGCTGTAGGTCTCCAGCAGAAGGTGTGGCTCAGATTAAAGGTGTGTGCCTCCATGCCTTTAATCCCAGATGATCTTGAACTCAGAGATCTCCTTGTCTTAATCTTCTGGAATTCATAGCCACTATGCTTCAAGATCTCCACGCCAAGATCCAGGTCAGAAACTTATATTTCTGAGCCTCCAGATTAGGATCATAGATGAGCCTTCCAATTCTAGATGGTAGTTCATTCCAGATATAGTCAAGTTGACAACCAGGAATAGCCACTACAATCCACCCCTTGTCAACTTGACACAAATAATATCTCATGTCCACATGAAACAATAACAAGGCCATGAATATGACTAACATGATATAACTATTGCCTGTACAATCGCAAATGCATTTGTAAATTTACAAAGGGGCAATGTCCCTTGGGAACATTCTTTTACTGTCTCAGTACCAATTGATGTTAAAGGAATTGGAAGAAAGACAAACGTATCTTTAACAAAATAAGATAGAAGCATTCATATTACTTATAATCCTCATTTCTGCAACTGGTTACGTGGCCTTAGCTGGTATTTATAACTACCTTCCTTTGCTACCCTTTCTGTATTTCCTTCACCTTCAGCAAGCACTTCAGCAGGTCTTGGCTCTTTTCCTGGAGGATTGACCCATACCTTCATTCCTGATGGGTCTGTGTCCTTTGTCATCCTGCTTGGATTAGGCTGTTGTAGTTTCTCAGTGACTTTAATCACAGGACATGGTAGTACTAAGAGACGCCCTAGGGAATCTCCTGCACTCCAGACATAATCCTACTTACCTCCATTGTAGAGAGGCAATCCAACTTCCCCATGGTAATATGGATCTATCACCCCTCCTAACACTGTTATTCCTTTCTTAGCCTGTTGGTTTAAGGGCATTAGAAGCCCAAAATGGCCAGGGGGAAGTCTGAGCTTCTAGTTCAATGGAATGTTTGTTGTGGCTCCTGGTAGGAGCACTCCCTGCTCTGGAACCAAAACTTCTAGGCCAGCAGAACCTAAAGTTGTAGGGACAGGAAGCAAACATTTTCCTAGAGGGTCACTAGGAGTGATAGTGAGTGGAATTATTCCCTTTTCCACCCCTTGATTCCTGGACCCATGGAACCTGGATATGGGAGAAACTGTACCATATATTGAACGCTGATTCAAAGCATATACTGCCTTCTGAAGATCTCTGCCCCAGCCCTCCTTCCTGTTGCCACCTGATTGGCACTCTAACTGCCATAGTGCCTTGATTTCTGTTAGTAAATTTCCTACATTTGCCTTTGCCAGCTAGTTGTCTCTGTTGTTAGTCAAAAGGCCATTCCATCTTTCTATCAGACCAGTTGTTTCTGGATGATGGGGAACATGGTAAGATCAGTGAATTCCATAATCATGGGCCCACTGTCGCACTTCTCTGGCTATGAAATGAGTTCCTTGGTCAGAAGCAATACTGTGTGGAAAACCATGATGGTAGATAAGCCATTCTGTGAGTCCACAGATGGTGGTTTTGGGAGAAGCATTACATGCAGGAAAGGGAAATCCATAACCAGAATAAGTATCTACTCCAGTAAGAACAAAACATTTTCCTTTCCTTGGGGGAAGTGGTCCAATATAGTCAACCTGCCACCAGGTTGCTGGCTGGTCACCTCAAGGAATGGTGCCATATCTAGGGTTCAGTGTTGGTTTCTGCTGTTGGCAGATCTGGCATTCAGCAGCAGCTGTAGCCAGGTCAGCCTTGGTGAGTGGAAGTCCGTGTTGCTGAGCCCAAATATAACTTCCGTCTCGGCCACCATGGCCACTTTGTTCATTTGCCCACTGGCAATAACTGGGATGGCTGGGGAAAGAGGCTGACTATCCACAGAACGGGTCATCTTATCCACTTGATTATTGAACTCCTCCTCAGCTGAAGTCACCTTTTGGTGAGCATTTACATGGGACACAAATATCTTCATATTCTTTGCCCATTTGGAGAAATCTATCCACATACTTCTTCCCCAGATGTCTTTCTCACCAATTTTCCAATTGTGATCTTTCCATGTCCCTGACCACCCAGCCAATCCATTGGCTACAGCCCATGAGTGAGTGAACAATCGTACATCTGGCCATTTCTTCTTCCAGACAAACTGTAATAACATGTGTACTGCCTGAAGTTCTGCCCACTGTGAAGATATTCCTTCACCTGTATCTTTCAGGGTTGTCCCAGAAAGGGGTTGTAATGCTGCAGCTGTCCACTGCACCAGTCAGTGACTACAGGACCAATTAATGACAGAGACAACTAGGTGGCAAAGGCAAATGTAGGAAATTTACTTACAGAAATCAAGGCACTATGGCAACATCTGAACCCAATTCTCCAACAACAGCAAGTCCTGGATACCTCAACACACCAGAAAAAGAAGATTTGGATTAAGAATCATTTATCATGATGCTATTAGAGGATTAAAAGAAGAACATAAATAAATCTCTTTAAGAAATACAGGAGAACATGAATAATGTAGAAGCCCTTAAAAAGGAAACACAAAAATAACTTAAAGAAATTCAGGAGAATGTGAGTCAACAGATAGAAGCAAATAAAGAGGAAACACAAAAATCACTTAAAGAAGTGGAGGAGATATTGGGTCAACAGGCAGAAGTCATGAAAGAGGAAACACAAAAATCTCTTAAAGAAATACAGAAAAACACAAACAAACAAGTGAAAGAAGTAAGCAAAACCATCCAGGATCTAAAACCAGAAGTAGAAACAACTAAGAAATCACAAAGAGAGGCAACTTTGGAGATAGTAAACATTGGGAAGAAATCAGGGGTCATAGATGCAAATATCAACAACAGAATACAAGAGATAGAAGAAAGAATCTCTGATGCCTAAGATACCATAGAAACCATTGACTCAACAGTCAAAGAAAATGCAAAATGCAAAAAAAAAAAAAAAAAAAAAAAAAAAAAATTCTAACCCAAAATATCCAGGAAATCCAGGACACAATGAGAAGACCAAACCTAAGGATTATAGGTATAAATGGAAAGTGAAGATTTACAACTTAAAGGGCCAGCAAATATGTTTGACAAAATTATGGAAGAAAACTTCCCTAACCTAAAGAGAGAGATGCCCATGAACATACAAGAAGCCTACAGAACTCCAAACGGACTGGTCCAGAACAGAAATACCTCTGGTCACAGAATAATCAAAACTGCAAATGTACTAAACAAAGAAAGAATATTAAAGGCAGTAAGAGAAAAAGGCCAAGTAACATATAAAGGAAGACCTATCATAATTACATCAGACTTCTCACCAGAGACCATAAAAGCTAGAAGATCCTGGGCAGATCTCATGTAGACTCTAAGAAAACACAAATGCCAGTCAAGACTACTATACCCAGCAAAACTCTCAATCACCATAGATGGAGACACCAAGATATCCCATGATAAAACCAAATTTACACAATATCTTTCCACAAACCCAGCCCTACAAAGAATAATAGGTGGAAACCCCAATAAAAGGAGGGAAACTACACCCTGGACAAAGCAAGATAGTAACCTTCTTTCATCAAACCCAAAAGAAGATAACCCCTCAAACATAAATTAACATCAAAAATAACAGGAAGTAACAATCACTATTCCTTAATATCTCTTAACATCAATGGATTCAATTCCCTAATAAAAAGACATAGAGTAATAGACTGGATGAGGAAATAGGACCCTACATTTTGCTGCATAGAGGAAAAGCACCTCAGTGTCAAAGACAAACACTACCTCAGAGTAAAAGGCTGGAAAACAATTTTACAAGCAAATGGTTTCAGGAAACAAGCCAGAGTAGCCACTCTAATATCAGATAATATTGACTTTTAACCTAAAGTCTTCAAACGGGACACTGAAGGACATTTCTTACTGGTCAAAGGAAAAATCCACCAAGAAGAACTCTCAATTCTGAACATCTATGCTCCAAATGCAAGAGCACCCTCATTCGTAAAAGAAACTTTACTAAATCTCAAAGCACACAATGCATCTAACACAATAATTGTGGTTGACTTCAACACTCCACTCTCCTCTATGGACTGATCAGGAAAACAGAAACTAAACAGGGACACAGTGAAACTAATTGAAGCTTTGGACCAATTGGATTTAATATATATATATATAATATATATATATATATATATATATATATATATATATATATATATATATATATATATATATATATATATAGAGAGAGAGAGAGAGAGAGAGAGAGAGAGAGAGAACATTTCATCCTAAAGCAAAAGAATATACCTTTTTCTCCGCATCTCATGGTACCTTCTCCAAATTTGACCATATAACTGGTCAGACCTCAGACCTCAACAGATATAAGAAGATCGAACTAATCCCATGCCTCTTACCAGATCACTATAGAGTAAGAGTGGTCTTCAATAGCAACAAAAACAACAGAAAGCCCTCATACACATGGAAGCTGAACAATACTCAATGATACCTTGGTCAAGGAAGAAATAAAAAAAGAAATCAAAGACTTTTTAGAATTTAATGAAAATGAAGGCACAACATATCCAAATTTATGGGACACAATGAAAGCAGTGCTAAGAGGAAAATTCATAGCCCTGAGTGCCTCCAAAAAAGAAACTGGAGAGAGCATACACTAGCAGCTTAATGGCACACCTGAAAGCCCTGGAACAGAAAGAAGCTAATTCACCCAGGAGTAGAAGACAGGAAATCATCAAGGCTGAAATTGATCAAGTAGAAACAAAGAGAACCATACAAAGAATCAACAAAACCAGGAGCTGGTTCTTTGAGAAAATCAACAAGATAGATAAACCCTTAGCCAGACTAACCAGAGGACCAAAGACAGTATCCAAATTAACAAAATTAGAAATGAAAAGGGAGATATAACAACAGAAACAGAGGAAATTCAAAAAAATCATGAGATCCTACTACAAATGCCTATATGCAACACTACTGGAAAATCTGGAGGAAATGGACAATTTCCTAGACAGATACCAAGTACCAAAATTAAATCAGGATCAAATAGATCATCTAAACAAATGTTGGAGAATTGGGTTCAGAAGCTGCCATATTGTCTTTATTTCTGTTATTAAAGTTCCTACATTTGCCTTTTGTCATATTGTTATCTCTGGTGTAAATTGTTCCTGTTGTCACTAGCTGGTGCTTCAACCTCCTATGAGCCTATAAGGCTATTTCCGCACTTCTGGGTGACTGGGTTTCCCCTGGCACAGATTGCTTATGGGCTGCCCTACTCTTGGACGCCCTTGGAGCCTTGGTGTGCCTTGCCTCAAGCAATGCTATACTGGAGTTGTCTCTGTGTATCTTGTGGTGCCCACCTGGTCTTTCCAGGAGTGAAGATGGTGGAGGCTGTGGGGATGCCCTCCAAGTGCTGGCTACCCTGCAGGAAAAATGTACCAAGACAGAGCTGGCACACAGATGACCCTCTGGGCTGCCCAGGCCCTGGGTGCAGGTAGAAGCCTGGCAGGCTGTGTCCTGAGAGATGTTAAACTCTGATATCTCTGTGTACCTGGTGTTGTCTGTCAGATCCATCCCACAGTACTTGTTTTTAGCTAATTAATTTTCACTGGTAGCAACACGTACCAAAATTAATACACATGAATGTCCTGATGTTATGGAAAACAATATGGAAACTCTTCATGAAAGAAAGACAATCAATGAGATACAGCAATCACTCTCTTGAATTCAGATCCAAAGGGCACAGCATGTCAGAAGTTGGCTCACATACTCAAAGCAGTGCCATTCCCATGAACCAAGACATGGGAACCACCAAGTGCCTGTGTAGTGGTGAATAGGAAGGACATGGTGCAGCCAGACAGTGGGAAACTCCTCAGCCACCTCAACCTCCAGTTACAAATCTAAATGCAGTACTTGCCTTCAGCAACTTCTGAACCTGCTCTAAGCAGGAATAGAAGCAACCCGTGCTTCTGTTGTGTTTCCTAGTGAGATTCCTGCTCACTATTCTGATGACCATGCTGCTTCATGTGTCAGATTTAATGCAGATGTGCAGGGTACCAAGGCCTCTTCCAGAAAATGAACATTCGAAAGCAGTATTTGCATTCTATATGAGAATGGGAAGGGCAGAGGATGATCTGAATACCACCAAGAACCCACCATCAGCTAGACTCACTGTTGTAGTCCCTGAGCAGGTGCTCCACAAAAGCCACTGAACCACAAAACCTGCCAAAGCAGCAGCAGGCCCCTCCTACCTATGGCTCACCTCAGAGAAATGGCTCACAGGAGCTGTCCAAAATGGCTGCTTCTGTGAAAAATGGCAGCATCACAACTTCTCAGCCTGCAGCCTGCACAGGAGCTTCAGGAGCTGTCTACAGAGGAGCACTACTTTTCCTGCCTCAGCAGGAGCTGTCAGGAGGTGACCACAATGGCAACACCTTTAGTGGCTCAGCCTGTGAAGAGATGTCCACAGTGGAAATACTTTTTGCCTGCCTCAGCCTACATCTTTGTGAACCACCACTGCCGGAGGAGCTTTCCCATATGAGCTGTCTACAGTGTCAGCACCTCCTCTCCAGCCTCCCCAACTCCCCAGCAGCCCCACAGAGATGGTGTCTCAGCAAAAGCTGGCTGCAGACTAGAAGGACTTCCTACCCTAACCCATAGGCCTGATGCAGGGGAAAGGGGGTTAAAAAAAAAAGCCACCAATCCCTGAGCTTCCCACAAAACCCCACCAATCCCCGAATAGGAAAAAACAATCCCTGAGCCCCCACCCCACTCCTCAAAGCTTAGGTCTTAAAATCCCACCAATCCTCACTCTGGAAATTTCTGCCCAAAGAAGCTCTGCTCCCTCAGAAATCCAGTATAAGCACTACCACTTTGTCAAATTCCCACTGTCTGCTCCACAAGCAGCCAGTCTTTGATTCATCCTTCCACACCCTGGACCCTCCAATACATCTCTTTTTTGTAATTCTCTTCCTAGTGTGACTCACTTGTGAAAAGAAACCAAGAAGAAAAGAAGCAGCAAAGAGGACAGAAGAAACAAAGCAAAGGAGCAGGGCTAAAGGATGCCCTTCCACCGGGACACTGTCTCACCTCAGAGCTGTGTGATTCCTGAGCTCCAGTGTCACAGGATGCCCTTCCCCTGCTATGCTGTCTCACCTCACAGCTGTGTGATTCCTGGGCTCCAATGTCATAGAATGCCCTTCCACTGGGATGCTGTCTCACCTCAGAGCTGTGTGATTCCTGGGCTCCAATGTCACAGGATGCCCTTCCATTTCAGCAGAAACACAAATGTGAAGTGAATTCATGGATATCACTTAACCCAAACCACATGTAAGTGTGAGTTTCACCATAGAATTAGCACATCATTGTAACCTTTGATGCTACTCCATATGACTTTAGAATTCACTCCATTTTAAGCTCTAATTCTATGATTTTAATCAAGCTTGACCATTATTTGTTCTTGAACCTGCAAGACAGGGAGATATAGAGGACAATTTCACTATAATGAATATTTGAGCACAGTGTGTGCCAAAATATGGCTACATACAAGCTACCTTCTACAGTAGATAGCCAGCTGCAGTCACTGTGAGCCTGTGCAGAAGATAAGCACATGGTCAGACTCAGGACAGGACACTGGGCTGCCCCTACTTGTAGTAAGCCACCATTTGTTCATTTCTATTACAAGATGGCGCTGGCCACATGCAGCTCCCTGGTAGTAAATCACTGTAGTACATGCGCAGTGTGCTGTATTCCTTATCACACTTACATGCTAATGAAGTACTCACTTAGTTGACCTATGAGGAAACGGCTGGCTATCTCCCTTGGCAGACAGGGCTGAGTAGGCTTTATAAGGTCAGGCTGGGAGAGAGCCTGGGTCCGCCAAAAGAAGAAATAAGCTTAATTCAAGGTTTCCCGAATAAACCATAGAAGGAAGAAACTCCCTGGTGTTGCATCCTCTTTGCTGGCGAGGGTGGACGTGACACCTACTACTACTGTAAACTTGTTCTTCTGTCAGACATTTGACTGGCCAAATGACACCCACAGGTTCCTCACACTCATGAGTCATGCTACACAGGAGGCTATCTGAATGCAAAGACACACACTGCAAACATACAAACCATGACTCCCAGAGCTGACATTCTGTCTCCAATGACAGAGTTAGGTTACTATCTGCCATCTCTTCATGAGAAAGGGTAGAAGCCTAGTGGTTGAGAGCATGCCCTGTAGCACAGGGAGAGCATGGACTTGACAGAGTCCCAGGTCACAGCAGGGCTTACAAAACCAGCCACCACAGCATAGCATGTGGGCACAGAAGGGGTTGAACATATCCAGATAACATGGTGATTCGCTCACCCAGTGCCTCAGGTGAAAGGGTCATGGAGAAAGGGACAGGTAAAAGCAGGTGCTCCAGGAGTCTCTGCAGCCCACAAGCTGGGTTCTGCCTGCAACTCGATTTACTGTGAGTCATCCACACAGTCTACTTATTCAATATTCATTTATGCATTTGTGTGCTGTTCCCTCTAAAACCCAAGGCCATGAGCATGCCAGGCAAGCACTTGCTGTTGATCCACAACCCAAGTCAAGATAAAAGGTTAATGGTGCACAGAGGTGAGGTAGGAAAGATGGTGTGGTTTTTGTTGGGGCAGAGAGAAGAGGCAGATGATGGCACCCTGCGGAGCTGAGTGGCAGCAATAAACCAGGGTGTCCATAGAGGATCTGAGATGATGAGGCTGAGTGTAAGGTCAGACATTTGAGCTGAGGAAGCAGTGCTGTCCACTGTGTTCCTCCTCTCAATTGTGAATGTAATGTTGAAAGATGGAGGGCTGACAGGAGATGCTTATGGGTGATTCCCAGGGAGGTGTCTCTTAGAAACACTTCCAGATACTTCCCCAAAGCTAAGTGTTTTCCAAGGATGCTTGAACCAATTTGGAGAGAACAAGATGGGCCAAACTGGCAGATGACTGAGGCCTGGATGCCCTGTGTGAGTGCAGTGAGCTGAGGCCTCTGTGACATCACCTAATAACAGCAGAGTTTTTAGCCAGAGGACAACTCAAGAGTCTAGCAAAGAGGACTGGACTTTACACTGAGCACCTGTGTCTGCCCAGGTTTGGGCTGTTTCCTGCGATGGATTACCTGAAATTCATCACGTGAGTAACTCACTTGGTGGGAGGAACTTCTTCATTGGGGTCTTAAATGGAAGAGACTTAACATGGGAAAGAACTTGAAGTGTTTGTTACTGAAGACAGCACATCGTAAGAGAGCTAGAAAGAGATCAGAGATTTCACAGTAGTGGGAGTGGCCACTCAAGACTGCAGAGAGAGGAACCCCTCACTCACCAGGAAGAGAGGCCTTGGAAAGAAGCCACAAACAGGTATCTGTACCAGGATCTGAGCTCCCTGCCTAGGATAGGAAGGAGGAAGCAGTGTTGTTGCCAAGCCCACATTTGACTGTCAATGAGAGCTTGTCCTGGGAAGGAGGCAAGGCATCCATGGCACTGGTGTCTGATCTTCCCTGAGGACTTTTAGTCTCTGACAGTAGAATCTTTTCATTTGTACTCAGAAAGCTGCCACAATATGAGACAAACATCAATGTCAGTATCATGGGAAACACCATGACAGCACTTTCCCCTCTCATTCTGTATTTAGATACATGTTTTTACTATGTATGTGTGTTGTATGTGTGCTTATGTGTGTGCTCATGTCTGTAGGTCCACATCCATATCTGTGAAAGTGCATGAGGAGGACATGGGATGATGCCACATAGTTTGATCTACAAATATACACACAGTTACATGAGACAGGGTAATTATGGTCAGGCTTTGAGAGGGAAAGCACGGTTGTTCCTCATGTTACTAGTAGGCCCATAGAAAGAGGCTGGAGAGAGGTGTGGTCAGGCCTCTGTTACCTCATATAATAGCCCATTGCCATGGTTAAAGGCTGTGGTGTTGGTGTGAGGTAATGGTCTGGGACTTGGAAGGAATTGCAGGTGTGTTGAGCTGCATGTTGGAGAAATATATACAGATCCCTGTGATGAAGTCCTGACTTAACCTCAGTGTGCTTCTATACTGGCAGAGAGGAGAGGAAGTGTATGATGGGTAATGAGATCCTTGAAATGACCTTTAACAGGATCTGGGCTAAAGCAGTAGAAACAGGTGCAAAAAGTATCAGCATGGTGTGTGTGTGTGTGTGTGTGTGTGTGTGTGTGTGTGTGTGTGTTGCAGGATGAAGCCAGGGACAACTATCAGCTACCTTAAGCCAGGGACAACTATCAGCTATAGCAGCTCATAGTGTCCAGGGAAGGTAGGAGATGCTCCAGAGTTCAACTCTCTGGGGTTCTGAAGGGACTTTGCTTCTTCACAGTAATAATCTTGTCTTTTATGTCCAGGGTTGCCTCCAGCATGACTGAAAGCAGGGACTATCATTCTAACACTTTGCCAAACCCTGCACACTATACATAATTATATGTAAATTGGGTGTTGGTGTGCATCATCTGGGAGTGTATATATGGGAACACATGTGCTTTCAGGTATATAGGCATGCAGGAAAGAGCAGGAGCAAGGACCTGAATGGCAGAGATGGGCTCAGTGAAGTTCTTGAGGTGTTCCTTATCTAACACAACAGGAGTTCTGTTAAGCCAAAACAGCCATAAATACAAGGTGCCTGCCGAGTGGTATGCTATGTATAGACTCAGGGCTCAGGGAGAAGACACTACCATATACATGGCAGGAAGAGAGACTTCTGGAATAAACTGTCAAGTCAGTACCTGCTCTTCAGATTCAAAGCACAAGCCTATAAATGATCAACTACATTTATGTAGTAACATCACCTCCTATGTCATCCTTTGAGGGAATATATGCTACACAGGTACACAAGGAAGTGCTTTACCAGAAACTTCTCTGTGGCTTCTCTAGACATGAAGCTTCCTAGAAATCATCTTTATTTTCAACCCATGGGCCCTTCCCTACATGACTATAGACACTGACATCACATCCTCTCTTCATCTGCTTTTCATATTTATATTTATGGGTGTTAATGTATTTGCGAATAAATCTGTGTACATGTGTGTGTATAGAGGATCATGTCAGTTGCTTTAATGACATTCTCAGATGTCATTGACTACCATGATGAGGTCAGGGAGGGAAATTTCCTGAAATGCTACTTTTTCGGAAATCCTATTACAAGCTATGTTTAACGGTGGTGGAGACAGGTTGGAGGCCAAAATTTCAATCAATTTGAAAAGACACCTGTGTGCCTGGACATCCTTTGAGCTTTCCTAAACAGAGGGAGGCTTGGCCTCTGTGACCTCACATAAGGGGTCACTGTCATGGTTATTGGTGTTCCCTAGTTCTAAGGGCAGCAGAATCCATTATAGAAGAAGGTGACAGGGATCCTTTTTAGTTAAGTCAGTGCAGAGAAATTTTTGGGTAAAGGCGTGATCTTACATTAGTACAAGCAATTGACAGTGGGTTTTTTGTGATAGGGATGACTAAGGCACAGTTCAGTGTCTGAGGGTTTTGATGGACAGGACAGATGTGACCTTGAGAGGAGTGTTAATAGCAAGGACTAGAGGGATATCCTCACAAAGCATGGCCATGTATGACACAGGAAGAAGACCCATCCCATATAGGAAAAAGACCTCGTGATGATCTGCACAACGTCCAATGCCTTAGCAAGGCATTTGGATAACTAACCTCTATTGTTCCTCCTAATTTTCTGTGATATTCCATCATGGAATCTCACTCCACAAGGAAGGAAATGCATCATGGGTCCTTAGTGGCTCTCCCGTGGCTCTCATAAATTAGAAGCAACAATCTTTCCATATGAGTTCATGGGTCCTGTCTACCGCAGGCACAGAAAGCTATGCAATAGAAAGGGCTTTTCCAGACAGCTTTTTTAATCTTTCTATTTGTATAATGCATAATTTGTTTCATCTGGACTGTGAGCTATATGTGTCAATGTCTGAGCATATTTCCTAGAGGATAGGTCAATGATGTTCTGAGTACATTCGAGATGCCAGAGCTGGATATTAAATACTTCTATCAACATCTGTCTTTTTTTTCCCCAGGAATATTGACCATAGATCAAGGCTAACAACAAAGTAGCTTTGGGCTCAAAAGCATCTCTAATTCAACCCTAAAATATCAAATACTCTGACCCTGAGGATTTCTGGACCTATATAAGTGGGCCTGAATGAAAGAGGCCAGGCCAAAAAAATAGTGTGTGCCCTGGCCAAATTCTGACATTAAAGGAGGCCATGTTGAAAAGAAGTAGAGAAGGCGGAGTGGGTCAATCCCGGACCCTGAGGATTCTTGGACCTAAAAAAGGTAGAGATATGAGACTTTAGCCTTAAAGATGCCCCAACTCAAAAGAGGTAAAAATGTGGGCCTGGGCCAACCCCTGACCCTAAAGAGGCCCGAGCCCCTAGAAGAAGGAATACAAGGCTGGGTCTATCCCTGACCCCAAAGAGGCCCGGGCCCCAAGAAGGAGGAATAGGGGCCTGGGCCTATCCCTGATCCAAAAGAGGCCGGGGCCCCAAGAAGAAGGAATGCAGGCCTGGGCCTATCCCTGACCCCGAAGAGGCCCAGGCTCCAAGAAGAAGGGATGCGGGACTGGGCCTATCCCTGATCCCGAAGAGGCCCAGGCCCAAAGAAGAAGGAATGCTGGACTGGGCCTATCACTGACCCCGAAGAGGCCAGGGCCCCAAGAAAGAATGTGGGACTGGGCCTATCCCTGACCCCGAAGAGGCCAGGGCCCAAAGAAGAAGGAATGAGGGCTTGGGCCTATCCCTGGCCCCGAAGAGGCCAGGGCCCCAAGAAAGAATGTGGGCCTGAGCCTATCCCTGACCTCAAAGAGGCCCAGGCTCCAAGAAGAAGAAATGCGGGCCTGGGCCTATCCCTGACACCAAAGATGCCCGGGCCCCAAGAAAAAGGAATGCGGGCCTGGGCTTATTCCTGACCCCGAAGAGGCCCGGGCCCCAAGAAGGAGGAATAAGGGCCTGGGCCTATCCCTGACCCCTAAGATGCCCGGGTCCCAAGAAGGAGGAATAGGGTCCTGGGCCTATCCCTGACCCCGAAGAGGCCCAGGCCCAAAGAAGAAGGAATGCGGGCCTGGGCCTATCCCTGACCCCGAAGAGGCCGGGGCCCAAAGAAGAAGGAATGCGGGACTGGGCCTATCCTTGACCCCGAAGAGGCCCAGGCTCCAAGAAGAAGAAATGTGGGCCTGGGCCTATCCCTGACCCCGAAGGGGCAGGGGCCCAAAGAAGAAGGAATGCTGGCTTGGGCCTATCCCTGACCCTGAAGAGGCCCAGGCCCCAAGAAATAATGTGGGCCTCGGCCTATCCCTGACCCCAAAGAGGCCCGGGTCCAAAGAAGAAAGAATGCAGGACTGGGCCTCTCCCTGACTCCGAAGAGGCCTGGGCCTAAAGAAGAAGGAATGCATGACTGGGCCTATCCCTGACCCTGAAGAGGCCGGGGCCCAAAGAAGAAGGAATGCGGGACTGGGCCTATCCCTGACCCTGAAGAGGCCCAGGCTCCAAGAAGAAGAAATGCGGGCCTGGGCCTATCCCTGATACCAAAGATGCCCGGGCCCCAAGAAAAAGGAATGCGGGCCTGGGCCTATTCTTGACCCCGAAGAGGCCAGGACCCAAAGAAGAAGGAATGCGGGACTGGGCCTATCCCTGACCACTAAGAGGCCTGGGCCCCAAGAAGAAGGAATACGGTCCTGGGCCTATCTCTGACCCTGAAGAGGCCCAGGCCCCAAGAAGAAGGGATGCGGGACTGGTCCTATCCCTGACCCCAAAGAGGCCCAGGCCCAAAGAAGAAGGAATGCGGGCCTGGGCCTATCCCTGATCCCGAAGAGGCCCAGGCCCAAAGGAGGAGGAATAGGGGCCTGTGCCTATCCCTCACCCCGAAGAGGCCCAGGTCCCAAGAAGGAGGAATGAGGGCCTGGGCCTATCCCTGACCCCGAAGAGGCCCGGGCCCCAAGAAGAACGAATGCGGACCTCGGCCTATCCCTGACCCCAAAGAGGCCGGGGCCCCAAGAAGGAAGAATGCGGGCCTGGACCCATCCCTGACCTCGAAGAGACCCAGACCCCAAGAAGAAGGTATGTGGGCCTGGTCCTAACCTTGACCCTGAAGAGGCTGGGTCCCAAAGAAGGAATAGGGGTCTGGTCCTATCCCTGACCCCGAAGAGGCCTGGGCCCCAAGAAGGAGGAATGCGGGCCTGGGCCTATCCCTAACCACGAAGAGGCCCGGGCCCCAAAAAGAAGGAATGCAGGCCTGGTCCTATCCCTGACTCCGAAGAGGCCTGGGCCCAAAGAAGAAGGAATAGGGGCCTGGGTCTATCCCTGACCCTGAAGAGGCCCGGGCCCAAAGAAGGAGGAATAGGGGCCTGGGCCTATCCCTGACTCCGAAGAGGCCTGGGCCCCAGGAAGAATGAATAGGGGCCTGGGCCTATCCCTGACCCTGAAGAGGCTGGGGCCCCAAGAAGAAGGAATGCGGGCCTGGGCCTATCCCTGATTCCTAAGAGGCCCGGGCCCCAAGAAGAAAGAATGCAGGCCTTAGCCTATCCCTGACCCCAAAGAAACCTCGGGCCCAAAGAACAAGAAAAATGGTTCTGGGCCGAACCCTAACTCTGAAGAGGCTTGAGCCAACATCAAAAATATGACCTGGGCTTATCCGTAATTCTCAATAGGCCCAGGCCGAAAGTAAAAGAGAAAAGGATTTAGGCCCTGACCTCTAAGAAGCCTGGGCCCTAAGCAAGAAGGGGATAGAGAAGTAGGTCAGACCTTCAAATAAAGAGGCCTGGACCAAGCAAAGAAAAATAATATTGCTAATCCAAACCCTGACTCTGGAGACAGACAGGCCATATGAAAAGAAAATGTGTAAAGGCCAGATCCTGAACTTGAAGTTTGGACCCAAATGTAACATGGAAATCATCTTGGATTAAACCTTATCCAAAGAAGCCCTTGCCCAAACCATAAAGTGTGGCCTGGTCCTGTCTAAAATGAAATATTGTGGTTAGTGTACCATGACGTGATATGAATCAAGGTCTTAATTTCTATTGATACTATGATTATTTATGCATCGATTCATCAATGAAGATACTTTGGAGCTTCTTCAATAGTCTCTGACTCAGAAAACTTCGCATACTATACTGACTGATATAATACCTAAAATGAAACATTGTGGTTAGTGTACCATGACATATGATTCAAGGTCTTAATTTCTATTGATACTATGATTATTTATGCATCGATTCATCAGTGAAGACACATCCTAGCTTCTTCATCAATAATCTCAGACTCACAAAACTTCGAGTACTGTACTGATATGCTGAGTCTTGATTACCCAATGTATGGGTTACACATACTTCGTTCAATTCAGGCTTCATCCTTAACACATGTGAGCAAGGATGACACCATCACCACAACCTGAACAAACCAAAGCCTCATTTGTGATCCAGGCCATATCATACAAAATACTTGGACTCACTGACAACCATTCCTACACAGATGACTGACATCAGATCATAAGCTATGAACTCTCACCCATGATAATCTGGAAGCCCCTTGTGTACCATTATGGTTTATGGGCTGTGTCTGGAATTCTTCCAACACTCTCACATCAGGTGTTAAGATCATACCATTGCTTTCAAGTTGTCTTGGCCACACATGAACATAAGGTGACACCTTTGAATCAAAGGTGTGGGGGTCACACTCAGAAATCCGTGCCCAGGTCTTCCTAGATGAGGCCGTCCAGAGATCAAGGAGAAGCTGACCTCAAGTGTGACCAAGGCCATACCCTCCACTCCAGGAAGGTTGGACACAGCCTAATCACAAGGGGAGCTAGTCTAACGAGTGGCGAATGTCTATGGTCTACTGTCTAGTCTAATGGTGGCAAAGGCCATAAAGTGGCATCGGTGGGATCCTGGCAACTTCTGAGTACAGAGCACACTGGGTCCAGCTTAAATTCAAGGGGGTGTGGGCCACACTCTCTCTTCATATGACTCAGTACTATGCTTACTGCAAAGGAGCCAGGCCCACACACCGCGGCCTTAACTGGGACAAGAACTACCCACAATGGCCAAACAACCTAAATATAAAGATTGTTTGGATTGAACTTGGCCTTATCAGGACTCATCTTATACCTGGCCCCCCAGGTTAGACTTCACTAAAAATCTTAGATGCAGTCACAAGTCTTCCTAAAATGATGACTTACCCTCAATCCATAGCACTGTAAGCTGGAGTCTCCATGCCGCCAAGAAGTGTTGTAGGTCACAGCCTTCCTTCATCAAACCCAGGAGTTATGCTCACCTCAGAGGATCCAGAACCACCAAATATGTGGAGCACACTAGAGAAACGGTCTTCGCAGACTTCAGCACAGTGGGTGTGTGGGCCGCACTCAGTAGCCATTATGTGCCACCAAGTAGGGTTGTGGGCCACAGCCTTCCTTTATCAACCCAGGAGTTATGATCACTTCAGAGGATCCAGAACTACCAAATGTGTGGAGCACACTAGAGAGTCTCAGCAGACTTGGGCATAGTGGGTGTGTGGGCCGCACTCAGTAGCCATTATGTGCCCAGCTGCTATCTTGTCTTTGAGAGATCCATAGAATGATCATCCTCGGTGTGTTTTAGCCAACACCAAGAACTTAGAGGAAGTTGGAACCACTACAATGACCAGCATTGGTGGTCTGATACGTGACATTGCTCTCACAAATTGCAAGATTTTGCTCCAAATCCTTATCCTGACATCTCATTCCCTAGACACTCCCTGTTGACCTTGATCCTCATCCAGACCCAATTAAAACTCCAAGTAATCCATCGGATTAAGAATGTGATGATCCAGGAGCCCAGGCATAATTTTAACTCAACTGTGTAATGAAATTCAGGGAAAGCCCTGAAATCCCTCCTTTGGTGGTAACTGTTGAGATATAGTTGCCCATGCTTCCTGAAAGTCTCACCAGACCTAAGGAGAAATAGCCAGACTTATTCCCTGATTTCTATAGACTTCTACCTTCATTTATATATACAATGCAGTTCAAAAGCCTTGTCATCTTATCTATCGGGCATTTCATGCCCTAGCATTATGGATAAAGATTTTAATAAATATATAAGATTCATCTGATACCATGTTTTTTTTTTTTCCTGAAATGTTTACTTCGGCTCTTTCTCTGTATTTCAGAATGATGGTTTTAAGTCCTTAACTGAACTTAAAACAGGTCGTGATGGTTTCAAACAGCAAGTGTGGCCAGCTAGGATAAATTGTCCTCACCTGCTGTGTCAATGTGCATGGCACATATCTGTATGCTCACGCCTCATCCTGAAGGTGAGTGTACCTCTGCCCATGGTTTGCATCTTTGCCTTTAGCTGGAGTCTGCCAAGGAAAAAGAAAGGGACAAGGAAGCAGGAGCCCTATCTAGCCCCATGATTTGGGGGCTAAAATTTCTAAACTGTAGGGACAGTAACCAGGCACTTCCAGTGCCAAAATGCAACAGTTTTTAGAGGAGTTATGATGAGGGGCTGGAGGGCACAGAAGGCAGAGTAGGTTGGGTGTGGGCCACAGTGTACCAGGCATCTGGAAAGTGTTTTCCAGTGATTCTCCTCATGAGGAAGAATGCACTCACAGTGATATTCCAGGCATGGTTCCCCAACACAGGTACAGAGTCATGTCAAAAAACAGTAAAGTGTTCTGTGTCCCTTGAATTAGAGGATCTAAAGGATGATGTAAGTCTGGGCATCCCCTGATTATCTTGGGCACACAGGTTACTGATTTGTGTTCACTATCCTACTACACATATCTCTGCCTTCCTTTTCCCTAGTCGTCATCCCTGGACAATCTTCCCAGTGCCATAGGCCTTGGAAGAAAAACATGGTCTTATGAATCATTTAGACATCCTTCCTTACATTTAGACATCCATGGGCTCAGGTTTTATTTACTCTGCTTGCACTCCTGGACAGGGGCTTACAGAGTCTGAATACAATGCACTTGAGCCAGCATAAGAGGGAAAGGTGTTTGCAATTCACAGACACCAGTGACTTAGCAGGGATGGAGACAGGATTTTTAGTGATAACAAGATCATCTTAATCAAAGCTTTTATTGCATTCCTTGTTCATTTGCCTGTTGATAGATTGATCTGGGGATTCAAAACTTGTGAGAAACTTCACCAGTAAGCCTTGGTGTGTATACAAAAAGGTCCTACCACTAAATATGTGAACTTTTGAGCGCAGGCTCAAACCTAAGACAAAAGTAGCCCTGGCCAAGGCCTGAAATCTAAGAATCCTGGTCGAAACCTAAATGATAAAACACATGAAGAAAGCCTGATAGGAAAGTAGCCCAGTCAGACCATGACCCAGAGCAGACAAGGACACACCGTAAACCTCAGGAGTCAGAGAATAAACCCATCCCTTCATAACCTGGAACATACCAAGTCCTCAAAGAAGGCAAGACATAACCTGAAACCAAAGGTTCCCAAGCCAAACACTCAAGCATCATAACCCTGGCATGAGAAACCTCCTTTTGAGTCTCTGGTTATGGGGCTCCAAGAGACTCCCAGAACAATATAGACTAATGCTTCTTCCCTCGGCCACTTCCCAGGAATTGAAGGCATGGTCCTTCTGTTGAAAACAAGTACTTGGGTCATGCAACAGAAAACTTGGGTTGGATGTGCCACTACAACAACCTCTGTGAGGCCTAGCTTTCATAATCCTGGCAGGTGCTGTAGAAGCTGCCATTGGAGGGATGCAATCAGTCATGATGCCTGCTGACCACCAAGTGACCAACAAGGTTGGGTGTGTGTCCCAAAGGGGTCAATAGTGGCACTTCTATGAGGAAGTAACTGGTCTTTCAAATGGGACTTAAACAAAGGCTTGCTAGACAGGAAGGAAATCCTGTCTGGTACTGGAATCCTAGCAAACTATTCATGGCTACTGAGGATATGGATTTTATGGCAGAACCTACGACTGACCCTGTACTAAACCACTGTGATTCCTGATCACTTCTGCATATTTATCCTAATACCTCAGGGTGGGTGTCTTCTAGAAAGCACATGGAAGCTGCACCCATGAAACCACAACAATATGGCTACTTAAAGGATAACTAAACATGGACAATGTAATTGGGCATTGTAGAGTGAAGGGTGCAATATCATGGGGACTGATCCTGAGACAAAGAGCTATAGGCAGCTGTTGGGGTCACAGGATAATGAGGAAAGGATCACCGAAGTCAGAAATAAGCCAAAAGCCACTGTAGTCACTGTGGGAAAAATGCTTCTAACTGGTTAGGGTCGCAGTCAGGCTCAGTCAGAGCTGACAACAGGACCCTGAAAAGGTGTGAGCATAAACCCATGAGCAGATAGATGTTCAGGGAATAATAAAGAAGCAATTCATAAGTTGAGGATTAGTTCTCCAGCCCAGGGTGTGGCAGATAGCAGGCTGCTGGGGCCATTCTAAGGCAGTGGTCTTATCTCAACCTTTAAGGGGCTTATGCAGGCCAGGTGGTTTTACTGCAGCTGTAAAGAACGTAGATCTTGAGGACCTGCAGTAAGAAGGGGGCAGCAGACCAATGACTGGAGTTACTCTTGATTCTTCAGCAACTTACCCAAGAACAGCTCAGAGATGGAGAATTCATTGCCCCAGGAATGAGTCCCCTACCTGGTGATCCAACACCCAGTGTTCAGACCTAAAGCAAGCATCACTGAACAGACTCAGCACAGTGTAGGCACACATTTATACATTTATCTATAAATGTGTATCAGTAAAGAAAAAGATGCTGAAGATCTGAGAGATATGGAGGGAGAAAGGAAATGTGAAAACTGTAATTTTATTTTCATTATAAGAATATAGGAACTACTTAATGGATAATAATCTTTGGCTGCGATAGATACTCAATATTGTAAGATTTTGCAGCAGAACAGCTTTCCTTTACATTTTATTTCAATGTGTCTGTTTCCACCTTTAGATCTCTCTTCTTATAAGAAGGCATGTGGAGGAATTTTTCTATTTAAATTCTAATTTCTGTACCAATACATCTGGTTGCAGTCCAGACTCTGGTATTGTAATTATTATGAAGCATCTCCTGACTCAGTATTTTGCAAGCTCCAACACTTTCTAATTGGTCAACAAATATCTGAACACCAATAGCTGGGCAGGAAAGGAACATGCTGGACCTCTGGGCCCAGAGAGAGGGAGAGAGGGTGTTAGGTGGGGGCTGGAGAGTTGCCAACAAGACATGGATGAACAAAGAAGACAGTGTGAAAATAAGAGGGCAAATAACAGGTCACAAAACTGGGGAGTAGACCAGGCCAGCACTGTGGAGTTAGAATAGTTCAGAATCTACTCAGCTATTGTACCTTAAGCCTTTCATGAATACAGAGATCTCTGTGTGGTTTGGAACAAGAGCTGACAGAGAAAGCCATATTTTTACAAAGTCGTGATCACAAATGTTTCATCATGATGGTCATGCAGGTTCTATGGTAACAATGAGACCTACTTTGAATTTTTAAATCAGCTGACATCCCAGGGCATACTGCTCTATCCTGTCATACAACCCCTATGCCACCCTTCTGAGTCCTGTATGTCAATGTGGAAGGAACTGTGTGACATGGTTTCCCACTCCTGAAGCAGAGCCAGCAGGTTGTGGGGCTTCTATTCTGTGTATGAGGCTTGTTTGTATAAATATTATAAATATATATCATTATTTATAATTATATATTATAAAATATATTTTCCTTCATGTTCCTCCTTCAGGAAATATTCTCCCTGCCCAGGTTATCTTGAAATAGTCTCCCTGCCCATGTTATCCAGGAATATCCACTCTGCCAAGGTTAATGATTCCATGATAATCAGAGACAGCAAGAGTCAAGGAGATAAAGGGTTTGTCTATTTCCTTAGCAAAAAATTGTAAGTGCTGATACCTTCAGGACAGCCTTAAAGTTGTAGAAAAGAATTCTGAAAATATGAGTTCAAAACTATATAATTTCTCAACTATGCAAAATACATAAAGATGCAATATGAGTTGTATAAGGAGCTTCATTGACCTAAAAGAACAAAGGCAGATGTACTATGAGTTAGCTTGTCAGAAAGATACTCAGGAAGGATAAAAGAGATTTAGGAAGTGGTGATCACAGGGAAAGATCCTACACAGCTAAGTGTATTGTTTGTGCTTACAAAGGCAGGCAGATTCCCAAGTTCAAGGTAGGCCTGGGATAGGGTGAGTTTAGGTCCAGGCATGGTGGGAATGATAATTTCAGAATGGGATTCCACCCAGCTAAACTTATTGTCTGTGCTTACAAAGGCGGGCAGATAGATGAATTCATTCGCAATGTTTAAAAAATGTGCTTATAGTGATTTCCTAGGAGTCAAGAGGCTAGGGTTATAGAATTCTGATAATTAAAATTGCAACTGAAATAAAGAAAATTGCAACTGAAGCTGCTTTCTCTGTGATAACTCCACTCTGTGGCAAGTTGAGACACAACACCAGCCAGTACAGATCAATATATTGACTAGTTTTATGTCAATTTGACACAAGTTAGAGTCATAAGAGAAGTCATCAATTGAGAAAATGCCTCCATGAGATCAGGCTGTAGGCAAGCCTGTGTGTTGCAACTCCATACTTGATACTTAAGTTCGAAATCTACCATGTCTAGACAGCTCCTCTGAGCTCGGGCAAAATAGAGGGCTCCCTTTACCTAGTGGGGCTTCCTCTTCTCTGTCTGATCTGGGGAGCCTGACCCCCAGTCTTCTACCTGAGGAATGTCAAATAGTCCTTGGCAAACCTACAAGGTCAAAGTTCTCTTTCCTGATAAGAACCTGCCCAGTGCTGTAGAGATGACTCAGAGGCTAAGCACACAGATGCTCTTCCAGAGGTCCTGAGTTCAATTCCCAGCACCCACATAGCGGGTCAAAAACATCTATAATATGATGTTACCCTCTTCTACCCTGCAAGCGTACATAAAGGCAGAACACTGTATATATAATACATAAATAAATCTTTCAAGAAATAACATAGATGTAGATAAGAACCTGCCCAGCAAATACCTGTGATTTCTGGAATGCCTCTCCATAAAAATGAGGCCATTCACAATGCTTTAACCTCCAGTGAATGATTTCATTCACCCTAAAATCTCCTTCCCACTCTCCAAAGATAGCCCATTCCCACCGGAAAAACATATACGTGTATAAGCCCACCCAGAATAAAGTTATGTGCACAAGCTAATAGAGATGTTTCATTTAGTCAGAGAGGGCCTTCTCCCCCCTCACACACACATATACAACTCCCCCCTTCCCCCAGAATTCACTCCCAGGTGGATAGGGATTCTGCAACTGTTCTGGACTCTGCTTCTGTAAGGGTCCATGATTTGCTGAAGAATGATACACAACATAGAGTGTTTTATTCTGCAGAAGTCGCTCATGCTGGGGTCTCCCATTAGCAAGATGGACCCCGAAGTGAGCTCAGAGGCCCAATTTAAAGCACATTAGGGGAGTTCTGGGGTAGGTGAGCTTTGTCTCACTTTATCTCTGTCAAGTGCAGTAGTGAGAAGTGGGGAGAGTATAGAATAGGACCGTTGCTACTTTGTTTCCAACTCAATCCCCTGGTAAAAGAAAGTTCAACTCAATCAGTTAACAAAACAAGCTACAAGCCTAGATTGGGCAGACCTCCCACTACACTACTGTATTTCCATCTACATTATCCCATATAACTTGCGGTTTCTCCAGGCCAGGAGCTTCTCTTTCTCTGCTGCCTCTCCCTTGATCTCGGTAGCTCCTCCCCTTCCTGTTTCTCCCCCCCCACCCCATCACTCAAGCCATTATTTGAAAAGTTAAGGTGGGGAGAAAGTTCACATGGCAACTCCTCATCTGCAGCCCTTTTCAGGAGTGGAGTTAGCATCAAAATACAATCCCAGGGCTATCCACAACAGGGAGCTCCATCTGTAACTGACTGTGAACAGTCAACTGAGATAACTCACTACTTTCCGACCAGCCTGTCTCATCCCTCTCACTCCATCCTTCCAGGCTGCTGTGTAGCAGCTTCTGGACACCCTGAGGGAGGAAACAGGACAGGGAACCACAGTTGAACCCCAACATGCATAACACACCTGCAGGGCATTTCTTAGTTAATGATTGATGGCCGAGGAATTAGCACATTGTGGGTGGTGCCATCCCTGGGCTGGTGGTCCTAGATTCTATGAGAAAGCAGGCTGAGCAAGCCATGGGAGCTCACATGTAAACAGCACCCCTCCGTGGGCTCTGCATCAACTCCTGCCTCCAGGTTCCGGCCCAGTTTTAGTTCCTGTCCTGATTTCCTTTGATGATTTAGAAGCATTAGCAGAATAAACCCTTTCCTCCTCAAGCTGTTTTGGTTATGGCATTTTATCACAGCATTAGTAACCCTAACTAAGGCAATCAACAAACCCAGTCTATCAAATTTCATTCACAGAAATCCGCGAATTGCTATTGAAAGTGATGGTTTTGAAATAATGGTTATTGTTATCAAAGAGTGCTTCTACCAAACATACGGTTATGTTTCCAGATTAAACTCATTTTGTTTCGTGTTTTCAACAGGGATGCATGTTTCTAACTAATTACTGTTTATGCCCTGTCTAAATTCCTTTGGGTTGCCTCAATTTTCTACCAGTTTGCCACACCCTCTGATTGTTTGTCAGGCCCTCCTGCTTGCTTGCCAAGCCCTCCTCCCCCACCTGCCAGACTGGAATTACTGTTGGACCTTTGCAGTCACAATGTCCTTATTTTTCTATAGTTTTAGCAACATAGCGTTTCCTCTCTATGATAGAAAATTTAGACTCTTACCATGACTAATCTTGGAGAAAATGAGATGGACCTTTGACCTCTTTTGGAAAGAGTGTCTGTGCTTTGGCTTACTCGACGCACATGGAATTTATCCACGTCTGTGCAGCTTGTTTGTGTTTATGGTTGTGTATCATGGCACTGGTCAGGGCCGCTAACAGCTGCTCCTGTGTTCCCTCCACTGTGGGTGGAGAATATTCCGGTTGTTTTCCTGCATTCTACTGCCGCAGGACCTAAAAATGCTGTGATGCCGACTTGTATGGCTTCCTCCCCAAACACCACTCTTTACAGTCTTTGTTTATTCCCTAAAATAATCTTTAAGTCTAAATTTTTTCATCAAGGCCATTTATAAAGGATTTAATTTCTAAACCATGCAGGAGATAGTAACATTTTTAAATGAAAAAAGACTGCTCCTTTTAGTTTCCAGTCATATAATCCCCAAATCTGAGCAAATTAGCCTGAAGCAGCACCTCCCTCCTCACGGTATGGCTATACAATTTTACATCCCATTGACAGTGAGTGGGAATGCCATGTCCTTCTCATGTTTCATCACTGAAACAAAATGCCTGAGATAATCGACTTAAAAAAAGGAAAGATTTTCTTTCTGCTTTTTTTTTCTCACCATGTAGGAACTTCTGACCCATGACCATGGTCTTTGAACCTGTGGTAGGACAGGACAGCCTTGCAGGTCCCTATGGTAGAGGAAATCTGTGAACAGGATAAGAGAGAGAGGAAAGAGGGTAGAGACTCACAATCCACATCATAGAATTGTCCCAGTGACCTGCTGACATCAGGTGAGCCTTCCAATTCTAGATTGTAGTTCATTCCAGATATAGTCAAGTTGACAACCAGGAATAGCTACTAAACCAACTAAAGCAGGTACCTAATGTTGTTCATCTCTCGCCTCCACATATACATAAATGTACACACTTGCACATACACATTAACACACATATGCAATGATAACAGAAATAAATGGTGCATTTACATTTATTTTACCTTACTCATTTTAGCCTTGGCTAAATATCAAAAGACAGTTTCTGTTCTTCCTAAGAATCCAGATTACTACAGCACATAATGCAGAAGAATTAAAACAATGAGACAAAAATAATACAGAAACTTGCAGTAGGGGATATACAGAACTCTTCCCTTACTATAATCAGCACATTTGAATAATAAGTCACTTTAAAATATTTATTAGTTTTCCGAAAATTTCTTACACTCTGTTTTGAACATATTCAGATGCTTCCCAAACCCTTTCCTTCTCTAACCACCAGTCTTTGTGTTTTCTTTCTTTCTTCGGTTTTGCATCCATTAAGTTTTGTGCTGCCAGATTTGTGTGTCCTTTTCTTGGAGCACAGATGATTTACCAGTAGCTATAATCTTTAAAAAAAAAATAAACAGAGTAAAACAACAGAAAAAAATCACAAAGTCCTGACTTTCCAACTCCTGCTCCCTGTAGTTCGCCTGTACATTCTGGGTTAGGAGTGGAACTTTGCTCCAAACACTAATCCTCATGTTGGGATGGTAAATCTTCAGTTTATACAGGTCATGAGTACACTGTTACACCCTCTATGAGTTCATATGGGCAGCTTATCTGTTATACCCTGGAGATGCTGTCTCAATGTAATCAATATGCCATGGCCTCTGCTTTTTACACTTTTCCACTCCTTTTTCTGTAATGATCTGTGAGACATTGTGTGTATGTCTTGTTTTAAGTGTATATTACTGGGTAAAACATTATCACCAAAATAAGCTTGTGGAGGAAAGGGATTATTTTAGCTTATAGTTCCACATCACAGTCCATTACTGAATGTGTCAGGACAGGAACTCAAGGCAGATACTAAATGCCCTCCCTCATTTATTTTCCTTTGTTCTCCATATTCCTTACATTCTGCTATCGCCTCTCACTAAATTATCTTTCCCAACTGCCCCTCTAGAGTCCTATATTATGCACTACTAAAGTCAAACATGTCATGTTATATACTTCAAATTTGATCAATGCAAGTATTCGTTAATTTTTATTTTATATACAACAAGAAAATTGGCAGGTTAAGGTGAACAACATGATAACTATCTAGATTCAACCTTATTACAAAATACAAAGATTAAATCATCATATTCAAGTCTATTCATGTGAATCTATTATTTTCAAATAAAAATGTGCATCAGGTTAGTAGTGAGATCTTACTGCCTCATAATATCCACAGATTTAACCAATGTTACCATGGAACATTAGAATATTTTCAATCCTCATATTATGAACAATTTAACATGTTGGATCTGATAGCTTGTGGGATCTTTAAGTCTATGATACCTATATTCAAATGTATTTTTAAATTCTTTGCATTTTAATGAATAACCATATGTTAATGAAGTACAGTGTTGATTTGAAATTCAATACTCTTAAGCAGGTCATGTGTCTGAGTAGTTGACTAAGTTGTGGAATGTTGTAGAGTCTTCAGGAGGATCCTGGAACATTCCTGAAGGGTTGTATAGTCTATTCCAATTCCGGTCAACTCTCTCCTTTATCACTGTAGACAGAATGCTACTGACTGCTTCACTACCCTGCCACCACTGCTGCCTGACACACTGTCCTCTCTTCAACTATGCCTACATACATTATTCTTCTAAGTTGCTTTTCCAGGTGCTTAGTCTCAGACACAAGAAAAGCAAAATTTGTAGTAGGTAACTGCAGGGAACACTCATGCTCTCTATGATGACAAGGACATTTCAAATGAGCTAAATGACAGACGGCACAGGTAAGTAGACTATTAAAGGCAACACTGTTAATCAGCTGTAGTCAGATAAACAGGCTAACATCTAACAAGAAATTGACATTGCAATAAAAAATGACTCTATATGCCTCAGCAAATGATTATGATTTCTATTTCAGTGACTTACACTTCAATCTTTGTCACTGGGCTTTTATCATAACATGGTATATACCTCTCCCAGGTTTTCTCCATGTATTTAAACATTCAAAACCTGTATAAGATTTACATTACAAATCAATTAAAGAATTTTATTAAAATGGCAAAACCTAACTGATTTATTTCCATACCTGCCTATAATATGGTATGGTGAGTAATCGGAAGACAAAGATGCCATCAATCTGCTGAGCCACCAGCACTGACAAAGCGAGGCCACAGGCCATTCAGGGAGTACCCTTGATTCAGTTGATATTCTTGATAGTGACTTGTGATTTTCATTTTCAGATTCTCTCCAAAAAGTATGCCTCTATTCCTTGCATCTAGATGCTACAATTTGGTATTACAACATAAGTGTGTAATTTCAAGTTACCAAATTGTGAAACTGTATGTTAACAAACCACAGTAAATGAACATGAAACATACAACAGGTCTGTACGATAACTTTTTGTCTAAGTATTAAGATTGTTGTTCTTGATTCCTTAAATATGTAATGGAAGACACTTTGGTTCACTTAAAACAGTGATTTCTTATTCTGGTTCTGCTAATATGTCAGAGGCATTTCTCTCTAATACCAATTTTCATATTGCTTCTTGTGTAGCATCCTTTACTGCACATCATCATTCTAGTCAAACCAACTGTAGAAACTAGGAGAAGCTTTAACTCCATGAACACCTGAGATAAAATAAATAAGTAAAAATGATTTTTGATAACATTGATTTTTAATATTGAGTTAGCATTTTAAAATATAACTCACACTGATGCTCTACTAAATGAATATCTGAGACAGCATGAAGAGGGAAGAAAACTGCTGGACAAAAGTCTTTTATTATGTAAAATATTAAATTGAAATTTCAAATGTAAACATTTTAAATTGTGTCTCACATCCTAGTGATTCACACTTATTAGTAAGCAAACTTCATATCTTATAAAAAGTGTTTCAAAATTACCCATACTAATTTAAGCCATAGAATATAATGTCAGGACTGCATATGATACAGCTGATGAACTTGAAGATCATATAATTTAATATTTTCATAAAAGTCAAAATGCTGTAGGGTTAGAATCAAGTCACTATTCCAGTCACTGTAATGCTGCCTGTATGTATATGTACATGAACATGTGCATGTACATGTGCTTGTGAATGTAATATGTGAATGTATATGTATATATATGTATGTGTGTATATATTTATATGTATTATATGCATGTGTATGCATGCTTTTAGAACTGAAAATTTGGTACTGTGTAAACAATTGGCATGAACTTCACTGGTGAAGATTATTTCTCATCCCTTGCTCCTTCATAGTCCTTTGTGTAGGGGTGAGGACTCACGGCATTTCCTCATTCATTTGGACAAGTCTATTGTAACTTTCCGTGTTCAGTTCATGCTTAAGCAGTCAAGTTGATGAGACTTTAGGATATAGTCTCTGGCATTATGAAGAGACACAGTCCCATAGAAAAAATCCAATCATCTAGCTCTTGTAATCTTTCTCACATTTTTTCATAAGATCCTCCCAGATTAATTTTTTGGATATTTCCATTGTGCTTGAGGTCCACAAATGTATAATTCAACAATTAACATTTTAATATATTTATTAGCTATTTCCCCCTTATATTAGGATTATCTGTTTAGGTCATAAACACAGTTATTTGAATGACTAGTTTTATTTTTGTTTTGTGTTTTTTTCTTCTTACTTGAGCTTTTTTTGTTGATTAGATATTAATCCTTTGTCAGATAATTGGAAAATTATCTTTCATTCTGTGGGATTCCTAGCCCACATTCCCTTTAAACCTAAATTCTTTAGTGCATTTAAGAATGAAGGATATTAAGACTTTGTTAACTGCTTTCTCTGCATTTTATTGAGATGATCTTTTGACTTTTGAGTCCATTTATGTGGTTATTTATATTTATTTATTTACATATTCTGCTCCACCCTTCATTTAGGTATAAAGACAAATTGGCCATGTTATTGAATTTTTTTTATATATCAAGTATGGCTATTTATTTTTTATTCAATATACTTTTATTTACATTTCAAATGATTTCAGAATTCCATGTTATTGAAATTTTTTGATTCATGTCCGTATTTTGTTTGTTACTTTAGTGCTTTTTGATGTTGTGTCTTTACCTAGTTTGGATATTTGAGGGACACTAGGTTTAACCAAGAAGCTTAAGAATTTCTCTTTCTCTCTCTGTCTTTGTATCTCTCTGTCTCTGTCTCTCTTTGTCTTTCTCTGTCTCTCTGTCTCTATCTTTCTTTCTCTCCCTTGCTCTGTTTTGTCTTAAAAATTACTTAAGCAGGATTGATTGTCTGTGGATCTTCTTTAAAAGTTAGATCAAATTCTCTGAATCCATCTGGCAAGGGACATTTTTAGCTGGAAGAGTCTTCACTATTATTTCAATCTCCTCATTATGTCTCTGCTTAGGTTATTCACTTCTTGGTATGATTTTGCTGGTTTAGCTAATTTTAGATATTCATCTATTTTAGGTTTATCAGCCTTATTGACTACAGGTTTTTAAAAATATTATTACATAAAATTTTGAAATTTTTGGTGTCTCTTGTAGTATTTCCCCATTTGTTTCTAATTCTGCTAATCTGTGTGCTCTCTTTGTTTCATTCTGCTAGCTGATATTGATAGCTGAGCCTGTGTCCCTCTTGATTATCTTAACAAACTAACATCTTTAGATTTATTCACTTTTTGTATTATTTTCTTTGTTTAAATTTTATTATTTATTTCTTTTATGAATTTTATCATTTTTGAAGTTGACTAGGTTAAGATTAGTTTTCCTCTTGTTTCTCAAATTTTTGAGTGGCATCATTATGTCATTCATTTGTATTCCTTTTGAATTTTTAATGTAAGCAATTATAGGCTACATTTTCTTATAACATCACTTTCAGTGTGTCCCAGAGACCTGTGACTCTCTCTCTCTCTCTCTCTCTCTCTCTCTCTCTCTCTCTCTCTCTCTCTTTCTGTGTGTGTGTGTGTGTGTTTATTCATTATTGCTTTCTTCATAGACCTATTTATTATTCAGTTAAAAATTCTTTAATCTGCATGCTGCTTTTCTATTTAGTAGAGATTTGTCTGCTGACAATTTAAAGCTTTATTGCACTGTAATCAGACAGGATGAAAAATGAATTCAACTTTTTAAAATTTTAAAGATTTCTTTTACATTCCAGGATGTAGTCTTTTTTAGAAAAGCCTCCATTTGCATCTGAATAGAAAATTGATGCCAGATAAGGCCATCATCTGCTATATATGTAGCTAGAGCCATGGGTTACTCCATGTGTACACTTTGGGTGATGGTTTAGTTCCCTGAGAGCTCTGGGTGGTCTGATTACAAATCCACTTCTGCTCCTTCAGGCCTTCCATTCGCTCATCCATTGGTGTCACTGAGCTTAGTCTAATGGTTGGCTGTAGTATCATCATCTGTGTTTGGTCAGGTGCTGGTAGAATCTATCAATAAAACAGCCATACCAGTGTTCTGTTGGCAAGTGCTTCTTGGAATCAGCAATTTTGTGAGGGTTTGGTGTCTTCAGATGGGATGGATCCCTAGGTGGGCACAGTCTCTGGATGGTGTTCCCTTCCATCTCTGCTCTGTTTTTTGTCCCTGTCATTCCTTTGGACAGGAACATATCTGTGTTAAAATTTTTGAGATGGAGATTCCAGCAGAAGAGCACAACTACTCATACAGCCTTAACTGAAGGTTAGTTCTCTTCTGTTCAGGGAAGGTCGAGCACATAGCTTCAGGAACGACACGCATGGATCACTAAGGGAGAAAGGGGACACCCTTCTAGCCAGCAGATCAGTTGAATCTACCCTAACTATCAATGGGGTGACAGATGTCACAGCCAGATCACTCTCTGGACCCCTGAGATCTCTCAGCCACTGAACTACCAACCAGAGACTATACACCAGTTGATATGAGGCCCCCAATGCATATACAACAGAGGACTGCCTTGTCTGGCCCAAGTGACAGAAGCACCTAACCCTCAAGAGACATTAGGACCCAGGGAGTGGGGAGGTATGGTGGGGTAGGAGTTGGTGGAGTAGGGAGGAGGTATAGTCAGAAGGCAGACCAGAGGGGGATAATGACTAGACTGTGAAAAGATTAAAGAATAAAAATGATTTTTTGAGTTGGGTGCATGGCCCCATCCCTCAATTGGGGGCTGTATCTATTTACTGGAGGTGGACTCTACAGGTTCTATCTCCTTTTTGTTGGGTGTTTTGGCTAAAGTCATCCCTGTTGTGTCCTGGAAGCCTTTCAATTCCCTGGTATCTTGGACTTTCTGGCAACTACCCTCAGTTCCCCATCCCCACTGCTGCATATTTCTATTCAATTTCCTGACCCTCTGTACTTCTCTCCTGTTCCTTCAAATACCTGATCCTGACTCACTTTTTTCCCCTCCCCAGGTCTCTCCATCCCTATCCCTCCTGTGATTATTTTTACTATGTTGATTTTGCTAATACATGAGCATGGGCTATCTTTCCATCTTCTGAGATCTTCTTCAATTTATTTCTTCAGACACTTGATGATCTTGTCATAAAGATCTTTCATTTGCTTGGTTATAGTTACACCAATGTATTTTATATTATATGCGACTATTGTGAAGGGTGTCATTTCATTCATTTCTTTCTCAGCCTGTTTATCCTCTGTGTTGAGGAAGGCTACTGATTTGTTTGAGGTAATTTTATGTCCAGCCACTTTGCTGAAGTTGTTTATCAGGTTTAGGAGTCCTCTGGTGGAATTTTTTTGGGTCATTGAAATATGTTATCATATCATCTGCAAATAGTGATATCTTGACTTCTTTCTTTCCAATTTGTATGTTTCTGACCTCCTTTTGTTGTCTTATTGCTATGGTTCAAATTTTGGAATACTATATTGAATAGATAGGGAAAGAGTGGGCATCCTTGTCTTGTCCCTGATTTTAGTGGGATTGTTTGAAGTTTTGCTCCATTTAGTTTGATGTTGGCTACTTCTTTGCTGCATATTGCTTTTGCTATATTTATGTATCGGCCTTGAATTCCTGATCTTGCCAAGGCTTTTATCATGAAGAGATATTGAATTTTGTCAAATGCTTTATCAGCATCTAATGTGACGGTCATGTGTTTTTGTTTTTAGTTTATTTATGTAGTGGTTTATATTGATGGATTTCTGTATTTTGTACCATCTTTGCATCCCTGGCATGAAGACTACTTGATGATGGTGAATGTGTTTATTGATTTGGTTTACAAGAATTTTAGTGAGTATTTTTGCATTGATGTTCATAAGAGAAATCGATCTGAAGTTCTCTTTCATTGTTGGGTGTTTGTATGATTTAGATATCAGTATAACTGTGGCTTAATAGAATGATTAGGTAGTGTTCCTTCTGTTTCTATTCTGTGAAATATGATTAAGAAGTATTGGTATTAGGTCTTCTTTGAAGGTCTCATAGAATTCTGCACTAAAATGATCTATCCCTGGTGTTTTGCTTTTTTGTTTTGTTTTGGTTTTTTGCTTGGGATACTTTTCATGAATGCTTTTATTTGCCTAGGTTTTATGGGACTGTTTAGATGGTTTATCTGATCCTAATTTAACTTTGCTACCTTGTATCTGTCCAGAAAATCATCCATTTCATCTAGATATTCTAGTTTTGTTCAACAAAGACTTTTGTAGTAGAATCTGATGACTTTTTTCAATTTCCTCAGTTTCTGTTGATATGTTTCCCTTTTCATTTCTGATTTTGTTATTTGAATACTATTTCTGTGTCCTCTAGTTAATTTAGCTAAGGTTTTATCCATCTTGTCGATTTACTCAAAGAACCAGTTTCAAGTTTTGTTGAAATTTTTGTAGTTCTCCTTGTTTATTCTTGGATGATTTCAGCCCTGAATTTGATTATTTCATGAAGTCTACTCATCTTTTATATATTTGGTTCTTTTTGTTCTAATGCTTTCAGATGCGTTGTTGAGCTGCTAATGTATAATTTCTCCAAGTTCTTTATGAAGGTACTCAGAATTATGATTTTTCCACATAACTCCGTTTCTAGCTTGAGTATCCTGCATTTTCATTTTCATTAAATTATAAAAAGTCCTTATTTTCTTTCTTTTTGTCCCCTGACCAAATTATCATTGAGGAGAGAGTTATTCAGCTTATATGTGTATATGGACTTTATGTTGTTCTTTTTTGTTGTTGTTATTGATGAACTGCCTTAATCTGTGGTAGTCCAATAGAATGCATGGGATTAATTCAATCATCTTGTATCTGTTTAGGCTTGTTTTGTACCCATTTATATAGTCTATTTGGGAGAAGGAAATATGAAGTCCTGAGAAGGTGTATTCATTTCTTTTAAGGTGACATGTTCTGTAGTTATCTGTTAAATCTGCTTTGTTCCTAACTTTTGTAAGTTTCACTGTGCCTTTGTTTAGTTTCTGTTTCTATGATCTGTACATTGCTGAGAGTGGGGTGTCTCGCACTATTATTGTGTGAGGTTCAATGTGTGCTTTGAGTTCTTTTTTTTCTTTTGCAAATATGGTGCCCTTTCATTTGTTCAGACGTGTATGGGAAGGGATCTGGAGAGCCTGATCTATTTTCCTGGGTGTGACAGAACTGATTGTGGTTAAGCTGTCTCTGGATATGGGTGGGGGTGGGGGGGGGTCGGGAGGGACTAGAGAACAGGATCTCTTTCTGGGCAAAGATGCAAGTCTGTAGGAATGTGCATCTCTGGCTGAGACCGAGGGCCAAGTAAGCCCAGGTGTTGGGGCCAGAGTTGGTGCCTTACCTGTGTTCCTGGGTATGTCAGAACTCCTGGTGGTCAGGCTGTCTCTGGGTGAGCATGATGTAGAGCAAGATTGGGAAAGTTTGTGCTTATTGCCTTGTTGAAGATCTGGTCTTCAGCTTTGCCTTCCAATTCTCCACTGTCATTTATGCTTAAAATCCAATGTTTCTGTTTTGGTTTGGTTTGGTTTTCATGGTGTCTTAAATTTCTATTAAGTTCTTCACTGTTTTTAATTTTAATTTTTATTTCTTGATTACTGGGTCTATAACATCTACTTTCTCACTGAGTATTCACTTTCTTCATCTGTTTGATTTATTCTATTGTGAAGATTTCCTTTAAATTTTCTTGTTAGTTACTAGGTTTTTAAAGTCCATATTCATTTCAGCTTGAGTCATCTTCTATATATCTTTATCCTTATTGAATTCTGTTCTCAAGTCCTGGATTGTCTTTTCAATTTACATAAGTCATATATTTGTGACTTTTGAGCATCATTTGTGCATTTATTCTCCTAAAGTTCTTTGTTCTTAATTTTATTTGGCTTAAATTTCCACATCCCAGTCTATCATGAAGGCAGGGCAGGAACTGAATCAGAGCTAGAGTCTGGAGGCAAGAGATGATTTAGCAGCCCTGCAGGAATGCTGCTCACTGGCTTGTTCTTCCTGGATTGCTCATCCTGCTTTCTTATAGAATTTAGGACTAAGAGCACAGAAGTAGTATCACCCACTATGAGGTGGCCCCTCACCCATTCATTAAACTTGTGAAATTTTCCTACCAACTTGCCTGTTTAGAGCCTGATCTTATGGAGGCATTTTCTTACTGAAGGTCCCTCATGTCAGATGAGTCAATCATCTTACAAGTTGACCCTGTGTGTAGACGCATCTAGCCATCAAATAGGCATATGCATCTAAGCAACTTTCAGATTATTAGTTTTTGAATTTCCATTTAAATGTTCAATGATAGATGTTGGAGAACTTTCTGAGTGAATAATTCATATTTACATTTATTTTAATTTATGTAATATTTTTGGAAAACAATTTTAAAGCAAATAGTTTGAAATGTAATTGTAATAGTTTTGTACTGTGATAGGAATACAATTATGTGTGAATTAAGGAAAATACTTAAGTATGGGCATAAATATTATTGTTGGCATTTTTTTGTAATTAAAAGAAGTGTGGCATAAATTTTCCCTGTATAATTCACTAATCAATTGAGTTACAGGAATTTATATAGGCAAGATCAATTGTTTTTCATGTAATATTATAAAATTTGCTTATGCGTTAAAAGAAATTTTTGAAGAGTTATAGTTCTTTAGTCTAACTCTTAACTGTGTGAACTTGAATTTAATATTTTTAAAATCAGAATTGTATTATAATACATCTTCAGAAAGAGATTCAGTGTTCTCTTGATATCAGTATTATGCTTGTTGACTTTTTGATAACAGCTATCTAGTGTTTCCTAAAGACTGCACAACTTGCCTCTGTTCTGCTTGCCAGGAATCTTTACAGAACTATTGTTTTTAACAAACAATAACTATTATTCTACTCCAATAGGGATAAAGTCATAGCTTTCTATGTTGAGATCTCATTTGTAGTCTCTGTGATTATTTGAGTCTGTGGTAATTATATGGGTATGTTATCAGAAGCAATTTTTTTTTTTTGAGACAGGGTTTCTCTGTGTAGCCTTGGCTGTCCTGGAACTAATGTTGTAGACCAGGCTGGCCTTGAACTTAGAAATCCACCTGCCTCTGCCTCCCAACTAAAATACTGATGATAGATCAATAAATACTATCAAATGCAAAAAGTTATTTCTATTTCCTCATCATTTTGAAACAGAATATAGACATTACTATTATGACCTTACATAATTACCACATGGTCTAGCAAGGTTTAGATATAGGAATCTATCCAGCACAGCATTTTGTTATTTTTATTTTTTTTAGACAAAAAAGAGAATTGACATTAATTGTATGTCTCTTATGTGTTTAGCAGAGTTTTTATAAGATAGAGGCTTTTTCTTTCCTTTTCTTTTATTGGATATTTTCTTTATTTACATTTCAAATTGTATTCCCTTTCCCAGAAAACCCCTATCCCTTCCCCCTTCCCCTGCTTCTATGAGAGTGCTCCCCTACCCACACACCCACTCCTGCCTACTTGGCCTCACATTCCCCTACACTGGGGCATCCAGCCTTCACAGGACCAAGGGCCTCTTCTCCTATTGATGCCCAACAAGGTCATCCTCTGTTGCATATGTGGCTGGAACCATGGGTTCCTCCATGTGTACTCTTTGGTTGGTGGTTTAGTCCCTGTGAACTCTGGGAGGGTTTGGTTGAATGATATTGTTGTTCTTCCTATGGAGTTGCAAACCCCTTCAGCTCCTTCAGACCTTTCTCTAACTACTCTATTGGGGACTCCATTAGTCGAATGGTTGACTCTGATCATCTGCCTTTGCCTTTGTCAGGCAATGGCACAGTCTCTTAGGAGACAGCTATATCAGGCCCCTATCAGCAAGCACTTCTTGGCATCCACAATAGTGTCTGGGTTTGAAGACCATATATGAGATGGATTGCCAGGTTGGGCAGTCTCTGGATAGCCTTTCTTTCAGTTTCTACTCTACACTTTGTCTCCATATTTCCTCCAGTGAGTATTTGTTCCCTCTTCCAAGAAGGACTGAAGCATCACACTTTGGTCTTCCTTCTTCTTGAGCTTTATATGGCCTGTAAATTATATCTTGGGTATTATGAGCTTTGGGGCTAATATCTACTTATCAGTTTTATGCACCCCAGAATTTATGAGGAAGAGAAAGGAAGATAATATAAAATATCTTGTTTTGAGGAAATTAGTTATATCCTTATGGATGCAGTATATAGATCAAAGTTATGTGAGGTTCCCAGTCCTAATGGATACATCTAAAGCACAACTCTTGAATTAGTTCTTAGGAAATATCCCAGAAGAGGGGAGAGAAAGATTATAAAAAAAGTCTACTGTGAAAGAACTTCTCTTAGAAGTTCTTCTTAGAAGAAGTTGTTGGTGAAAGGATGTTGGAAGGCTGGAGGGAGGAAAGGGATGGGGAAAGTCATTTGATTAATGAACATTGATAAATATAAAATTAAAAATACAAAGTTTTTTGCATACTATCAACAAATCTATGTTTAAACAAAACAATAAATGCAAATATTTCAATAATGAAAACTAGTTGTTTAAATCAGCTTTTTAAACGTCCATATTCGTGACTTAAGTTATTGGAGTCAACTGACTTATGGTCTCTTAGTTCTAGATCTCTTACCCTTCCAGACAATGGGACAGAGTATTGTAAAAAAATTATTCAATGAGTTATTGCTGAAATTTTTTGTCTCTGCAATGTTTTTCTTAATATCAAGTACAATTTTATTTTTAAATATTTCTATTGAAAGTTAATAATATTTATATTCATCTCACTAACTTACATTAGAAAACAATTTGGCACTTTACAAACTCTACAATTTGTCCCATTATCATTCATCATTGCAGTGTCTTTGAAGTATCTTTATTGCTATTGCTGTTAATTTTTTTATGTGTAGGTATATTATGATTAGCTCTATCACAACAGGTCCATTAACTATGTGTCAATGGTCTAGTGGTTTCAATATATTGCTCATAGTTAACCTGCCACAGAGCCTGTGACCAACATCCAATATATCAACATTTCTATAATATGGAAAAACAGAAATAAGATAATTTATTGAAGAAATACGTAAGTTTGTATGAAGAACAATATCTAGATTATATTCTGAATACTTTGTGTATTATACTTTTTTACTGAACATTTTCTTTAAGAGTCTATAAGCAGCATTGGGCTGCTCAGATGGTGCATCAGCTAGGTTATTTCTGACAGGTAACATTCACATACCTAGTGTCACTTTTTCACTGAGTTTCATTCTTTTGTTTCATGTATACATATTTGACTACACATAACCTTTTAACTACCATGCTGGATAGGAAAACTATACTTAAATTATGTACCTTGCATATACTCTATGCAGTTAGCAAGACATTCCCATCTTTTGACATGAGATTTACAGACATTGTGAATGATTTCCTATTAAATACGCAACTACCATCCACCTTGTCCATGACATTTGAGGTCATTAAATAACACTCAGTTTCTGCTTATTTTCCTTAATCATGTGACAGAGAATACTAAATTATAGGAAGTATGAGGTGATGTTGACTCTATGGGAAGGTATGGGAAGGTTGGTGATGTTGACACTAAAAACATAGGAGTACTTTGATGGAGCTTCAATTTTAGGTTTTCTGCCTCTTATACAAATAGATTTCTTTGAGTACTGACTTATCAAGGAAGAAACATCTGAATAAAAACTCTCACGCATTTTTACAAGGATTTTTTTTTATTTTTTTAAAAATAGAATAAGCTATTTCCCCAGTCTCATGGCCTGAGTTCAATTCTGTCTAGATTCATGAGAGCAGGTAGTACTGTTTTACCAATAGACATATCCCAGGATTAGTCTTTTTGTTTACTATTGCCTATCTCATAGGAAACATACTGCAATCTCATATATGTTACTAAAATTGCCAAAATAATATTTCCAAGAATGACTTGTAATATTTTAAAATTGAATTTTCACAGTGAACACACACACACACACACACACACATACACACCAACCCACACACTAGAAGTTGAACCTCAATGACTATACTTTCACTGAAGCAATACAATGTCCTCTCATGATCAAAAGAACTATATAATATTCTCTACAATGCCATCAGAATATGTCATTGACTTTCATTGTAAAGAACAAAATTCTTCTCAACCTACTTTTAATTCTTGGACCCAAAATTAAACATCATTCATCTTAAGATGGCCTTTATAGTTCTACTATAAGGGACCACTCGACTTGAAAAGTGAAGGTATTAAATAATATGTGTCTATATTTCAAAATTGTTTTTACAAATCAGAAGATGTGGCTACAATTTTATAATGCTACATTTCAATCGTGTCTCCTTTTAGAACTGGAATTATATTTTTATAGGCATGTTTATCTAGACTAAATAGACTGTAGCCATATTTCTGACTTAGATGATGAGTTTCTCAAGGATGTTTCCGGGCCTTTAATGTATCTTAGGTATAGCTATCATCTTGGAAGGTAAGGGGTGTTTCTTCAGACTTCATATAATAAATTGTATCATATCCAAGCATTTTTCTGTTCATCCATTTCTATAAATTTTTTCTGGAGAATTTCACTTTACTAATATTTTTTACCTCTTAAAATTACATTTTCCTTCTGAAGACTAGACTTGAACAATTAAAGTAGCTTCTATGGTTAAGTCACATATTTTTAGTTTTTGTAGCTTTAACAATATTGGAAGCAGATTCAAAATCATGTCCTTTCAGTAACAAGAATTCCATATTTCAAATATATTACTTAGTTTCATTCTTGTGTCCATTAAATATGATGGATAGTAAATCCTTCTGGAGCTTTTCTGATTTACTTGTGATTTGTCAGGGGTTTTCATAATAGAACGGCTTATTTAAGTTGCATGTTAATGTAGAAGTCAGTAGAAAATAAACTTTGCTAAATAAAGATTCTAACTTTGTTTTGCCCCTGGGATTTTGTTTCACAGCATATAATATGCTGATACATTATCTGATGAAACTGCTGCTTGCAATGATACAAATTAATAGAAAAGATTTATCATTTTTATCAAGTAATAGAAACAAGTACCCTCCTAGGAAATAGAACTTATCTCTGAATTAAAGCAATTAAATTCATGCCACTGAACCACACAACCTTAGTCTTGTGAGGTTATTTAAAATTGCTTCTGGTCATATGAAATACATTTTTAATGAGTAGCATAGAGCAATGTAAGTACTTAAGGATATAAAGACTCCACAGTACACATCATTTCGAATCCTTATTAGAGTACACAGCAGATCAGAAGTAATCTTATTATTCAGCTCTGTCAGGAAAGTTATCCTCCCATTATTATGTAGGGCTCTCTGGAGTGTAGACATGGGGTAGTCTAAGAGAAATTTAAAGGGACACATTGATTTTCTTTCTTTACTGTTAATACCTGTTAATTAAGCTTTGATACATTTTAACTTATGAATTATATTCACAGAACATCTTTACTTAATTAAGAATATGTATTTATACATATATTTAGAAGTGTGTTTATTGATGTACTATAGAAAAATTAGTTTACAATTTGATTAGTGATTAGGGATAATACATTATTATGCCAAATACGTTGTTTAAATTTTTAGATTAGAAGATCAATGTTGTTTCACACTCCATGAAAATGACAGGGCTTATTTATAATTACCAAAAAGAAAATGGAATTATATATGTAGCAAATTATATAGTAACAGTATCTTTAATTCACTCCACAAAATATGAGCCAAAGAATCTGAAAACGTTGGTAAGCACTTTTTATCTTATAGCATAAATATGGATATATATTGTCACTATATTTCCATGTTCCAAACTAGATCATTAAGTGCATAATGAACAAATATTTTCTTTACCAGATTAATCACAATCATTTAAAAAATACTATGCACAACTGTAAAGAATACATATAAAATCTATTAGGAAATAGTTTTACATTCAAAAAAATCTTCAATATCATAACTGATGAAATAGCCCAGCCTGATTTTCCACTGAGTCAGAGACCATGAGTTTAGCACTGGAACCAACCCCTACAGTGCTAGCAACTTTCTCAGGTCATGTACATGGCCTGTAAGATGAGGCACAGGTGTTCATGTGTGTACATATAAATAAATGAATACTTGATCACTTTTTAAAAATTATGCTCTGTTGTAAAGCTTATAGAAATTAATAAAACACAATTGAGTGACAAATACAAGGCATTGTCTTAAGCATAATATAGGAAAAGCTTTGCATTCATTTGGTAATTGTATTATGAGAAATTAAATGAAATATTTATAAGACTATCAGGGCAAGAGTTTCAAACAATCTTTGTGTTCAGACTACTTTTATGTATGCTAAGTTTTAATCAATGTATATACTATCAAATAATAAATGTTTAACTCATGAATGTGTTATGATAACATCATATATTGGTAGAAAAGTCTTAGAAGGAATTACACTTACTAAATCACTAAATAAAATTATCCATAAATTTGAGTTAGCTTATTAATTATAAATTGACAAGAGACTATTAGGGCCAAAAATGGTGTTAATTGAATGTTATTTTTTATTACTTTGAAACACCCTGGCAATGTCTTTATCACTCTTCTTACAAAAGGAGTGACTCTCTAGCATTTGGTGATGCTTTCTCTTATTGCACTTGAAGCACAGCTGCCCTATGCAAAAGTCTGCATTACCTCCTTAGATACTGCATACATAAAGTCCACTAATTAACCTATCTAATGTGCCTGTCAGTTTACCAAAGAATTGTGTGCTTGCTAAAGTTCTCTTGTGAGAGCAGTGAATTGTGACACACCTAAGTCTAGGGCAAATTCCCAAACCCACATGGCTGAGATCTAGTAAACTCTTGCTTTAAATTGCCAGTTAGAGATTGCTATACAACCAATACTGAGTAATAGGAATAGACAAGATCACATGACTTACCTCAAGCCTTTGATATAAAGTTAGGAATAATCAGATCCTAGCAAAGAAATGAGAAATTTACTAAGTATTTTCATTTGTCTTCAAAAGTTTTTTCACTCAAAACTAAGCCTGGGCAAGACTGAATTATATTTCTCAAAAATCCTTGGGGAAATACCAACATGAGATAGAAATAACTTTGTGAAAAAATAGGTTTTCGGATTTATTAAAAAGTAATGTGCATAGGATTTTTAATGTTTCTTTCTATTTCAAAAGTAGAAATACGGTAAGATAATCAGCATTAAAAATCTCAAAACTACTAACATAAGAAATTGAAGAGCAATGTAAAGCGAAGTTAAATTATAGACCTGGACCATGATAACCATCATCTACCCTGGAAGTCCATATGGAGAATAAGTGCAAATACTTGATAAGTAAAAGTGCTAAAAAAGACTGAGCTAACCACAGTAGACAGTGTATTCAATGAGGCTTTAAAGGAATTGAAACACTCAAATCCATCAAATGGAAAAATTGCTCTGGAAATGTGCAATATAAGACATGTTTCTATTTGATTTTGGTATTTGATTTCAAATACAGATTCAGGGACAGGGAAATGATTGGGAGTTCTGAAAAGATTCTCAAACACGATTGGGGGATGGAGTTACTGATTTATGAGGAAGGAATAAAGGATACAAATGTCGAGAGCTATGCTGTGGGCAATGCTGAAAGTAGGCTGTCGAGTCTTGGAGTTCAGGGAATGCATAGGACATACTTGCTTTTGGTTTGTATATTAGACAGAATCTTTAAAACAGTTCCACATTTCAACATATCTAAAAGAAGACCATTACTTCCACATAGAAGAAGTAGACTATGGTAAAAATTAGTGAGGAATATGCTATTACTGCTTTAATATAGATAAAAGATTGTGTATTTAGAATTCTGACTTTTAAGGATTTGGCTGAGTGTCATATGGCTAGTGATTATAATAGCACAAGCTATGTAAATACTATCATTGGCTTCACTCATTCCCAGCATTTTCCTATTTCATTGCACATGTGTGAATTAAGTTGATTCAGATTACACAATAAGAATATGATGTACCAATAATACTGCTTAAGTAATTATTGTTATTAAGCATTACATTTAACTCTAAGATTTATGTATTCTAAATTTCACAAAAGCTCTTTTACCCAATTTTATTATTGAATGAGTTAAAGCTATACATCAGAAGCAATATGCAAAGTAATTATGATGGCAGTAAATATGAAGAACTCCTCATACATGGTCTAGGATTTTGTTGCAGATTTCATAAGTGTCTAATAAGAATGCTTTAGGAAAGTCCTTGATGATTTCAGCTTCAAATTTCCCTGAATTTCTGGAGCATTTTGGAAAAGTTCTTTAATCCAAACTCCAGTATGAATTGCTCTTGTCTAGGATAATAAGATATATTTATTCCCAATTTGTCCTGCAACAGTTTTATTATTCATTTCCTCTGATACCTGTGGAAGAAGGAATTATTAGGTGTAAACATCACTGGAATAAATGGTATGGACTCTAAGTCAAACAGACATATAGTGGAAGTAGGTTAACTTGGGGGTGTGCATAGAAAACCCCACTATTGTGTAGGGTATAAATGATAGGTTAGAATTCTGATTAACTACTGCAGTCATGCTTTATGCTATTAGAATATTTCTCCGAGCAAAAAATAAAAAAGATTTCATTTAAAAATGAGGAAAATAAGTCACATCACTTCTCTATTTCCCCACTACAGACTACTAGACGATTTATGGTAAATTTATATTCTGATTTGACATTGAAAAATATCACTGTTTTCTATGACAAGTGCTTCTACCCTGTCTGAGGTGCCCAAGCTAGGGATGGCATCATGCCTGCATATTGGACTAACCAGCATTTGCCTCATTGCTTCTTTTATGTCTCTTCATTGTTGTTATCATCATTATGAAGTATAAGCTTTTTACCAATAATTTGAATGACCTCAATTTTCCTCCACATTCTTCTTTATCACATGATATGTTCATTTTACTTTTTAACATCTTTCACATTTTAGCAAAGTAGACATTTAGAATGCATGCAGATCTGGGAAGTAAATTACTAAGGCAAAGGGCATTTCAAGATGATTGAAAAATGTGCTCATGAACTGTTGCCTTTCTCTCTCATAGTTAGGCTGACAGAAAAGATTCTAGAAATGAGATTTTGCCAGTAAATATTAATATATTATATGTATTTTCTATTTTAGTGTGCCTTTCTTTAATGTTTTTATATCATTGGTCTCATTATAGAAAAGCCAGGCATAAATAATGCCCACTCCCACATAACATTGCGGTCCTTTATAGCCGACAATTCAAACCACACAGGCTCTTAGTTAGAGTTTTATGGTTAGGGTTCCATAGAAAGTCTGGGTATCTTTTTTAATGTTTTCTGCAATGCATCCATCTGTTGTTTACAATAACCTAGCTTTATATGTTATTAGAATTTTTGAATCTTTCAGAGATACTTGAAGTAGCCAATATTTCTGTTGATATGAATTCTGATTTGGAAAATCAGGTTTTACACAGAATTGTCATTTAAAGTGTGATCATTGATTATAGATACTATCAATGATATAAGATGTATCAATGGCATATTAAATCCTCTGTACTTCTACCTCTTTATAGAAGAGTTTGTTTGGCAAAACTTCTGAAGCATGTTGGATTTACTTTATTTACATTTTTGGCTTAAGATTCTTTTTTTTTTTTTTTTTTTTTTTTTTTTTTTTTTAATTTTTTTTTATTTGATATAATTTATTTACATTTCAAATGATTTCCCCTTTTCTAGCCCCCCCCCACTCCCCGAAAGTCCCGTAAGCCCCCTTCTCTTCCCCTGTCCTCCCTCCCACCCCTTCCCAGTTCCCCGTTCTGGTTTTGCCAAATACTGTTTCACTGAGTCTTTCCAGAACCAGGGACCACTCCTGCTTTCTTCTTGTATCTCATTTGATGTGTGGATTATGTTTTGGGTATTCCAGTTTTCTAGGTTAATAACCACTTATTAGTGAGTGCATACCATGATTCACCTTTTGAGACTGGGTTACCTCACTTAGTATGATGTTCTCTAGCTCCATCCATTTGCCTAAGAATTTCATGAATTCATTGTTTCTAATGGCTGAATAGTACTCCATTGTGTAGATATACCACATTTTTTGTATCCACTCTTCTGTTGAGGGATACCTGGGTTCTTTCCAGCATCTGGCAATTATAAATAGGGCTGCTATGAACATAGTAGAGCATGTATCCTTATTACATGGTGGGGAATCCTCTGGGTATATGCCCAGGAGTGGTATAGCAGGATCTTCTGGAAGTGAGGTGCCCAGTTTTCGGAGGAACCGCCAGACTGATTTCCAGAGTGGTTGTACCAATTTGCAACCCCACCAGCAGTGGAGGAGTGTTCCTCTTTCTCCGCACCCTCTCCAACACCTGCTGTCTCCTGAATTTTTAATCTTAGCCATTCTGACTGGTGTAAGATGAAATCTTAGGGTTGTTTTGATTTGCATTTCCCTAATGACTAATGAAGTGGAGCATTTTTTAAGATGCTTCTCCGCCATCCGAAGTTCTTCAGGTGAGAATTCTTTGTTTAACTCTGTACCCCATTTTTTAATAGGGTTGTTCGGTTTTCTGGAGTCTAACTTCTTGAGTTCTTTATATATATTGGATATTAGCCCTCTATCTGATGTAGGATTGGTGAAGATCTTTTCCCAATTTGTTGGTTGCCGATCTGTCCTCTTGATGGTGTCCTTTGCCTTACAGAAACTCTGTAACCTTATGAGGTCCCATTTGTCAATTCTTGCTCTTAGAGCATACGCTATTGGTGTTCTGTTCAGAAACTTTCTCCCTGTACCGATGTCCTCAAGGGTCTTCCCCAGTTTCTTTTCTATTAGCTTCAGAGTGTCTGGCTTTATGTGGAGGTCCTTGATCCATTTGGATTTGAGCTTAGTACAAGGAGACAAGGATGGATCAATTCGCATTCTTCTGCATGCTGACCTCCAGTTGAACCAGCACCATTTGTTGAAAAGGCTATCTTTTTTCCATTGGATGTTTTCAGCCTCTTTGTCGAGGATCAAGTGGCCATAGGTGTGTGGGTTCATTTCTGGATCTTCAATCCTGTTCCATTGATCCTCCTGCCTGTCACTGTACCAATACCATGCAGTTTTTAACACTATTGCTCTGTAGTATTGCTTGAGGTCAGGGATACTGATTCCCCCAGATTTTCTTTTGTTGCTGAGAATAGTTTTAGCTATCCTGGGTTTTTTGTTGTTCCAGATGAATTTGATAATTGCTCTTTCTAACTCTGTGAAGAATTGAGTTGGGATTTTGATGGGTATTGCATTGAATCTGTATAGTGCTTTAGGCAAAATGGCCATTTTAACTATATTGATTCTACCGATCCATGAGCATGGGAGGTTTTCCCATTTTTTGAGGTCTTCTTCCATTTCCTTCTTCAGAGTCTTGAAGTTCTTGCCATACAGATCTTTCGCATGTTTGGTAAGAGTCACCCCAAGATACTTTATACTGTTTGTGGCTATTGTGAAGGGGGTCATTTCCCTAATTTCTTTCTCAGCCTGTTTATCCTTTGAGTATAGGAAGGCCACTGATTTGCTTGAGTTGATTTTGTAACCTGCCACTTTGCTGAAGTTGTTTATCAGCTGTAGGAGCTCTCTAGTGGAGTTCTTTGGGTCACTTAGGTAGACGATCATGTCGTCTGCAAATAATGATAGTTTGACTTCCTCCTTTCCAATTTGTATCCCTTTGACCTCCTTATGTTGTCGAATTGCCCGAGCTAGTACCTCAAGTACAATATTGAAAAGATAAGGAGAAAGGGGGCAGCCTTGTCTGGTCCCTGATTTCAGTGGGATTGCTTCAAGTTTCTCTCCGTTTAGTTTGATGCTGGCTACCGGTTTGCTGTATATTGCTTTTACTATGTTTAGGTATGGGCCTTGAATTCCTGTTCTCTCCAAGACTTTAAGCATGAAAGGATGCTGAATTTTGTCAAATGCTTTTTCAGCATCCAATGAAATGACCATGTGGTTTTGTTCTTTGAGTTTGTTTATGTAGTGGATTGTATTGATGGATTTCCGTATATTGAACCAACCCTGCATTCCCGGGATAAAGCCTACTTGATCATGGTGGATGATCGTTTTGATGTGTTCTTGGATTCGGTTGGCAAGAATTTTGTTGAGTATTTTTGCATCGATGTTCATAAGGGAAATTGGTCTGAAGTTCTCTTTCTTTGTTGGATCTTTGTGTGGCTTTGGTATCAGCGTAATTGTGGCTTCGTAGAAGGAATTGGGTAGTGTTCCTTCTGTTTCTATTTTGTGGAATAGTTTGAAGAGTATTGGTGTTAACTCTTCTTTGAAGGTCTGGTAGAATTCTGCACTGAAACCATCTGGTCCTGTGCTTTTTTTGGTTGGAAGACTTTCTATGACTCCTTCTATTTCTTTAGGCTTTATGGGACTGTTTAGATGGTCTAGTTGGTCCTGATTTAATTTTGGTATTTGGTATCTGTCAAGGAAATTGTCCATTTCCTCCAGATTCTCCAGTTGTGTTGAGTACAGGCTCTTGTAGTAGGATCTGATGATTTTTTGGATTTCCTCAGTTTCCGTTGTTATGTCTCCCTTTTCATTTCTAAGTTTGTTAATTTGGATACTTTCTCTGTGCCCTTTGGTCAGTCTGGCTAAGGGTTTATCTATCTTGTTGATTTTCTCAAAGAACCAGCTCCTAGTTTTGTTGATTTTTTGTATGGTTCTCTTTGTTTCTACTTGATTGATTTCGGCCCTGAGTTTGATGATTTCCTGCCTTCTACTCCTCCTGGGTGAAATAGCTTCTTTTTGTTCTAGGGCTTTCAGGTGTGTCATTAAGTTGGTAATGTATGCTCTCTCCATTTTCTTTTTGGAGGCACTCAGGGCTATGAGTTTTCCTCTTAGCACTGCTTTCATTGTGTCCCATAGATTTGGGTATGTTGTGTTTTCATTTTCATTGTGTTCTAAAAAGTCTTTAATTTCTTTCTTTATTTCTTCCTTGACCAAGGTGTCATTGAGTAGAGTATTGTTCAATTTCCACATGTATGTGGGTTTTCTGTTGTTTCTGTTGCTATTGAAGACCACTTTTATTCCATAGTGATCAGATAGGAGGCATGGGATTAGTTCTATCTTTTTATATTTGTTGAGGTCTGTCTTGTGACCAATTATATGGTCGATTTTGGAGAAGGTACCATGAGGTGCTGAAAAAAAGGTATATTCTTTTGTTTTAGGATAGAATGTTCTATATATATCAGTTAAGTCTAATTGGTCCAAAGCTTCAATTAGTTTCATTGTGTCCTTGTTTAGTTTCTGTTTTCCTGATCGGTCCATTGAGGAAAGTGCAGTGTTGAAGTCACCCACAATTATTGTGTTAGGTGTAATGTGTGCTTTGAGTTTTAATAGAGTTTCTTTTATGAAAGAGGGTGCCCTTGCATTTGGAGCATAGATGTTCAGGATTGAGAGTTCTTCTTGTTGTATTTTTCCTTTGACCAGCAAGAAGTGTCCCTCAGAGTCTCTTTTGATGACTTTGGGTTGAAAGTCAATTTTATCTGATATTAAAATGGCTACTCCAGCTTGTTTCCTGAGACCATTTGCTTGTAAAATTGTCTTCCAGCCTTTTACTCTAAGGTAGTGTTTGTCTTTGACCCTGAGGTGTGTTTCCTGTAAGCAGCAAAATGTAGGGTCCTGTTTACGTATCCAGTCAGTTAGTCTGTGTCTTTTTATTGGGGCATTGAGTCCATTGATGTTAAGAGATATTAAGGAATAGTGATTGTTACTTCCTATCATTTTTGACGTTATTTTTTAAATTTGATTGCTTAACTTCTTTTGGGTTTGATGAAAGGTTACTATCTTGCTTTTTTCAGGGTGGAGTTTCCCTCCTTGTATTGGTGTTGTCCTCCTATTATCCTTTTTAGGGCTGGGTTTGTGGATAGATATTGGGTGAACTTGGTTTTGTCGTGAAATATCTTAGTTTCTCCATCTATGGTGATTGAGAGTTTTGCTGGATATAGTAGTTTTGGTTGGCATTTGTGTTCTCTTAGAGTCTGCATGAGATCTGCCCAGGACCTTCTAGCCTTCATAGTCTCAGGTGAAAAGTCTGCTGTGATTCTGATAGGTCTTCCTTTATATGTTACTTGGCCTTTTTCTCTTACTGCCTTTAGTATTCTTTCTTTGTTTAGAACATTTGGTGTTTTGATTATTATGTGACGGGAAGTATTTCTGTTCTGGTCCAGTCTGTTTGGAGTTCTGTAGGCTTCTTGTATATTCATGGGCATCTCTCTCTTTAGGTTAGGGAAGTTTTCTTCCATAATTTTATTGAAGATATTTGCTGGCCCTTTAAGTTGTAAATCTTCACTCTCATCTATGCCTATAATCCTTAGGTTTGGTCTTCTCATTGTGTCCTGGATTTCCTGGATATTTTGGGTTACAAGCTTTTTGCACTTTGCATTTTCTTTAACTGTTGAGTCCATGGTTTCTATGGAATCTTCAGCATCTGAGATTCTTTCTTCTATCTCTTGTATTCTGTTGTTGATATTTGCATCTCTGTCCCCTGATTTCTTCCCAAGGCTTTCTATCTCCAAAGTTGTCTCCCTTTGAGTTTTCTTAGTTGTTTCTACTTCTGATTTTAGATCCTGGATGGTTTTGCTTAGCTCCTTCCCTTGCATGTTTGTGTTTTCCTGTAATTCTTTAAGAGATTTTTGTGTTTCCTCTTTCATGAGCTCAGCCTGTTGACCAAAGTTCTCCTGTATTTCTTTAAGAGATTTTTGTGTTTCGTCTTTCATGACCTCAGCCTGTTGAGCAAAGTTCTCCTGTATTTCTTTAAGTGTTTTTTGCATTTCCTCCTTGTTGGCTTTTGTATTCTCCTGGATTTCTTTCAATGATTTTTGTGTTTCCCTTGCAAGGGCTTCTAACTTTTGATCCATTTTCTCCTCAATGCCCTTCATGTGTTCCTGTACCAGCATCATGACCAGTGATTTTAAATCCAAATCTTGTTTTACTGGTGTGATGGGGTATCCAGGACTTGCTGGTAGAGGAGAATTTGGTTCAGATGTTGCCATATTGCCTTGATTTCTGTTAGTGACGTTTCTGCGTTTGCCTTTTGCCATCTAGCTCTCACTGGTGTTACTTGGTCTTGTCAGTGCTGGACTCACCAGTGCAAGCTGCCCCTTCCCCGTTGGCCTCTGGTGCACAGCTTACACTCTGCACTGCCTATAGACAGAGTGCTGTTGTCCAGGCTGTTCAGATCCCGAAGCAGGCACCTGAAGGCTCCCGCTGGGGCCCGCAGGATTTATTGGAGCACACCGACTTCTCCCAGCTGGCCGCCCGGAAGCCCCCACTAGCCTCTTGAGGGACCTGGAGATGTGGCGGCCACCCAGGCTGATCTGAAGCGGAGAGAGTTGAGCTGGGGGCTTCTGCCTGAGGCCTTGCCCCAGATTGTGTCTGTGGACCAGGTGGAACCCGTGTGCACCCCCAGGGAGCTCCGAAGGTGAATGTTGCTGTGACCTCCCCTGTGCTCCGCTCACTCCGCTGGGCAGCCGATTTCCCCAACCGGGCTGGCGCACACTAGGTTCGCCTTGTCGCCTGGGCCCTGAGTCCAGGCAAACGCCTGGGAGGCCAAGGTCCGAGCAAAGTTCCCCTAGGGCTATGTCTGTTATTTGGGTCCGCCAGGTGACCCGGATGGCGGGTGTGCGCGTCCGCGCTCCGCGAAAGCACCGGGAGAGTCTGTTGTGCTAATAACCTCCTGGGCTGGTTGACACACAGATGGCCCACCAAGCCGCCCAGTTCTTGGGGTCAGTCCTGTGCCTTTTGGGGCCTAGACCCCCGTTTTGTTAGCCTCAGGCTACGCTTGTTAGCAGTCTCTGCCCTCCCGATCACTCTGGCTCCTGTAGGCAAAATGGCGGCGCGTGCACTGGCCGGGGCAAAAAAAAAAAAAAAAAAACTCCTGGCTGGGTTGGCGCCCCGATGGCCACTCGAACAGCCCAGGGCCTGGGTGCAGGCCAACGCCCGTCTGGCTCCGACCCCTGCGGTGTTGGGCCTAGGATTATGTTTGTGTACCTCAGTCTGACCGATCTCTGGAGCCCGGGATCAAGATGGCGGTGAGTCTCTCCTGACTGGCGGGCAGCCGAGTTCTGAAGTGGCTTCCGTGCAGCGAAAGGCTCCGCAGAACCGCAGTTGCTTGCCGCCCGGCTGGTCAGCGAAGGTCAGTGGTCGTGGGCGCAGGGCCTAAGTGGACCCTGTGTCGCCTTGGTTCCACCGCTGATGGCCCTTCAGCTGGAGCAGCCACTGCTACCGCCGCCGCCGCCGCCGCCGCCGCCGCCGCGCCGGCTTAAGATTCTTGAAGCCTAGTATTTCTCACATTTCAAAATGCTTATATTACAAATATTAATATTCATGTAATATGTAATGGACTTGAGAACAGTTTGTTTTAAAAAGTAAGTATGCTTAATAAGCTATTAAGTAAGTATCCTTTCATAAGCTATTGTATGAATATTTTATTCATTATTTACAAGTGCTTCCCTATAACAGCTCATTGGAACAATATGCATGAAAAGAAATAGTCTGAATGACATGAAGAAGTACCTCCTAGAGAGAAGTCTGAGTTGTGGTTGTAATATATAGTTAATTGTAAACTTAGCCCCTGGGTCTTAGACTGTAATCCAAGTAATATATGGAGATTCTGACTTACACATTATTAAATGGCTCTATGTTTCAGAGGAGCTTTTTTTCTAGGCCTGGAATGTGCATCTCATTCTCACTATGGACTATAGTATGTTATCCTGATGTTGCTTATATTCTAATGCTAATATTGGTTCCTCAAGACTGGTTGCCCCAGAGACAAGAGATTCTACATGTAGACAATATGTGACCTTGCCCCCAGATTATTTCTAATAGGTAAATAAAGATGTTGACTGCCAATAGCTGGGTAGAAGAGACCTAGGTGGGGTGTAGGATTCCTGGGCTTGGGGGTCTGAGCTGAACCACAAGAGGAAAAAAGGAGTTAAATGAGGAGAGAGAAGTCACTTTGGGTTAGGAGTCATGGAAACATGGCCTTGAGTACTGGTCCATTGGAGTTAAGGGCATCAAGTTTCTGCAGGATTGAGTGCATCTTCTCCCATTGAGGCCAGATGAGACAGACTTCTGCTTTATATGTGCTGGGGATATGGGGTGTGGACCAGTCAATGTATATTCTTTAGTTGGTGGCTTATTAGTCTCTAGGAGCTCTGAGGATTCTGGTTATTTGATATTATTTCTCTTCCTATTCAGTTGCAATCCTCTTCAGCTCCTTCAGTCCTTTTCCTAATACTTCCATAGAGGTCCCTGACTTCAATCCAATGATTGGCTGTAAGTATCTGCATTTGTCTCATATTTCTGCTGGTAGAGCCACTCAGGGGTAAGCCATTCTAGGCTCCTGTCTGAAACTACAATGTAACATTAGTCATAGTGTCAGGGTTTGGGGATTGTGCATGGAATGGATCCCACGTTGGCCAGGTTACTGCTCAGTTGTTGTCCCTGCATTTCTTTTAGATAGGAACGATTCTGTGTCAAATTTTTTTAAAAATGGATAAGTGGCCCCTGCCTCGACTGGGGATCCTGTCTATCTTCTGTAGGTGGTCTCTTCAAGTTCCATCTCCCCACTGCTGGAAATATCAATTAAGGTCTTCTTCACTGAGTTCTGGGAGCCCCTAACATCCCAGGCCTCTGGGACTTTCTAGAGATTTGTTCAGCCCCTGCCCCACACTGCAAAAAGTAGATTCCAGTATCATAAAGGATAGATATCTGACCAGCTGTAGAGCTGATTAAGGCTTATTGTAAATATAAAGGTTGTATGTGTGTCTTTTATCCAAGAACTAAATGATCTAAGGTCAGGCCAAAACCCTTCATTGGGATTAAAATTGCAAAAACAATGGACTGTTTTATTTTATTTTTACAACATGACATTATATTACCAATTGTACCCATTTCTAAAAGATAAAACAGATTCACTTAGATAATTTAGGTAACCTATCCAAGTTCATCAGCTGTATATGGGTAGCATGAAGATGGTAATGGTGCCAGAAAAATGAAGCAAGGACAAGGATAGAAATGCCATGACATGAAGAATATATTTTTTTTAAAGGGGGCAATAAGGGATATGGAAAAGCAAGAGGGAACCAGAAATAAACTTTGAAAATTATACCATTCAGCTCTGGTCCAGTGCTATAGGTATCAAAGGCATAATCACAGTGATTTTGTCAGGATTATACTTTGGCCACAGGGTGTATCAAAGGAGTACTTTTATATGGATGGCATTCAGAGGATAAAATCTGCTTCAGATATCACATATTATGCTGTGTTAAAAACTGATCAACCTTAATTTAAAACTACAGTTGTTATTATGGTTCACTAAACGAAAAATTTATGTGACTATAACATAACCATGTAAATGTTTCATTAACCACTCACACATTTCAATATGCTGGAAAAGAAATATCATTGTTTAGAGAAAAAAATGATAGTTTCTAAGAGGATACCTAACCATTACCTATCAAGCTAAAGGTCAATGCTTTCAAAATTGGACACAGGGATTTTCTGTTTCTAGACCCTTTAAAGCAGTTGTAAGGTGTTAGCAACAAAGTTTTATAATCTAAATATACTTAGCTACAATAAGGTTCTAGGAATCTGAACTTATTAGCCATTCATCATATATAAGCAAAATATGTAAAGTAAAGATTGCCATGAACTCATATATTGTGGTGGTTATTTATTAACTTGATGGAATTTAGAATCATCATGGAAAGAATCCTCTGGGAAATGTCTGAGAGAGAGTTTCTTGTTTGAGTTATCTGATATGGAAGGTCTATACTAAACCTGAATAGTAGCATTTACTTGGTTAGGATTCATAGCAGAAAGAAAATGAAGGATGCTGAGCAGATATCATCTCTCTCTGCTTCCTTTGAAGACACAATGTCACAAGCTGTCTGGAACCCTGACTATGGTTACTTCCCTATTCTTTTTTTTTTTATTCGATATATTTTTTATTTACATTTAAAATGATTTCCCCTTTTCTAGACCCCCACTCCCCGAAAGTCCCATAAGCCCCCTTCTCTCCCCCTGTCCTCCCACCCTCCCCTTCCCACTTCCCCGTTCTGGTTTTGCCCTATACTTCTTCACTGAGTCTTTCCAGAACAAGGGGTCACTCCTCCTTTCTTCTTGTACCTCATTTGATGTATGGATTATGTTTGGGGTATTCCAGTTTTCTAGGTTAATATCCACTTATTAGTGAGTGCATACCATGAGTCACCTTTTGAGTCTGGGTTACCTCACTTAGTATGATGTTTTCTAGCTCCATCCATTTGCCTAAGAATTTCATGAATTCATTGTTTCTAATGGCTGAATAGTACTCCATTGTGTAGATATACCACATTTTTTGCATCCACTCTTCTGTTGAGGGATACCTGGGTTCTTTCCAGCATCTGGCAATTATAAATAGGGCTGCTATGAACATAGTAGAGCATGTATCCTTATTACATGGTGGGGAATCCTCTGGGTATATGCCCAGGAGTGGTATAGCAGGATCTTCTGGAAGTGAGGTGCCCAGTTTTCGGAGGAACCGCCAGACTGATTTCCAGAGTGGTTGTACCAATTTGCAACCCCACCAGCAGTGGAGGAATGTTCCTCTTTCTCCACATCCTCTCCAATGTAGTCTGCCAGCAGCTACATGTGAACCGGGTTACCTGTTAAGAGAATTTTGAGGTTACAGGGAAGGGGGAGGCGGAAGAGACATGAGTCAAGGCGATAATTCCGGTCAAGACTGGTTTTAATATTTTTAAGGCAGGTTATATAGTATTTGGGGGATCGACCACCCCTCCCAGAAATCGGTCACATCAAAGGCGGGCCTGTGAATTCTCTTGGCTCCAGGTCTCTGCGGGTCGCCTGCCTTCAGACTGGCGAGTCAGGTGAAAACTGCCTTGGGGGCGGTGTTGGTAGTCGAGGTGAGGAGCCTATTGTTCACAGGAACAAAGGCCGGAGGTAGCCATCGGAAGAGTTGGGAGCTGCCAGCCAGCTTGGTTGTGGGGGGAGGAGACAATTCCCCCTTAATTATTAATTTTAAACAACTCAGTGGAAATAAGTAAGTTCATCCAATGGATGACGGGCATTGATCAGTGAGTGAAAGCAGAGGCCCAACCCCCTTAAGCGTTAAGGACATCTTTTTCACGGGGGTGGGGGGGATAGACCGCCTTTTTTAATTCAAGGACAGTCTTTCGATGTCAAACCCCCATGCAGCTGGGCGTGCTTTTCAGGGAAATTCGGAGACAGGAAAGTTCGCGCGAAATTTGCGCCCGCAACATTCAAGAGTTGCTTCAGGCGAAAGGGATAGGGTTTGAAGAAGAAAGATTAGAGGATTTCTTGGACCAGATATATTCTTGTTGTCCTTGGGTCCAAGAAAAACGAACGTTAAACGAGAGAACTTGGGTAAGAATTGGTAATTCACTAAAGGCAGCCAAGGCAGACAATATCACTCTCTGCCTCTGGACTCTTATTAAAGATAAGATGAAGGAGGTCTGGAAGAATTAGGTGTCATTCAAGAAATTGAGGAATCTCAAGAAGAAAGCCTGATAGAGAGGATCCCTGTAAGGGAAGACCCTCCACACCCTAAGTCTCATAAACACAGAGACAGTCCTGATGAGCCTATTGTTAGAAAAAAAATAGCTCATCCCAAGAAAGGAGCGACTGAATCTCATGGAGAAGAATGGCCCCCTGTAGCGCCATCTGCTCCGCCTATGACCTTGATGGCAGAGGGCGAGATCCAGAAGGACATGCAGTTACAAAAGTTGGAGTTTGAAATTAAATTGCAGAAATTGACTAATGAGTTACAGGAGCTAAAAAGGGTCTCTAATACTAGAGAGAACAATAATTCTGAGACCCGCCAGTTGCCATTAGAAAGGGTTATAAACCAGGCCCGCGGGGAGGGGCAGGATACGTCAGAAATCTTAGCTTTTCCAGTTCTTGAGATAGAAGACCAGGACAATGTGATTAGACAATATCAGACCTTGGAATTTAAAGTGATAAAAGAATTAAAGCTAGCCGTAGCCCAGTACGGCTCGACAGCTCCCTTTCCACAGGCATTATTGGATACTGTGATAGAGTCGAATTTAACTCCACAGGATTAGAGAACGCTGTGCAAGGCCACGTTGTCAGGGGGAAATTTCTTGCTTTGGAGTTCTGAATGGCGTGAGTCTAGCAAAAGAACCGCTGCCACTAACACTCAGGCAGGCCATCCAGAATGGAATGCTGAGATGTTACTGGGGGAAGGCCTATATGAAGGAAATACTAACCAGATGGGGTTTCCCATCGCAGTGTATGCGCAGATTGCGGTGGCTGCCCGCCGTGCATGGAATCTTTTACCATCTAAGGGAGATCCTAGTGGAAATTTAACAGCTGTGAAACAGGCTCCCGATGAACTCTTTCAGGATTTCGTGGATCGATTGCTAAAAACGGCTAATAGAATTTTTGGAAATTCTCAGGCAGAGAATCCACTGGTTACTCAACTAGCCTATGAGAATGCTAATGCGGCCTGCCAGGAGGCGATTAGACCCCATAGGGGAAAGATGGACTTAGCTGGTTACATTCGTCTTTGTTCTGAAATTGGTCCCTCCTACATTCAGGGATTAGCTATGGCTGCGGCGCTGCAGGGAACCACTATCCAGGGAATCCTTTCGCAGAGATGAGGAAATAGAAGGTGTTTTAAATGTGGCAGTCTGGGTCATTTTAAAAGTGATTGCCCTGATAACAGGACTACTATAAACGGGCAATCAGGTGGTCCACCAGGAACATGCTCTAAGTGTAGAAAAGGAAATCATTGGGTGAAGGGATGCAAGTCCAAAACTAATTCCCAAGGCAGACCCGTGTCAGGAAACAGGGGGAGGGGCCAGCCAGGGGCCAGCCCCAGGCCCCGATGCATCTAGGACAAACAGTCTGTGGGGCAACACAGCTGCTGCCGAGCCAAGGAAATCTATCTTTGAACTCGCCAGAGCTACACCAGGAAGTGCAGGATTGGACCTCTGCTGCATATTCTATGCCGTACTAGCGCCAGAGATGGGTGTTCAGGTTTTGCCTACGGGAGTCTTTGGACCATTACCTGAAGGCACTTGGGGATTGCTGTTAGGATGAAGCAGTTCTACTGTAAAAGGACTGCAGATTTATCCAGGTGTCAGAGACAGTGACTATGAGGGAGAAATAAAAATTATGGCTGCTTCCCCTCATGGTGTCATAGCTATACCTGCTAATCAAAGAATTGCTCAACTTGTTTTGGTTCCTTTACATTCACTGCCTTCCAAATTCATTAAAGATAAAAGAGGAGAGGAGGGCTTTGGCTCCTCCGGAGTGTTTTGGGTTCAATCTATCACCAATAAAAGACCTAACCTTAAATTGACTATTGAAGGAAAGAGTTTTGAAGGATTAATAGATACAGGAGCTGATGTTACAATTATCAAGGGACAGGATTGGCCGTGTAGTTGGCCACTGGCTGAGACCCTAACGCATCTCCAAGGCATCGGTTACGCAAATAACCCCAAACAGAGCGCGAGACTTTTAACTTGGAAAGATGCAGAAGGGAATTCAGGACAAATTCGGCCTTTTGTTATGCAGAACTTGCCTACTACCCTCTGGGGTAGAGACCTCCTATCTCAGATGAATTTAATCATGTGTAGTCCAAATGAAATCGCCTCTAAGCAAAAGACAGTGTCGGAGGAATCCTTACCTGCTCAGGGGCTTGGGAATGAAGGACAAGGCACTAGAAAGTTTAAAAACCCCCAGCCAAACCTCAACTATAGAAGTCTGGGGCATTTTCAGTAATGGCCACTATCTTGCCTGCACCCCACGCCGATAAAATTAAATGGCTTAGTGATAATCCTGTGTGGGTTGATCAGTGGTCTTTATCTAAGGAGAAATTGGAGGCCGCCTCTTTGCTAGTGCAGGAACAATTAAAGGCTGGACATTTAATAGAGTCATTATCTCCATGGAACACGCCAATATTTGTAATTAAAAAAAAAATCGGGCAAATGGAGGTTGTTAAAGGATTTAAGAAAAGTAAATGAAACAATGTTGCCCATGGGAACCTTACAAGCTGGTCTTCCATCCCCCGTGGCTATCCCTAAAGGGTTTCATAGTCATAGATTTAAAAGATTGTTTCTTTACCATTCCATTGCACCCTGAGGATTGCAAAAGGTTCGCGTTCAGCGTTCCTTCTATTAACTTTACAGAGCCTATGAAGAGGTATCAGTGGACAGTGCTTCCTCAGGGCATGGCTAACAGCCCGGCTAGCTCAGTCGGTAGAGCATGATACTCTTAATCTCAGGGTCGTGGGTTCGATCATCACGTTGGGCGCCAATATGTAGTCTGCCAGCAGCTACATGTGAACCGGGTTACCTGTTAAGAGAATTTTGAGGTTACAGGGAAGGGGGAGGCGGAAGAGACATGAGTCAAGGCGATAATTCCGGTCAAGACTGGTTTTAATATTTTTAAGGCAGGTTATATAGTATTTGGAGGATCGACCACCCCTCCCAGAAGTCGGTCACATCAAAGGCGGGCCTGTGAATTCTCTTGGCTCCAGGTCTCTGCGGGTCGCCTGCCTTCAGACTGGCGAGTCAGGTGAAAACTGCCTTGGGGGCGGTGTCGGTAGTCGAGGTGAGGAGCCTATTGTTCACAGGAACAAAGGCCGGAGGTAGCCATCTGAAGAGTTGGGAGCTGCCGGCCAGCTTGGTTGTGGGGGGAGGAGACACTCCAACACCTGCTGTCTCCTGAATTTTTAATCTTAGCCATTCTGACTGGTGTAAGGTGAAATCTCAGGGTTGTTTTGATTTGCATTTCCCTAATGACTAATGAAGTTGAGCATTTTTTAAGATGCTTCTCCGCCATCCGAAGTTCTTCAGGTGAGAATTCCCTAAAAAATGGGGTACAGAGTTAAACAGGGAATTCTTACTTCCCTATTCTTATGAATATGACCTTTAAGCTGTGAGCTGAAACTTATGAAGATGCTTTCTTCAAATATGTTGTCACTGTAGCCAAAAAAGTAACACAGATATCTTTCTTAATGAAAGTGAAAACATATTATTACTTTGAGTCAAAGTAGATTTATAATGAATGAGAGCATGTGAATATCCCTGAGTATCTAATCAAGTTGGTTGTGTGACTTTTAAGATGATGAGAGTCTATATTGAATTCACACAAATGAAAATACATTTTTATGTACATATTTTTAATCTATGTATATATTTTTTACAGGTGGAAGGGACATTATATAAATATTTGTAAGTTTAATTTGAGATAAAATGTCATTTAATTCTGAGGTTTCCCTAGTTTTGGTTTAGATGACTTATGGAAAATGGGGCCTTGAAATAACCTTCTATAACTCTTCTTGCATTAATTTATGTTCATTAGGATGGGTTTCAATTTGATTGGCTGATCAGAGTTTAGCAAGTTTAGGCTTATTATAATATATATATTACAGAATTGCTCTTCTTTGTCTTTTCTGTTTTAGTTTAATGTCTGATCAGAAATTAGAATGGCAGTATGTGTTTGTAAAAGTGGAAATTTCTGTTTTCTTTAATAACTCAGTTATGCCATGTGATATTTTTCTGGAAGGTGTCTTATGAAAGGACATGTGATGTTTTGCTGAATACAGAAGAGAGGACATGTAGTGCTTAGAAGGAGTATAGACAAGACCCCACAAACAGTGAGAGGATGCTTTTGCCATGTATTGCTTTGCTTAACAGATCTTTACTTCATAGAGAGAAATACCCCAAAGAATTCCTTGTGGCACCCTTGCTGATTCTGAACACTTCTGCTGACTCATGGTGATTCAGATTTGGTGGAGCATTGATGATTTTGTTGGACTGAGCACACCCTACTGATTCATGTTTGATGCTTGTTATTGAATTAGACTGATGGTATCCTGACAATGAACACTGAAATTGCCCTAAGCAACTACTACTAAACAAGTACAAAGTATCCTTTTCCTATTATTCTTCTTTTGCCCTACTTCTGGCTGGTGGGTTAGAAGGGATATTGAAGAAGTTTAGAACCATAAATAAAGAAGGTTTAAAAATCAAAGTCTTTAAATTGCATCTTGGGTATTCCAAGCTTCTGGGCTAATATCCACTTATTAGTGAGTGAATACCATGTGTGGTCTTTTGTGATTAGATTACCTCACTTAGGATGATGTTTTCCAGTTCCACCCATTTGCCTAAGAATTTCATGAATTCCTATTTTTAATAGCTGAGTAGTATTCCATTGTGCAAATATACCACACTTTCTGTATCCATTCCTCCATTGAGGGACATCTGAGTTCTTTCCAGCTTCTGACTATTATAAATAGGGCTGCTATGAATGTAGTGGAACATTATTACAGGTTGGGAAATCCTCTGCGTATATGCCCAGGAGTGATACAGTGGGGTCCTCTGGTAGTGTCATTCCCAATTTTCTGAGGAACCACCAGACTGAATTCCAGAGTGGTTATACTAGCTTACAATCCCACCAATAATGGAGGAGTGTCTCTCTCTTTCTCTACATCCTTTACAGCAACTGCAGTCACCTGAGTTTTTGATCTTAGCCATTCTGACTGAAATGAATTAGAATCTCAGAGGTGTTCTGATGTGAGTTTCACTGATGACTAAGGATATTGAACATTTCTTTAGGTACTTCACAACCATTCCAATTTCCTCAGGTCAGAATTCTTTGTTTATCTATGTACCCCAATGAAGGCCAAGATTCATAGGGCACAATGAAAGCAGTGCTAAAAGGATAACTCATAGCTCTAAGTGCTGACAAACAGAAACTGGAAAGAGCACACATTAGCAGCTTGAGAGCACACCTGAAAGCTCTAGAACAAAAAGAAGTAAATACACCTAAGAGGAGTAGAAGGCAAACTCAGGGCTGAAATCAATCAAGCAGAAATGAAAAGAACTATATAAAGAATCAACAAAACCAGGAGCTGATTCTTTGAGAAAACCAACAAGATAGATAAAGCCTTAGCCAGACTAAACAGAGGGCACAGAGACAGTATCCAAATTAATAAAATCAGAAATGAAAAGGGAAACATAACAACAGAAACTGAAGAAATCCAAAAAAAAAAAAAAATCATCAGATCCTACTACAAAAGCCTATACTCAACAAAACTAGAAAATTTGGATATATGTACAATTTTCTATACAGATACCAGGGACCAAAGTTGTATCACAATCAGAAAAAAAAAACACATCAAAACATTCCAATAACCCCTAAAGAAATAGCAGCTGTCATTAAAAGTCTCCGAAACAAAAACACCCCAAGAACAGATGCCTTTGGTGCAGAATTCTATCAGACTTTCATAGAACACCTAATACCAATATTCTTCTAACTATTCCACAAAATAGAAATAGAAGGAACAATACCCAGTTCATTCTATGAAGCAACAATTACTCTGATACCTAAACCCCACAAATACACAACAAAGAAAGAGAACTTGAAACTAATTTCCCTGAGGAATATTAATACAAAAATACTCAATAAAATTTTTGCAAACTGAATCCAAGAACACATCAAAACAATCATCCATCAAGATCAACCTGACTTTATCCCAGGAATGCAGTGTTGGTCCAATATACAGAAATTCATCATCCTAATTCACTATATAAATAAACTCAAAGAAAAAAAGATGATCATCTCTAATAGATGCTGAGAAAGCATTTGAGAAAATTCAATACCTATTCGTTCATGTTAACAGTCTTAGAAAGATCAGGATTTCAAGGCCCATAACTAAACATAGTAAAAACAATATACAGCAATCCAATAGCCAACATCAAACAATATGGTGAGAAACTTGAAATAATCCCTCTAAAATCAGGAACTAGACAAGGCTGCCCTACCTGTTCAATATAGTACTCAAAGTCCTAGCCAGAGCAATTAGACAGCAAAAGGAGGTCAGTGGGATACAAATTGGAAAGGAAGAAGTCAAAATATCACTATTTGCAGATGATATGATAGTATATTTATGTGACCTAAAAATCCCACCAGAAAACTTCTAAACCTGGTAAACAACTTCAGCAAAGTGGTTGGATATAAAATTAACTCAAACAAATCAGTGACCTTCCTCTACTCCAAGGATAACCATGCTGAGAAAGAAATTAGGGTAATGACGCCCTTCACAATAGTCACAAAAAATACGAACACCTTGGTGTGACTCTAATGAAGCAAGTGAAATATCTGTATGACAAAACTTCAAGTGTCTGAAGAAAGAAATCAATGAAGATCTCCAAAGATGGAAAGATCTCCCATGCTCATGGATTAGCAGGATTAATATAGTAAAAATTGTCATCTTGTCAAAAACAATCTATAGATTCAATGAAATCCCTATCAAAATTACAACCCTATTATTCATAGAGTTAGAAAGAGCAATTTGCAAATTCATCTGGAATAACAAAAAAACCAGGATAACTATTCTCAACAATAAAAGGATTTCTGTGGCAATCACCATCCTTGTCCTCTAACTGTAGGTCAAGGATGCAATAGTTGTAATAGTGATAAAAAACTGCATGGTGTTGGTATTGAAAAAGGCAGGAAGAACAATGGAATAGAATTGAAAACCCAGAAATGATCCTATGGTCACTTGATCTTTGACCAAGGAGCTATAAATCTATCCAGTGAAAAATAGCCAGCATTTTCAACCAGTGGTGCTGATTCAAGTGGCAGATAGTATGTAGAAGAATGCAAATAAGGCCATTCTCATTTCCTTGTACAAAGCTCACATCCAAGTGGATCAAGGACCTCTACATAAAGCCAGATACATTGAAACTAATAGAAGATAAAGTGGGTAAGAGCCTCTAATACATGGGCACCTGGAAAAATTTCCTGAACGGAAAGCCAATGGCTTATGCTCTAAGATCAATGATTGACAAATGGGACCTCATAAAATTGCAAAGCTTCTTTAAGGCAAAGGACACTGTCAATAGGATGAAACAACAACCAACAGATTGGGAAAAGATATTCATCAACCCTTCATCAGATAGAGTACTAATATCCAATATGCAAAGAACTCAAGGAATTAGACTGTACTTTATCTTCAAGTCCTGATTTTCTATCCTCTGCTTGATTCATTCTATTAGGAAGAATTTCCCTGAGCTTTCTGATTTGGATATTTATCTTTTTAATTGAATGTTTTCTCCTCAATGTTTCTGTATTCTTTATAATTATAAACCATATTTTCTTTCCTTTGGGTAATTTGCAATTGTTACTACATATTAAATATTTATATTTCTTTCTGTTTAAATACTTAGACTTCTTCCTCATTGTTTCCGAACATATTTTTATTTTCATAAATACTTTCAAACTCTATATTTATAAGAAACTAATTCAAAAGTAATTTGATAACTGAAGAGATTGCTGTTGATCTTTTTAGAAAATACCCATCATTTGTTTGTTGTTTATTTGTTCCAGTAACTACACTGTACTCTGAGTAATTTTCTGGTGACTTTAATTATGAAATATTTCATTATGGCTGGAGGAAAACATGATTATTTATACATTGGCTAATATTACTGTCATGTTCAACTGATATTTATTTTTTATGTTATTTAGATAATTTGATTATTAACTGTTGATCAAAATTTAATGCTGAAATAGATGAATATGCATGTATGGATAGATGTGGAAGTGACATGCCTTTAAAATTCTATGATCAAATAATCATAAAAAACTGTATATTTGTAATTGCTATATGTCACTAAAATATTTTTATTGTGATTATTATATTAATATCTATACCTTCAGGTCTTATTAAATATTGTCAGTAACTGTTTAAAGAGCATAACTTTATCGCTTTATATCCTATATTCTATTATTTGTTAGTCATAAAATGCATGCAATTTGGCAGTTATTTTGATGGGTGTATACCTCAAAATTAAATGGAAATATTTCTACTTCTATCTTTTGTGCCGAATGGGAAAGAATAAAGTATTTATTACCTTCTAATTGTTAGAGTATAGCATCTATTTGGTATTTACTTATATTATGTACATACAGAGGTGTTTGTATTACCTTATATGTTTATTCAATTTATGAAATAGTGGGGAATCAGTGTTTTATTTTTTCCAGAACTGTTCCTTCATCCCGTGACTATGATTCACTGGCCATTGTATCATCTGGTCCCGTCAGTTGAATATGGAATCTCTGGGTTTCATTTTGTCTTCTTTTGGCTTAAGGTATGTAGTTGAAGGGAGTAAAAATATTGATTAGCCAACTTGCTTAGTCAAGATATAGTTGTAATATAAATGTGATGATCATATATGTGAACTAACTTTTTGATGAAAATCAGCTAGCTCAGTTGCAGATGAAATGTTCTCCCAAATAACATTTTTCTTGTTTAACAAGAAGCCTTTAATTCTTCCTAGCTCTGGCTGGTAAAATTGAAACAAGCTCAGAATATTCTTTCATGTAAAAGGTCTTAATTCCTTCATGAGGGTGACAATCCAGCTGTGAAAAGGATGGTGAACAACTTTATTAAATTTAATAGGACCTGGGTGGCAAACCAAACAATATGTCACATTAAATAAAAACCCCAACTTCAGTTCACAGTGGACAATGTATACCTTATACTCTAAATTCTGGGTTATGGGCAATAAAGACCTAAATCCTCATTGTTCTCTGCACCTTCAGTAAGAAAACATAGTTGCCTTTCACTACTGTTTCTTCTAAGAGGAACAGTTTTCTGGGTAGAAACGAATCTCTGTTGACTCAGAACATCTATCATAGTTTAAAGAGAATATCAGAAATGACAGTTATCTTATTCAGATAAGGCAATACATTACAGCTTCCATCCCTGTTCTCTTTTCTCATACAATGAGATCTATGTAGAGACAGAATTTCTCTATCAGATCAAGTCAGTGTCAAAGTCAAACCTCATCTTACACATTTTGCATTTTGAATCTCCCTGAATTCATCTTTCAGCACTGTGGAGGACATTTCAAGTGGATTTCTGCTTGCTCTTGGTTATATTGAATGATAATGCTGGCTGAAATTATTTTTTGGAGAAAGGTTATTTTCAGGACTTGTAGTGTCTTGGAAATGTGGTTACAGGCTGTTAAGAATTGGATTCTGAGCAATGAAACTGCTCAGAATGTCAGTGTTCACTATTTAAACTACATTTTAAGTCTAATTCACAATGAGTTTCATATACAGCCTAGGGACCCCCAACTGTAATTTTTATTCTCTTTACTAGGTTTGTGTTTGTCATGAAACCCCCACCTTCAATTAATAAAATTGGATCTTGGTGACCCTTTCTTTAGTCTTCATTTAATTATTCAAGTAGGTGTGAACATGGAAATTGAAAGTCATTCTTTGTCAAATAACCATTTAACTATCTTCAGTTAAAATGAAAAGAAAGTGAGTACTAGGAAAAGTACAGAAGGACCGTCTATGTAAATATGCCTAACAAATTACTTTTCTTCACGTTAAAAAAACAGTGCTATGGAAAATAAATGAAACAAAACCCCCATCTGTTTTAGTTTGACTTCTACTGTGACAAAACACTGTGGAGGAACATGTTTTTTGGTTTTGTTTTTGTCTTTGGCTCATTTCCCAGGTCACAAGTGTGAAGCTATTGAAGGTACCTGAAGTAAGGCACTGGACATTGAACTTGCTTTCTTATAAAACACTAGACAACCCGCTCAGAGGTAGCAAATGAACTGTGAGCAATTAGTGGGGATCCTCTTACATCAATCATCAGTCAAGAAAATGCCCTGATATACTTGTTGACAGATTAACCTGATGGAGAATTTTCCTGAATTGAGAGTCTCTCTGTCAAGTAGCCTCTAAGTGTGTCAGATTGATAGAACCCACCAACATACCATCTTTTTTTAAATCTTAATACAGAATTTGTCTTTGTAGTGTATAACAGTTTGGCAAAACAATATCCTAGTTTCCAGAGGAAAGCATACCTGAATACTCTCCTAATACAAACTCATTGACTAGCTTCTGTTGAAACACTAGAAGTGTATTTTAATTTAAAATATGTAAGCATTACATGCAGCACACTAGTGAAAGATTGAAAACCAATACTCATCTATAAAATACTTATTTGAAGTTATTTTATTAGTGTTACTACTATTAAATAAGTGTTCATAAACACACAGGAAATAAGCAAAAGAGAAACCAAACAATCAATCACTAATTTCCAGATATAAGTCCCAATAATCAGTTTCAAAGGGCTGCCCCCTTCATTCATTACACTATGTCATATTGTCATTAAGTTTCTTAAACTTAAAGTCCAAGAAATTAATGCATTTAAATAAGTACTTTGAGAATAAATTTAAATATTTTTTTGTACAATGTTTATACTTCGAGGGAGATTGCATACTTTTCCAGATAGAGAAAAATGTCAGCAATGAATTAATGTTTTTCCTTTAACTAATTTTAGATTAACTAATTTTAGATTTTTGGATTGATTAATTTTAGGTTTTCAGGTTTTGATGCTCAATAGATCAGGGTCTGTGTTTCCATTCTCTGCCAATGTCCAAGTCCCTTGCAATGATAGAATGGAGATACCGCTGGAAGGGTCATATGTCTGTTCAGTTTTTATTCAGGAGGTTTCATATTCTTATTCTGTAAGGATGAGTCCTGAGCACCTAGGTATAGATCTCATTCTGTCTCAACCTTTCTTTTAACCCGCTGAACTATGAAAAGTCTCTGCCATATACATCTACATTTGTATGTGTTTGTAACTGAAACTGCTTCAAATAAAATTTTCCTCAAGAGACTTTAGTTACAGACATAAAAAAGTAACCAACACATTTTTGTGAGTACAGCTGTGCACTGAGCACTGTTTCTAGAATTTTTTCACTACACAAACTCAGTATGACCTTACCCCTTACCCCCCTCAGAGAGTTTTAATTTGTTGAAAATGCATATTAATAGCCAGGCACAGAAGTTGTGATTTAAAAATAAATAGAAACTAGAGACATGCAAGTATGTTGTTTGTATGTATAAATAAATGTTTGAGAAGGAATCACTTGTGGTGATTCCCTAAGAATTGTGAGACAGTGAGTTAACTTAACCTGAACTTCCAAAACCCTAGCTAGGAAGTAAATGAGGTAAGGCTTGGACATTTCATTTGTCTGGTTTCTTCTAATTCAGACAGCCAAACACTAGATCTCAATTATTCTTAAACAAATGATTTTAATTAGGCTCTTTGCCTAATGTAAACATTTTTATAATGTGAAATGATTTGGTTATATGGCTAATCAATATTTAACCATTATATAGAAATGATTCTAAGACCTTCTAACATTTAACTTTCCACAAAGTAATAAAACTGTTTATTATATTTTAATCTGTTATAAAAATATGTTACCTATAAAACATACTCATTTTTAAGAAAAGATAAAAAATTTTAGCAGGGTTCTAAAGATGCTCATGAGTTAAGTCCCAGTAAAGTTATTAAATTTCAAAAAGCAATGATAGTTTATAGATGAGAATGGATTAAAGCTCTGCAAATCGGGAAGGAATGGTATACAATTAATATATCATGTTATGTGTCCAATTTTATATTTAGACAGATTTTCTTACATATCCATTCTACTGTTGCCTGAATAGTATTTAAGGATAATAACTTACAAACTCATAGTTGAATTCATATATTAATATAAAGGAACATGAAACTTTTTAAACTAATAATCATTTATTGATGTACCATAACCCATAGGTACATAGGTTATATTGGTTATATTTACTTTTACTCCCTAAATTTTATATATTTGGACAAATTTATCATTTTAATAACAATTATTTTGATAAAAACTACTTTCATTGTCTAAGAAAATGTAAGTTATTTACCGATGCCTTCCTCTTCCATATTATATTCCACCACAGCTATTTTCCTATATATGTTTTTGTTCAGAATCTAGTATAGTTGAAAACAATTATCAGATTGATTTATTTTACATAATTATGTGAATCTATATTTCCTTTGTAGATTTTAAATTTTTGCACCCCATTTCTTTTTTAACTGAAGAAAATTTTCTTGATTGGATGTATCAATTACTTATCTCCCCTAGAAAATCTTAGTTTCTTTTATATTTAAAAATGCTGTCATAATATCTTGTGAAGGATTTTGTATGTATAAATATATATGTGTATATGTTTATATGTACATATTCAATGTATATATTTAAAATTTTCAAATCCTTTTGGTTAATATCAAGAAGCATATTTACTGGATAATATATGCAGTCTATGTGACCATGGGCTGTTCACCATGCCCCACTTCCCCAAATAAATAGTCAGATGCTTGTTATTTAATAATAAGTACCTATATCTTAAGCTTTGCTTTGTTACCACTAGATTATAACTCAGTCATCCCATTGAAGCCAGTTTAAGTTCTGCTTCGTGGCTGTTTGCCACTCCTCAACTTCATACATCTGACTTCTGCTAGTCTGGGGCAAAATGCTCCAATTCTTTACTCTTTCCCAAAATTCCTGTCTCTCTCTGTTGAATGTCCCACCTTCTAATCCTACCTTAGCTTATTCATCTGACTTTTATTGACAGATGATGTTTCTACCTACTATATGAGAGATTTTTTTCCCGAGTCAATGACTTGTGTAAGAAATAGAGTGTCTACTCATGTGGCTATATTATCTTCCCTATGCTTAATAAATGTTTAGATGAAAGGTTTTGGGAAAATTGTCAGCAAAAAGAGGAAATAAACAGCAAGTAAATGCATGAAAAATAAAAATAAAGTAAGAAAAGCATAACATAAATATTTCCCTTTAAATTTCCGAGGCAGAAGGAGAGATGAGATAGCTCAGCATTCAATTGCTTAAAATAAGAATCCTTATATGGAGAAAAGCTTAGAGAGAGATAGATTAGAGGAGAGGAGAGGGAGGAACTATAGGAGGGAGGGTGAGAAGAAGGGAGGGAAACATGTTAGATAAGAGAAAGGTGCATAGGCATTAGGCCATCATCTAAAAGAAGGATGCCTGAAATCACAGACAGCAGAAGGAGGTCATGATCATTGTAATGCAGCTCAAGAGCTGTTATAGAAACTTACATTAGTACTTCCATGTTGTACTGTCTTTTTCTGTTACTTGCTATCATTTCTGGAATAAGTTGCAATAGTGTGATTTGTCCAATGAGGCAACAATGCAAAGTGGAAATAAGTGTTATATCATAAAAGGGCAGTAAGGAACAGAGACCTTCAACTCAAATACTTGAGAAATCAAATATTGCAACTGCAAGTTTAATTAATATGGAAGTGAATCTTTCCCATTGAGCTTTAAAATTATTCAACCCAAGCTAAAACTTACTGAGCATTCTTTATCTACAAAACTCTTCTATAAAAGAATCCAGACAAATAATTCTTAAATCAATTAGATGATAAACATTATTGATTTAGATCTGCTAGTTAGTCCTGAGTGATTTGTTACATTGGAACAGGAATAGTCAAAGGGAGTCAAGGGAAATATCAACAGAGTAAAAGGAAAATCTACATAATTAGGGAAAATGTTTATAAACTATATACCTGAGAGAGATCATTAGCTGAGATGCTCAAAGTGTGAAAAATAAAACTCATTAATAAAAAATTTCAGACTCAGCAAAAATGCAAATACCTAAACTGGGCATGGTGTCTCATGCCTTTTTCCCAGCACTTGGGAGACGTAGGCAGGCGATTGTCTTAAGTTGGGGCCAACACAATCTAAAGAGCAATTTTCAGAGATACCCTGTTTTGCAAAACTAAGAACAAATCAAACCACCACAAACAAAACCAAAAATCAAGTACTATATTTGAAAATACATGAACACATTGTAAGTGATATTTTTCAAAAATATCTGTAAGTGAATAATAGTTATGTGGAAATGATAGATATAATTAATCTACAAATAAATATTTCGAAATGACATTGTAATATTGGATTATTCAAGGAACGACTCCACACGAAGGAAAAGTGATAGAAAGTATGGATGGGTTAGATGTGAGAGACTTCTCCCATGTTTTGTGTTGAGAACATAAATTATTGCTCTTGTTTAAGAACACAATATGGAAGTTCCTCAAAGCATGGAGAAAAAATGATTACACAAGGCAGTAATTCCAAACATATGTATCTAATGGAAACAAAATCAGTATAAAGAGAGATCTGCCCTTTCCTTTGTAGAAAACGGAAACAGCTTCAATAATTAATAAAGGAAATGTGGAACATATGCACAATGGATTAGAATTCAGCTATAAAATATTCAGCTTATTATTATAACAGAGATGAAGAATGTCCTTACATTATATAAAATCAAAAAGACACAGAAACTTTCACATTAGTGTTCCAGAGATTTCAACTTCAGTGGTATTTACAGGTGCTGGCATTATAAAGAAGAAGCAATATTATGGAGAGATTGTTTGAAAAATGCTAATGTATGCTGAGATATGTGTGGCATGTTCTGATGTGCTATTGAACATGAGGATGATACAGATGATAACATTATTTATTTCAAAAGTTACAAGAAAGATGGTGAATTTTTCACTTTAAAGTGATGAAAAATATCACATTGCTTAAAATAGCTAAATAGCATATAGGACATTGAGATACCAATAGTATAACACATGTAGGTACAATTATTAGTTTCATAAGTTAAATATATTGAAATTTAAAATGGTAAATATAATAAATTCAGATAAGCCAGTTATTTTACAAAAGTGTTTCTTTTTAAAGTCAATAGCTAGCCATATATTATAACCATAACATCAAATCTTAGATCAATGCATTCTCCTAGGATTTGGTATGTTTTAGGGTATAAGAAGAGTGATGTCTAGCATTGATACATCTCAATATATATTATTTTTGCTGGTACTAAGGTCAATATTTCTCCACTCTCAGAAGGCCAGGTGGAATACATATTCCCTTCAATTGATTATGGGTGTTCTTGTCAGTATGTTAGCATAGAGAAAATGAGATTTAACATTTTTGAGGCCAAAGATAAAACGTCATCAATTCCATGTGCTGATCCTCTCAGGAAGGGCCACCAATGTTGTAGGTACTCTGTTAGTCATGAGATCGGATGGATCTGTGTCTGGTCTGTGAAGGTCCCATTTGAGTTCCCAGCTACACCTAATTTCAGCTGCCAGGCACCTGATAAGACATCTGGGAACAGAGACCACTCAAATTTATGTTCAATGTTTGACAGATGATAGTTATAATATCCAAGCCTGACAGACAAAAGATCAAAACTGCAGTCGTCCAAGGAAGGAATGAGGTATGAAGGCTTTTGTCACTATATGAGGAGAGTTTGCTTTCAGTGCATGCTATTCCATTATGTTTTACCTACTCTGTTCTCTATAGACCATTCAATGTGCTCTATAATCACTTTTTTATAAAATGATAAAGTGAAAGAAAATTAATTAACATAGTTAGACATGTTCTCTTTCAAAATTGAGAAAGTTCTCTTTTGTGAAAGATGCTTAAATATCATACTGAAACATGATTAGACTAAATAGATCAAAGCATCATTTTAGTTAGTAACATGTGTCTTTAGAGATATTTCATCTTATGACAAATGTCTCTTTATTCATATGACATTTTTCTCTTTATGTTTCTTACACACATTTTATGATGAATTAAAATTTTACTACAGTATAATTTCACTGTCTCCTTAACATTTTCAGATGCATGACACTTTAAACTGTAAGAGATCATTCTTTACTGTTTCATGTGGATTTTAATATATACTATGTACACTTTATTTACAAAATATAATGAAAGTTCACTATTTAAGATCACTTGCTGCTATTTTGGAGGACTTACAGTCACTTTCCCCATACTCACATGAATATAACTCTATGTAACCACAGCATCAGGTATTCCAATCCTCTCCTGGGCTCCATAAACACAGGAGACCTCTAGGGCACATGCATGCATCCTTGAAAGGTGAAAACTAATACACATTAAAATATAATTTTAAAGGTGTATAATTTTTATTAATGCAGTAGTTCCACAGATACATGTTATTACAAAAGAAAATTTCCAATTGATTCTTAATGTTCATAGATTTTTATTAAATGCAAATTACAGTTCAACAAGATTATAAATACCACAAAACCATACTGAAATTGAATACAAATAAAGATATGTTCTTATATTTGTGATTTTCTCTAATTTTCCCTCCTATTTATTGGGCACTGTTTATTTTATAAAACATACAAGAGAGAATTTGAAAGGGAGGATTGTAAAATCTAAAAATAGGTTATTAGCAAATGTGTGGGTGGATTAGAGAAAAAAAAAAAAAAAACAGAATAAAGATTTCCGAAAGGCAACTTCCAATTTATAGGTTGAACAACAATAGGTCAAGTCAGCTACCATCATTTGGAACTTAAGAGTTGAAGGAACCCAGAAAAAACTTCAGGTAAAATACAAGAGATTTAAAATAACCAATATTCCAAATGGTTTAAAAATCTCCAAAATACACTTGCAATTAACAATCTAAAGAAGTGTGATCAATTGAATTAATATACCTTTTTTCTTTTACCCTTAATGTTGGTGTCTCACTGTCCACAACCTACTGTTAAATAAAGATGGTGGTAGTCTCTACTTATGAGCAATGTCTAATAATTCTTCAATCCAAATTAATATATTCATATTACAATAATATTTCACTCTTTGAATGTTCTCAAAACACTTTTCTGAATTTTTGGAGACAGTGTCATTAAAAATTGTACTGAAAATCTATTTGTTTATATGTATGACTCTAGAGGCAGTGAGACTTAGGAAAGGAATGGAGGTGATAAATGAAGCATACTAGTCTTTCACAATAGACAACTTTATTCAGAGCATCAGACAATTTATACTCTCAGGGTTGAGAAGAGCCCCATAAATCAAGCATACAATTATAAGAATAAGCTTAATATGATGAGCCAGCCACACACAGAATAATTATTTTTCATAGAGACATATAAACAAATAACAATAGCTAGATGTTATGAAAAATCTGAAGTAAATTCACTTTTATCCATTAAACCTGGGAGAAGCATGAACACACCTTCTTAAAAAAAAAAAAGAAAAAAAATTAAGTATTTTGAAAAAATTCGGTTCAAAATACCCTTGTCCTATTTCATTGGACTTTTTCTCATAGCACCCAGAGTTCTCCTTATATAACTCTATTCTTAGACTGTTCCAAGAGGGCCCCCCTTTTTAATTTTAAATGCAGGTGTTAGGGTCTATGAATTGCTGAAAAATAATACTCCAGACTCAAATAGTATGCCAAAGCAAAGAGTGTTTATTGAACAAATTCTGGCATTTAGGGGCCCAATACGATTGAGACGGATGGATCCCAAATGAATCCGCAGATTCCATTATAAAGCCAAAAGGAGGAACATTAGGGAGAGGTCTATATCTTGATTGGTGGGTTTTATCTCTCATGGTCTTGATATTGCTATGATTGTTTAGGGTCTTGATTCAAGCATACTTGACTAAAAATTCTTGTCTCATTCCTAGAAGGTGCTTCTTTGGAGCTCTTGGCTGCAAACTTGGCTAGCTGTCCTTTTTCAAGATGGGGAAGGGTCCCTTTTATATGTCTGCAATTGTTCCACTAATTTACTTACTGAGTTCTGGGAAGTAGTAACTTAGGGCTGATCTGAACTTCTAGTTTGTAGCTTGTCATGGAGTCATCCTGTCTCAGGCCTATTCATTCCTTTCACATAATAGCCAAAGTAGTTTGATGTGATATCTTGTAGGTAAATCTAATTATCATTTGTTATAAAAGTATCCTATAAGAAGGCAACTTACATCCATAATAAATATTAGAAAAATGAATCTGTCATGTGCAATATTCTGTAACATCATAAACAGGATTCTAAATTATGTCAAGTACTAATGGTTACATTATTATGTAGATCAGAAAAATCTAAACAATAGCTTGAAAAGAGACCTATAGGATTAGGAAGTCTGGTATCTTGTATAATGTAAGTCCATATTTGTCTTTAATGTGAATGTAAATGTTATGATATCCTCTGCAAATAGGATGTAATTAAAATCCCAAGGAGAAATTAAACACAAAGATTTCTTCAGAAGAATTAATGAGTCTGTTATGCTCCCAAAATATAGCCATAAACAAACAATCATCAGTAAATATAACTGTAACTGGCTCCATCAAATATGCAAGTTGAAGCATAGGAGGACAAAGACTAACATACTTGTTCAGAGGCAATCACCACAAGTGCACAAGTCAGTGTAGCTACCATCACCAGAAAGAGATTCTCAGATGATGATGATACAGTGTTTTATAGAATAAACACTTTGTGCTTCATAGAATAACTTTGTCCTTGGTTCATAGGGCCTTAACTTGGTTTTAGGATGGCAGATTTGATTTCTGATGATATGGTCATTATCTCTTCTTGCCCTTTAGTTAGACATTTGCTATCTCTCTGGTGATTCTACTGTCTCCTCATTCTCTGCCTCTTTCCTTCATGGTCTGGTATCAGAGACGCTAAAGGAATGCTGTTTCAGTGGATCCGCATAAAATGACAGATGCATATCCTTTCATAATGTTCTTCTGGAGAAGTAAAAATGGGGCTGGTTAACGAATCAGTTTGCTTATTTCATTTTGCAATAAAACCAGGGAGGCTATATTGTGTAAAAGTATGAGTCTATTGCTGAAAAATTCCTTAAAATAACCAGAATATGAAACAGTATTTAAGGATTTATGAATTAATGATAATACCTTAATCAAAATAGCCAACTCTACCTGTTTGGCTGAGGAGAAAGAAGTATTAATAGGAGGTTTATGAATTTCTGGACCATGACTTCTTCCTCTGTCCTTAGATGAACCATCAATAAAATATGCATCTTCTCTGTAATGGGAGGTTGGACAATTTTTTTACTCAGTTCATATGGGAAAAACTCTTAGCTTACCAGCTGGATAATGATTTCTTACCTTTCTATAGTAATCTGAAAATGAAATTTGAAAATCCATAGAGTTATATAAATCTCTTTAAAACTTATTTTTCATTAAGGGTAATAAAATACAGCAAGGATCAAATGCATATAACTTTTGACATTGGGTCATCTCATTACTAACTAAGCAAGCAGAGTTAGGTAAAGAGTTAGCATTTCCTATCCTGTATAGTGTAAATAAATCCATTCCAAAGATTTATGTTCTTGTTCTATAATTGGTATAGGAGACAATTTAGTAGAGAAAATAGGTAAATTTAAAAGCAGTGAATGATCCAAAGGATACACAAATGTCTCTTTTAGCCTTGATTCAGCCTTACGTTTTTTTGTTTTTCCTCTTAAGATAATGTGTAGAACTTTACAATGCTGCCTGTCCTTATAGAGTACTAAATAAATTAGTTTGTCTAGGTAACCATTTTCATTTTCCTTAAATTGTTCTGGAAATATCAAGCACATATCACAAGATCAAGGAACTCTTGGGCAATGAACTGTGTTTCACTGCCTAGGTTGTAAACTCCTCATTAGAAACCAGAAATGATTCAAGATGAGTTTGATTATCAAGTTCCTCACCTCATGGTTCAAAGTTATTTTCAAGCAATGGAAGATTCGTGTTCAAAGGAGGCTTCGATAATGGAGTCAAGGATGTTGCCATCATTATAGTCATCAGTGGTATTTTATTACTTTCAGTTTTGCCCAAATGAGAATGTAGATTAGGAATGGGGAAGGTCAGTCTTCCTTTTTTGACACATTTACCAATTTTAGGGTTTTATCATCTAGTTTATATTCTTTCAAGGAATTAGAAATCTTTTCTTCATGATAAACACTCCTTGTATATTTCTTGAGCATTTTGATATTAGTCCAAATTAAAGCCCATCTGATCAAAAATCCAAAAATGATCATTTCCTATTTATATGATTTTTCAGTATTCTCTCAGATGCTGACCCATACTTCTTCATATAAAGTTTCTTCTTCTGGAAACCAGGGATTGTAATCATAAACAGCTTGCAGTGGTTGTGATTTGATATTTGCATGCCTCCTTTCTTCAAAAAAGATGATGCACATGTTTGGCATATAGCAAAGCCTTCCCTTGTTTCCTCATTATTATTCTCATTTACTTCCACCTTTTAGGGTCCCACTTTTTTTTTTATCTCATAGCCAAATTTCTGATTCCTGTCCCCAGTACCACTTAAGAGATGATAGGACATGGAAGAATGGGAACAATAAGTGAGCCAGACTAAAGTATCATGCAGTAGCTAACTTTATTTAGAGAAGCAGACACTTTATACTCTGAGGGCTTAAAAGAATCTCATGAGTAGTATTTTCAGTCACAAGGACAATCAGCATGTGGCTTTGGTTGCTTTGCTGTCTTACTAGTCTTCACTAATGACACACATATATTTTTAGCCCTATACTGTGTTGCACAGCCTCTCTGTTAGTGACTTCACAAAGAGTAACTGAGACTTCTTGCCATTTCCTTGAACTTGGGCTGATTGGTGAGACTTACAGTTCCTTCTGGATTGAACTACCATCACTCATTTGTATGTGGTGTCTTCCCAGTGGACTTGACTTCAGCTGCTGATTCATGTTTGATGTTTGCAAGTAGACTGGACTGAAACAAAAATTGGAATAGCTTCAAAGTGCTAGTTCTAAAGAAGTTCATTTTCTTGTATACTAATAAAGTTTCTCTTATTCTACCTTGAGAGGTGGTGGCTAGAGGGGAAGTTGAACCCTTATTAAAGTAGGCTGTGAAATATATATGCCTACACATTTGACAATGTAATTTTAAGACTGATCATTAAACATAAAATATGAAAAATATAGGATTGAATATTTATTTAATTAATACTAGTATAGTAAATGTTAATTTTGAGCTAGGAATTTATAGAGTTTTTGTGTAAGCAAAAGAATTATGCCTAGGTTATTCCAGTGCACAATATTTTTTGTTTGCATTCCATCTAATAAAAATACAATTTATTTAAGAATAGTGCATACTTAATTCCTTCAAAATGAAGATGGAAGTGTAAAGCCTTTCAGCTCAGATAAGTTTTCATGTAGAAACTCTGGTTATTTGGAAACAAATACTAATTAAATTTTTTCTTTAACTGTGTAAATTAAAAAGTCACACGTAGGGAAGAATTTTATATTATAAAATTTATCTATACTTTTTTGTTTAACTGTTCAAATAGTTACAATTTTACTTTATTATTGTACTTTTCCAACAAATATAAACATAATCTGTATATAAGAAAGTTATTATATAAATTTATGGTATGTATTATGGAGAATTATTAGAACTCCCCATATTATGAACAGGTGATTGATTATCAGCATATATATACATTTATAGTAGTCAGTTTCTCAGCAGAGCAATTTATCCTAATTGATTGCTTTTTCAACAAGTAAAAGAGAGTGTATTACATGTACACATAGTTGGTTGAGGCAAGTTAGAAATAAGTGTAAATCAACTATTGTTATTATAACAAACTATTGTTAATTGTATAAAATAAATCTTAAATATTATGAAAGTTATTTTTCATTATTAAAGAAACAAGGAAATTTTGAAAAAATGGATGCAGATCCATGAACATGATTAGTTTAGAAAATTTTCAATCATTTTGCTAAAACCTATTTATAGTATGGCTAAATCATCTCCAATTAGTTTAACAATCTGTATCACTTAGTTGCCTAGATATAATTAGAGTTAAATTTTAAGGAATCTATAATAAACAAAACTGACCCTACCCCATACATTGCTTAGATATTTTACTGACGTTGCAGGCTACTATTTGGGAAACCAACTTAATATTACATTTTATATTGTTCTACCAGCTACATTTACTTAATTATTTTGTAAATTCATTGTTTTACCTAAGTAATTGACAATTCACAAAATATTTTAATGTGATTTAAATATTTTTGTAAATATCTAGTATTCTTGAATGGATTCTATCTTATTTTCTGAAAATTTTAACATTGAAAGATTTGTAATATTTATTTTCTTGGAATAGAGAATACTTACAAGGAATTTCACACTAACATGGAAATTCTATTCATACAAAAAGAGTAGTCAGGCTGCTCAGAAAGCATCACTAGTTAAGTGTAGCAGAATTTGATCCTTTCTCCTCATATCAAGATCTGGTGGAGAGCTTTTCAAAGTTTCATACAATAATACAATAATTTTTTGTACCACAAAAATACCATGGGTGGATCGCCAATTACTATTATCTGTTGAAAACTTTCAAATTTCCATGCTTCATGGTTCAAACTACATATAACTCTGAAAGAAAAAAAAATAAACTATAAAAATAATTTTAAAAATCTGAGTAATTTACAGGAACATGTTTGCAAGAGGGAACTTGAATGTTTAGAATAGGGGGACTATTTAGAATAGTTATAATAGTGGATAATATCAGAGAATATCTAGCAGATTCTCTAAACTATGTGACATGAGTGCTGCCTGCCTTGGACTACTTGTCACCTGACCCTACCTGCCCTTGGGGGTTGGAGGTAAGGTGGTGTAAAGTCAAAGACACAGACTCTGAGAGCAGGTGAGAAACACAGCAGCAAGCTCATCTGAATACTGCTACAATCTCCTTTAATACACTTCACCAATGATCCATTGGTCCCAAGAAACCATCTCTTCTAAACAGCTAGAATTGTCTGCAGGAGCAATCCTTGGTCTGCCAAATAGTCCTCAATTAGGTTCTCCTGCAGGAGATGCATTTGCAGCTGTGTTTCCTGGCACTTACATAGAAGCATCCCTGCCATTTATGCTACAAATAAGTATATAACATAACAAAAATTATCAGCACAGGACACAGGAGCAGTGTAGAACCTGGGACAGTATCCTTACTGAACAGGAGAGAAGTAGTCTTGCCAGGAGCACTGACACAGGCTTACAGGCCCATAGGAGGGACAAGCTACAGCCAGAGATATTAAGACCAAGGAACACCAGAGATAACCAGATGGAAAAAGGCAAGTGCAAGTACCTTACCAACAGAAACAAAAACTACTTGGGATCATCAGAACTCAATACTCCCACTACAGCAAGTCCTGGAAATCCCAACACACCAGAAAAGCAAGACTTGGATTTACAATCACACCTCATGGAAATGACAGAGGACTTTAGGAAGGACATAAATAGCTCCCTTAAAGAAATACAGGAGAAGACTGGTAAACAGGTGGAATCCCTAAGAGAAGAAAGCCATTCTAATATCAGATAAAATCGACTTTCAACCAGAAGTCATCAAAAAAGACAAAAAAGGACACTTCATACTCATCAAAGGAGAAATATATGAAGAACTCTCAATATTGAACATTTATCCTCCAAATGCAAGGGCACCCATGTTCATAAAAACAGAAAGAAAGAAAGAAAGAAAGAAAGAAAGAAAGAAAAAAAGAAACAAACTTTTATAAAAGCTCAAAGCACACATTGCCCCTCACACAATAATAGTAGATGACTGTACTGGCTAGATTTGTGTGTCAACTTGACACAGGCTGGAGTTATCACAGAGAAAGGAGCTTCAGTTGGGGAAGTGCCTCCATGAGATCCAGCTGTGGGGCATTTTCTCAATTAGTGATCAAGAGGGGAGGGCCCCTTGTGGGTGGTTCCACCTTTGGGCTGGTGCTCTTGGGTTCTATAAGAGAGCAAGCTGAGCAAGCCAGGGGAAACAAGCCAATAAGAAAGATCCCTCCATGGCCTCTGCATCAGCTCCTGCTTCCTGACCTGCTTGAGTTCCAGTCCTGACTTCCTTTAGTGATGAACTGCAACATGGAAGTGTAAGCTCAATAAACCCTTTTCTACCCAACTTGCTTCTTGGTCATGATGTTTGTGCAGGAATAGAAACCCTGACTAAGAAAATGACTTCAACACTCCACTATCAATCAGTGAACAGATCATGGAAACCTAAAGTAAGCAGAGACACAGGGAAATTAACAGAAGTTATGAACCATATGGATTAACAGATATCTATAGAACATTTTATCCTAAAACAAAGAATATACCTTCTTCTCAGCACCTCATGGTACCTTCTCCAAAACTGATCATGTAATTGGTCATAAAACAAGACTCAACAGATACAAGAAATTGAAATAATCCTGTGTATTTTATTAAATTGCCACAAGCTAAGACTGGTCTTTAATAACAACAAAGACAACAAAAAGCTCACATATACCTGGAAGCTGAACAACAATCTACTCAATGATAATTTGGTCAAGGAAGAAATAAAGAAAGAAATTAAAAACTTTTAAGAATTCAATTAAAATGAAGCCACAATATACTCAAAGTTATGGGACACAATGAAAGCAGTGTTAAGAGGAAAAAGCAAAGCTCTGAGAGCCTCCAAAAAGAAACTGGAAAGAGCATAAACTAGCAGCTTGACAGCACACCAGAAACTCTAGAAGAAAAGGAAGCAAATACACCCAAGAGTAATAGATGGCAGGAAATAATCAAACTCAGGGCTAAAATCAAACAAGTAGAAACAAAAAACCATACAAAGAAGCAACCAAACCAGAAGCTGGTTCTTTGAGAAAATCAACAAGATAAATAAGCCTGTAATCAGACTAACCAGTGAACATAGAGACAATATCCAAATTAATAAAATCAGATGTAAAAAGGGAGACATAACAAGAGAAACTGAGGAAATCCAAAAAGTCATCAGATGCTACTACAAAAGCCCATACTCAACAAAACTGAAAAATCTGGATGAAACGGACAATTTTCTAATGAGATACGAGGTACCAAAGTTAAATAAGGATCAGATAAATCATCTAAATAGTCTCATAAACACTAAAGACATAGAAGCAATCATTAATAGAAACAGCCACAACAACAACAAAAAAGCCCAAGACCAAATGGGTTTGTGCAGAGTACTATCAGGCATTCAAAGAAGACCTAATACCAATATACCAAAGTATTCCACAAAACAGAAACAGAAGGAACACTACTCAATTTGTTCTATGAAGCCACAATTACTATGATACCAAGCCACACAAACATCCAACAATGAAAAAGAGCTTCAGACCAATTTTCCATATGAATTTCGACGCAAAAAATGCTCCATAAAATTCTTGTAAACTTAATCCAAGAACACATCAAAATGATCATTCATCAATATCAAATTGGCTTCATCCCATGGATGCAGGGATGTTTCAATATACTGAAATCCATCAACATAATACACCTCATAAACAAACTCAAAGAAAAAGAAAACACATAATAATTTCATTAGATGCTGAGAAAGAATTTGAAAAAAATCTAACACCCCTTCATGTTAAAAGCCTTGGAAAGATCAGGAACTCAAGGCCTGTACCTAAATATAGTAAAAACAATATATAGCAATCCAGTAGTCAACATCAAACTAAATGGACAAAAACCTGAAGCAATTCTGCTAAACTCAGGGACTAGACAAGGCTGCCCACTCTCTCCATACCTATTCCAGATAGTAAATGAATTTCTAGCTAGAGCAATTAGACAAAGGTGGTCAAAGGGATAAAATCAGAAAGAAGTCAAAATATCACTATTGGCAGATGATATAGTAGTATACTTAAGTTACCCCAAAAATTTCATCAGAGAACTCCTAAAATTGAAAAACAACTTCAACAAAGTGGCTGGATATAGAATTAACGTAAACAAATCAGTGGCCTTAATCCACTCAAAGGATAAACATGCTGAGAAAGAAATTAGGGAAATGACACTCTTTATAATAGTCACAAATAATATAAAATACTTTGTTGTGACTCTAACCGAGCAAGTGAAGATCTGTATGACAAGAACTTCAAGTTTCTGAAGAAAGAAATCAAAGAAGATCTCAGAAGATGGAAAGATCTTCCATGCTCATGGATCAGCAGGATTAACATAGTAAACATGGCCATCTTGCCAAAAGTAATCTAAATATTCAAAGCAACTTCATGAAAATTACAACTCAATTCTTCATAGAGTTAAAAAGACCAATTTGAAAATTTATCTTGGATAACAAAAATCTAAGGATAGCAAAAACTTTTCTCAACAAGAACATCTGTGGGCATCTCCACCCCTGACCTCAAGCTGTATGACAATGCAATAGTGATAAAGACTGCATGGTGCTAGTACAGAGATAGGCATGTAGATCAATGGATTAGAATTCAAGAACCAGAAATGAACCCACACACATATGGTCACTTGGTCTATGACAAAGGAGCTAAAACCAACCAGTAGAAAAAAGACAGACATTTTCAACAAATGGTGCAGGTTCAAATGGCAGTTAGCATTTGGAAGAATGCAAATCTATCAATTCTTATCTCCTTGTACAAAGAGCAAGTCCAAGTGGATCAAGGACCTCCACATTAAATCAGAAACCCTGAAACTAATAGAAAAGAAATTGGGGCAGAGCCTTGAACATATGGGCACAGGGAAATTTTTCCTGAACATAACACCAATGCTTATGCTCTAAGATCAAGAATTGACAAATGAAACCTCATAAAATTGCAATGCTTCTGTAAGGCAAGGGATACTGTCAATAGGACAAAAAATGTAACCAACAGATCGGAAAAAGATCTTTACCAACACTACATTCTATAGAGGGTAATTATTCAAAATATACAAAGAACTCAAGAAGTTAGACTCCCAAAGAACCAAATAATCCTATTAAAATGGGGTACAGAGCTAAACAAAATATTCTTAATTGAGAAATACTGAAGAGCTGAGAAGCACCTAAAGAAATTTTCAACATCCTTAGTAATCATGGAAATGCAAATCAAAAGAACCCCGAGATTTTACTTCAAACCAGTCAGAATGGCTAAAATCAAAATCTCAGGTGAAAGCATATACTGGTGAGGATGTGGAGAAAGAGGAACACTCTTCCATTGTTAGTTGGATTATAAGCTGGTACAACCACACTGGAAATCTATTTGGCAGTTCCTCAGAAATTGTACATATAAGTACCCGAGGATCCAGCTATTCCGCTCCTGGGCATATATTAAAAAGATGCTCCAACATATAACAAAGGCACATGCTCCACTATGTTCATAGCAACCTTATTTATAATAGCAGAAGCAAGAAATAACTCAGATATCTCTAAACAGAGAAATGGATAAAGAAAATATAGTACATTTACACCAAGGGGTACTACTCAGCTATTAAAAACAATGAATTCATGAACTTCTTAGGCAAATGGATGGAACTAGAAAATATCATCCTCAGTGAGGTAACTAAATCATAAAAGATTACACATGTTATGCTCCCACTGACAAGTGGATGTTAGCCGAGAAAGTTGGAATACCAGTGATACAATTCACAGACCACATGAAACTTAAGGAAGAGGAAGACCAAATTATGGATACTGTGATCCTTAGAAAGGGGATAAAAATACACATGGGAGGAGATACAGAGACAAAGTTTGGAGCAGAGACTGAAGGAAAGGCCATTTATAGACTGTACTACCTGGGTATCCATCCCATATAGTGTTATCAAACCCAGACACTATTGTGGATGACAACAAGTGCTTGCTGACAGGAACCTGATACAGCTGTCTCCTGAGAGGCTGCACTATTGTCTGACAAATACAGAGTTGGATACTCTCAGCCAACCATTGGACTGAGCACAGGGTCCTCTATGGAGGTGCTAGACAAAGAACTGAAGGAGCTGAAGGTTTTATAGCCCCATAGGAGGAACAAGAATATGAACCAACCAGTACCCCCAGACCTCCCAAGAATTAAACCACCATCCAAAGAGTACACATTGAGGGACCCATGGCTCCAGCTGCATATGTAGCAGAGCATTCCCTTGTTAGACATGAATGAGAGAAGCGACCCTTGGTCCTGTGAAGGCTTGATGTCCCAGTGTAGCAGAATGCCAGGACAGGGAAATGGGAGGGGTTGGTGAACAGAGGGAGGGGGCATGGAATTGGGGGTTTTTGGAGAGAAAACCAGGAAATGGGATAACATTTGAAATATAAATAAAAATAGCTAATAAAAAACAAAACAAAAAAGAAAATTATGTATTAATACTTCATTTTACAGCAAGATATCAATATTGTGTCAGTTACCATGGCCAATATGTCACATAAATACCAGATATTAATAATGGGGAAAACTTGGAAGGGCATCCTGGGGCATATGGACTTTATTGGCTTTCTCAGAGCTTTCTGTTAATAGTTATAAACATAATGAGACTTGAAAAAATATAGAATACATTATATTACTTATTATTTCAAAACTTCTCTCCTTGGTTTCTGAGCATACCTTTGTTGCCATTCACAAGTGTCATTTTCTCATTTTTCTGAATTGGACACCTGTTAAGGAAGAACACAATCAAATCCTCATTCTTTCTTCAAGTAGGATGCATTAGTCCAGAGTTGTGCCGAGTACTGTTCCAGTTATCTAATTTGTGCTTGCTGGAGGAATCTCAGCACTTATAATCAGCATAGAATTTTGTCAGAGTAACCAACTTGCCAGAAACTCCCTGGTAACTGCTGTTTTTAGTAATAAGAGAAATTAATAACTAGAATCGGTCAACTGACAGGTCCATTCTTACTTAAGACAGTAACATCCTTCTGCTTTTGAAATATTTTACATTTAAAAGGAAGGCTTATTCAAGGCAAGCACATTCCCCACAGATCAAACTTGGCAGGTCATAGAGGAAGAAAACTTTGCTGTGGATCTGTGAGAGATTATGACTTTGTGCAATTGCCTGGTGATGAGTGTCTTTATAGTTAACTTATTTTGAAAGCTACAGAAAATCATACTAGAGTATGTTTTATGCCTTAAGAATAAATTTTCAAAATATAATGAAGTAACATATGGTCTTCTTTCTCTGTTGCATTAGCTTCTCAATTATGTCTTCCTAATCCAGAAATTAGATTTGTCCATGAATCCAATATAGTGTTAAAAGCAAAGATTACTCTAATGCTTTTGGTATCTTTGCCACTGACTGTGGCTCTTCACTCAGTTTCCTGCTGCAGAGTTTCAAGCTATGAACAGTGCAAAGAAGATATGGCACACTTGGCCTCACATTAATGCTATTTTCTTTCTTTCATAGGCAGACCTACAGCTGCTAAAAATGTCTCAAATTTTATTCTCAATATTATATGTGATATGGTTAAGAATTTGAGACAGTTATAAATAAAGCCAAGTTCTTGCTTTTGATATGTCATATTGGATCATCTATCTGGATAAGCTTAGTGGATTTATGCATTAGTCATATTATTCCTGAAAAGGGCTCTCAACAAATGTGATGAAGTAGAGGTGCTGATCTCCTGGTCACCTCAGATAGCATGCAATTCTGACAGCATTTTGCAGTTTTCCCTGTAAAATTCATCTCAGACTTCAAGTATCTAATATTATCAGATGATACATCTGTGGTATTTTGAATTTTTTAAAAACTGTAATTGTGAGAGCAACAGCAGAAATGGTATAGTCTCTGCATTAGCTTGTCTGTTCATGCTGTGGTTTTCTGACTCTCAATTTTTTTCTTCTTTTACAAATAGTCAATCTCTTCAGTTTATGATCTCTGTAATTTATTTTCTTACTTTATTTAGCTTTGAAAAGTGAAAAAATTACAGATACTTCACTAAGTAACCTTAGATGTCAAGTTAGATTCAGTAACTATAAACCCCAGGAAGTTAAGTTATAGGGATGATCAGACATTAGTGCTAAACTTAATCTTCCCAGAATATAGGTATATCAGTCTGGAAGTTTGTAAAGTCAAATACTTCTCTGACCAAAGTGTCAATTCAAAGGCCACTAAAGACAGTTGTAAAGAACTAAAACTAGGACTGAGTAAGCTACAAAACATAAGAAATATGTAAAATATTGTATATGGTTTAGGTCCTTAAAAATTGGTGATTTAATTTTACTCAAAATAATGTAAAGGATATTATGGTAAATACCTTCGGAGACTAGAACAAACTCTTTAATCTATCAATAAATCTACCTATCCATCTATCTATCTATATCTATTCATCTACGTAGGTAATTTCATCCTGTTTGTATTCAAAATTATACAAAACTGATAGAAACTAGGAATCTTGGAATAAAACTTGTGAGAAAAATGAATATAAGACAATAATTATTGCTGGGTATGTTCCCATGTAAAAAATGATGTAATTAAATTAAACGCTAATATGCCATGAGTATAAATAAGTCCATAAACTATTAATGTAGAAATCTAACTAGAAATTAATAGTCCATGTTTGATACATATCAGTGTACTAAATTTAAAAGAATAACATTATGCATTCCAGTCAAACTTGATAACAAATAATTGAGTATAGTTGAGAATAGAATGTTTATTGGTAGCCATTGGGTAAATACTGCTGTATTCAAAGTTAAAGAATGGTAGAAGGCATGATGTGAACGAATTGGAATCTGAATAAAACTGTATTTTTAAAGTGATGAAACATGCCAGGAATTTCAAAAGTAAGTATCTAGTAGTCATGGTAATTTTAAAAATATTATTCTCCACTTAGAGTCATGTTCAACACATTTGTTTGCAATTGTTTGACTCACACTCATGAATTTCTCTAAAATGTTTTTCTCAACTGAGAAAAACATCTTCAGTTCTTTATCCAGAAAGGACATGTAAGGATTTCATAAATGTGGAAACAAACACAAGAAATAATGTTCATAACACTATTAGCAATGTTTAACTAAATGCCTGCATTTTCGCTATTAATAGAAGATATTGCTGAACATTATTTTTCTATGGCATTTTACTTGGAAAATTAACCCTATAACGCAGATGCGTGTGAATAGCTATATGTAAGAATGAATTACTTTTATATACATTTATATTGTATTTATCTAAAAATCACATTATATGGTTGAACTACAAAATCCAAAATTCTGCCATAGCAAACATTCTTTACACTTTAAGTGTATAATAATTTACCACATGGACCATTGTATTTCTGTCTCATGCAACTTCTATACCTAAAGTATGTTCTCTATTGCTATTGTGAAATTTCTTTCTGAACCTTCTCATTTTATTCTATGAAACAAACGCTATTAATACATACCTTTAACACCAGCTGTCATTCAACATCATTGTTATAGGCTTTAGAAAAATTATAGTCATTTTTCTGCCACAAGATAATGAATCAAAACACTTTCCTTCTAAGTCTACCTGAACCTGTGGTAAAAACCTCAAATGCCATTGTATTCACACTAACGTTCAGTATAGTAACAAGAATTGCTTTACATGAACTGTTGTTGCCTGGCAACATCTGGAGAAAGCAGTTGGAGGTAGTAAAAATACCAAGTAAAACATTGATAAAAGTCCTTTATTTTCAATAGTTTTTTATCATCTCACAATACCATCGAGTTTCATGATATAATTTAAAAATCTGGGGACTAAGATTTTCATTATTAAATAAAAAGAATTTTTATATGATGGAATGCAAAAATGTGCTTTTAGTTTTATTTAGATAATTTTAAAATATTAAAATAATAGAAACCTTGATCTCACAAATCAAATTCTATGAAAATGTAATTTTTCCTAATATTTGGAGACGTTAACAGTCATGATCAAGTTTATGTGTTATTACAACAAAATTAAAATGATACTGGAAATACCTTTTCAACAATAATTGAATCATTAAAACTGGAAGGCCACAAAGGAACTTAAAATGTGAATTAACTTATCTTTATTTGATCCAGTAGCACACATATGTTCACTTCAGATGATCTGTATGTTCTATCCATGATCATTCCTACAAAATTCTTTAACAGGATCTCACAATGTTTCTTGGATTGGTCTCTTAGCTCCTGATGTCAAGTCTTAGATTCTCGAGTGCTAGGTCTGCAGTTCTAAGTCATTTCATCGATCTTCACTGGTCCAATTTTGACATTTTTATATCACTAATAAAATCTCATAATACTGCACAAATGAGATTTGTTCTTGTGTATTCATCGATGTTTAGTGTATGTTTTGTATTTGTCTTAGAATCCCAGAAATTATTTAATAAAAAAGAGTGCTATGAAATATTGTGTGGTAGTGAACATTTACCAACTTATTTGTACTTCTTCCTCTTACCAGACTCTATCACTAGACTTTACTGAAATTAAGTGTGACCACATTACTAATAGTACAAACACAGCAGAGCATGCCTGTTCACACAACTCAAGGAACGCCCATAAAACCCTTTCTTCTTCAATAACAAAAATAAATGTAGAATTCACAAAATTTAAGTATAGAAGTGTGATGGAGAGTGCAGGTTTTCAATTTCCTTGCATAGTATAGTTATGCTCTAAACAGAAACATTTTCATTTACCACACCTAGCATACATTTTGATTTTTAAAACATATTTTAACAAAAATATAATTAGATCATTTCCCCCTTTCTTTCCTACCTCTAAATCACAACATAACCTTGTACATGTGTGAGTGTGTGTGTGTGTGTGTGTGTGTGTGTGTGTGTGTGGTTTCAGAGTCCACCTTTTTTCCCTGTGTCTTTCTCTCTTGTTTTTTTGTAAACCACATTAGTGGTCTCATCCCTGGACCAATTTCCCCTCTCTAAGAAGTCAGAAAGTAAATAGCTGTCTCTAGTTGTTGGTCTAAGTATTAACCTCCACAAATTGATATTAGTATTGTTCATTTTGTTTATGCTGCTGTCCTGATAGACAGAGAACCACAGCAAACTTTCTGGTTCTCCTGTTCTCATAATTTTTTACTCCCAATTTTTCCATGATTCCTGAGACTTAGTTCAAAGGCTCATCATTTCTTTGAAGCTGGACTTCCCATGCTCTATTGATTTCTGCATTATGTTTGCTTGTAGTTTCTGTGATGGTCTCCATGAGTTGTAAAACCAAGCTGCTTTGATGAGAGGGGGGATGATGTTTTTAGTAATTATGCAGATCTCATAAAGTAGCATGTCTCCTAAGATCAAGCAACTTCTTTGCCTAGATAGTTGGATAGGATTCTGGTATCAGGCACAATTTCCTTTCTGCTGAGTGTGTTTTCAGTCACATCATGATTACTACCTTACTACCAACATCAAAGTTTAACTATTACACCTTTATGACTATCATATATGATGATCACTAATATAATGTAAAGGCATCACTAGATAACAGTTTTGACTACTTCGTTCTTTTGGTAGTTTGCCGAGGGCCTTCTTATGCTATGTAAGTGCTACTATAGAAGGTTCTGTGGTTAGATTCAGCTAGGCATCATCAAAATCCTGTATCCTAAGCATATCCTCATAGAAACTTAACATCAACCTCTCTGAGGGAACTAATGATAACAGCAATAGACTACATATTTTTGTGAGTCACTTGGATAAACCTGACCAGCAATCAGAATGAGAAATTCTCATTCTCAGTGCTCACGTTCATAATAGATAATCTAAAGGTCTTATGAGGAGCATTGCCAACTCAACTGAAGTAAAATCACACACACACACACACACACACACACACACACATTACATTTGATTTTAAAGTTAAATATAAGTAATATTATTCATTGATGAATATTAACTCCTTCCCTTTTTGTATTGAATTCCCTTGAACCAGTGAACTAAAGCCAACTCCCCATTTCCTCCCATCTTATCTACTGGATCTTGGTATTCCTCTCTCAAGCCATTCCCCTTCACTGTTGCCTCTTTTTACTTCCTTTGTTTTGCAATTACTGCAGGTTATATACTTACATTTGAAGATTTGGTGCTGGGAGTCATGGCTTAGACAAGAACAATTGTTTAGGGTCTCTCATAAGAAAGGAATACTATACTAAGCCATTAATATTTCAAATGTTAATTGTATAGGAAGTTAACTTAAATTGGCTTCATTTAATGATCATCTTGATAAGGTAAACAGGAGAAATGTTGAGAGTAATGTTATTCTAAAATTATATATATATATATATGCACACTGTACAAGTATGGTGCTACACAAGGCCCATGTGCAGGCATCCAGAGAGACTGACTTGCCCCAAACATCTGTGGAGAGGAATAAAAGTTAATATTTATTGAGGTTGTATGTGGGAATAGTTTTGACCTAATTTGAGAGCTACTAAGGAAATAATGAATTCCAGCAATAAAAGTAAATGTAAATTTTGTGTTGAAATATAAATCCAGCGATCAAATAAATGCAGATTGTATGATTTGGAGAGGAGAGGGGGAATATTTGGAAATCACACATAAAATAAAATCATATAATGTAAATATATCAAGAAAAACACTCATAGATATATGTATAAAGTTGGTAAGTGATAATAAAATGGAGTAGTATATAGCAAAACAATGGTGATTCATTATTAGTACAAATGTCATTCTTGCATCAGAAGGTGGGGTTTGGCAACAAATTAAATAAGTAGTAATTTGTATGCAAAGAAATTTGAGAAAATTTGGAAAAATGAAAACACATGAAAATATCATAAGCACAATGCATATACCTACAGCTATATAGATTTTTTTATTGAAAAAAAAACAGTTTTAAAACAAACAGATTTTTATACCTCAACTAGTACTAGAAAAACCAGTTAAATTATCTTTGAAAATATTTATAATTTTATAATTTCATGTGTCTTGGGCAAAATCTGTGTATTCTCTTCTATCCTTAAGAACAATTAAATCAGATATATAACTCCCTTTTATTTAACTGGTGGCTGAAGGCAGGCAGCTGTTCTGTTTGTTTCTTACTGTCATCTCCTAGCAGGCAGAAAGGGGTATCAGTGGCCGCAGTGTTCCTTTGTTCCAGTTTTACATGCTGGAGTCACATGACTCACCTCAGCTCTACTGAGAAGCCACTTCTACCCCCTATTAAACATTTTCATTTTGTGTATGTAATTCTTCCAGGAATTTCTTAAATTAATAGTGGATTCTTGCCGTTCGTGTGGTTTACTGTATGTAGCACATAGTTTCTACTACCCCAGTACCCCTTACACCCTTCTGTCCACTATGCTTCTCATAGTGGATCATGGATCATCATAAAGCTTCAAAGCTATCTTGTCCATGGTTTTGTTTGTTTGTTCATTTTTTGTTTTAGACAAACAATGTAGACAGTCCCAGGCCATTAAGATATACATAGTAAGAGCCTGTTTCAGAAAAACAAAATACAAAAAAAGTAAACCAAAACAACAACAAACCCACTAAAATACCAACCAACCAACCAACCAACCAACCAACCAAAAAATCAATACAAAGCAAAATAGAAAAAAATTACTCAGTGACAAGATCTTACGAGAAAATAGAAACAAAGAAAAAGTAGAAGGTGAATACAGAGTCATTTAGATGTATACCCAAACGGAATTGTGATGTCCACAAGTCTCACAAGCATGAATGTTAGCTAAACAATGATGATACCAATCAACATGACAAATAGGACAGGAAAAAGCCCATGAGGTCTTAACTATATAAGAACAACTACCTGTAACTGATGAAAGCTGGCAACAGGGAGGTAGACTAACCCAGAGGAATAGGCATTATTTGGAGATGATCAGTTCTGAAAACATACATACACAAAAAGCTGCATTTAGGGATATATATATAGATATATATATATATGAATGCATAGCAATTTGTGAAAAAACAAGAGACCATGAATTTGACGGAAAGAAGGAAGGGTTATAGGAATGTTTAGATAGATGACAAAGAAGGAAGACAATATGTCAAAATTAGATTGCAATCATTAAAATGGCAAAAAAATAAGTAAATAAATAAAAATTTAAAATTTACACTTACACACACATATATACTACAAACACACATACAGAGAGAGAGAGTGTGTAGGAGGGAGAGGGAGGGAGGGAGAGGGAAGGAGAGGGAGGGAGAGGGAGAGGGATGGAGAGGGAAGGAGGGAGAGAGAGAGGGAGTGGGAGGTAATGAGGGAGGGAGGGAGGGAGGGAGGGAGGGAGAGAGAGAGAGAGAGAGAGAGAGAGAGAGAGAGAGAGAGAGAGAGAGAGAAGATCCTTGTAATGGAGGAAAGAAAATTTTGGATGAGATGGAATGATTGTGGACTTTATCAAAATACTTTTTGGTATAGTCCTCTATCAATAAAACAAATGAGGCCAAGGAAGGATGGAAGGATGTCTGGATGTCCTCCGAGGAAAGAATCACATTACCATTGACAGTTTTTTCTCTTTCTTATCTTAACCCTTTTAATTTTTATGACTGCAGGTTTTCCTCTCTCTGCCGGTCTCAATTTACCTCATATAATATAAATGATTAAATGATAAAATACAGCAAGAACACTGGGGAATAGAGTTAAATGTGTCTGTCCATCTAGGAGATTAGTTCCCATAGATGTCTTAATTTTGTAAATTGATCCTAATCTTGAGCTTTGAAGTATACTTTGACAAGCTGTGAAGTGCTAAAAGTGAAAATTATTGAAAACTATATGTACATAACCTATTTATTTCATAATATATTTTACAGTTATCAAAGCAATTCCAATATAAGACAAAAACAGGAATTTTTACTGTTTGTCATTTGAAATTTTACCTTATGATATGCTTTAAATATTTGTCATTTATATATAAATACTATTCAATCAATAGTAAAAACTGTTGGTAAATGAAATTATGTCAATATAAATGGTATATTAATAATGTTATGTCTAATATCATATTGCATCTGAACAAATAGCATGAAAATATGCTATATTATTGAAAATCATTGTTACAAAGGATTAAGATATGGTTTAGTTGTTAACTATATATGTTATATTTAAAATCTGCAGGATATTTATAGTATATTCACTCTATATGGCAAGTTGCTCTGATAATGCCATGTTACGGAACTGCTAATGTTTCTCTCATGCAGAGACTCTAAGGACTAACATATGTCTTAATTTAGAAACCAAGCAGAATCCTATTTAAAACTGCTGGTTCTGAAGGAAAGAGTTCTCAGGTGTTGGTTTGTCACATTTCTGGGAGCAATGCCAGGCTCCTCGAATATCAGCATTCTTAAAACTTATGCCCTCTTTTTATAATTGTTCCTGTAAAAAATGCACATCTGGAGATTGAGGCAGGAGCGGCAGCGGCAGCAGAAACAACAGCAGTGGCTGGTCCAGAGGAAGGGCCATCAGCAGTAGAAGCAAGCTGACAGAGACTAGGCAGACCCTGCGCCCACGACCACTGGCCATCACTGGCCAGCCGGGCTGCAAGCAGGGGAGGATTTATGGCACCTTTCACCACACAGAAGCCACATCAGAACTCTGTCACACAGAAGCCACATCTTCCTGCCAGTCAGTTACAAGGCCTCCATATTGGTTCTTGGACGCCAGAGATCAGACAGACTGAGGTACGCAAATACAAACTGAGACCAACATCATGGGTCTAAGCCCGGAGAGCATTGGCCTGCACCCAGGCACTGAGCTGGTCGGGGGGGGGGCACCAGTGTGCAAACCCGGCCAGGAGGTTGTTTGCCCGGGTCTGCGTGTGCACCCCCCACCATTTTGCCTCCAGGAAGCCAGAGAGTCCTAGCAGGCAAAACCAAACTGGCTAACAGGCAAAGCCCGAGGCGGACATAGCAGGGGGTCTCAGACGGTCAGGCCCTGGACCGCCCCCAGGCCCTGGGCTACTCGGTGGGCCATCTGTGTGCCAACCCAGCCAAGAGGTTGTTAGACCAGCAGACTCTCCAGGCACTCTCAGGGAGCGCCTGACAGACCCAATTAACACTCACAGCTGAGGGGAACTTTGCTCAGACATTGGCCTATCAGGCTTTTGCCTAGACTCAGGGCCTGAGAAGCAAGGCTAGCCTTGTGTGCACTCTGGCCAGCAGAGTGATCAGCAGGCAGAAAAGGTCCCCCAGCATACACCCTCAGCACTCCCTGAAGGAGCAAACGGGCACCATCTGGGGCAAAACACACTAGGGCTGCAGAAGCACCCAAGAGGAGGACCGCACATCAGCAATCTGCAACAGGGGAAACCCTGCCATCCAGTGTTGCATAAATAGCCCTAGAGTCTCTCAGGAGGCTGAAAAACCAGCCAGAGACAAGACCAACTAGCTCCAGAGAACAAGATGGCAAAGGGCAAACAGGGGCCATAGATGCAAATATCAACAACAGAATACAAGAGATAGAAGAAAGAATCTCAGATGCTGAAGATACCATAGAAACCATTGACTTCAACTGTCAAAGAGAATGCAAAATGCAAAAAGCTGGTATCCCAGAACATCCATGAAATCCAGGATACAATGAGAAGACCAAACCTAAGGATTATAGGTATAGATGAGAGTGAAGATTTACAACAGAAAGGGCCAGCAAATATCTTCAATAAAATTATGGAAGAAAACTTTCCTAACTTAAAGAGAGAGATGCCTATGAATATACAAGAAGCCTACAGAACTCCAAACAGACTGCACCTGAGCAGAAATACCTCCCGTCACATAATAATCAAAACCCCAAATGTACTAAACAAAGAATATTAAAGGCAGTAAGAGAAAAAGGCCAAGTAACATATAAAGGAAGAACTATCAGAATCACACCAGACTTCTCACCATAGACCATGAAAGCTAGATGATTCTGGGCAGATCTCATGCAGACTCTAAGAGAATACAAATGTCAGCCAAGACTACTATACCCAGCAAAACTCTCATTCACCATAGATGGAGAAACCAAGATATTCCATGACAAAACCAAATTTACACAATATCTTTCCACAAACCCAGCTCTGCAAAGAATAATAGGAGGAAAACTCCAATACAAGGAGGGAAACTACACCCTGGAAAAAGCAAGATAGTTACCTTCTTTCATCAAACCCAAAAGAAGATAACCACTCAAATATAAAAAGAACATCAAAAATGACAGGAAGTAATAATCACTATTCCTTAATATCTCTTAATATCAATGGTCTCAATTCTCCAATAAAAAGACATAGACTAACAGACTTGATAAGGAAACAGGACCCTACAATTTGTTGCATACAGGAAACACACCTCAGTGTCAAAGATAAAAACTACCTTAGAGTAAAAGGTTGGAAGACAATCTTACAAGCCAATGGTCACAGGAAACGAGCAGGAGTAGCCATTCTAATATCAGATAAGATTAACTTTCAACCTAAAGTCATCAAAAGAGACACAGAAGGACACTTCTTGATGGTCAAAGGAAAAATCCACCAAGAAGAACTTTCAATTCTGAGCATCTATGCGCCAAATGCAAGGTCACCCTCATTTGTAAAAGAAACTTTACTAAAGCTCAAAGCACACATTGCACCTAACACAATAATTGTGGGGGACTTCAACACTCCACTCTCCTCAATGGACCAATCGGGAAAACAGAAACTAAACAGGGACACAGTAAAACTAATTGAAGCTTTTGACCAATTGGATTTGACTGATATTTATAGAACATTTCACCCTAAAGCAAAAGAATATCCCTTTTTCTCAGCACCTCATGGTTCCTTCTCCAAAATCGACCATATAATTGGTCACAAGACAGACCACAACAAATATAAGATCAAACTAATCCCATGCCTCTTATCAGATCACTATGGAGTAAGAGTGGTTTTCAATAGCAACAAAAACAACAGAAAGCCCACATACACATGGAGGCTGAGTAATACTCAATGACACCTTGGCCAAAGAAGAAATAAGGAAAGAAATCAGACACTTTTTAGAATTTAATGAAAATGAAGGCACAACATACCCAAATCTTTGGGACACAATGAAAGCAGTGCTAAGAGGAAAACTCATAGCCCTGAGTGCCTCCAAAAACAAAATGGAGCTTACGACACACCTGAAAGTCCTGGAACAAAAAGAAGCCGATTCACCCAGGAGGAGTAGAAGACAGGAAATCATCAAACTCAGGGCTGAAATCAATCAATTGGAAACAAAGAGAACTATACAAAGAATCAATGAATCCAGGAGCTGGTTCTTTGAGAAAATGAACAAGATAGATAAACCCTTAGCCAGACTGACCAAAGGGCACAGAGAAAGTATCCAAATTAACAAACTTAGAAATGAAAAGGGGGATATAACAACAGAAACTGAGGAAATTAAAAAAATCATCAGATGCTACTACAAGAGCCTGTACTCAACACAACTGGAGAATCTGGAGGAAATGGACAATTTCCTTGACAGATACCAAATACCAAAATTAAATCAGGACCAAATAGATCATCTAAAAAGTCCCGTAACGCCAAATGAAATAGAAGGAGTCATAGAAAGTCTTCCAACCCACAAAAGCACAGGACCAAATGGTTTCAGTGCAGAATTCTATCAGACCTTCAAAGAAGACTTAACACCGATACTCTTCAAACTATTCCACAAAATAGAAACAGAAGGAAGACTACCCAATTCCTTCTACTAAGCCACAATTACGCTGATACCAAAACCACACAAAGATCCAACAAAGAAAGAGAACTTCAGGCCAATTTCCCTTATGAACATTGATGCAAAAATACACAATAAAATTCTTGCCAACCGAATCCAAGAACACATCAAAACGATCATCCAACATGATCAAGTAGGCTTTATCCCAGGAATGCAGGGTTAGTTCAATGTACGGAAATCCATCTATGCAATCCACTACATAAACAAACTCAAAGAAAAAAAACCACATGGTCATTTCATTGGATGCTGAAAAAGCATTTGACAAAATTCAGCATCCTTTCATGCTTAAAGTCTTGGAAAGAACAGGAATTCAAGGCCCATACCTAAACATAGTAAAAGCAATATACAGCAAACCGGTAGCCAGCATCAAACTAAATGGAGAGAAACTTGAAGCAATCCCACTAAAATCAGGGACTAGACAGGGCTGCCCCCTTTCTCCTTATCTTTTCAATATTGTACTTGAGGTACTAGCTCGGGCAATTCGACAACATAAGGAGGTCAAAGGGATACAAATTGGAAAGGAAGAAGTCAAACTATCATTATTTGCAGATGACATGATAGTCTACCTAAGTGACCAAAAAACTCCACTAGAGAGCTCCTACAGCTGATAAACAACTTCATCAATGTGGCAGGTTATAAAATCAACTCAAGCAAATCAGTGGCCTTCCTATACTCAAAGGATAAGCAAGCTGAGAAAGAAATTAGGGAAATAACCCCCTTCACAATAGCCACAAACAGTATAAAGTACCTTGGGGTGACTCTTACCAAACATGTGAAAGACGTGTATGACAAGAACTTCAAGACTCTGAAGAAGGAAATGGAAGAAGACCTCAAAAAATGGGAAAACCTCCCATGGTCATGGATCGGGTAGAATCAATATAATTAAAATGGCCATTTTGCCGAAAGCAATATACAGATTCAATGCAATACCCATCAAAATCTCAACTCAATTCTTCACAGAGTTAGAAAGAGCAATTATCAAATTCATCTGGAATAACAAAAAACCCAGGAGAGCTAAAACTATTCTCAGCAACATAAGAAATTCTGGGGGAATCAGTATCCCTGACCTCAAGCAATACTACAGAGCAATAGTGTTAAAAACTGCATGGTATTGGTACAGTGACAGGCAGGTGGATCAATGGAACAGGATTGAAGATCCAGAAATGAACCCACACACCTATGGCCACTTGATCCTCGATAAGAGGGCTGAAAGCATCCAATGGAAAAAAGATAGCCTTTTCAACAAATGGTTCTGGTTCAACTGGAGAAGAATGTGAATTGATCCATCCTTGTCTCCTTGTACTAAGCTCAAATCCAAATGGATCAAGGACCTCCACATAAAGCCAGACACTCTGAAGCTAATAGAAAAGAAACTGGGGAAGTCCCTTGTGAACATCGGTACAGGGAGAAATTTTCTGAACAGAACACCAATAGCGTATGCTCTAAGATCAAAAATTGACAAATGGGACCTCATAAAATTACAAAGTTTCTGTACTGCAAAGGACACCATCAAAAGGACAAATCGGCAACCAATAAATTGGGAAAAGATCTTCACCAATCCTACATCAGAAAGAGGGCCAATATCCAATATATATAAAGAACTAATGAAAACCACACAACCCTATTAAAAAATGGGGTACAGAGTTAAACAAAGAATTCTCACCTGAAGAACTTCGGATGGTGGAGAAGCATCTTAAAAAATGCTCAACTTCATTAGTCATTAGGGAAATGCAAATCAAAACAACCCTGAGATTTCACCTTACCCTAGTCAGAATGGCTAAGATTAAAAATTCAGGAGACAACAGTTGTTGGAGAGGGTGTTAAGAAATAGGAACACTCCTCCACTGCTGGTGGGGTTGCAAATGTATACAACCACTCTGGAAATCAGTCTGGCAGTTCCTCCGAAAACTGGGCACCTCACTTCCAGAAGATCCTGCTATACCACTCCTGGGCATATACCCAGAGGATTCCCCTCCATGTAATAAGGATACATTCTCTACTATGTTCATAGCAGCCCTATTTATATTTGCCAGATGCTGGAAAGAACCCAGGTATCCCTCAACAGAAGAGTGGATGCAAAAATGTGGTATATCTACACAATGGAGTACTATTCAGCCATTAGAAACAATGAATTCATGAAATTCTTAGGCAAATGAATGGAGCTAGAGAACATTATACTAAGTGAGGTAACCCAGACTCAAAAGGTGAATCATGGTATGCACTCACTAATAAGTGGATATTAACCTAGAAAATTGGAATACCCAAAACATAATCCACACATCAAATGAGGTACAAGAAGAAAGAAGGAGTGGCCTCTGGTTCTGGAAAGACTCAGTTAAGCAGTATTTGGCAAAACCAGAACGGGGAATTGAGAAGGGGTGGGTGGGAAGACAGGGGGAGAGAAGGGAGCTTATGGGACTTTTGGGGAGTGGCGGGCTTGAAAAGGGGAAATCATTTGAAATGTAAATAAAAAATACACATCCGTGTTAAATGCGATCTAACTAGACTAGACATGGTTGTGTTTTCCTGGACATGGAGAAAGTAACCAGTAACCACGCTCAAAGTTAAGCATGACTTACCATACATTTTCTTACAAATTGAACTTTTCCTGTTGTTGTAATATATGGATTTATGTCAATAATTGAAGACAGAATCAAATAATTCTCAAGTCCCAAAATTTTTGCTCCATTGTTTTTAGTCTTTAAGGAAACTAAGGAATGCAAATCTTATTGGTCAAAGTTTTATTGGAAAAACTAATATGGGTTAAAGCTATGTTTAATCTATTGAGAAAGACATCCTTGTATGTGCTCTCTCATTTTCTAGAACAACATGCATTATTAATTTTAAGTGATTGCTTTTTAAGTAACTATATGATGATTTGGTTGTAAATTATTTCCATTGAAATACATCACAGATATTTCCATCTTGAAGTATAGGGTGCGAACATAACATGGAGAAGGAGGAAGAGAAGGATGTTAATCTATCAGTTTCTGTCTTCGTTAGGATTTCTATTCTTGTAATAAAACACCATGACCAAAAGCAACTGGGGAGGAAAAGTTTATTTTGTTATCTTTCCACAACACTGCTTATCATTGAAGGAAATCAGAATAGGAACTCAAGCAGGGCAGGAAACTTGATACAGGAGCAGATTAAGAGATCATGAAGGGTGCTGCTGATTGGACTTGCTATTCCTGGCTTGGTCAGCCTGCTTTCATATAGATCCCAATATGACCAGGGATGACACCAACCATAATGTCCTGATGCCTTCCATATCAGACTCTGCCTAAGAAAATCCCCAAAAGACTTTCTTACAAACAGATCTTATGGAGGTAGTTTTCTTTATCAAATTAAAGATCCTTCCTCTCATTACTTTTTCTTTGTGTCAAGGTAACATAAAGTATCCATCAGCATTATTTCTCAAACTAGTCCATTCAAGCCACAATTTCTCTGATACCTAAACTACATAAGGACCCAAGCAAAATAAGAAGTTCAGACCAATCTTACTTATGAATATTGATGTAAAAATACTCAAAAATTTGTGGAATTAAAATCCAAAAACACATCAAAATCATCATTCACCATAAACAAGTAGGCTTCTTTCCAGAAATGCAAGGTTGCTCCATTAACATAATACACTATATAAACAAACTCAAAAAAGCACGTGATCATCTCCTTAGATGCAGAAAAAGCATTTCTCAAAACACAACTCTCCTTCATGTTAAAAGTTTTGGAGAGACCAGGCATTCAAGGCCCATACATAAACATAATAAAGGCAATTTACTGCAAACAAACAGCCAATATCAAATTAAATGATGTCATACTTGAAGCAATCCCACGAAAATTGAGACAAGAAAAAGATGCCCACTCTCTCCACATCAAAACAATATAGTACTAGCATGTTAGCTAGAACAATAAGACAACAAAAATAGTTCAAGGGGATACAAATATGCAATGAAGAAATAAAGGTATCACTATTTGCAGATGATATGATAGTATACATAAGTGACCCAAAAACTTCTACCAGAGAATTTCTTCAGCTGATAACTTCAGCAAAGTGGACAGATATAAAATTAACTCAAATAAAATAGTAGCCTTTTATAAAATGATAGATAAAATATAAAAATGATAAGCAGAATCAGAAAGAAATTAGAGAAACAATTCCCTTCACAGTAGCCACAAATAACATAAAACATATCTTAGGGTAACTAACCAAACAAGTAAAAGACTTGTATGACAATAACTTCAAGTCTCTCGAGAAAAAAATCAAAGATTTCAGAAAATGGAGAAATGGCCATCCTATCAAGGGCAATCTACAGATTCAATGTAATCCCCATAAAAATCCCAAAACAATTCCTCAAAGACATGGAAAAGTAAATTTTCAATTCATCTTGAGAGGCAAAACAAAACAAAACAAAAAACATAACAAAAACACAACACAAAAGCAAACAAACAAACAAACAAAAAACAACCAAGAGAGCAAAAAAAAAAAAAAATCCTAAGAATAAAAGAACTTCAGGGGGAATCATCATCCCTGACCTCAAGCTTTACTATATAGCAATAGTGATAAAACTGCATGGTATTAGTACCAAGACAGAAATGTTGATCAATGGAACAGAATTCAACACCCAGACATAAAACCACACACTTATGGACACTTGATCTTTGACAAAGAAGTCAAAATATACAATGGAACAAAGAAAGCATCTTCAAAAAATGGTGCTGGTCTGACTGTCAGAATGTAGAAAAATGAAAATAAACCCTTATTTGTCACCTTGCATGAAGCTCAAGTCCAAGTGGATCAAGGATCTCAGCATTAAACCAGATACACTGAATCTAATAGAAGAGAAAGTGGAAGAGAGCCTTGAACTCTTTGGCACAGAGGGAAAGTTCCTCAATAGAACTTCAATGGCTCACACTCTAGGATCAAGAATTGATAAATGGGACCTCATGGAACTGAAAATCTTCTGAAAGGCAACAGATATGATCAATAAGACAAATTGGAAACCTATATATTGGGAAAAATTCTTCACTAATGCCACACCCAATAAAGGGCTAAGATCCAATATATATTTTGAGTTAATATATATTAAACTCAAGAAGCTAACCACCAAAAACCCCAAACAACCCAACTAAAAAATGGGGTATTGAACTAAACCAAGCATTCAAAACACCGGAATTTTGGATGGCAAAGAAGCAGCTAAAGAACTGGTCAATGCCATTAGTGATTAGAGAAATGCAAATCAAAACAACCCTGAGATTCCACTTTATACCAATCAGAATGGATAAGATCAAAACCTCAGCTGATAACACGTGTTGACAAGGATGTGGAAAATGGGGAACACTCTTTCATTGTGGTGGGACTGCAAATTAGTACCACTCTGGAAATCAATCTGAAAGTTGCTCAGAAAATGGGAAACATATCTACCTGAAGACACATCAATACTGTTCTTGGGAATATACCCAAAAGATTCTCCACCATTCCACAGGGACACTTGTTCCACTGTTTTTATAGGAGCCTTATTTGTGACAGCCATAAATTGGAAACAACCTAAATGTCCCAAGACAAAAGAATGGATTCAGAAACATGTGGTTTATTTACCCAATGGAATACTACTCAGCTATTAAGAATGATGACATCCTGAGTTTTGCAGTCATTAACCTGAGTTAAGTAACTCAGACCCAAAGACATGCATGGCATGTCTTCATGTCTTCAGTAATAAGTAGATATTAGCCAACAACAACAACAACAACAACAACCAACAACAACAAAGTATATAATACCCAAGATACAGTCTACAGAACTGTAGGTCAACAAGCTGAAGGGCCCAAGTGAGGATGTCTTAGTCCTATTTGGGAGGGAGAAGAAAGCAATCATAATGGGAGAAGGACCTGGAAAGAAAAATGGACAGGGGTTGAAGAGGGGAACCAGATCTATTATTGGGAGATGAAAAAGGACTGAAGCTCCAAGGGCCAACAGAAAGAATGGAAATAGGTCACCTTGGAAGATAGGAGTTGGGGTTACCATCCAGAATGCACCAAAGATCTGGGAGGTGAGAGACTCTCAGGACTCAATGTGGGACCTTAGATGAAATGATTGAAAGTAGAGATAGGAAACTTATAGAACCCACCTAAAGCAGAAAGGCAGGACATCAGAGGGAGTAGTTGCCATCCCATAGTCAAAACTCTCACCATAATTGTTCCTGTCTTCAAGAACTGCCAGGATGGAAATGGAGAGGAGCCTGGAAAAAGAAGGTCCAGTGACAGGCCCAATATGGGATCTAGGTCAAAGAGAGGCCCTAAGGCCTGAAACTATAACTGAGCTTATGGAGAGCTTGCAAAATGGGACTTATCATGACTGTCCCCCGAAAGATTCAGCAATTATCTGAAAGAGTCAAATGCAGATATTTGCCCCCAACCAATGGACAGAAGTTGCTGACCCCTGTGGTTGAATAAGGGAAAAGCTGGAAGAATCTGAGGAGGGCAACCCTGTAGGAGGACAAGCTGTCTCAATTAGCTTGGATCCCTGAGATCTCTCAGACACTGGACTACAAACCAAGCAGCATACACTAGCTGATATGAGACCCCCAACACATATCCAGCAGAGGACTGCTGGATCTGGGTTCAATCAGAGAAGATACACCTAACGTTCAAAAGACTAGAAGACCCAGGGAGTTTAGAGGTCTGTTGGGGTAGGTGATGGGTGGTGGTGGCAACATCCTGGTGCAGATGGGAGCAGGGAGCAGATATGAGATATGGAACAGTCAGAGGGTGGACCAGGAGGGGAATAAAATCTGGAATGTATAATCAATCAATCAATCAATCAATCAATAAATAAATGTATTTAAATTTTTTTGTTTGATTTTTGTATGTACAAACAAAATAAAGCATATTGCTTAACATGAACTTATTGTTGTTCAGTTTTCCATTTTCTTTTTTTTTAAATATTTTTATTTTTTATATTCTTTGTTTACATTCCAAATGATTTCCCCTTTCCTGGATCCCCCCTCCCCATATGTCCCATAAACCGTCTTCTCTCCATCCATTCTCCAATCACCTCCCTCCTTTTTTTCTCTGTCCTTATATTCCCCTCCAATGCTAGATCAATCATTTCCAGGATCAGGACCTTCTCCATACTTCTTCATGAGAGTCATTTGTTATGAGATTTGCGCCTTGGGTATTCAGGGCTTCTGGACTAATTAATATCCACTTATCAGAGATTGCATTCCATGTGTATTCTTTTGTGACTGGGTTACCTCACTTAGGAAGGTATTTTCCAGATCAAACCATTTGCCTAAAAATTTTGTGAATTCATTGTTTCTAATTGCTGAGTCGTATTCCATTGTGTAAATATACCACATTTTCTGTATCCATTCCTCCTTTGAGGGGCATCTGGGTTCTTTCCAGCTTCTGGCTATTATAAATAAGGCTGCTATGGACATAATGGAGCATGTGTCTTTATTGCATGCTGGGGAATCCTTTGGGTATATGCCCAGGAGATGTATAGCGGGGTCCTCCAGAAGTGTCATGTCCAGTTTTCTGAGGAACAGCCAGACTGATTTCCAAAGTGGTTGTACCATCTTACAGCCCCACCAGCAGTGGAGGAGTATTGCTCTTTGTCCACATCCTTGACAACACCTGCTGTCTCCTGAGTTTTTGACCTTAGCCATTCTAACTGGTGTAAGGTGAAATCTCAGGGTTGTTTTGATTTGCATTTCCCTAATGACTAATGATGTTGAGCACTTCCTAAGGTGCCTCTCAGCCATCTGAATTTCTTCAGGTGAAAATTCTTTGTTTAGATCTGTACCCCATTTTTAATAGGGTTATTTGGTTCCCTGGAGTCTTACTTCTTGAGTTCTTTGTATATATTGGATATAGATAGATACGGATACGGATACGGATACGGATACGGATACGGATACGGATACGGATACGGATATGGATATAGATATAGATATAGATATAGATATAGATATAGATATGAGATATGGAACAGTCAGAGGGTGGACCAGGAGGGGAATAAAATCTGGAATGTAAAATAAATAAATAAATAAATAAATAAATAAATAAATAAGTGTATTTAAATTAAAAAAAATCTATCCATTAAAACAAAACATTAAATCATAGCAAAGGTTCAGCATTAGCAGTTTATTCTTTCAAATATTTATGGAAACCAAAAATTCCAAGCCTTATTATCCCTATTTTTGTTTGTGTGTTTGTTTGTAAATTGGGGGAAATAAAATAAGTTAATGCTAGGTCTAAGCTAATGATTGAGGCAACTGCATTCCTATCATGTACTTTTTATTTTCTAGATCAGTGTGTACTATGAATGTCAAGTAATTATTTTTCAAATGGCTACATCATGCCTGGGGGATAAATTAAGTGTGTTGCCATATGAAATGTATTTTTGTATTAAAGTACAAGGTTCTCTCTTCAATAACAGGATAAAAATCTCTATACAAATTGTTACCAAAATAGAATATTGTGATGAATATAAAAACGTGGCACTGACTTTGATAAAAAAAAATGCAAACGAGACCAGAAAACTAGGTGCTTTGATGAGAGTGAAAAATAAGTGTATAGAAGGCCATCATGGTCATATATGGTACTATGATATTGATGGATGGACTTATTTGTGCATTACTAAATGCAGCACTAGGTATAACTTAGTAATATACAGGTATAGTTTTACATATTTCTAAATTTGTTTATGCGTAAGTGCTTAAATGAACTGGACATTCATGTATATCAGGCACCATGTGTTCTAATTTATAATTGTGTTTTCTTTTTGACTTTCTGTTTCTGTCTCTGACTTTCTCCTTACTGTGAAATGAATTTCCATATTCGCTATTTGAAGCCATATAGTATTTGTAACATGTGATTTCAAAAGTATAGTAAGCAAAGGAAAGCCTTAAAGACAAAGATAGGAGAAAGTAAGATTGAGTTCTCACACATATAGGGTACTCACAGACTTACTTACTTAGAGAGATTTTGCTTGAAGATTTGCAGAGACTGAAGATATGTTTATGCAGAACATATCTTGATATTGATTTTCTAAGTTTCTAAAGAGTAAACATGTTAAATGGATTTAACAGAAATCTGTTTTAGCCTGTTCCATCATTCTGTACTTAATTCATATATTTATTCTATCTGTACAAACTAATCATTGATAATTACATTTCATGTATGTGCAGTAAAGTGTAAAAGGGTTAAATACATTTCCAAATTCAACTCAACTAGCATTAGATGAAGATACAATTTCAAATATAGTGTTTATATTTTTACTTAAGCACAATGATAATCAAAGTTTTTATCTGTCTCTCTCTCTCTCTCTCTCTCTCTCTCTCTCTATCTCTCTATCTACCTATCTATCATTTGTCTATCATCTATGTGCCTACCTATGTACCTATCTATTCAATGATATATATAATGTCAATATATCATTTTATATTTTAGTTATATCATATATAAATATTTTATGCAATAGATATATATTATTTCATACAACAATTATATATCCATGTCTAATATGTTTATATTATACCTATGACATATACTAGTTTTATATATATTATATTTATATATTCTATACAATATATTCTATAAATACGTTTTATCTTCCTCACCTCAAATATCAGGCCTTAAATTTTGCTTCTTTTTATTCAGAATCATGAGTTTTCTAATCATATTGGTAAGTTAAGCCTGGTAAACTACCCTTATGATCATTGTAGGAGAAGAAATTTTTTAATACCAAGATTGTTATCAAATCAACTTGAGACTCCATCATCTTTCCTTGTTCTTGAGTGAAGTCCTGAAGAATGCACCTTCAGAAAGCATTTCCCTCAAGGACTACCCTCACTAGTTTGTCACAGAGACCCCAAAATAATCTCAGAAAATATTCAACAGAAATATTTGATTTGTTCCAAATATAAATTTGGACAAACACAGTTTTGCTTATTTTTCTTCTATCCATTTTGAACACTTTCCTAAATTAACTCAGGAAAATTAAGAATACTTTCTAGATAGATAACACACTTTATATTTACTCATTATACTCTGACACAGACCTAATTTCCAAATGATCACTTATGTGTATGTGTGCATGTGTGTTCATATATGTGCATGTTCATAAATCTTTGACAAGTGAATAATGTGACCTTGATTGTTGTTGATGGTCTGATATGATGATACATCTTAAGATTCAGCTAGAGATCATTGAAGTTTCTTGAAACACCACACTGGGGAGAATACTTATTTTCTGACTCACACATGTGCTTTTAATTTTTTGTCAATGGCAGCTCAAGCTTCATTCCTGGGCATCTGCTGCTGGCCTCTGAGAAATTTAGCTCATTTCATTCTCTTGCTTGGATTTATTCTGCAGGTGCATGTCTTAAATAAAATCACAGTTTTTAAAGTGTTATCAAAGCAATCTATGTATTCATAATATTAATAGGATCAGTACAGTTAATTCAATAAAAATTTTAGAGATAAACCTTTAAGATTCCAGAAATTTATGGTCCACTTTGAAGGAACTAAAGGCATTTCACACTATCTATAAAATATGTTCTCGTTTTTACCACATTTGCCAAAGGCAAGAGCAGTAATATATATGTTTTTGCAGAAAAAATATCCTCAGGGTCATTATAAAAATGAACTTCATTTTCAGAAATATTTTTCCTCTCTTATGTGTAAAATGGCCCATGGGAATGCTATGTTGCTGTTTAAAATTATTAAAGCAATTATTTTCCCATATGGGGACTGTCTTTTGTTTGCTTTTTATAGCATTTGCTCATAATATGTTCATTTTAATCATGCATTTCATAAAATTGTAAGACCTCATTGTGGAATGGAAAGGCCGTGAAAACAGCAGAGATTTGCTTCCAAAGCTTGTCAAGGTGCTTTTAGAAAAAAAAAGGAAGGAAGGAAGGAAGGAAGGAAGGAAGGAAGGAAGGAAGGAAGGAAGGAAGGAACGAAGGAACGAAGAAACGAAGGAACGAAGGAAAAAAGGAAGGTAGGTAGGAAGAGAAATTCCTATAGCACCTAGGAGAATGTACAAATTGAAAACAAAAGACTTTTTGGCATCTTTACATTAAAATAGACATTGAGTAAACATATCCCAGTAAGACCAGGATGTCAAAATCTATGAACAGCACAATACAGGGTAGATGCATGGCTTGAGGATGCATAGAAACACGGTATAGAGTCTCCATCACAAATAATCTCCATGAATTTAAGAACAGGGTGATTTCTGTCAAGGTCTTTGTAGCATAACACTTTTAATCCTGAGGAATACTCATCATAGATTTTCTTTTCTATCCATTTTTGTCACTGACTGGACTTAGATCCCAAGAAAGCAATGTAGCAAGATCATATGTGGTATTTTCTATATACTCACCGTTTTATACTATGTTTCCCAATAAAACGTCTCTTCTGCTTAAATTACAATTATATGATATAGAAACCATTTTAGGAGAGTTGCCTCAGTGTACAAATTGAAGTTAGATACACTTTCAAGAATTACAGATACAGAGCACACATTTTAGATACAATGTTTTAAGAAACAGATATTGATTAAACAAAGATTAATTTAAGGTTGGTTAAATTAGAGTGGTTGTTATCAGGTGTATTAAATAAACCTCATGATAAAGAATATGCATGTTGTGTTCTGAATGTTCCATATAATATGGTTTGAGTCTAATGTAGAATACTAAAATATAAAAACATTAATTTTGAGTTAAAAGTAATACAAAACAGGAAATACAGTCTGAGTAATATTTTTGGAAGTGGGAAGCAGAAATGTATTGAGGTTTTGTCTATTACTTTCTATTGTAATGTTAAGTGCTGGCCTCCAGGATCTGGAGTCTACACTTAGCTCCTGTGACCCTGCCCCATGTTATTTCTGATTGGTGAATAAGGATTCCAAAAGCCAATAGCTGGAGAGAATAGACATAAGTGGGGTTTAGATTTCTAGGCTTGGCATCAGAAGAGGGCCACAAAAGGAGAAGGCATAGGAGGAAGAAGATGCAGTGGTCATAGGATAAGAGTCAAATCCATATGCAAGAAAAATATATTTAAAGTGAAAAATGTATAATGACTGTTCCTGACAGTAGAACAGAATTTTTGTTAGTAGAGTTATTATTCAAGTAGTCCTAAAATATATGTTCAAAAGAAGATATAGGAGCCTGTATAAAGAAAAGTACACTAGTATTTTTCTAAATTCACATTAGGGTAAATAAAATAATTTATTTTTCTTAGGTTTGTAACAATGTGTTTGCAGTAGTAATATCTATGCAAATGTGGTAGCTAAAGCATCTGTAAACATGAAGTAGTAGCTTTGAGTGTCATCTGAAATTGTAGATGAGGAGAAACTGTTTAAGTTACAATATCCTAGAAGCATATATTTAGATTAGTCATCACAATATTAGCTAGATACAACATAGGCTTTAGCTCTGTAGAAGTGCTGACCATTAGCTGTACAGTTAGCCATACCTGGGGCTCTGCTTTGCCCCACCACATTTCTGCATGAGAGCTTTTCATCCAACTCATGCATCATGATTCTAGGAGCCAGAGATTGATGCTTGACTGAGACATTCATACTACTAAGGAAGGAAAGGAAAGATTCCATTACTCAATTGTTACAAAGAAGTGCTAAAGCACTGGTAGTTACTCAACTTCCTTACATTATCATTGAATGCCTTTTTATTCAAGTTTCATATACAGGGAAATCCATTGTCTCCCTTAGACTAAATTTATCTCCATTTGAGAATATTCTCCAGGTAAGTTTGGCACTATCTGGGAGATTATGCCTACTCACTGCTGCCACAATTGAAAATTTTATTTTGATCATCCTATAAAAGATGATATTTAAAAGATGGTAGGTAAACTGTGATTCTTACCATATGTAATGCTTTCCATCATTAATTAGTAAAAGTAAGAATTACTAATATTGGAGTACATATTTTTCAAAGTTTTATTTAAAGATTTATTATATGTAAGTACACTGTAGCTGTCTTCAAACACTCCAGAAGAGGCCATCAGATCTCTTTATGGATGGTTGTGAGCCACCATGTGGTTGTTGGGTAATGAACTCAGTACCTTCAGAAGAGCAGTCAGTGCTCCTAACCGCTGAGCTATCTCTCCAGCCCCTGTATTACACATTTAAATATTATTCCATGTGATACTTGAGCATTGGGATTTTAGTTTTATTTTTAAGTAGATCCATTACCATAAAAGTAAAGGGCCTTTGATATCCAGCTCACCACTTGAGAATGCTGGTCATAGGAGATGGTGTGCAGTGGACTTAGCAAGAGAGAAAATGAATTGACTAAGAGACAGTTCTCTGCATTTTCTCATCTGAAAGTTTATGTATTCATCTATCATTTCAAGGATATTCACATAACCAACAGCCTGGGAAATAAATCTTCTGTTGGAGTGTAAGTTAGACTTTTTTTTTCCATGATGAGTACAATAAAGATAATAACTGCATAGGAAAATGTCTCCTTCTGAGACAGTCATAGCTTAAACCAAGCTATGACTATCAAGTGTCTTCTTTAAAAAAAAAATTGAGTTTCCTAAATTTCAGTTTCTCAACTGTGTGCACAGTACTCACCAAGGCTGCTCGATGTTGCCTGTGGGACTTATGGAGAAAGCAGTAACCACTGTAAGGATGCGTTTTAAGATGTCTAAGTGGCTGTGAGCATGAATGTACCTTCTATGTTCCAGAATTCTATGCTTAATTGTGGCATGTTTGTAGGTCAACCCATTTGCCAGGGGACAAACAAGATCAAGTCACAGGACTCTTGAGAAGTTTTCTACGTTTTTGTGGTTTGGGCTGTTAATATATCAGACTTTGCTAAACGTTCTTCTCCACAGTCCAGCTTGTGCTGAATATTTCCAGGGGTTTTAGCTTCAGTATGTCCAGGATTCCCTTGAGTTTCTACAAACCATCTTCTCTTCAACTGTTCTCATTCTAGCAGCTGTGGTTGTGAATTAACAAAGAAAAGAGCCTTTAGAGCTCAAATCCACCTCTAGTTTACAAGCCATGTTCATCCCACCACATCCATAACAATATACAGCACTTTTCATTTCTGGTATTTTTTCTGATTGATTCTTAAAATACCAGGGCCTTCATAGCAGGGGACTGATCATGCAACTTCTGAATTTAGTGAATTTTAAGGGTTCTTAGATAAAATACAAGCACTTTGTGTTCTAGTGTTTCCACAACTCACTTTTATACCCAGTTTCATTCTTTGTTTCTCTCCCTCAAGGACTCCATATAACAACTATAAAAAATATTAAAAACACATTTTTGTTTGCGTGGTGCTTGGTGTGTGTGTGTGTGTGTGTGTGTGTGTGTGTGTGTGTGTATGTGTACTATAGTGCAGTGTATGATAGTATATGATAGTATATGATGCTTGCTTGCCTGTATGGCATACATAGAAGCCACAAATTGACATTGGAATGTCCTTCTCAAAACGTCTTTGTATTTATTGAGCTAGTGCTTCTGTCTTAACTGGGAACACCATTTAGGCTAGACTAGTTTGACTTGCAAACCTCTGGGATTCACCTATCTCTATATCTAAAGGTTGGGGTTACTGGCATTTCGAGCCTTTTACATTGATGCGATGGATGGAACTCAGACCCTCATACTTGTGCAGCAAGTGATATATTTACTAAAATGTTTCTGGCACAGGAATTTTTATAAATTATGTTTAATGACTCTATTTTTTTAATTCTTATTTTTATTTACATTTTTTATTTACATTTCAAATGATTTCCCCTTTTCTGGTCCCCCACTCCCTGAGAGTCACATAAGCCCCCTTCCCTCCCCCTATTCTCCCACCCACCCCTTCCCACTTCCCTGTTTTGGTTTTGCCTTATACTGCTACACTGAGTCTTTCCAGAACCAGGGGCCACTCCTCCATTCTTCTTGTACCTCATTTGATGTATGGATTATGTTTGGGGTATTCTAGTTTTCCAGGCTAATATCCACTTATTAGTGAGTGCATACCATGATTCATCTTTTGAGTCTGGGTTACCTCACTTAGTATGATATTCTCCACCTCCATCCATTTGCCTAAGAATTTCATGAATTCATTGTTTCTAATGGCTGAATAGTACTCCATTGTGTATATATACCACATTTTTTGCATCCATTCTTCTGTTGAGGGATACCTGGGTTCTTTCCAGCTTCTGGATGTTTAATGACTCTATTGTTTCATTTTATCTAGAATCATCCAATTTGTTTCCCCCTTGGCTAAGACCAATTTGGCCTTTATACTTATGTAAGTGAATTTGATTCAAACAACATAATAGTCCATAGAAGACTCCCTCCTACAGCAAGCAAAATGAGTAGTTCATGTCAATAGAACCTAGGTAAAACATTCTAAAATTTAAAAATAAAAACACAATTTAATATCCTCCTGATGTAAAATACATACAAATTTAAAAAGAGTAATCAAAGATTGGAAAGGTAGCTCAATAAAGTAGAGTATGAACTGCTCTGGCACAGAACTTGAGTTCAATTGCCAATATCTACCCTGGCAGCTATTTCTATAACTCAAGCTTCAAAGCAACCAATGCCCCTGGCCTCTATGAACTCATGTACACATGGAAAAAGCCTATTTTCAATAAAATGAGAATATAAAATATAAATTCTGTATGGCCAATAATTCTAATTAGCAACATTAAACAATGTATATTATAAAATAATTATAAAGATATTTATTTTAACATTTAAAATCAGAATTGGGCATAGTTTCTACTCATATTATTACATCTGATCCTGACAACAATTCATGAGTTGATATTATTAGAATGCATTTTATAGAGAATGAAGATAGGACTGGTGTTTGCATATTCTTACTTATCTAAAGTCTCAGATAAAAATGTAACCCCCCCAAAATTCTAGTTTTCTAATTCCACAGCAAGTTTCTCATTGACTGAATCCTCATAATGTATTTATGTAGCTACAATGCAAGTATTTAGTGCTTTGTTGAAATTCTTTTTTCTTTTCTTTTCTTTTCTTTTCTTTTCTTTTCTTTTCTTTTCTTTTCTTTTCTTTTCTTTTCTATATTCTTTGTTTATATTCCAAATGATTTTCCCTTTCTTGGTTTCCCCTTCCCCATAAGTCCCATAAGCCCTCTTCCCTTGGCCCATTCCCCAATAAACCCCATCCCACTTCTCTGTCCTGGTAATCCCTTATGATGCTGCATCAAGAATTTCCAGGACCAGGACCCTCTCCTTCCTTCTTCTTGGGAATAATTTGATATGTGAGTTTTGTCTTGGGTATTCAGAGTTTCTGAGCTAATATCTGCATATCAGTGACTGCATTCCATGTGTGTTCTTTTGTGAATGAGTTACCTCACTTAGGATGACATTTTCCAGTTCCAACCATTTGCCTAAGAATTTCATGAATTCATTGTTTTTAACAGCTGAGTAGTACTCCATTGTGTAAATATAGCACATTTTCTATATCCATTCCTCCATTGAGGGGCATCTGGGTTCTTTCCAGCTTCTGGCTATTATAAATAAGGCCCCTATGATCATAGTGGAGAGTGTGTCCTTATTGCATGTTGGAGAATCCTCTGTGTATATGCCCAGGAGTGGTATAGCAGGGTCATCCGGAATTGTCTTGCCCAGTTTTCTGAGGAACTGCCAGACTGATTTCCAGAGTGATTTTACCAGCTTGCATTCCCATCAGCGGTGGAGGAGTGTTCCTCTTTCTCCACATCCTTGCCAACACCTGCTGTCTCCTGAGTTTTTAATCTTAGCCATTCTGACTAAGATTTAGTGAATTTTGAGATTTCAACACCCCACTCCCAGCAATGGAAAAATCATGGAAACAGAAACTAAAGAGTGTGAAATTGACAGAAGTTATGAACCAAATGGATCTAACAGATATTTATAGAACATTTCTACCTAAAGAAAAAAAATGTACCTTCTACTGAGCACTCCATGGTACCTTCTCCATAATTGATCATATAATTGGTCATAAAACAGGTCTCAACAGATGCAGGAATATTGAAATAATTCCATGCAACTTATCAGATCACCACAGTCTAAGGCTCGTCTTAATATCCAATAAAAATAATGTGGAACACACAAACACATAGAAGCTGAATGATGCTCTGCTCAGTAACTTGGTCAAGGAAGAAATAAATAAAGAAATTAAAGACTTTTTTGAATTTAATGAAAATGAAGACACATAGCAAAAATTATAGGATACAATAAAAGCAATGCTAAGAAGAAGACTCATAGCTGAAAGTGCTTCCAAAAAGAAAATGGAGAGAGCTTACACTAGCAGTTTGACAGCAAACCTGAAAGCTCTAGAACCAAAAGAAACAAATACACCCTAGAGGAGTAGATGGCAGGAAATAATCAAACTCAGGGTTGAAATCAACCAAATAGAAACAAAATGAACCACACAAGGAATCAACAAAACCAGTAGCTGGTTCTCTGAGAAAATCAACAAGATAGACAAACCCTTAGCCAGACTTACCAGAGGGCACAGAGACAGTACCTAAATTAATAAAATCAGAAATGAAAAGGGAGACATGGTAACAGAAAATGTGGAAATTAAAAAAATCATCAGATCCTTCTACAAAAGCATATACCCAACAAAATTGGAAAATCTGTACGAAATGGAAATTTTTCTAGACACATTCCAGGTGCCTAAATTTAGACAGGATTAGATAAACCATCTAAATAGTCCCATAAGTGCTGAAGAAATAAAAGCAGTCATTAATAGTCTCTGAAATAAAAAAGCTCAGGACCAGGTGGGTATAGTGGAGAATTCAATCATATCTTTAAAGATGACCTAATACTAATACTCTTCAAACTGTTTCAGAAAATAGAAACACAATGAACACTACCCAATTCATTCTATAAATCCAAAATTGTGCTTATACCTAAGCCAAACAAAGACTAAACAAGCAAAAAGAACTTCAGACCAATTTCCCTTATAAACATTGATGTAATGTTTATTACATCAATAAAATTCTTGTCAACTAAATTCAAGAATACATCAAAATGATCATTCGCCACAATCATGTAGGCTTCATTCCTGGAATATAGGGATCGATCAATATATGGATATCCACCAATGTAATCCATTACATCAACAAACTCAAAGAAAATAAAACAAAACAAAACACATGATCATTTCATTAGATTATGTAAAAATATTTAACGAAATTCAGCATCCCTTCATGTAAAAGTCTTGGAAAGATCAGGAATTCAAGGCCCATACCATAACATAGTAAAAGCAGTATATAGCAAACCAGTAGTCAACATCAAACTAAATGGACAGAAACTTGAAGCAATCCCACTAAAATCAGGGACCAGACAAGGCTGCCCACTCTCTCCCTATCTACTCAATACAGTACTTAAAGTTCCAGCTAGAGCAATTAGACAACAAAAGGAGGTCAACGGTATACAAATTGGAAAGAAGTAGTCAAAATATCACTATTTGCAGATGATATGATTGTATACTTGTGACCCCCCCAAATTCCATGAGAGAACTCCTAAAGCTGATAAACAACTTCAGCAAAGTGGCTGGATATAAAATTAACTAAAACAAATCAGTTATCTACTCAAAGGATAAGCAAGCTGAGAAAGAAATTATGGAAATAACTCCCATCACAATATTCACAAATAATATTACCTATGTTCGTGTGACTTTAACCAATCGTGGGAAAGATCTGTATTACAAGAACTTCAAGCCTTTAAAGAAAGTAATCGAAGATGATCTCGGAAGATGGAGAGATCTCACATGCTCATGGGTTGAAAGGATTAATATAATAAAAATTGCCATCTTGCTGAAAGGAATCTACAGATTCAATTCAATCCCTATCAAAATTCCAAATCAATTCTTCATAGAGCTAGAAAGCACAATCTGTAAATTCATTTGGAATAAGAAAAAACCCAGGATAGTGAAAACTATTCTTAACAACAGAAGAATTTCTGGAGGAGTCACTATCCATGACCTCATTATTTTGGCTTATAGTTCCAAAGAAACAGTCCATATTTTCAAGGGTGGAATAGTGGGAGGTGGTTAGAGGAGGAAGTTGGCTAATCACATTTATTCATATATAGGAGCCAAAGAGTGGAGAGATTGAATATAATTTCTTAAAGTCTGCTTCAAGTGAGTCTTCCTCTAGCAAGGTTCCACATCTTGAAAGTTTCATAAACTTCCAATATAGTACTATAAAATTAGACTCCAGTGTTTATATACTTAAGTCTTTGGGGGGACAGTTCTCATTCAAAATATTGCATCAACTATTGCTCTTGTTTTTGAAGATAAATATTATTTGAAGTGATTATTATTTTCTGACTTAATGTCATCACAGTTCATTGGACATTCATGTCTACATTCAGAATGTTGTTCATTGACTACATTATTCAATGCCATCTTATTTCAGTTTCTAACTCTTAGAAAAACTCAAACTGTCACATTAATGCAACCATGGAAAAGAATGAAGGGAAGTTCAAGAGAACTTTAGGCTGGCTCTTAAGGAGCCTACAACTGATGCTTCAACTTTACAATTGCAAATTGCTTATAATTTAGGTGGAGCTTGTGACTCCACTTACTTTGTTCAAGTTTATGAATAAAAGGTATATCCTAGTTTCTGTAATTTTCTTATTTATCTTTGAAGTTTAAAAGTTCACTGGGGCTAGAGAGATGGCTTAGTGGCTAAGAGTGCAGACTGCTTTTCTGAAGGTCATGAGTTCAAATCCTAGTAACCACATGATGGCTTATAATCATCCATAACGAGATCTGATACCATCTTCTGGGGTGTCTGAAGACAGCTACATTGTACTTAAATAAAATAAATAAACAAAATTTTAAATGCTCAGTGAAAAAAAACTTAAAGTATTTCCTAATTCTCAGTTGATTCATTTCTTTTCTCATAATATGAATCCAAAGCTGAACACCTCTGGCCTTGTAGAACAGGGCAAGAGAGACAAGTGTTAGTGCCTCCAAGATGAGAAGAGACAAAAAACCACAAAGAAAGTGTTGATAGAAGGTGTGTTCTGTGTGGTTCACATCAAATGATTCCAAAGCACAGATAAGAGATTTCCCAATCTACTGAGCTTCCTACTGCATTGTATATTGACTCCATATTGCTTTCTAACAGGGGTAAATAGGAACAAAAATGAAGAGTAAGAAACCTCATACCCAGGAATATGGTTAAAGCCCCTTAGCCAATAGAAAAATTAAGAATTCCAGTACAAATGATGGCTACTAGAGACTTCCCTCCTTTAACACTGTTAATCTGTGTTTATATAGAAATTTTACTGGAAACATGATTTCAAGGGCAAAAAACATTAAACTCAACTAACATTACTAGTAGCTCTTGTGTTTATCTTTTAGGTTGATAATTCCATTCATGATACCTCTAGAGCCACTTCATAATATTATATATTATGTATGTATGGAAAAACAAGTCCTGGGTTGGGCATAGGCATGTTTGGAACTTTTGTATTCTAACGAAACAGGCAGTAAAATGGTAAATATTCCTAATAATATGAGAAAGCACATATAAGATTACATTTTTCACTCTGAAAGATTCCATTGGTGACTAACATTCATTGCCAATTTGTCATGACACAATCCTCCATCGCTGTTTGGAAGGGTGTTTCTAGATTGGATTCATCGAGTTGGGAAGAATGATCAGAATATAAGTCATACCATTTCTTGGATTTGTGTTATAGACTGAATAAAATGTAAAAGGAAAGTTGAACTGTAGCCTTCAGTTCAATCTGCTTTCTGGTGTGAGTGTAATGTGACCAAGATCTCAACTTCTGTTACCTTCACTTGCACCTGCATTAAAAAGGGTACAAAATAACTTTTTTTCTTAAGTTGCTATGTTGTATATTTTGTGTCAACCATGAGAAAATAATGGATTAATAATTTCTAATCATGTTTTGATAGTCCCATTGCTGGTAAATTTTATAATGAACTAGAGAGAAATATGCAGAGCAGACTATTGTAGCTTTAATTTTTCAGAGCCTATTTTTTATGCTCATTCTTAAAGGTTGTAACCTCCCTTCTAGCTCAGAACCTACCTTTTTAGAATTCTCACCTGAAGAACTTCGGATGGCAGAGAAGCATCTTAACAAATGCTCAACTTCATTAGTCATTAGGGAAATGCAAATCAAAACAACCCTGAGATTTCATCTTACACCAGTCAGAATGGCTAAGATTAAAAATTCAGGAGACAGCAGGTGTTGGAGAGGGTGTGGAGAAAGAGGAACACTTGTCCACTGCTGGTGGGGTTGCAAATTGGTACAATCACTCTGGAAATCAGTCTGGCGGTTCCTCCGAAAACGGGGCACCTCACTTCCAGAAGATCCTGCTATATCACTCCTGGGCATATACCCAGAGAATTCCCCACCATGTAATAAGGATACATGCTCTACTATGTTCATAGCAGCCCTATTTATAATTGCCAGATGCTGGAAAGAACCCAGGTATCCCTCAACAGAAGAGTGGATGCAAAAAATGTGGTATATCTACACAATGGAGTACTATTCAGCCATTAGACACAATGAATTCATGAAATTCTTAGGCAAATGGATGGAGCTAGAGAACATCATACTAAGTGAGGTAACCCAGACTCAAAAGGTGAATCATGGTATGCACTCAGTAATAAGTGGTTATTAACCTAGTAAACTGGAATACCCAAAACATAATCCCCACATCAAATGAGGTACAAGAAGAAAGGAGGAGTGGCCCCTTGTTCTGGAAAGACTCAGTGAAGCAGTATTCGGCAAAACCAGACAGGGAAGTGGGAAGGGGTGGGTGGGAGGACAGGGGGAGAGAAAGGGGCTTACGGGACTTTTAGGGAGTGGGGGGCTAGAAGAGGGGAAATCATTTGAAATGTAAATAAAAATTATATCGAATAAAAAAAAGATCTAAAAAAAAAAAAAGAAAAAGAAATGGTTCTTTGGAGCTAATCTTATCTGCAATGTCAAGAAACTAAGAGTCCAGTTCATAAGTCAGCAACTTCAGCTCAAACAGCTCCCAAATACTTCATAGTCCAGTTTGGTAGTGACAGGATGGCATCAGTAGTCACACAACCTTACAGGAATAACCAGGCCTCAGGAAAATCAGCATGAGTCAGTGGGAGGGACCAGGACCAGGGACATGAGAATATATGCTTTGAAATCAGAGCATAGAGTATTCTCCTTAAATCTTTATCTAAATAGCTGCTCAAACTTTTAAAACAAGTCTTCCTGTTCCAGAATAAGTATATGTTTAAACGTTCATTCATATACCAAATCTGAAGGTTTGTTAATAGAAAAAAAATGATGGTTTCATCTGTGATTACATTATAAATAGTTCTCATTTCTGAGTTCTTATATGATTGTACTGGATTTTTATTTCTGATGTATTAAAATATTTAATTTGATATTTCTTCTTTGGACACTGGCAGGATTATCTAGTTTTAACTTTGCAAAAGATAACTAGAAAGCATTGACAAATAAAATACCTGTTTGAAAATATCTATTTTCTAACAAGACATGTTTGCACATAATAGCAAGGAAATTACACCCAGAAGAGCAGTATGTCTTCTTTTCATGACATTTTCATAATGAAAATTTAAAAAAAGGAATTTTGAACTTGTAAAAGACTACAAAAGGTTTACAGAATTCATAGGATTCCAGGAGGAAATAGGATTCCAGGAGGAAATAAACTGGAAATTAAGGATCATGAAAGAGCTCAAAACAGATCTGTCAAATATACCCATGTATTTGGTTGAGTCTTCTAATAATTACAAATAATTATAAATTAGAGGGCAAAGTGAACTAAAGCTTGGGACAGATTCACTTTATTTATGTAATCTGCTTTTTAAGCTGGGCTCTAGCATAGCTGAGCTTTGAAAGCTGAAGCATATAAACAGAAGCTAACATATTTATAATTTTCAAATGTCTAGTTCTTTTCAAGTGTAGTATATCAAAGACTATATGAGACCTCTCTAAGAGCCCAAATTTACATATATATTTATGAAAAAAATTATTCTTATAAAAATTGGTTTGATGCTGCTAGAGAGATATCTCAGTAGAGAGAAGGCTTTGCTTTTTCTATCTGCCAGAGGACAAGGGTTCTGTTTCCAGAAATCACATGTTTACTTGTAATTGTCTTCAACTTACAATTTCAGGGGATCTGATACCTGCCTATGACCTTCCTTTGCATCATAAATAGAAGTAACATATTATAGATAAAACATCCACAAACATAAAAATAGAATAAAATTAAAAATAACTTGATTGGGGCTGGAGTGATGGCTCAGCAATTAAAAGCAAGGTTCACAATCAAAATAAGTTGCTAGATGAAGTTCAGGATAACTATTGTATATGAATAGAATATAAAACCTGATGGAGAAAGAAAAATTTAGATTTATGGTTTTATAACTAATTTTCAAATAAAAATTTTAGCAGTAATAGATATCTAATTGCAATATTTAGGTTGGGAAAAACTGACTGGATGAGTTTATCAACAACAAGAAAACCTTGGATTTCAAAAAGCCTCAGAGACGTATTCATTTGGGCATAGACCTTTAACCTCAGCACTAAGGAGGCAGAGGGAGGTGAATTTCTAAGTTTCACCCTGAGCTACAGAGTGATTTCTGGGACAGCCAGAACTACATAGAGAACACTTACCTTGAAAACAAAAAGGAATAATGGCAGTAATGAAGGATGTGAGGAAGGGAGGAAGGAAAGAAGAAAGGAAGGGCAGAAGGAAGGGAGGGAGGGAGGGAGGGAGGAAGGGAGGGAGGGAGGGAGGAAGGGAAGGAGCAAGGAAAGCAAGCACACAAACTTCTGGTTTTCCTATGAAGATTCAGGGTAAAAGGCTAGCATTAGTCTTTTACAAATACAAATGCCATTAACAGTATTTATTCTCATTATATGAAAACACTGTGAGTATTGATAAGGATGAAGTACAATATGCCAAAATACAAAGTTGAATTTTCACAGAGGCTTAGTACTTACCTGACCTAGTAAGACTATGTGACGCAGTGCATCCATGCTCTGTTATGCTAGCTGTAAGCCTCAGATCTTCCTCCATTTTCTCTGATCAGTTATGAGACATGATTTACAACCAGAGGGGTATGATATTGCCTGAGAAAACTCTCCTGTACTGAGCGAATCCCTGAGAGCACTATTGGGTATTGTGATACCTAGTCACAGCAATAGTAATGATTTTGTTAAATCAGTATAATATTCTCTAAACAATTTTAAATAGTAGAAACTTCTCATATGTGGTGGTTAGATTTCTAAGTTTTTATAATTTTTATTTTTTTCACAGTCCAGTTACTGGCCCCTCCCAGTCTGCCCTCTCAGTTCCTCATCCAATTCCTCCTTCCTGCTGTTCTCAAAAGGATGTCTTTCTGCCTGCCAGACCTCCCAACTCCCGGGGGCCTCAAGTCTCTTGAGGGTTTGGAGCTTCTCCCACTAAGGCTAGATCAGACAGTTCTCTGCTGTATATGGTCAGGGTCTTGTAACAGCTAGTGTATGCTGCATGGTTGGTGGTTCAGTGTCTGAGAAATCTCAGGGGTCCAGATTAGTTGAAACAGCTGGTCTACATATCCTCCTCAGCTTGTTTCAGCATTTCCCTAATTCAACCACAGGGGTCTCCTACTTCAGTCCAATGGTTGGCTGTAAGTACCTATATCTGTCTCAGTCGGCTGCTTGTTGGACATCTCAGGAGACAGCCATGCTATGCTCCTGTCTGTAAGCATACCACAACATCAGTAATATTCTCAGGCCTTGGAGTCTCTGCTTTAGACAGATCCCAAGTTTCGCTAGTTACTGGACTGCCTTTCCTTCACCCTCTTTTCCAATTTTGTACATCAGTTCTTTTAGACAGAAAAATTCTGGGTCAGAATTTATGACTGGGATAGCAACCCCAATTTTCCACTTGATGGATGGTCTTTCTTCCAACTGGAGATGAAATCTACAATCTCCCTACTGTTGGGCATTTCATATGAGGTCCCTCCCTTTGAGTCCTGAGAGTTTCTCACTTTCAAGGTCTCTGATACTTTCTAGATGATGCCCCCACAAGTTACTGTTGATGTGGCAATCTTCACTGAGGAATTGTATATATCAGATTAGCATGTGAACTAATTTTCTAGATTAATGATTGATGTGGCAGATTCCATGCTACTGTGGACAAATGATCCTGAGTTATATAAGAAAGTGTGATTAGAAATTTCCAAAAACAAAGCAGGAAGCAGTCCTCCTTCATGTCTCTTTTATAGACCTGCCTCTAGGATCTTGCTTCAGGTCCTCATGTGGCTTCCCTTGATGGAAGAATATAACCTGTAAGTCAAATAAAGTCTATTTTTTCATGGTATTTACCAGAGCAGCATAGGTGTACTAGATCAGATTGATACCAACAAAGTGGTGTGTTGCTGTAAAGTAACTGACTACATGATTTTTATGCCTTTGATTGGTTGGAGTTTCAAATTTTGTATTGTTACCCTAAGCACTGTTTCCCATTTCCAGAAATTTTATTTGAATTTTGAAAATATAGAATCATATTATAATATTCTCAGTAATAATGTGAGCATAATTATTACTTCAGGGATTTCATCTGTAAACGTTTAGCCTCCCCATAAAAAGCAAGACATTTATAGTTATGGGTTCTCAAAATTATTAACAAAGCGTTATAAGGAAAGTTATTATATTCTGTAGACAATTGAAACTTCAGATAAATAGAATGTAACCCATCAAAAGAAGAAAAGTAGGCACAGACTGGGAGTAAAAGTGGCTTACATGCATTATAGGTATTAAACGGGTGGTAAAAATTTTTTTCCCAATGATCTCTTAGCACAGATTTCTGATTTATATAAAACCATTAAAACTTGAAAATTACTGATTTTCAACAAACTCCTTTGGGGTTGAGATAAAAGAGAAACTTCCTCTATTGTTTTATGAAAGTATGATTTTAATAAAAGGACTTGAGAAGGAATCTTCCTGTCGAGCACCTACCAAATAACTAGAGAAAGCTTAAAGGAATGCGATCTTAAAAACTAAGGAGAATACATTTTCATCTAGTTGAATATGTTTTAGAAACTCCAGATTGGCCTTTTATCAAAATAACTTCAAACAAACTCAGCATTCAATAGAGTGATAGAATAATCCCAACTGATCATTCCTATAGGTGTAAAATACGTATTTGATAAAAGAACTGAAATTGAGCTTTTATTTATGGGTTTTGTGGATGTATGCACTTATAAAACTTATATAAATGGAAACTAATTAAGTGTGTGTGTGTGTGTGTGTGTGTGTGTGTGTGTGTGTGTGTGTGTGTGACTGGTGAACAGCCAAGTACAAGAATCTCACCACTGAGTACACATGTGTCAGGCAAGGAGGCTTTCTGCAGGATATAACAGATCTCTTACTTCTTTGTCTTATATTTTATTTTTTTCTATACAGAGAAAAGTTGAGTTTTTTCTATACAGAGAATCAAAGGACTCATAAATAGTTGTATAGGCTTAGATTTTTTAAGAACTACTTTATTTAAATATTTTAAATGCTTCAACCTCCATTCTTACCCACCAACCAAAGGTTGGGGAGAAAGCAGGTTAATAGGAAAAGGGGTTTGTGGAACTGATGAGTTGTAGTAGTTCTTTGGGTCAACTCTATCCTTGTTCTTGGGATACAAGCAGTCCAGTACAATAGCAAACCCTAAACATGAATCAGTAGGAACAGCTCTATCCATCAGAAACCACAAAGCTTTGCCAAGTCAATAGAAGTGCCAGTAATGAGCTGGAATACCACAAGAAGTTCTTTCTCATTACAGCATGAACACAAGCTAAGATGAGCAAAAAAAGTGAAGAACAGCAAAGCCCTTAACAGAATCAGAGTATAAGTGCTACCTTTTACTGTTTATGGGGTTCCATTTATACCCTTTCTAAACATCAAAGGCCTTCTCAAGTGACTACTTCAGTTAAACATCACATGCCTTCTCATGTGCTTGCTATAGCTAAACAACCTTTCATAAAACAGCTTCCATAGAGGCATCATGTAACATGTCTTGAGTTTCAATAAATAAATACATAAATAAATACATAAGTAAATGCATAAATAAACCCAGAAATTTTCCATTCATATCCCCCTTCTGCTTAAATTTTTTCTCTAACATTAACAATCTACACACAATAAAAATAATTACAAGAACCATGAAACTAGAACTTTACATCACATTTTAAATAAGGAGCTTATGTACAATTTATCAAACAACAGTTAAAAAAACCCTTATATTTCTATTGTTAAACTATACTCAAACAAAAAGCCTTAAATGTCTGTCAATATACACTAATCTATTCCAAAATAAAATATTTAGGACTAGTAGATTCTACTTTATATTTCAAATAATTTATAATTTATTGTTTTATTATTTTCCTTTTACACCTTTTTCTCCATCATTAGATAAGTGAGAAAGATAAAAGAAAAAGCAAAAATAGGAGAGAAATCCCTGACTTAAACTTTATTTTGTTTCCTCCCTGATCATAACCCATAACAAACTACCATCCTCTATGACAACCATAACACATCAAACAATCAAAACTATTCACTCTAACGTAAAGGACTGAAATGACACTCTTGTAATTGCTTCCCTCTTCACTGGGGCTAAGAATTCCTGTTTATGGTACAAGAACAATATGGTTGATCTTTTAAAAAGCTAGTTGCAGCATTTATTGTCCAGTCTCTGTGTGATCAATCATTTGGGATAGAACCTTTAAAGTTGATTTGCATGCATATTTTGGAAAAATCTGTGACTGAGACAGTTTATCTGACTAAATCACCTGGGTTATTTACTTTGTAAATGTTTTTATGTCTCAAATGATAAAAGCTTTTCCCTGGTCAGATCCAATCTTTATAAATTTTGGTGGTCACCATATTTTTTAACTCTTTTTTTTTCTGAGACAGGGTTTCTCTGTGTAGTTCTGGCTTTCCTGGAACTCACTCTGTAGACCAGGCTAGCCTCGAACTCAGAAATCCACCTGCCTCTGCCTCCCAAATGCTGGGATTACAAGGTGTGCTCCACCATGTCCGGCTTCACCATATTTTTTTTGATTCTCTGTAGATACATAAGCATAACCATGCCTCCATATGGTTAACTATTGCAGGTTTCCATTCTAATGTCAACATGTCCTTACATCATATTAGTTGGTATAGGTCCTCAGTTTCTTTTGATAATACAGTGTCTTTTAACTGCTGTTGTTGATTTTTTCACAAATATGAAGAATATTTAGAGTTAGCAAAGCATTATTTAGTCAGTCTCTCGGGTCTCTCTTTTTTTAAAGAAACATCTCTTTTAAGGGACAATTAGCTCTTTCTACCATTTTTTGTTTTGTTGAATTGTATAGTATACCAGTAAGATGTTTTATATTATATTATGCAAACAACTGTTTCATTTTATTGGATACATATGCAGGAGTATTGTCAGTCTTAATTCAGGTAGGTATTCCCATAGTTGATATTATATTCAAAAAGTATATAATTACATAACCAGCCTTTAAGAACTTAAAGCAGTTGCCAATTTAAACCCTGAGTATGTGTCAATGGTATGGTGTATATACATTTGTTTTCCAAATTCTGCAAAGTGAAAAAAAAAACATCTGTTTGCCAGATGTCATTTTTTTTTCCGTACTCATGAAGTTAAAACCAGCAGGTAACAGAGTTTGGTTGTATAGAGAACACTCTGGGCATTTTAAACATGTGGCTTGTTGTAAAGTGATAGAATATTTTTATTTAAACATTTCCTGTTAACATGTTTCTATTTTAATTTTGAGGTGTCTAAAACACTGTTCAATTTCATCATTTTTTTTTAACTAATGGACCAGGCAAATCTCTATGAGATCAAATACAAGTAATATATAACATATTATTTCTATTTCTGATGGTCTGTTGAAATTGTATAAATAACAAAGTTAATTCTGAGTTATCAGGAACAAATTCAGAAGTCACTACATACAAAACAACACTTTCTGCAAGTAAAGAATTAGGAATTATCTTACAAAATTTAGAATAATATAATAATACCATAAGGATTGCATTCAATTTTGGATTTGAACTGAGTTATGTGGACTTGTGTTCACCTTGCTTATTTTTGTTAGACTTTTAACCTGATATCTCCATTCTTATCTTGTTTGTATCAGTATAGAATATTGATTCCTCTGGAACTGGTGTTCTTACAATATGTAGAAGAATCCAATTAGTTATTTTTATAAACTGGATACATTCGCTTTTTGTATATTTGTTACTAAATTTCCCAAGTAGTTACTGCAAACTCTTTGCCAACCTTCATTGATCACCTGTAATGACATAAGCTCAACATTACTAAGATGTACTATAATTTTTTACCAGATCTGTTCCAGATAATGGATATATTTTTAGTATAACTTTTATGATTAATTCAGAAATCTTTTCTACATATGTCTTCAATTTTTACTTTGTTTGGAGGCTAAGAAAATCCATTCTATAATACCATCTTCCCTTTGTATAATGAGTCAAGTAGGAGAATGAGTTCAAGGCAAAATGAAAAATTACAATCAAGTTTAGGATTAATTTTATCCAATATGCATTTTTGTTCTGTAAGAGTTAACTTTTTTCTATTTAGCTGTTAGACATCATGGATTGTTTAAATTTGAATTTCCTTGTAAGGTTTGAAACAACTTACTTAACTCTTAATACTTGATCCAATTATAGGTTTCAGCTAGTTAATATTTTTACTTTGTTTGGAGGCTAAGAAAATCCATTCTATAATACCATCTTCCCTTTGTATAATAAGTCAAGTAGGAGAATGAGTTCAAGGCAAAATGAAAAAATACAATCAAGTTTAGGATTAATTTTATCCAATATGCATTTTTGTTCTGTAAGAGTTAACTTTTTTCTACTTAGCTGTTAGACATCATGGATTGTTTAAATTTGAATTTCCTTGTAAGGTTTGAAACAACTTACTTAACTCTTAATACTTGATCCAATTATAGGTTTCACCCAGTTAATATCCCCCATTAATTTTTAAAAATTGCTAAGAGTTTGTCATTGTTCCCTATGGATCTGTACATTTTTTGTTTGAATTTTTGACTGATTTTATAACCCAAAGCATTAAGTAAATCTACTCTTTGTATTTTTTTCTGGAGCAATCTTTATCTCCCAGTGTGGCTAAAACATCTTAATCAGAATTGGCCAACAAAATATCATCCACATAATGATAAATGATAGACTGGTCATTTATTATAAATGTATCATTTATGTTTATTATACATGATAATTTGCCTACAAATTATTTCTAAAGGTAGTTACACAAAATATTGACATAAAGTTGGACTATTTAACATTCTTCCCAGAACTTAACTTCCAATGGTACCTTGTTCTTTGACCACTGTTGTTCAGCATATATCCTGAGAAAGCAAACCTTTCCCTATTCTGCTCATGTAAGTATATTGTCAAAAAAGCAACCATTCAAGTCAATTATTACGATAGGTCCTGATCTCAGTAACAAAAAATGATGAAGGAAGTCTAGACTGCAGAGTACTAATTGATTGAATTAGTGTCTTAACTGTTCTTAAATTTGTTATCATTCTTCTTTTACCTGATTTCTTTTTTCAACAAATATAGGGGAATTCCATGTGCTAATAGGTTCTTGTATAAGTTATTTAATTGCCTGTAAATTTTCTTTTGTTATGGGCTACTTGTTCTTGCCTCACAGATCTGTTTGATAACTATCATAAGGGTAAGAAATTTGGTATGTCAACAGTGGCCTGTTTTTTAAATGTTGAGACTCAATCCCTGTGATGTCCTGTGCCTGGAGAATGGGCACAGCTTGTAAATGCTCTTGATCACCCTTATCAACACTTTCCCCCAGAGCATCTACCATGTCACCACTAACTGTTTTCATTTTCTGTCCCAAGAATTGCAGGAATATTAATTTGAGTGCCCCAATTGTTGTAAAAGATCCCCTGCCCACAAATTTATGGGTGTACCACTCACATACAGTCAAAACTTCCCTGTTTGCCGTTCTGGTCTCACACAGCTAATCTCTGGATCATCTATCATATAATCCCCAATTTCTAGATTTTTGCCATTGGAATTGCAGGAATATTAATTTGAGTATGCCATTGTTGTAGAGGTTACCTTCCCCACAAATTTATGAGTATACCACCCACATAAGGTCTCAACTTCCATGTTTACCCTTCTGGTCCTACATAGTTAATCAAATGAACACTTGATCTTATTTTTGATTATTTCCCAATTCCTACAAGCTATGTGTAAATCTTCTGAAGTGTCCAATCTGTATTCCAAGCTATTTGGGAAAATAAACTACTATCAGCTCCTCTATCCACCAAACATTCCATTTCAATACCAGTCATATGTAGCATTAAGTCTTTTATTATTTGAGGGAACATGTTTTCCACTATTCCCAAAAAACCCTGTTCTTTCTATTCCATCACTCTTTCCCTTAATGTAAGGAAACAACAACAGCTGAGAAATTCTATCCTCTACAATAATTTGCATCTCTTTTTTTACACATACCATATTTTTAATTTCTTCCTTCTTATCCCCATTTACTGTACATAAATGCACAATAAATCTGCGAGAAGTTATTACAATTTGTTCCAAGATTATTCCAAATGTCCCTGAAGTTAAAGGACCATAAAAGCTAGTGGATAACTTGTAGCTTTCACATTTTGGGGATAGTGTAAGAAGCATATATGTGGCCAAATCCATTGCTGCACCTCCTTCTGTAGCATGTATAATTTCAGGAATACTTAGTTTTGATTTTGTTACCTGCTTGGTGCCTCTTAGCTGGTCAAAGGAAAACATATCATACTGTTTGTTAAAAAAACCTTAAACTGATTGGCTTCTCTGTTCATTTACCAATGACAAGAGGTTACCTCATATGTCTCTCTTGGACATACAATCCTTAGAGCAATGTTCACCCTGTCCACAGTGGCTGCAATATTCTGGAAGCCTTTCTGTTTCATTGTAGACAAAATATTTTATTCTCATCTATCAACACCATATTCTTTTATTTATTCAATATATTCTTTATTTACATTTCAGATGACTTCCCCTTTTCTGGCTCCCCACTCCCTGAAAGCCCCATAAGCCCTCTTTCTTCCCCCTGTTCCACCATCTACCCCTTCCCACTTCCCTGTTCTGGTATTCCCCTATACTGCTGCACTGAGTCTTTCCAGAACCAGGGGCCACTCCTCCATTCTTCTTGGACATCATTTAATATGTGGATTATGTCTTGGGTATTCAAAGTTTCTAGGCTAATATCTGCTTATCAGTGAGCCCATACCATGATTGATCTTTTGAGACTGTGTTACCTCACTTAGTATGATGTTCTCAAGCTCTATCCATTTGTCTAAGAATTTCATGAATTCATTGTTTCTAATGGCTGAATAACACTCCATTGTGTAAATATACCACCTTTTTTTGTATCCATTCCTCCACTGTGGGACATCTGGGTTCTTTCCAGCTCCTGGCTACTACAAATAGGGCTGATATGAACATAGTGGAGCATGTGTCCTTATTGCTTGGTGGGGAATCCTCTGGGTATATGCCCAGGAGTGGTATAGCAGGGTTCTCCAGAAATGTCATGCCCAGATTTCTGAGGAAGTGCCAGACTGATTTCCAAAGTGGTTGTACCATCTTGCAATCCCACCAGCAGTGGAGGAGTGTTCCTCTTTCTCCATATCCTCGACAACACCTGCTGTTTCCTGTGTTTTTTACCTTAGCCATTCTGACTTGTGTGAGGTGAAATCTCAGGGTCATTTTGATTTACATTTCCCTAATGATTAATGATGTTGAACATTTCTTAAGGTGCTTCTCAGTCATCCAAAGTTCTTCATGTGAAAATTCTTTGTTTAGCTCTGTACCCCACTTTTTAATAGGGTTATTTGTTTCTCTGGGTTCTACCTTCTTGAGTTCTTTGTGTATATTAGATATTAGCCCTCTGTCGGAATTAGGGTTGGTGAAGATCCTTTCCCAATCTGTTGGTTGATGTTTTGTCCTTTTGACAGTGTCCTTTGCCTTACAGAAACTTTGTAGCTTTATGGGGTCCCATTTATCAATTCTTAATCTTAGACCATAGGCTATATTCTACAGAGTCAACAGACCTGGTATTTTGAGTTTTGAATTTTCTGGCTTTACAGTTTCTTTGGAATTGACTAAAGCATTAAGTAAAGCATTGGGCATTTTTATTCCTGGGACTTCTAGCCATGATTTGGTCCTATAATTCTGTCATGATGCTCTTGAGAGCCAATAGCAGTTTTCTTTCTTATTCAATTTGTTTTTGTTGAGGCTCCTAGTGCTTTCAGTGGTCTGATTGTTTTCATATATTCAATTTTTACATATTCAACTGCTAGGATCTCTAATCAATGACTATCTGAATTCAGGGTCAGAAATGGCTGTATTTAAAGATGAACTGAATCTTTGTAAGAAGTCAGTAAATGTTTCTGAGAAAACCTGTATTTCCTTAGTAAATCAGGTGGATTTATTTACTGGCTCTTCAACTATATCACAAGCTCTAAAAAATGCAACTCAATATTGTTTAATTGCTACATCATCAGGTAGGATTTGTTACTGGAAATCAGCCCAGTTATTTCACATTATTTTAAGAAATGGAGAATGCAAGCTATATGATATAATAGCATCTTTATAATGCTTTATATTTAGCATTTCTATTGGATGCCAAATCAACTCATTATAAGCATGACCACTATTATGAACAAATATTTGCTACAAAGACTGGGAAGGCTGAAGGTGCCTGTACAGTCCCAAACAAATTCTCTGACAGTACACTTTGCTGATCACTAACCCCTGGTCCCTGTACTTCCGCATGCTCTTCTCATGCCCTTGTCTCACAGAAATGCCCTGTGCACCTGGCAAGTAAGGTTTATGAAAGGACAGGGCAGTAATTTGCCTTCCAGACTAGTTTGCGTCCCTCTTTCATAATGTGGTATATCTAGATTTCCAACATCAAGCCCAAATCCTTCTATTCTCTCTCCAATGGCTTGTTTGATTTCCAAGCACTTCAACCTCTATCTACGAACTCTGTAAGTACATACCAACTCTCCAATGTATTCTACCAGAAGAGAATTCGGTAAACTTTCTGAGTTTTCAGCTTTCACTCCAATCTCTTCCAAAATGGTGTACATGAAGACTATGAGGCAAAACCAGAAAACTCTCTGGAAGCAAGGCAGGAGACCACCCAGTGAGAGTTGCCATTATTTTGCTGACCTCCTTAAACAACATTGCCAACCCATAAAAACCTTCTTTTTTCTCTGTTACAATATAAGTGAAGTTACCTCCTATATGTAGGCCATGTTGGGCAACACCTGCAGATTTATTTATTTTTCAATACTCACTTCACATAGGCTTCCTAAATTCTTCAAAATCATTTCTAACCTACCATCTAGAGGATGGAGAGAAAGAAGGGTAATAGGAAAAAGGTGCTGTAGACCTGAGTACTGGTAGTTATTTGCAGTGATTCAACCATTCATTGTCAGGATACTAGCAGTCCAGTTCAGTAGCAAACATGGAACATGAATCAGTAATGGCAACTGAGTTCAGGAGAAACCATAAGGTTCTGTCCTGTTGATGAAAGTGGCAATAATCAGCCAAAATACCAAAAGATGTTCTTTGTTGAGTTTCTCTTTATGAAGTAAATACTTGAGAAGAGCTATGAAAAATTAAGGCCATCAAAGTGTTGCATGGCTAACAAAGCACTACAAAGCCCAGTGAAGACTAATGGAGCACTGCATGGTGTCACAAATCAAAGGCCACCTTTCACTGTTTATGAGGTTCCATTTATACTCTTTAGAAATATCACAAGTCATCTCAAGCATCTGCTCCAGCAAAATATCAAATGCCCTCTAACATAACTTCTTTGGCAAAATATCTTCTCATGTGTCTGCTTCAGCAAAACATTCTCTTATATGACAGAACAAGAAAAACATCATATGACACAACAAAGTTTCCAAAGAAGCCAGAAATTTCCACTTTAAAGATAGAAGTAAATTACTTGAAAGGAAGACATACTAGACATGGGACTAGTGTGAAAGTCATCCAGGAATACTTGCTTAAATGTCTTGCAGAAGGAATAAAAGTTGAGCAGATATATTAGGCAACATATTGCATATTCTACCATTAATATAAAAACTAGCATTGCTAAATCAACAACCATATTTGGACTATGCATACTATACTTCTTGCCAGGATGAAAATAGTTAAGATTGTTAAGAGAAAGCTAAGATAAAATAGAATCATAACATTCTGTGTATGTATATAAAACTTTAAAAAAATCACAAAATATATGAAGTAATAGGTAAAGGTATATAAGATAAAAGGAAATAAAAAGTCAATATTCCTCTACTTTATGTTCTGGTATAACAAATATTAAGAACATATTGCTTGCTAATTATACTTATTCAACAATTTTTCTTAGCAACTATGGATATAATATTCACAGTCCTTTGACAGATGAACTGAAATCACATTTTTCAATTGAAGATTCAATAATTCAACAATTCAAATGTTATTTATTTAATCAAAATAAATGCTTTTATCAATTATATTTTAAAGCAATTATTAGACATGAGCAAGTTATATTCAAATTATGGTAAATTATTAAATTAATATTGAACATTAACCATAATCAAAAATGAGATAACTGTAGTCTTTTCATATCAGGATTATAATTATAAATTAAAATGTTTGGGAATGCACTGTGACCACTCCCATTTTTTGTAAGTTGACAGTGTTAAAAATTACTTGTTAATGAGTGTGGAAACCAATGCCTGTGATTACAAAATACAAATTAAGAGGTTATTATAATTGGTAAGAATAAGCATCCATAAATAATCAAAGAATGGGTCCTTAAATTCTAAACTTTAAAATGTATGTTAGAAAAAAATTAATCATAAGGTTAGAGTACATACAACTTATGTAGAGATAAAAAATTCTTAAGGTTAATTGGAACCAAATATTTACTTAACAATGTAAGGAAAAATATAATTTGAACAAGACAGTAAAGAAATCGGTGAAGATGGAAAATGTACAAATTAGCATTTGTGTAATTCAGGTAGATAGAAAACTAGAGCCCTTCTTAGCTGCTTTTGACTATATGTTAAAAAATAGACAGAACATGTCCTGTTTTCCCTGGCTTGGCAAGACATCTCCAATTGTTTATAACATAAAGTCTGTTTCCACAGAGAAAAAAAAGGAAGTCTTTTGCCAGAGAAATCTGAAAGATTAAATATGCTGACAGACAAGTATGTTTAAAATCACTCATTTTTCCTAAATTAGAAGTAATTTGTATTGTTTAATCTAATAATCTTACTGTTCAATTTACCATCACATGTACATTAAAGTCTATTAAAATAGCATATCAAATATATAAGTAATTTACAATGTAACAACCTAAGAAATATGATTATTAATACATTATTTGATACAGAAAGGACTAGAAATATTAGATATAAACTGAGATATTTCTCAATATTTGATGAACATATATGATCATGTAGTCACTGCTAATAGTATTAAGTATTAAGATATATATTGTAAGTTTCAATTAACTTGACCTATTTCTCTTAAAATATTATGTGAAATAATTATACATCTCATTATGATTTCTTCCATATGAATTTTTATCTTCATTTAAAAAACTAAGACACAGTCAAAGTTTCAGAAAAAATATGCCAGTATTTTGCTTAATGAAATTTGTATCACTCATCTTAAAGTATCTCTCTTTTAGCATTAGATTTATCATGAAAAGTATAAATGATAGGTAATGTTTTGAGAGATCCTCTAAATCCTTTGTAAAGAATACATTCTTTTTACTTAGATATCTAATAAAGAAGATTTAACTTACATAATCAAATACTTTGGAAATCAATTTGGTGATTTTTCAGAAAACCTCAATTGGAATTGTTCATCCTGAAGATCTATCTCCTGGACATACACCCAAAAGGAGTATGGATGGATATGAAGTTGAATGGAGATCTATAACTGGTGGGGGTAGAAAGGTTGGGAGCATTTTGAGAAAGTACCAGAGACTTGCGATAGAGGAAGTGCCCAATAATCATTGGGGTGACCTTATCTGTGATCCACAGAATTGGGGATATGGAACTTGAAGAGGCTTCCTTCTATATCCAGTTAGGGACATTAAATTACCCACAAAATTTTTGACCCAAAATGTATCCTCTTTACAAGAAATGTAGGGAAAGGATAAAGAGAGATAGAGGCAACATCCAAACAATAATTATCTCAATTAGAGATCCATCCCATGAACAAGTACCAATCCCTGAGTATTTTGATCCACTTTCCAATAAGGATCAAAGTATATACACTTTGGTGCTCCTTCTTCTTGAGCTTCATGTGAATTGTGAGTTGTATTTGGGTATTCCAAGCTTTTGTGCTAATATCCATTTATCAGGAAGCGCATACCATGTGTGTTCTTTTGTGATTGGTTACCTCACTCAGGATATTTCCTAGCTCCATTCATTTGCCTACGAATTTCATAAATTCATTGTTTTTAATAGCTGAGTAATACTCCAGTGTGTAAATATACCACATTTTCTGTATCCATTCTTCTCTTGAGGGACATCTGCATTTTTCCAGATTCTGGCTATTATAAAAAAGGCTGCTATGAACATAGTGGAGCATATGTCCTTATTGCATGCCAGGGACTCCTCTGGATATATGCCCAGGAGTGCTAGCTGGGTCCTCAAGTAGTGCTATGTCCCGTTTTCTGAGGAACTTCCAAACTGATTTCAAGAGTGGTTTTATCAGCTTACAATCATGCCAACAAAGGAGAAGTGTTCTTCTTTCTTCACATCCTCTCCAGCATTTGCTTTCCCTTGAGTTTTTTTTCCTTGGCCATTCAGACTGGTGTGTGGTGGAATCTCAGGGTTGTTTTCATTTGAATTTCCCTGATGATTAATGATGAAATGGACAATTTTCTAGACAGATATTAGGTACCAAATTAAATCAGCATCAGATAAAGGATCTAAACAATCCCAAAACCCTTAAAGAAGTAGAAGCAGTCATTAATAGTTTTCCAACTAAAAAAATCCCAGGACCAGATGGGTTTGTACTGGCTAGTTTTGTGTGTCAACTTTACACAGGCTGGAGCTATCACAGAGAAAGGAGCTTCAGTTGGGGAAGTGCCTCCATGAGATCCAGCTGTGGGGAATTTTCTCAATTAGTGATCAAGTGGTGAGGGCCCCTTGTGGGTGGTTCCACCTTTGGGCTGGTGCTCTTGGGTTCTATAAGAGAGCAGACTGAGCAAGCCAGGGGAAGCAAGCCAGTAAGAAACATCCCTCCATGGCCTCTGCATCAGCTCCTGCTTCCTGACCTGCTTGAGTTCCAGTCCTGACTTCCTTTAGTGATGAACTGCGACATGGAATTGTAAGCTCAATAAACCCTTTCCTCCCCAACTTGCTTCTTGGTCATGATGTTTGTGCAGGAATAGAAACCCTGACTAAGACAAATTGGTACCAGCATAGTGGGGTATTCCTGTGACAACCTGACCATGTTTTGGGGATGATTGTGGAAGGACTTTGGAACTTTGAGCTAGAAAAGCTGTGGAAAGTTCTGTAAGAGCTTGGAAGACAATGTTACGAACAGTGCAGAAGATGGAGGCCTGGCTTGTGAAATTTCAGAGGGAAGATTGAAGACTCTTACAGTGGTCATGTTTTGATTGTGAAGAATCTGTGGTTTTGGTTAGCTGGGGCTGAAGAATCAGCTGTGAGTAACAAGATACCAGAACCACTAAAGCAAACCTTTGTGTTACTGGGACTATCGATGCTGGTTAGCTGGAGCTAAGAAGTTAGAGGTGATTAAGAAGAGACCAGCATCACTGAGGTGAAATCTTCTGGGAGGTGTTTTCTGAGAGCACAGAGAGTGCGTTCCAGAGTTAGCCACAGTTGTATTTTGTGCTGTGGCTGGACTTGGTACTGTGTAAGAGTCACCCAGATGGTACTGATTTTGAAGGCATGAAAGGGTCATGAGGAGCAGCTGAGGCTCTTGGCACAGTGAGAGGCCATGGAATGCCATTGGTGAAGGTGTAGCCTCAGTTGCAATTAATGGCCTAGGATTTGAAGAGGTCATGCATAGGAGTAGAGGCTTGTCACCATGAAGAGAGCCTATGAGAGGTTATTGGGGAAGCCTAATTACAGTGGAAAATAGCAGCATTTTGGAGATGCCAGTACCATGTGATGACCACCAAGAACAGCAGCAGCTGGAGCCTAGAAGACAAGCTGTGTGCTACAAAGGGCAGGATGGAAGAAGTGACCGAGGCCCTTGGAGGAGCCCAGAAGATTCTGAGTTGGATCCCAGACATTAGACTTTTGGAGTTTGAGTTTTGCTTTCGGTTGTGACTGTGCCCTGAAATGTTTTCCTCTTGAAGGAAGAAAGTATTTTAGTGTTGCCCACAGTTAAAAGACTGAACTTTTAAAAGACTTTGAATTTTAAAGATATTGGATATTTTAAGGTGATTGAACTTTTAATATGTAAAGACTGTGGGACTTTTAAAGTAATTTAGATCTTGGGGATGAATAAGAAAGTAAGGGTTGAGGTTTAATAGTGATGTGTTTGTGTGTCAAGTTGACCAGGGGTCAATTGTACTGGCTAGTTTTGTGTGTCAACTTACACAGGCTGGAGCTATCACAGAGAAAGGAGCTTCAGTTGGGGAAGTGCCTCCATGAGATCCAGCTGTGGGGAATTTTCTCAATTAGTACTCAAGTGGTGAGGGCCCCTTGTGGGTGGTTCCACCTTTGGGCTGGTGCTCTTGGGTTCTATAAGAGAGTAGGCTGAGCAAGCCAGGGGCAGCAAGCCAGTAAGAAACATCCCTCCATGGCCTCTGCATCAGCTCCTGCTTCCTGACGTGCTTGAGTTCCAGTCCTGACTTCCTTTAGTGATGAAATGTGACATGGAAGTGTAAGCTCAATAAACCCTTTCCTCCCCAACTTGCTTCTGGGTCATGATGTTTGTGCAGGAATAGAAACCCTGACTAAGACAGGGTTTATGCAGAGTTCTGTCAGACCTTCAAAGAAGACTTAACCCCAATACTCTTCAAACTATTCCACAAAATAGAAACAGAAGGAACATTACCCAATTTGTTTTATGAAGTCACAATTACTCTGATACCTAAACCACACAAAGACCCAACAAAGAAAGAGAAGTTTTGACCAATTTCCCTTATAAATATTCTTGCAAAAATACTCAATAAAATTCTTGCCAACTGAATCTAATAACACATCAAAACCATGATGATCCACCATGATCAAGTAGATTTCATCCCAGGGATGCAGGAATGATTCAATATATGTAAATCCATAAATTTAATCCACTATATAAACAAACTCAAAAGCAAAAAACAACATCAAAATAAACAAACAAAAAACCCACATGATCAGATGCTGAGAAAGCATTTGACAAAATCCAACACCTCTTCATGATAAAATTCTTGGAAAGATAAGGAATTCAAGTCCCATACCTAAACATAGTAAAAGCCATGTGCAGCAAACCAGTAGCCAACATCAAACTAAATGGAGAGAAACTTGAAGCAAACCCACTGAAATCAGGGACTAGACAAGGCTGTCCACTCTCTCAATATTTGTTCAATATAGTGCTCAAAATCCTATCTAGAGCAGTTAGACAACAAAAGGAGGTCAAAGGATTCAAACTGTAAAAGAATAAATAAGTCAAAGTACCACTATTTGCACATGATATGATAGTATACTTTAGTGACCCCAAAAATTCCTAGAGAATTCTTAAACATGATAAACAACTTCAGCAAAGTGACTGGATATAAAATTAACTCAAAGAAATGAATTACCTTCTTATACTCAAAGGATGAAGAGGCTGAGAAAGAAATTATGAAAATGACACCCTTTACAATAGCCACAAATAATATAAAATACCTTGGTGTGACTGTAACCAAGCAAGTGAAAGATCTGTATGACAACAACTTCAAGTCTCTGAAGAAAGAAATTGAAGAAGATCTCAGAAGATGGAAAGGTTTGCCATACTCATATATTGCCATGGCTAAAACAGTAAAAAATGATCATCTTCCCTAAAGCAATCAACAGATACAATTCAATCCCCATCAAAATTCCAACTCAATTCTTCATAGAGTTAGAAACAGCAATTTCCAAATTTTTCTGGAATAACAAAAACCCTTGGATAGCAAAAACTATTCTCAACAATAAAAAAAATACTTCTGGAGGAATCACCATCCCTGAGCTTAAGCTCTATTACAGAACATTAGTGATAAAGACTGTATGGTATTGGTACAGAGAGAGGCAGGAACATCAATGAACTAGAATTGAAGAGCCAAAAATGAACCTGTACAACTTTGGTGACTTGATCTTTGACAAAGGAGCTAAACCGATCCAGTGGAAAAAACAGCATTTTAAACAAATGGTGCTGAGTCTACTGGCAGTCACCATGTAGAAGGATTGCAACTTAATCCATTCTTCTCTCCCTGTACAAAGCTCAAGTCCAATTGGATAAAGGACCTCCACATTAAATGAGATACAGTGAATCTAACAGAAAAGAAAGTGGGGAAGAACCGGGAGCACATGGCCACAAGGGAAAATTTCCTGAATAGAACCCTTGACACATATTTAGAAAATGTGCAGCTTCGCTTTCATGATGGTTCTGATCAACTGGAATGGGGGCTATCCTAAATGCAATTGTATGTCTGTTGTATATGTTTTTCTAGATGGGCTGCCTTTCTGGACTCAGTGGAAGAGGATGCAATTATCCCCCAAGAGAGTTGATGTACCAGGGTGGGTGAATATCCCAGGTAGCCTCCACCCTTTTAAAGTAGAGGGGGAAGAGTGATGAGAGGAAGGATTGTAGGAGGGAGTAACTGGTAGGGGCAGTGATGGGAATGTAATGTTAATAAAGAAAAATAAAGAAATTAAGTTTAAAAAGAATCAACAATACTCTGTTAATGAAGCAATGTGGTAGTGATCATTTGAGATAGGGTTTTTTCACTCAGAATAATTTCTCTGAGATCTGTCAGATTTTTAAAATTATTTCTTTGTTTGTAATACTGTGTAGTATTTCATGACATAGATATCCCATATATTTAATTGTATTTTAATTATTTCCTATGTAATGTAATTACAAATGAAACAAATGAGAATATTTATGCATAGTAAAAGAAGATAAAGTTCATAGCAGAAGAGATAGTTCAGTTGTTAAGACCACTTGCTACTCTTGTATGAATATATCTTCAGTTCACAGAATTGAATTGTGGAATTGTAATAGTCCTAAATTCCAGTTCCATGTGATCTTAAACACTCATTTGTACTTTGTGGTCACCAGAAAAACACAGAATACACATATATGCATGAATGTAGAATACTCATATGAAGAAAATATAAATATATAATAAATAAACCTTTTAAAAACAATGAAAATCATGGACATAGTTGTTCTAAATTAAAATGGTTAAAATTAAAATTCATGATCATAGTAATATTAAAGAATAAATTTAGTCCTTGTTTTCTCAATATGTTGTCTTAAGGAACATTATTGAAATGAATATATAAATACATAAAATAAAAATGATATATTATAGCAAACAAAAAATATACTACAATAATAATAGTATTAAGTGTGCAGTTCATGTTAACTTATATATATTTTACTAAAGAAGAGAACAATAATTTTTAGTTTATATTCTGTATTATTTATTTAGATGTTTCCATTACTAAATAAAATGATTCTTTAGAATATATAAATGTTTCTAATTAATTTTAAAAAGAAACATTTCAAGACAATGTAAGTTAATAAGAAAAATTAAAAATCTCATAAAATATGTTTTTTGAAAACTTCATATGTGCATACTGTATTTATGAATGTGTTTTTTTGGTGTCCAGATCTAACACTCTCTACATTTTCCCTTGAGATATATTCTCAGACTGAAAGTGTTAATAGTTTGATGAATGTGGCTACCACCTACTATGGGACAACATATAGTAGGATTACATGTACTCTTTCTAATTGAGGTACAACCAGGAAGTTCAGTAAGTGAAAAGGGATACAATGGCAGGCAGCAGAGAATAGAGACAGCCTCTTCTCCAGTTGTTAAGGAACCCACATAAAGACCAAGCTCCACATTTGCTTTGAATGCCTCTTCTTCTATGAAGAAAAGAGAATGGGGACAGAGGAGTAAAGGATTTGTAACGGTGTAAGTGGGAGGAAAGGAAGGACAGGGGTGCAATAGGGATGTGAAGTGAATAAACATAGAAATTAAAAAAAAATAGTCTGGTTAGCAGCACCCCTTGATCTTTAAACCATCTCCCCCATCTCCTATCTCCAAGTCAGACGTAATATGCAATCAAGGTTAGGCCTATATTTTCTGAGTATTTAAACTTTGTTCCTTTTGCTTGTGCAGAAGTACTCTTAACAGCTGAAACTTATATCTCAATTGCTTAAACTTTCCATTACATTAATTTTCAATATATTTGCCATTGTTATAATAACTTTCCTTATGATTTATTAAAATTGTTTTTATATTAAGTTAACATAAATTATATGAAAATATTTTAGGCATTTCTATTTCTAAATGCAGATCTAGAAGACTTATTTATTTTTATTTTTGTAATTGCTAGAAGTTCAAGTTTCCTTGTATTCCTAAATTAACTTCTTTTTACAGCTCAGTAAATTAAAGTGTGGCATTACATGTCTATATGCCAAGAAGATTTTTTGAGGCTTATGAAGGAGGATAGGCATATCTGGGTTGAAAAATAAGCAAAAGCAGAAAACATAAAATTAAAATAACTTATAAGACTGTTTCAGTGCTTCTGTAATAATAGTCTCTTTTCAAGTTTTTGTTTCTTGAGAGGAAGGTGTTAAATTATGCATTATTTTTTAACATAGAGCTTACTGAATACCCCAGAAGTTAAATACCTCTCTATATGTACACCCCCCACACACATTACTGCCTGATTTTTTTAACATGAGAAATATCTAACCATAATTCATCCAATTTTATTTTTCCTCATAACAAGGGATCTATTTTTCTCATTTTTACAATACCATGTTATTTTTCTTGTTACAGGTGAAGAAATTGGATGCCACGCTCCTGTTCCATAATACTTGCAGAGATATAGGAGATTGGCTAAATACTTTCTAAATTTAATTTTCATTGCTTAATTTCACTATTCTTGAAGCTCTTCTTGTCTGCAAATCATTCTTATAGTGATGCATTAAATAAGGATATTGTTGACAGTGGTTTCTATGCCTCTAGGAGAATAAACAATTGTCTGTAAGCTGGAAATACTATTGAGACACAAATGGTGGCTTTCTTGAATTCTCCTCTTGCATCTTAAGTCTTCATATTATTATTGTACATGAAGTGCATAGTGGTGTTCTTGTTGTCCTTATCTATGATTGAATTAGTCCTTATCACTTTGTCTATGGCTATATTACTTATATCCTGACATTTTATAGTTTTACATTTATGTGTCAGAGAATGTGTTGTAAGTGTTAATTTTACTAATGCTTTTCAATAAATCAGGTTGTCATATTGATTCTTTTACATGTATTGGAAGATTATTTTCTATGTCTATAGTTTTGTGGATGTTGAGGCAGGGAGGATTTGAGAGAGGCTGGGGAGCAGATATAAGTGATCAGAGCATATTTTATGAAACATACTTCATACTTTACAATATTTTATAATTTATTCTTTTTCAAAAAGACATTTGTAGTTCTCATCATCAAGAGAAAAATGTGTGTAGGAATTAACTTTCTGACCATCTAGTGAAAGTGAATCTATTCTTACTAGCTCAGAGATGAAACACTGTGTTCAGCTACCCTGTTTTATTTATGAATTCATTTGATTATGGGTTCATAGGTGTGCTTCTATGGTTTAGCTATCATCAGTGGTATTATATTAAACATGAGTATATAAGTGACTAGATCCTATTTCTTTGCATATAATAAGGAAGCTGAAGTGTATAATTGTCTTAATTTTAGAATTTGAGGATGCTCTGGACTAACTTCCAAGTTGGCTACATTTTTAAATATATGTTTAGCCTACAATTCCTTTTTTTATGTTATGTTACCATATTGTGTTAATGCTGTTAATCTTCCCAGCTACTGTGATATGAAATCACAACACAATTTTAAAACAGCATTTTTTCATATATTTTGCATTTTTGAAAATGGTGTGGTCAGTTCATTTACTAATATATTGTTTGAAGTATGTTTATTGTTTATATCTCTAGTCCTGACACTTTCTGTTTACTAATCACCAATCATGTGGATATTTGACAACTATTTTCTCTAAGTCTAATAATTTAATTTCTGCTTGGAAGCCTTTTAGTTTGATTAAATTTCTATTACCAAATATTGGTATTATTTTCTCCCTTATGAGATTTATGTTCAAAAGTCATCACCTAAAGTTAAATTGCTAAGTGATTTTCCTCTGTTATTTTGATAAGATGGTCAGTTGCAGATCTTATATAGATCTATTTTGAATTGGTTTTTATATAAAGCAGATCCTTGTGTCTAGTTTGAATCTTCTAGATATGGGTATCCAATTTTCTACCCCTATCAATTAAGTACAATATTTTCTCTCCAGTGTATATTTTGGAAACTTGATGAAGAACCAGGTAGTGAATGTTGTGGGTATTTTGGATCATCTATTCTGTTGTAATGGCCTACAGGTTTTATTTTGTGTCAAATTTATGCTACCATTCTTAACATTGCCCTACATTATAAATCAAGGTTAAATATTTTGGTCATCAAGTATTTTTTTGCTCAATGTTATTTTTGCTACTGAGAAACTGATGTTTTTATTTGAAATTCAGGATGCTTTTTCTAATTCTTACAAGAATGTTCTATTAGTCAGGGTTCTCTAGAGTCACAGAACATATGGGTAGTCTCTATATAGTTAGGGAATTTGTTGATGACTTAAACCGTATGTAGTCCAACTCGCCAACAACGGTCAGCAGCAGGGGTGCATGGAAGTCCATGTATCTAGCACTTGCTCAGTACCAAGCAGGAAGCAGGCAAGGAAGAGTGAGTGAGTCTTCCTTCTTCCAAATATCCTTATATAGGTCTCCAGCAGAGGGTGTGGCCCAGATTAAAGGCTGTAGGTCTCCAACAGAGAGTGTGGCCCAGATTAAAGGTGGGTGCCACCATGTCTTTAATCCCAGATAACCTTAAGCTTTGAGATCTCCTTGTCATAATCCTCTGGAATTCATAGCCACTATGCTTCAAGATCTCCATGCCAAGATCCAGGTCAGAAACTTGTACCTCTGAGCCTCCAGATTAGGATCATAGGTGAGCCTTCCAATTCTTGATTGTAGTTCATTCCAGATATAGTCAAGTTGAAAACCAGGAATATCCACTACAAATGTCCAAGAATATAGTTGCTGTATGGAATTCTGTAGATGGATTTTAACAGTGTGATCATTTTAATGTGCTAGTACATGGAAGTAATGAATGATTATACCTTCTCTGTTGTCCTCATGATAGCATTTTATCAGATTTGTAATAGAGATCTTTCTTGCCTTTTGGCTTGTTCTTAGAAACTGTGGGAATTGTTTAGGCATATGCCTGTTTCATATGTTCATTTCTTAATGAGTTTATTGTGGATATAGTGACAAGTTAATAATTTTTGTATTTTTTATTATACTATTTTCTTAAAGAGTTTTCCATATCTAATGGAGTTACGGAAAGTTTTAATGTATAAGATCATACATCAAACAAATATTTATTATTGTAATATCTTCTATTTTTACCTCTTACTGATTTATCTATGGACTATATAAAGCATTATAATGACAAAAATTGGTAACAGTAGAAAATCATGCCTTCTACTAGATTTGAGTGAAATGTTTTCAGAATATGAAGTTAGTTGTATTTAGCAGTGCTTTCATGATTTTCAGTTATGAAGGAATATTGAATTATGTAAAAGGATTTTAAACCTTTATTGAGATTTTTATGTTATGCCTACTTATATCTCAGACAAAATTTATTGATTTGCAAGTATTGAGACATCTTTGTCTTCATGGAATAAAACTAAATTGATTATTTTTGTGATACAATGTATTATTGAATTCTTTTCCTTCACCCTAAATCTGTTGTATCCTTAAGAATATTGCCCCCATTCTTCCTGTTTCTAAAGGGCTTGATTTATTTTATTTTAAGTGAATTTAAGTAGAGCACTCTTTGATTAACATACAATAAACCAAAAATATTGTTTTATATGTAATCTTGAGAATTGGATTCAACCAAACATGGAGAATTTATTCATCAGAATTGTGTCATTATAAATAGCTAAAACACAAAGAAATTGATGATAATTTATATAGCATTTGTACTGCACCTGCATTCTAATTTCAAAATACTACATGGAATTAGGTAGACATTTCCTCTAGTGACATTAGGTAGAAACTCTAAACCTGTTTGGCATATTTAGAACATTAAGAATGTTGGGTATTAGGTAAAGAATTTTCCATCTAAAATTTATAACACTGAGACAGTACTTGGCAGATAAAGTAAATCTTTGGAAACCAGTTAGCATGAAAAATGTTCATTATGTTAAAAGCTTTAGAAATTGTGAACTTCATCCTAAATAGTGATATTAAGAAGACAAGTGAATAATTACTCAAAGAAAGTACATAATTATTAATACATTTTGGCAAAATGCTTAGGATGAAGTGGTGAGGGCCCCTTGTGGGTGATTCTACCTTTGGGCTGGTGTACTTGGGTTCTATAAGAGAGCAGGCTGAGCAAGCCAGGGGAAGCAAGCCAGTAAGAAACATCCCTCCATGGCCTCTGCATCAGCTCCTGCTTCCTGACCTGCTTGAGTTCCAGTCCTGACTTCCTTTAGTGATGAATTGAAACATGGAAGTGTAAGCTCAATAAACCCTTTCCTCCCCAACTTGCTTCTTGGTCATGATGTTTGTGCAGGAATAGAAACCCTGACTAAGATAAATTGGTACCAGAAGTAGGGTATTCCTGTGACAACCTGACCATGTTTTGGGGATGATTGTGGAAGGACTTTGGAACTTTGAGCTAGAAAAGCTGTGGAAAGTTCTGTAGGAGCTTGGAAGACAATGTTATGAACAGTGCAGAAGATGGAGGCCTGGCTTGTGAAATTTCAGAGGGAAGATTAAAGACTCTTACAGCCATGTTTTGATTGTGAAGATTCTGTGGTTTTGGTTAGCTGGGGCTGAAGAATCCGCTGTAAGTAACAAGATGCAAGAACCACTAAAGCAACCCTTTGTGCTATGGGACTGTTGATGCTGGTTAGCTGGAGCTAAGAAGTTAGAGGTGATTAAGAAGAGACCAGCATCACTGAGATAAAATATTCTTGGAAGTGTTTTCTGAGAGCACAGAGAGTGTGTTCTAGACATAGCCACAGTTGTATTTTGTGCTGTGGCTGGACTTGGTATTGTGTAAGAGTCACCCAGATGGTACTGGTTTTGAAGGCATGAAGGGGTCATGAAGAGCAGCTGAGGCTCTTGGCACAGTGAGAGGCCATGGAATGCCATTGGTGAAGGTGCAGCCTCAGTTGCAGTTGTTGGCCCAGGACTTGAATGGGTCATGCATAGGAGCAGAGGCTTGTCACCATGAAGAAAGCCTATGAGAAGCTATTGGTGAAGCCTAATTACAGTACAAGTCAACAGTGTTTTGGAGATGCCAGTACCATACGATGACCACCAAGAACAGCAGCAGCAGTGGAGTACAGGCAGCTGGAGCCTAGAAGACAAGCTGTGTACTACAAGGGGCAGGACTGAAGGAGTGACCCAAGGCCTTGGAGCAGCCCAGAAGATTGTGAGTTGGATCCCAGACATTGGACATTTGGAGTTTGAGTTTTGCTTTTGGTTGTGACTGTGCCCTGATATGTTTCCCTCTTGAAGGAAGAAAGTATTTTAGAGGAGCCAACAGTTAAAAGACTTTGAACTTTTAAAAGACTTTGAATTTTAAAGATATTGGATATTTTAAGGTGATTGAATTTTTAATATGTAAAGACTGTGGGACTTTTAAAGTAATTTAGATCTTGGGGATGAATAAGAAAGTAAGGGTTGAGGCTTAATAGTGATGTGTTTGTGCGTCATGTTGACAAGGGGTCAATTGTACTGGCTAGTTTTGTGTGTCAACTTGACACAGGCTGGAGTTATCACAGAGAAAGGAGCTTCAGTTGGGGAAGTGCCTCCATTAGATCCAACTGTGGGGCATTTTCTCAATTAGTGATCAATTGGTGAGGGCCCCTTGTGGGTGGTTCCACCTTTGGGCTGGTGCTCTTGGGTTCTATAAGAGAGTAGGCAGAGCAAGCCAGGGGAAGCAAGCCAGTAATAAACATCCCTCCATGGCCTCTGCATCAGCTCCTGCTTCCTGACCTGCTTGAGTTCCAGTCCTGACTTCCTTTAGTGATGAACTGCGACATGGAAGTGTAATCTCAATAAACCCTTTCCTCCCCAACTTCCTTCTTGGTCATGATGTTTGTGTAGGAATAGAAACCCTGACTAAGATAGGTAAAAACAACAAATTTAAGCAATGTATATTGGTCTGTTAAAATTATGTTTAAAAATTTACAAGATAAGTGAAACAAGTGTACATATCTGAGATCCCATAAATTAATAAAAAGATTGTGGTTGTTTCTACATGTAATGTAGAAACCTAGCCTTGTAAATAATAAGATGTGTTGAGGTTTTATTTCCAATTGTTTTGTTAACCTGTCTGTTGACAGTGCAACAGGATGCAACACTGTAAGAGAAAGATACGTGTAAAACACTGAAATAATGTATCAAGAAAATAAAAATGGGGGAGCAAAAAGAAGTAGGAGGTAATGTGGCACAGAGAAAAATTCCATTTCATCTATGAATAGAGTCTAGAGAACTACTACTGAGAATGGGGTAGGAGAAGTATTGAAATATTGTACAAAATGATTGCAAATAACTGATTAAAACTATTTAACAATATTAACTATAGAAGAGCAGAGCACACCAAGGAAATAACAAAAATGAAGGTGTTTCTACCACACCTTTGATGATTTAATTCCCAGATAAAAGATATACATAACCTTAATATTTATAATAAGCCTTTATAAGCACAAGAGCTGAGCAGATATCTAAACTCTATGCTATTAGAATCTACTTTTCCAGACTGAGATTAAATATCTTCTACAACAGAACTACAAAATAAGAGAGTAAACACTATTGCTCTGTAGTACAGCTTGAGGTCAGGGATGGTGTTTTCCTCAGAAGATCTTTTATTGTTAAGAATTGATTCTGCTATCCTTGGTATTTTGTTTTTCCATATAAAATTGAGAATTGCTCTTTTCATATCTATGAAAAATTGAGTTAGAATTTTTATGGGGATTGCATTGAATTTGTAGTGAGCTTTAGGTAGGATTCCACTTTTTATTATGTTAATCCTAGTAATCCCTGAGCATGGGAGATCACTTCATTCTCTGAGATTTTTTATTTTTTTTTTTTTTAGAGACTTAAAATTCTTGCCATTCAGATTTTTCACTTGTATGGTTAGAGTTACTCCAAGGTATTTTTTATTATTTATGACTATTGTGAAGGGTGTTGTTTTTCTAATTCCTTTCTTACCCCATTTATAATTTCTATAAAGGGAGGTTACTGATTTGTTTGAGTTAATTTTATATATTTCCATATTGCTGGAGTTATCAGATGTAGAAGTTCTCTGGTAGAATTTTTGAGGTCATGTATGTGTACTTTCATATCATCTGCAAATAGTGATACCTTGATGTCTTCTTTGCCAATTTGTATCCCCTTGATTTCCTTGTGTTGTCTTATTATTCTAGCTAGAAATTGAAGTACTGTATTGAATAGTTAAGGTGACAGAGGGTATCCTTGTCTTGTCCCTTATTTTAGTGGAACTACTTCAAGGATCTGTCCATTTGATTTGATATTGGCTATTGGTTTGATGTATATTTCTTTTATTATGTTTAGATATGGGCCTTGAATTCCTGATCTTTCTAATACGTTTAACATGAAGGGGTGTTGTATTTTGTCAAATGCCTTTTCAGTATCTAATGAGATAATCATGTGATTTTTTTGAGCTTGTTCATATAGTGGACTACTTTAATGAAATTTCATATATTGAACTAACCACCCCTGGCATGAAGCCTACTTGATAGTGATGAGTGATGGTTTTGATGTATTCTTGGATTAGGATTATATTATTTGTGATAGCCAGAATCTTAAAACAACCCAGTCGTTCCACATAGGAAGAATGGATATAGAAAATATGACTCATTTACACAATGGAATATTATTCAGTTATTAGGAATGAGGACATCCTGAGTTATACAAGCAAATGGATAGAACTAGAAAATATGCTGAATGAGGTAACTTAGAACCAAAAAGACTTATATAGTATAGTATAGTAATAAGTGGATATTCGGCAGCAAAGTACAGTATACACAGGATACTATCCATAGCACTCAAGAAGGTTAACAAGCTGAATGGCCCAAGTAATGATGCTTCAATCCCACTTGGGAGGGAGAAGAAAGCAATCACTGGGGCAGATGGAGAGAACAAACTTGGTGGGAAAAGGAAGGTGAAGGGGAAAATGGACCATGATTATGTATGGGGGGGAATGGGAGTGAAGCCCCGAGAGCCAGCAGAATGAATAGAAACAAGCAACCTTGGGAATTGGGAGCTAGGAGGACACTCTCGAATGTTCCAAAGACCTGGGAGGTGAGAGACTCTCAGAATTCAAATGGAGAGACCTTATATGAAATGCCCAACTGTGGGGAGAGGGAACTTGTAGAGTACACCTTCAATAGAAAGATAAGCTATGAAGACAAGGAGTGGGGTTGCCATCCCACAGTCATAACTCTGACCCAGAATTGTTCCTGTCTAAATGAACTTCAGGGAAAAAAATTAGAAGAGACTAAGAGAAGGTAAATTGGGTTCCATTGAGGACATGGAGGTTCCAAGTTTTGACACTATTACTGATGCTATGATGTGCTTATAGACAGAAGCCTAGCTCAGATGTCCTTCAAGACACCCAAGACAGAAACAGATAATCACATCCAACCAATGGACTGAAATGGGGGAGATCTGTTGGTGTGGGGGTGGGGTCTGGGAGACATCTTCTTCGAAATGCTAGAGGAGGATTGGGATGAGGAACAGTTGGATGGAGGACTGAGACAAGGATAATGACTGGACTGTAAAACATTATTTAAGAATAATATTTGAAAAATTAAAAAGAGAAATATGAACAAAAGCAGATGGGAAAGGAACCCTGTCTCATTGATAATAGCAATTATTTAAGATTGCTTTGTTTTAAATATCAAAATTCAAGCTGTTAAAAGTATGATGGTTATGATATTACAAATTTCTGTGATATATGTCATAAGAGAACAGGCCCCCAAAAAAGGAGCTGCTAATTTGAATCAATCTATACTTTTGATGATTTCAGGTAGCTGGACCAAGGACATGCTATTTTGGGTAAGAGGCTCTGTATTTGTCTTAACAGGAAAGCATAAAAAGCTTTGGACCCCATCCAAAGTGATATGGATCAGATATGTTGGAGGAATATTCCTTGAAGATCTTAGCTACACACAGGAAATAAAAATTCAAGAAGACCAAACAGGACAGGTAACCTGATATGCTGATTCCTCTATAGGGCTGCTCTGAAACTGGCTTAGACACAAAACTGTCCAAGTCAAAACTTCAGCTAAAATTAGCCAAAAAATCCTGTTGGTTATAGAATCCTTAAGATTCATCATGCCACTCTGCACATGGCATGAATAAAGATTTATTATAATTGGTTATTGAAAAAATTAACTGAATAAAAAGATGGTTCTTTTTCACTGATCAATCAGCAAAAAATCATCTTTGACTGATCTGTGCACATTGCACAATCCATATTAATGTCTTTATAATACTAAAATTATTTTGTAACATTCGTATATTATAGAATGAAGCACCAAGATGCAGCTCTTACAAGATTGATTCTCAGAGATGTTTAAATGACCTGCTGTCTCAACTCCCTATCTTACTTGATCCTCTTTCCAGATACTTGCCTCCAGAACAACTTCAGGAATAGCTACCGATTCCCAATGAACTTGGTTCATCCAGCCTTTCTAAATAATCTGGGTTAGAACTTCAGTCAAGCCCTGAAATTTCTAAGCATACAGAGAAGTGTTAACAAATGCTAAAGCTAGCTTTCTTAATCTAACCAATTGTTCCAATTTTCCTATCCCTACCTATCCCTTAAAAAATTGCCTGCCCATTCCAGGAAGAAGAAGCCATGGGTAGTTGTCATCCTTATTCTTTAGTTTTGGCTGTCTGATTATGCTTATTTTATAACTTATAGATAGGTTGACATTTTAAAGGCTTATTTGGAAAGAATCATAATTTGTAAAGGAGAAAATTAAATAGAGAGCTTAGACTTGGAGAATTCTGTCTTTCCTTTCTTCTTCTCTATCCTTTCTTTCTTAGGGAAAGGGAAGAGATTGAAAAGAAAAAGGGATGGTGTAACTGCCTGCTGGTTACCAGGTTATCTGGAAGGAAAGTTGGGGGATAGAACAGAATAGTGAGAGAAACTTGAAGCCAAGACAAATTTCCTGATCAAGGCTTAAAGTTTAATGGGTGTCTCCAAATATCTTTATAGGTGGAGGGTGGGGGGTGGGGGTGGGTGGTGTGGGGGGTAGGGGGTGGTTGGGTGAGTTGGAAAACCTTTCCCTCAACAGCTGGAAACTCTTGCAGTACCTGTTTGCTTGCTCCAGAGATGGCTAATGTCAGGTGGCTGGTGCCTTTCAGGAAACTGAAGGTCCTTGTAGAACAGTGTACTTCTCCTTGGTTTGAGCACTCTACCCTAGGTGGAGGCCAGGATTATGGCTAACACAGGAATTCCAGGTCAAAGGCTGGGAGAGGAACTTCACCTTGGTCAATGTCAAGTCCTGCCTGGTAGCATAGCACCCCTATATGACTCTCTACAGGACAGAGCAATATTATAAGAAAGTAGACATATGGAAATGAATTACACTTAAAACACTTTATATTCATAATCTTACAATGATTGAAATCTTTAGAGTTTGATGCAAAATTAAAATTATGTTCTCTTAAAATTGGTACAGTATTTATATATTGAAACATGTTTAAGGTTGTGATTGGTATAAATTTTGTATGATGATACAATATTTAAACTTAATTTTGTTACCCTTGTACAGGCATTTGCCTATGCAACTCATTTAAGAATACAAGGCACAGCTTCTGTCCTTCTGTTATAGCTGCTGTTAGAAACTGCTTAGGATGATTACATAATGCAAGTTAATGTCAGATAGTAAACTCATGGTAATATTAGATTCTGATTTAATTATTATAAAATGTTTCAAATAGTAAATTTGAATAAATATTATTCAAATAGTAAAATGTATTCAAATAGTAAATGGCTAAGAGTAGTCAAGGTTTAACCATTCAGATATACTATGTATGTAGAAAAATAGTCTTCAAAAGCATCAGAGATCCACAGAATATGGCATTTAAAACAAGTTCATTATTCATAGATTTTTTTTTTTTGACTAGGAGATATGTCTGTTCTTGACAGTATCCTCTTTTGCAATTTAAAAATTACCTCATTACCGTCATATAGCATTGCTCCATTTGTGGCAAAGTAACCACTGAGCAAAAATCACCTAAATCTGTAGACAAAAATATATTGTCCAGGAAAGGAGACACAATGCAGGATAGTTTACAGGTTAACTCTGCCAATACATAGTTTGCTAGTCTATCATAATTCCTGCTTTACTCAAGGTCTGTCAGATGGTTCTAGGCCCGAAGGCTGAAGACAGATGCTACAACATTATGAGGAATATAGCGGACTTCCCAGGCATTCAGCTGTCTCTACAAATTATTTAAGTATTATAATCTAAGTTTTTGATCTTCTTATGTACTCAGGTAATAATTTTTTTTTTTTTTTGATCTCTGACTAAGTGAAGACTAGTTATAGTCTCCTAACCAAACCTAAGTTGTTTAGCATTAAGGAAGATGTTCTAGATTTGGAAGGATGTTTTTGTAGATTGTAATACAAATTAAAATCAACATAATTCAGGTGCACAGAATTGTAAACTGTTTGAGTTAGGATAGATGATAGAGTATCCCAGTTGCCAAATATGATATACTGGATGTTATAAGTCCATATAATATCTGAAAATTTACTTAATTGTTATAATTAGATTCCATGTGTATCTATCTGAAAGAAAATAACTGTTTTTAAATGGATAAAAATGGGGAATGTAGTGAGGTTGGCCAAATGCTACTTGTATTATGTTATTTTTGGTCTCCAAAATTGCACAAGAATCTTCCCATCTGCATGCAAGACACTGAGTGTCCCTGCCTGCAGTTGGTTTTGATTGGTAAAGTTGGCAGGAGCCAATGGTTGGGCAAGGCAGAGAGCGGTGGGCTTTTTAGAATGACCAGGTAAGGGGTAGAGGAAGGAGGAAGGAAGGGCGGAGATCCCCCATGCCAGGAGAAGGTGAAGGAGAGGAGACTTTGACCCTGAGAAGGTGCAGTTCAGAGAGCTTATCTTCCACGTAAGAGTGGTTCCAAGAAGGATATCTGACAGGTCAGAGGCATTCAAGATGGAATATAGATTTTGGTAAGTTACATCTTGGGAATATCAGAAGGAGGTGGATTAGCCACTTTGATGTTACCAAGTGGCTCAGAAATTTAGCTGATTAAGACATATAAATATATAAAAGCTGTGAGTATATATCTTTCATTCTTGAACCCAGAACACTGGGGTATATAGCAAGGATTGCACTGCAATGCCAGGATCACTTTGAGTATTTAAATGGGTACTGCTATAGTAGCCCAATCAATAGCTTTGGCAATAGCCTGGGCTGTTTGTGGATTACTGTGGGGACAGTTTGGCCAACAATCATTCCTAGTATCAGAAGCTTCAGCTGGTGACAAGAGATTTCCAGTTGATGTTACTTCTACCTTGTTATTTGCTGATTTCCTTTAGATCACCTTTAAATCACTACTGTATTAGATTTTCCTACATCCCCACAAATGGTCCTTTATTTTAGCTGTCTGTCCTCCATATCCAAGCAAAGTAAGATTTGCTTACTCTTCCCCCACTTCCCATTTGTTCCTCCAATTACTATTTCTACTTTATTCATTATTATCTATTCTATTCATCCTTTCTAGAAAGATCCATCAATGCCACCCCATGTTCCTTACTTTGTACCTTCTCTCTATGGTTATGCAGATTATATTTTGCTTATCAAATAATTACCAGCTAACATCCACATGTAAGTGAATACATATATTTGACTTGCTTGGTCTGGTTTATCTCATTCAGGACTTATTTTTCTAGCTTCATCCATTTACTTGTGAATTTTATGGTTGTATTTAAAAATAAATGAGTAATATTCCATTGTATAAATGTATCACAGTTTCTTCATCAGTTTATTTATTTCTAGCTTATCTATTCTGTTTCCATTTTCACATGCAATGTAGTTGAGCAAATATCTCTGTAATAGGATATAGTATGGTTTGGATATATGCCAAAGAGTAGCAGAGCTTTATACTAATGTAGACATATTCCTAAGTAACAGTCAAACTGACTTCAATAGTGGTTGTATAACATTGTACTCCCACCACCAAGAGATGAATGTTCCTGTACTAAACATCCTTACCAGTTGTCACTTGCTTTATTGATTGTGGCCATTTTGACTGCTGAAGAATGAAATATCAAAGTAGTTGGATTTGCATTTTCCTGATGACTTAGAATGTTGCATATTTCTTCCTGAACTGTGTTTTTTTGAAATTCATTGTTCATATCTGTACCATATTTTAATTATGTTGTTTTCTTGATGTTTAGATTTTATCAAGTTCTTTATGTAGTTTAGATATCAGCCCTCCATCTAATACACAGGTAAAAATCTTTTCTCAGTCTGTAGCCTGCTATTTTGTCAGGAAGATGATGTCTATTGCCATAGAGATTTTTGGTGTCATGAGATCCCATTTATCAATAGCTGTATTTAGAACTTGTGCTATTGATGCTGTATTTGGAATGTCCTTGTGCCAACAAGTTTAAGGATATTCCGCCCTTTCTCTCCAATATGTTGCCGTAGCTTGAAGTCTTTGATCAATTTGGAGTTGAATTATTCTCATGGTGATAATCATGGTTATATTTACATTTCTTTACTTAGAGCCATTCATTTTGACCAGCATCATTTTGAAGATGCTGTTATTTTTGAAGTGTGCAATTCTGTCTTCTGTATCAAAAATCAAGTGTTCATAACTTTATGGATTTATGTCTGGATCCTCAATGTTATTCCATTGATCAACATGTTTTTGTGCCAATGTTATATATAGTATGAGATCAGTAACATCTCCAGCCCATCCTTCTTCTTAAGTTTCATATTGTTTGTGGGTAGTTTTGTGAGTATTTTAAACATATGGCCTAATATCTACTTATCAGAGAGTACATACTATATGTATTCTTTTCTGTCAGAGTTGCCTCACTAAGGATGATATTCTCTAGTTCCATTCATTTGCCTACAAAAATCATGGTGTCCTTGTTTTTAATAGCTGAACAGTATTCCATTGTGTTAATGAACCACATTTTCTGTATCCATTCTTCCATTGTGGGGCGTCTGCATTCTTTCCTGTTTCTGGTTATCACAGATATGGCTGCTATGAACATAGTGGATCATGAGACTTGTTATATCTTGGAGCATCTTCTGGGTATATGACCAGTAGTAGTATAGCTAGGTCTTCAGGTAGAACTATTTCCAGTTTTCTGAGGAACCACCAGATTGTTTTCCAATTGGCTTTATCAAATTGCAGTCTCACAAACAATAGAGGAGAGTTTCTATTTCTCTATGTGCTCTATAGCCTCTTCTATCACCTGAGATTTTCACCTTAGCCATTCTGAAAGTTTGAGCTGGAATCTCTGGGTTTTTGAGGCTTCAGTCTTACATAGAAGATTGAATGAAAGAATCACAGGAGGTAAGAGAGCGAGAGGCCTAGGAGGGAGAAAGGAGGGGTAGGGAAAAAAGGAAGGACATGATCAGGTATGGGAAGGGACAGGAGAGAAGTACAGAAGGTCCAGAAATTGAACAGAAATATGAATATGTAGCAGTGAGGGATGGGGAACTGTTGATAGCCAGTAGAAAGTCCCAGACTCCAGGGAAGCAAGAGGCTTCCTGGGTACAACATGGATGACATTAGCTGAAGTAACCCAAGAAAGCAGAGCTAGAACCTGTAGAGGACAGCTCCTATAGATAGGCAAAGTATTTCGTTGAAGAATGGGGCTACTCATCCACCTCAAAAATATTAATCCACAATTCCTCCTGTCAAAAGGAACTGCAGGAACAGGGGAGCAGATACTGAAGGCCATCCAGAGACTGCTCCACCTAGGAATCCATTCCATCTAGAAACTCCAAACTTAGCCACTATTGTCAAAGTCAAGAAGGTCTTGCAGAGAGGATCCTAGTATAGCTGTCCCCTGAGAGACTCTAGCAGAGCCTCAGTAATCCAGATGCAGCTGCAGGAAGGCAAATATCAGCTTGAGCATGGGGGCTCCCAATGGAAAAGTTAGAGCAGAGAGTGAAGGAGATGAAGTGGGTTGTAACCTCATAGGAGAACAATATCAAGCAACCAGACCCCTCCAAATCTCCCAGGGACTAAACCACAAACCAAAGAATATATATGTGGGCAACCATGACTCCAACTGGATATGTAGCAGATGATTGCCTTATATGGCATCAGTGGGAGGGGAGCCCTTTGGCCTTCTGGAGGCTTGATGATGCAGTATAAGAGAATGTTGGGATCGGAGGCAGGAAAGGGTGTGTGCGGGGAGTATCCTCTTAGAGGGAGTGGGGATGGGATAGGGGGATTTGTCAAGAGGTAACTGAGAAGGGAGATGCTATTGAAATGTACAGAAATAAAATAACCAATAAAATTTAAAAAATAATGAAAAAGAGCAGTGCAAGGAGAGAGAGTCACCCAGTTCTGTTTAGTTAGTTTGGAGTCCCTGCATTGAGTGCAATGCAGCGAAGTTGAGTTCATTCTTGAAAATCTGCAGATTAGTGCAGGGAAGCAGAAATAGATAAAGCAAGAATCAGAAGGTGTCAAGAGATTAGAATAAATTACCGAAGATAGCTTTAGGCCAAGCAGAGCAATTCAATGAGAAGTTGAGGGAAGCCAGATTGAATCAATCTGCTTGGAGAGGAGAGTGAGCTAAAAAAGTGGAGTTGAACCAGCTGGCCAGCTGACAGAAGGGGTAAGCACATTCAGCAGGAAACAACAAGCATATCTGGCAAATGAAGTTGCTTTTATATATAATTCTGCATAAATCGCTTATTTTATGAGGTTGAAAAGAAGTGTTATGACCTGAAAATGCAATTAAAACTTAAAAAAAGAAAAGTATCAAGGACAGAAAGATACCAAAATTAAACAGTAATTTATTCTAAGTACCTTTATTCTTGAGTATTTAATGATGTGGATATAAAATCTGCCATAGCTTGTGTGATGAAAGCTTAGATCTCAATACTCACAGGTGTGATGCTTGGAAAGTACTGGATCAAAAATAGTCTCATTTAATCAATTAATAATCCATTGAAAGATTCATAGTATGGTGGCTTTATAATATGACAAAGCAAATAATTTAGTGGGGAAAACAATGATAAACTGCTCGGAGACATGGAATGGAAAGATACACCCTCTCCTGATTTTCTCTCTCTGTCTCTCTGTCTCTCTGTCTCTCTGTTTCTCTGTCTCTCTGTCTCTCTGTCTCTTCTCTCTCTCTCTCTCTCTCTCTCTCTCTCTCTCTCTCTCTCTCTCTCTCTGTCTGTCTGTCTCTCTTTCTCCCTCTCCCTCTCTCTCTCTTCTCCCCTCAATGCCTCATCACATATCTGTAATTTTCGAAGAAATAAACTGTCATTGTCTAAAACTCCTGAAGAGATATGAGCCCACAATAGAAATATGTTTTCTGTAAATTTATTGGTTCAAGGTCTTTTCATTAACAAATATTTCACTAACTAAAACTAACTTACTGAACACTAAAAAAAAAATTACTTATTAAAAGATGCATCTTCATATTGAAACTTTTGATACAACAGTGGAGCAACATCATATAACTGATTTGATGTATGTTTATTTTTACATAGTTTTCAAATAAAAACAAAATTTAAAAGTTGCTTCTTTCTTAATAGCTGAGTAGTATTTCATTGTGTGAATTAATCACATTTTCTATATCCATTCTTCTGTCATGGGACATCTAAGCTGTTTCCAGCTTCTGGCTATAAGAAATAAGGTTGCTATGAACATAGTGAAACATGTGTCCCTGTTGCATGGTAGGGAATCTTCTGGGTATATTCCCAAGAGTTGCATAGCTGGGTCTTTAGATAGATCTATTTCTAATTTTCTTAGGAACTTCCAGATTGATTTCCAGAGTGGCTGTACCACTTTGCAATCCCATCAACAATTAAAAAGTGTTCCTCTTTCTCGACATCCTCTCCAACATGTATTGTCACCTGGGGTTAGCCATTCTGATTGGCGTAAGATGGAATCTCAGGTTCATTTTAATTTGCATTTCTCTGATCACTAAGGACTTTGGACATTTCTTTAGGTACTTCTCAGCCATTCAAGATTCTTCAGTTCTGTCCTGTAACTCAATTGTAAACCAGGCTGGCCTCAAACTCAGAAATCTGCCTGCCTTTGCCTCCCAAGTGCTGGGATTAAAGGCACCACCACCTGGGACTTTACCCCATTTTTTGATTGAGTTTTGTTTTTTGGTGATTAGCTTCTTGAGTTCTTTATGTATTTTGGATATTTGCCCTCTATCAGATGTGGGGTTAGTGAAGATGTTTTTCCCAATCTGTAGGTTGCTGATTTGTCTTATTGACTATGTCCTTTGCCATATAGAAGCTTTCCAGTTTCATGAGGTCCCAATTTTCAATTCTTGATTGTAGAGCAAGAGCCATTTGAGTTCTGTTTAGGAAATTGCCCCCTATGCCATTGAGTTCAAGGCTTTCCCCCACTTTTTCTTCTATTAGATTCAGTGTATCTGGTTTTATGTTGAGGTCCCTAATCCACTTGAACTTAAGTGTTATGCAAGATGACAAATATGAGTCTATTTTTATTTTTCTACATATAGACAGCCAGGTAGGCATGCATCATTCTGAGATATTAGGCAAAAAAATCAATATAGAACATATTATCTTGAACAATGTAACTCAGACCTAAAAGGGCATGCATGGTGTGTACTCACTAATAAGTGGATATTAACAAACAAACAAAAAGTACAGGATACCCAAGATACTGTCCACAGAACTCAAAAAGGTCAACAAGCTAAAGTGCCCAAGTAAGGATGTCTCAGCCCTAATCAGGAGGGAGAAGGGAGCAATTACAAGTGGAGTCGGAGAGAGGGACCTGGGAGGGAAAGCAGGCATGGTGGGGGCAAGTTATGGAGAGAGGGAAACCTGATCTAGTATTGGGTGAGGGAAAAGGACTGCAGCCCTGAGGGCCAGCAGAAAGAGTGGAAGACCCTCCAGATTGCACCAGAGACATGGGAGATGAGAGACTCTTGGCAATCAAAGAGAGGGACCCTATGTATAATGCTGGATAGTAGGGAAAGAGAACTTAGATAGCCCATCTCTAGCAGGAACAGGACATCAAATGAGGGAGAGGGGGTCTTCCCACTCACAACTCTGACCCATAAGAGTTCCTTTCTGAAAGAATTACAGGGTTGGAAATGGAGAGGAGCCTGAGGAAAAGAAGGTCCAGTGACAGGCCCAAAGTAGGATCTAGCTCAAGGAGAGGTCCCAAGGCCTGACACTATTACTGAGGCTATGGAGCACCCACAAAAAGAGACTGAACATGACCACACTCTGGAAGATCCAACAAGCAGCTGAAAGAGTCAGATGCAGGTATTTGTACCCAAGCAATGAATAGAAGTGGCTGACCCCTGTGGTTTAATTAGGGAAGGCTGAAAGAAGGTGAGGAGAAGGGAGACCCTAAAGGAGGACCAGCAGTCTCAATTAATTTGGACACCTGAGATCTCTGAAACACAGGATCACCTAACAGGCAGCATATACCAGCTGATATAAGGACCTCAACACATGCAGTAGAGAACTGCCAGGTCTATGTTCATTCAGAGATGATGTACCTAACCCTCAAGAAACTGGAGGTCCCAGGGAGTTTAGAGGTCAGGTGTTGTGGGGGGTGGGGACACCCATCTGGAAACAGGGGTTGGGGAGGATGTATGGGATGTGAAACAGTGGGAGGGTGGATGGGGGTGGATAAAATATTTAATGTAAAAAATTAAAAAATAAATAAACATTTTTAAAAATTTTTTTTATTAATTTTCTCTATTCTTTCTTTAGATTCTAAAAGCCTTCCCCTTTCCCAGTCCCCCTTCACCCCATATGTTCCATAAGTCCTCTTCTCTCCATCCATTCTCCTGTCTTTCCCCCTCCCTTTTCTCTGTCCTGGTACTCCCCTACAGTGCTAGATCAAGCCTTTCCAGGATTAGGGCCCTCTTCTTCCTTCTTCCTGGGAATCATTTGATATGCTAATTGTATCTTTAGTATTCAGAGCTTCAGGGCTAATTAATATCCACTTATCAATGATTGCATTCCATGTGTATTCTTTTGTGATTGCTTTACCTTGCTTAGGATGATATATTCCAGTTTCATCCATTTGCCTAAAAAATTCATTAATTCTTGTTTTTAATTGCTGGATAGTACTCCATTGTGTATATATACCACATTTTCTGTATCCATTCCTCCATTGAGGGATATCTGGGTTCTTTCCAGCTTCTGGCTATTATAAATAAGGCTGCTACGAACATAGTGGAGCATGTGTCCTTATTGCATGCTGGGGAATCCTCTGGGTATATGCCCAGGAGAGGTATAGTAGGGTCTTCTGGAAGTGTCATGCCCAGTTTTCTTAGGAACCACCAGACTGATTTCCAGAGTGGTTGTACCATCTTACAATCCCACCAGCAGTGAAGGAGTGTTTCTCTTTATCCACATCCTCCCTAACACCTGGTGTCTCCTGAGTTTTTAACCATAGCCATTCTGACTGGTGTGAGGTGAAATCTCAGGGTTGTTTTGATCTGCCTTTCCCTAATGGCTAATGATGTTGAGCATTTCTTAAGGTGCTTCTCGGACATCTGAATTTCTTCAGGCAAAAATTCTATGTTTGGGTCTGTACCCCATTTTAAATAGGGTTATTTGGTTCCCTGGGGTCTAACTTCTTGAGTTCATTGTACATATTAGATATTAGCCCTCTATCTGATGTAGAGGTGAAGATCTTTTCCCAATTTGTTGGTTGCCGTTTTGTCCTTTTGATGGTGTCCTTTGCGTTAAAGAAACTGTAATTTTATGAGATCCCATTTGTCAATTCTTGATCTTAGAGCATAAGCTATTGGTGTTCTGTTCAGGAACTTTTCCCCTGTGTCTATGTCCTCAAGGGATTTCCCCAGTTTCTTTTCTATTAGTTTCAGTGTGTCTGGTTTTATGTGGAGGTCCTTGATCCACTTGGAGTTGAGCTTAGTACAAGGAGATAAGAATGGATCAATTCCATAATGATCAGATAGGAGGCATGGGATTAGTTCAATCTTCTTATATTTGTTGAGGTCTGTCTTGTGACCAATTATATGGTCGATTTTGGAGAAGGTACCATGAAGTGCTGAGAAAAAGGTAAATTCTTTTGTTTTAGGATAGAATGTTGTATATATATATATATATATATATATATATATATATATATATATATATATATATATATATATATATATGTTAAATCTAATTGGTCCAAAGCTTCAATTAGTTTCATTGTGTCCCTGTTTAGTTTCTGTTTTCCTGATCGGTCCATTGAGGAAAGTGTATTGTTGAAGTCACCCATAATTATTGTGTTAGGTGCAATGTGTGCTTTGAGTTTCAATAAAGTTTCTTTTATGAAAGAGGGTGCCCTTGCATTTGGAGCATAGATGTTCAGGATTGAGAGTTCTTCTTGTTGTATTTTTCCTTTGACCAGCAAGAAGTGTCCCCCAGAGTCTCTTTTGATGACTTTGGGTTGAAAGTCAATTTTATCTGATATTAGAATGGCTGTTGAGTCCATGGTTTCTATGGTATCTTCAGCATCTGAGATTCTTTCTTCTATCTCTTGTATTTTGTTGTTGATATTTGCATCTATGGTCCCTGATTTCTTTCCAATGTTTTCTATCTCCAAAGTTGTCTCCCTTTGTGATTTCTTAGTTGTTTCTACTTCTGTTTTTAGATCCTGGATCTTTTTGCTCAGTTCCTTCACTTGCTTGTTTATGTTTTCCTATAATTCTTTGAGAGATTTTTGTGTTTCTTCTTTCATGACTTCTGCTGTTGAACAAATTTGTCCTCTACTTTTTTTTTATTCGATATAATTTTTTATTTACATTTCAAATGATTTCCCCTTTTCTAGCCCCCCACTCCCCGAAATTCCCGTAAGCCCCCTTCTCTTCCCCTGTCCTCCCACCCACCCCTTCCCACTTCCCTGTTCTGGTTTTGCCGAATACTGCTTCACTGAGTCTTTCCAGAACAAGGGGCCACTCCTCCTTTCTTCTTGTACCTCATTTGATCTGTGAATTATGTTTTGGGTATTCCAGTTTTCTAGGTTAATATCCACTTATTAGTAAGTACATACCATGATTCACCTCTGGGTTACCTCACTTAGTATGATGTTCTCTAGCTCCATTCATTTGCCTAAGAATTTCATGAATTCATTGTTTCTAATGGCTGAATAGTACTCCATTGTGTAGATATACCACATTTTTTGCATCCACTCTTCTGTTGAATGATACCTGGGTTCTTTCCAGCATCTGGCAATTTTAAATAGGGCTGCTATGAACATAGTAGAGCATGTATCCTTATTACATGGTGGGGAATCCTCTGGGTATATGCTCAGGAGTGGCATAGCAGGATCTTCTGGAATTGAGATGCCCAGTTTTCTGAGGAACCGCCAGACTGATTTCCAGAGTGGTTGTATCAATTTGCAACCCCACCAGCAGTGGAGGAGTGTTCCTCTTTCTCCACACCCTCTCCAACACCTGCTGTCTACTGAATTTTTAATCTTAGCCATTCTGACTGGTGTAAGGTGAAATCTCAGGGTTGTTTTGATTTGCATTTCCCTAATGACTAATGAAGTTGAGCATTTTTTTTAAATCGATATAATTTATTTACATTTCAAATGATTTCCCCTTTTCTAGCCCCCTACTCCCTGAAAGTCCCATAAGTCCCCTTCTCTTCCCCTGTCCTCCCACCCACCCCTTCCCACTTCCCTGTTCTGTTTTTGCGGAATACTGTTTCACTGAGTCTTTCCAGAACCAGGGGCCACTCCTCCTTTCTTCTTGTACCTCATTTGATGTGTGGATTATGTTTTGGGTATTCCAGTTTTCTAGGTTAATAACCACTTATTAGTGAGTGCATACCATGATTCACCTTTTGAGTCTGGGTTACCTCACTTAGTATGATGTTCTCTAGCTCCATTCATTTGCCTAAGAATTTCATGAATTCATTGTTTCTAATGGCGGAATAGTACTCCATTGTGTAGATATACCACATTTTTTGCATCCACTCTTCTGTTGAGGGATACCTGGGTTCTTTCCAGCATCTGGCAATTATAAATAGGGCTGCTATGAACATAGTAGAGCATGTATCCTTATTACATGATGGGGAATCCTCTGGGTATATGCCCAGGAGTGGTATAGCAGGATCTTCTGGAAGTGAGGTGCCAAGTTTTCAGAGGAACTGCCAGACTGATTTCCAGAGTGGTTGTACCAATTTGCAACCCCACCAGCAGTGGAGGAGTGTTCCTCTTTCTCCACACCCTCTCCAACACCTGCTGTCTCCTGAATTTTTAATCTTAGCCATTCTGACTGGTGTAAGATGAAATCTTAGGGTTGTTTTGATTTGCATTTCCCTAATGATTAATTAAGTTGAGCATTTTTTTAAGATGCTTCTCCGCCATCCAAATTTCTTCAGGTGAGAATTCTTTGTTTAACTCTGTACCCCATTTTTTAATAGAGTTGTTTGGTTTTCTGGAGTCTAACTTTTTGAGTTCTTTATATATATTGGATATTAGCCCTCTATCTGATGTAGGATTGGTGAAGATCTTTTCCCAATTTGTTGGTTGCCGATTTGTCCTCTTGATGGTGTCCTTTGCCTTACAGAAACTTTGTAATTTTATGAGGTCCCATTTGTCAATTCTTGCTCTTAGAGCATACGCTATTGGTGTTCTGTTCAGAAACTTTCTCCCTGTACCGATGTCCTCAAGGGTCTTCCCCAGTTTCTTTTCTATTAGCTTCAGAGTGTCTGGCTTTATGTGGAGGTCCTTGATCCATTTGGATTTGAGCTTAGTACAAGGAGACAAGGATGGATCAATTCGCATTCTTCTGCATGCTGACCTCCAGTTGAACCAGCACCATTTGCTGAAAAGGCTATCTTTTTTTCCATTGGATGTTTTCAGGCTCTTTGTCGAGGATCAAGTGGCCATAGGTGTGTGGGTTCATTTCTGGATCTTCAATCCTGTTCCATTGATCCTCCTGCCTGTCACTGTACCAATACCATGCAGTTTTTAACACTATTGCTCTGTAGTATTGCTTGAGGTCAGGGATACTGATTCCCCCAGATTTTCTTTTGTTGCTGAGAATAGTTTTAGCTATCCTGGGTTTTTTGTTGTTCCAGATGAATTTGATAATTTCTCTTTCTAACTCTGTGAAGAATTGAGTTGGGATTTTGATGGGTAGTGCATTGAATCTGCATATTGCTTTTGGCAAAATGGCCATTTTAACTATATTGATTCTACTGATCCATGAGCATGGGAGGTTTTCCCATTTTTTGAGGTCTTCTTCCATTTCCTTCTTCAGAGTCTTGAAGTTCTTGTCATAAAGATCTTTCACATGTTTGGTAAGAGTCACCCCAAGATACTTTATACTGTTTGTGGCTATTGTAAAGGGGGTCATTTCCCTAATTTCTTTCTCAGCCTGCTTATCCTTTGAGTATAGGAAGGCCACTGATTTGCTTGAGTTGATTTTATAACCTGCCACTTTGCTGAAGTTGTTTATCAGCTGTAGGAGCTCTCTAGTGGAGTTTTTTAGGTCACTTAGGTAGACTATCATGTCGTCTGCAAATAATGATAGTTCGACTTCTTCCTTTCCAATTTGTATCCCTTTGACCTCCTTATGTTGTCGAATTGCCCGAGCTAGTACCTCAAGTACAATATTGAAAAGAGAAGGAGAAAGGGGGCAGCCTTGTCTGGTCCCTGATTTCAGTGGGATTGCTTCAAGTTTCTCTCCATTTAGTTTGATGCTGGCTACCAGTTTGGTGTATATTGCTTTTACTATGTTTAGGTATGGGCCTTGAATTCCTGTTCTCTCCAAGACTTTAAGCATGAAAGGATGCTGAATTTTGTCAAATGCTTTTTCAACATCCAATGAAATGTCCATGTCGTTTTTTTCTTTGAGTTTGTTTATGTAGTGGATTGCATTGATGGATTTCCATATATTGAACCAACCCTGCATTCCTGGGATAGAGCCTACTTGATCATGGTGAATGATCGTTTTGATGTGTTCTTGGATTCGGTTGGCAAGGATTTTATTGAGTATTTTTGCATCGATGTTCATAAGGGAAATTGGTCTGAGGTTCTCTTTCTTTTTTTAGATCTTTGTGTGGTTTTGGTATCAGCGTAATTGTGGCTTTGTAGAAGGAATTATGTAGTGTTCCTTCTGTTTCTATTTTGTGGAATAGTTTGAAGAGTGTTGGTGTTAACTCTTCTTTGAAGGTCTGATAGAATTCTGCACTGAAACCATCTGGTCCTGTGCTTTTTTTGGTTGGAAGACTTTCTATGACTCCTTCTATTTCTTTAGGCATTATGGGACTGTTTAGATGGTCTAGTTGGTCCTGATTTAATTTTGGTATTTGGTATCTGTCAAGGAAATTGTCCATTTCCTCCAGATTCTCCAGTTGTGTTGAGTACAGGCTCTTGTAGTAGGATCTGATGATTTTTTGGATTTCCTCAGTTTCCATTGTTATATCTCCCTTTTCATTTCTAAGTTTGTTAATTTGGATACTTTCTCTGTGCCCTTTGGTTAGTCTGGCTAAGGGTTTATGTATCTTGTTGATTTTCTCAAAGAACCAGTTCCTGGTTTTGTTGATTCTTTGTATGGTTCTCTTTGTTTCTACTTGATTGATTTCAGCCCTGAATTTGATGCTTTCCTGCCTTCTATTCCTCCTGGATGAAATAGCTTCTTTATGTTCCATGGCTTTCAGGTGTGTCATTAAGCTGGTAATGTATGCTCTCTCCATTTTCTTTTGGAGGCACTCAGAGCTATGAGTTTTCCTCTTAGCACTGCTTTCATTGTGTCCCATAGATTTGGGTATGTTGTGTTTTCATTTTCATTGTGTTCTAAAAAGTCTTTAATTTCTTTATTTCTTCCTTGACCAAGGTATCATTGAGTAGAATATTGTTAAGTTTCCATGTGTATGTGGGTTGTCTGTTGTTTTTGTTGCTATTGAAGACCACTTTTACTCCATAGTGATCTGATAGGAGGCATGGGATTAGTTCGATCTTCTTATATTTGTTGATGTCTGTCTTGTGACCAATTATATGGTCGATTTTGGAGAAGGTACCATGAGGTGCTGAGAAAAAAGGTATATTCTTTTGCTTTAGGATAGAATGTTCTATATATATCTGTTAAATGTAATTGGTCCAAAGGTTCAATTAGTTTCATTTTGTCCCTGTTTAGTTTCTGTTTTCCTGATCGGTCCATTGAGGAAAGTGCAGTGTTGAAGTCACCCACAATTATTGTGTTAGGTACAATGTGTGCTTTGAGTTTTAATAAAGTTTCTTTTATGAAAGAGGATGCCCTTGCATTTGGAGCATAGATGTTCAGGATTGAGAGTTCTTCTTGTTGTATTTTTCCTTTGACCAGCAAGAAGTGCCCCTCAGAGTCTCTTTTGATAACTTTGGGTTGAATGCCAATTTTATCTGATATTAAAATGGCTACTCCAGCTTGTTTCCTGAGACCATTTGCTTGTAAAATTGTCTTCCAGCCTTTTACTCTAAGGTAGTGTTTGTCTTTGACCCTGAGGTGTATTTCCTGTAAGCAGCAAAATGTAGGGTCCTGTTTACGTATCCAGTCAGTTAGTCTTTGTCTTTTTATTGGGGCATTAAGTCCATTGATGTTAAGAGATATTAAGGAATAGTGATTGTTACTTCCTGTCATTTTGACGTTATTTTTTAAATTTGATTGCTTAACTTCTTTTGGGTTTGATGAAAGGTTACTATCTTGCTTTTTCCAGGGTGAAGTTTCCCTCCTTGTATTGGTGTTTTCCTCCTATTATCCTTTGTAGGGCTGGGTTTGTGGATAGATATTGGGTAAACTTGGTTTTGTCATGAAATATCTTAGTTTCTCCATCTACGGTGATTGAGAGTTTTGCTGGATATAGTAGTTTGGGCTGGCATTTGTGTTCTCGTAGAGTCTGCATGTGATCTGCCCAGGACCTTCTAGCCTTCATAGTCTCAGGTGAAAAGTCTGCTGTGATTCTGATAGGTCTTCCTTTATATGTTACTTGGCCTTTTTCTCTTACTGCCTTTAATATTCTTTCTTTGTTTAGAACATTTGGTGTTTTGATTATTATGTGACAGGAAGTATTTCTGTTCTGGTCCAGTCTGTTTGGAGTTCTGTAGGCTTCTTGTATAATCATGGGCATCTCTCTCTTTAGGTAAGGGAAGTTTTCTTCCACAATTTTATTGAAGATATTTGCTGGCCCTTTAAGTTGTAAATCTTCACTCTCATCTATGCCTATAATCCTTAGGTTTGGTCTTCTCATTGTGTCCTGGATTTCCTGGATATTTTGGGTAACAAGCTTTTTGCATTTTGCATTTTCTTTAACTGTTGAGTCCATGGTTTCTATGGAATCTTCAGCATCTGAGATTCTTTCTTCTATCTCTTGTATTCTGTTGTTGATATTTGCATCTCTGTCCCCTGATTTCTTCCCAAGGCTTTCTGTCTCCAAAGTTGTCTCCCTTTGAGTTTTCTTAGTTGTGTCTACTTCTGATTTTAGATCCTGGATGGTTTTGCTTAGCTCCTTCACTTGCTTGTTTGTGCTTTCCTGTAATTCTTTAAGAGATTTTTGTGTTTCCTCTTTCATGACCTCAGTCTGTTGACCAAAGTTCTCCTGTATTTCTTTAAGTGTTTTTTGTGTTTCCTCATTATTGGCTTTTGTATTCTCCTGGATTTCTTTCAATGATTTTTGTATTTCCTTTGCAAGGGCTTCTAACTTTTGATCCATTTTCTCCTGAATTTCTTTAAGTATGTCCTTCATGTGTTCCTGTACCAGCATCATGACCAGTGATTTTAAATCCAAATCTTGTTTTACTGGTGTGATGGGGTATCCAGGACATGCTGGTAGAGGAGAATTGGGTTCAGATGTTGCCATATTGCCTTGATTTCTGTTAGTGACGTTCCTGCATTTGCCTTTTGCCATCTAGTTCTCACTGGTATTAGTTGGTCTTGTCAGTGCTGGACTCACCAGTGCAAGCTGCCCCTTCCCAGTTGGCCTCTGGTGCACAGCTTACCTCCTGCACTGCCTGGAGACAGAGTGCTGTTGCCCAGGCTGTTCAGATCCCGAAGCAGACACCCAAAGTCTCCCGCTGGGGCCTGCTGGATTCACTGACTTCTCCCAGCTGGCTGCCCGGAAGCCCCTCTTGCCTCCTGCAGGACCTGGAGATGTAGTGTTGCCGCCTAGGCTAATCTGCATCCAGAAGAGGAGAGAGCTGAGGGATCCCACCAGAGGCCTCAGGACTGGGACCTAAGCTCTGGGCCACAGGAGCAAGCTGTGTTGGGAGCTCCCAGACTGCCTCTCGTCGCACACCGGTTCCTGGAGACTGAGGGCTGTGGCCCTAGCCGTTCAGATCCCATAGCAGGCACTGGAAAGCTCCCGCTGGGGCCCGCTGGATTCACTGGAGCACACCGACTTCTCCCTGCTGGCTGCCCGGAAGCCCTGTCGTCTACTTTTTTAAGTGATTTTTGTATTTCCTCCTTAGTGGCTACTATCATTTGACCCATATTCTCCTGAATTTCTTTAAGTGATTTTTGTGTTCCCCTTGTAAGGGCTTCTAGCTTTTGATCATTTTTTCTCCTAAATTTCTTTAAGAGATTTATTTATGTCCTTCATGTGTTCTTGTAACAGCATCATTACCAGTGATTTTATATCCAAATCTTGCTTTTCTGGTGTGATGGGGTATCCAGGACTTGCTATTAACAGAGAATTGGGTTCAGATGCTGCCATATTGCCTTGATTTCTGTTAGTAAAGTTCCTACATTTGCCTTTTTCCATCTAGATCTCACTGGTGTTAGTTGGTCTTGTTGTCAATGCAGGATTCTCCTTTGCAAGATGCCTCCCTGCAGCTGGCCTCCAGATGCACCACTGGCCCTCTGCACTGCTTGGTGAAGGGGCGCATGGCCCAGGCTGCTTCTGATCCAGAGGTGGTGACTGGAAGGCTCTGCCAGAGGCTTCCAGATGGATCCCCTGCTTTGCTGGGTTAGGACTCACAAGAACAAGGTGCCTCCCCGTGGCCGGCCTCCAGATGCACTGCTGGTCCTCTGCACTGCTTGGGGATGAGGCGCATGGCCCAGGCTGCTTCTGATCCAAAAGTGGTGACCAATAAACAAATTTTTAAAAAGTTGCTTCTTTTATCGTTTGTAATGGTTTTACCAGCTTGCCATCTCACCAACAATGGAGAAGTGTTCCTTTTTCCCCACATCCTCTCCAGCATCTGCTGTCCCCTGAATTTTTCATCTTATCCATTCTGACCTGTGTAAGGTGGAATCTTGGTGTTGTTTTGATTTGCATTTCCCTGATAACTAAGGATGCTGAACATTTCTTTAAGTGCTTTAGAGCCATTTGAGTTTCTTCAGTTGAGAATTCCCTGTTTAGATCTGTACCCCATTTTTTAATATGGTTATTTGACTCTCTGGAGACTAACTTCTTGAGTTCTTTGTATACGTTGGATATTAGCCCTCTATTTGATGTGGGGTTAGTAAAGATCTTTTCCCAATTCGTTGGTTGCTGTTTCGTCCTATTGACCATGTCCTTTGCCTTACAGAAGCTTTGCAGTTTTATGAGGTTCCATTTGTCGATTCTTGTTCTCAGAGCACAAGCCATTGGTGTTCTATTAAGGAACTTTCCCCTGTGCCCACGTGCTCAAGATTCTTCCCCACTTTCTCCTCTATAAGCTTCAGTGTATCTGGTATTATGTGTAGATCCTTGATCCACTTGGACTTGAGCTTTGTAAGAGGAGATAAGAATGGGTCATTTACATTTTCCAGCATGCAGATCTCCAGTTGATCTAGCACTATTTGTTAAAAATGCTATCTTTTTTCCACTGGATGTTTTTCACTCCTTTGTCAAATATCAAGTGACATTATGTGTGTGGGTTCTTTACTGGGTCTTCAATTCTATTCCATTGATCTTCCTGCCTGTCTGCATACTAATACAAAACAGTTTTTATCACGGTTGCTCTGTAGTAAAGCTTGAAGTCAGGGATGGTGATTCCCCTAGAAGATCTTTTGTTGTGGAGAAAAGTTTTTGCTATCCTGGGTTTTTAAATATATATATATATATAAAATCTTCAATTTCAACATTGAGAGACTGTTGAAATCTATCTTCAATATGTTATCATTAATAACAAATGATACAGCCATTAAAATAGTGTTCTTGATATGAATAAGCAACAATGCTATTTACATTGCAATAGAAAATTTATCAATATAAAATTTTAAAAAAATATCAAATGTTCATCCTACTATCTTATTATAAACAAAACCCTGGATATTTAAACACATTTTATATACTTCAGTACAAATAAATTTAAAAAGGAAAGGATCATATAAGTGATCATATAATAATTACTAGATAAGAATATCTGTATTCATAGGTATTTTAAAATTATTATTCATATTTTGGATATAGAATTTTTGGGTGCTATAAATACATTTTACAGTCTAAGAAAAAATGAAAGTAGTTTAAATGAAATGTCTAACATCCATTTTTAGTAGATGTAATATCACTTAATAGGTATCTCTACACCACTAGCAAATGTATACATTTTACTGTGTTCTGAGCTTGAATGTGGTTCAATGCAGAATTAGCTAGACATGGCACTGGGTTCAGGTTCTAGAAACACATACACATGCTAGGACATCATGTCAGACACTTTTCAAGTTGCGTTATAAAAGGCCATTATCTACATGGAGCATGAAATATATAATTGCCTCCTTGTTTGGTAACATACAAAATATGTGCTTGATGAAAGAATATTTTTCTTATTTCTTTTTAAGCAAAATAATTCTCACACTCAAATTAGGTGTATATAAAAGTCTTAGGACACAAAATTCTTCTGAAAATTATTGTATGCATGTTGATTTCCAAATAGTCCTATAAATTTTAGACTCATAATATGCTGAAGCTAACTTAAGTGTAATTGTTTTTATTTCACAATTATCTATAAGCCTTTGTAATTTATCTCCAATACTAAGTCCATAGACATGAAATACTAATTTTCATTGTAATAATTATGAAAGCACAAGTCACACATGGGAAAACCCCATGAAGTGCAGGTCACACTAAATATTTATAAAGTTAAAAATTCATCTTGCTTATTTGATGTCTTTCACTATTATTATATAACTTAAACTGTTTATCTGTTATATAAATATAAATATTAATGTTCTACTCATATCTCATAAGTATACATTCTAACATATGAAGCTGAACATTTTGAAAGACATTACATTGTTTCTACACTGTCACAGCATCTGTTAAGCAACATGTATACATACCCATATAGAATTTAGATTTTATTTAGAAATAAAACTTAAGGTTTTTTTTTTTTTTTGTATAGATGTTGGACCTAAATTTAAGGCAATATGCCAGGAAGATATTCATCATACTAAAGACTTCTTAACATCTGGTAAAAGCTATGATATTTCTCTGAACTGAAAATTGTAAAACACTTATTAAATCTGAAATATATAGACATAAAAGGAAATATATACTTTATTCATAGATTGGAACAAACAGTCTTTAAAATGTCTGTGTAACACAAAGCAAGATGCAATGCAATGCCTCACAAAATCCCCTTTGTAATTTTTCATAGAAAAAGGAGGAAATGATTCTGAAGAAAGCACAAAATAACTGAATTCAAAATTTTCTCAAATAGCTAAGACAACATGGAAGGGAGACTGTAAAACTTGGAGTTTTGAACTTCTCAGTCGACATTTAAAAATCTACTGTAAAATATGGAGATAAAACAAACACATATGCCAATGGAACAGAGAGAGTCAATAATTAACATTTTTGTTAATGATGTCTAAGCACAAAGTGAGTTAAGTACTATTTTGTTAATACATGCTGTTGATGGGAAGCAGGAGAGGATTGGTGGGGAAACAAGCAGAGGGGAGATGGCTTATGGGATTTTCGGTGGTGGGGACCAGGAAAGGGGAAATCATTTGAAATGTAAATAAAGAATATATCTAATAATTTTTTTAAAAAAGGATAAAAATATGCTGTTGAAGATAAAGCAATCACACTCTATATATCAGATATCCTATGGCATGTGTCTGTGTGTGCCTTTGTGAATATGTGCTCGCTTGCATTCATGTGTGTGCATTTGTGTGTTTGTGTGATGTTGATGAAAAATCCAGAAGCTATACTCATGCAGAGAAAATGCTCCTAAGCTGTTTTTCAAATATACAAATGTGTTCTACATATAATTCAGAATTTAATAATTCCTACATTCTACTTCAACTCAAGATTTTTCACACTGATCTTTCCCAGTGTAACGTTTTTAATATACTTTGCTCAGTTAATTTGCAGCAAATACTTCTCAGTCCTGGATTAGAGATCATATATTCCTAAAGATATCTCCAGTTACGATTGTTTTGAAAAACAAATATATGTTTATAAATATGTGCTATTTAGAATGAAGACTGTAGGTATCTTCTGAAATCTTTCTACCTGGGAACCTACAGTTGTAGTAATGCAACTCTTTCAGATCTCCTAAATCCATTTAAGAGATACAAAGTTGAAAAGAATTAATGTTAGTAAAGCTTTGGTAATGATAGTTTATTCCTACTCACACAGTGCTAGCATCTACTCATACATTGCCCAAACTTCTAGAAAAGAAAGTGTGAATATAGCACATAGGCATTCATTTAGGTTGTGGCTTTCAGTCATTATGGATGCTTCTCATCCCCAGGCATAATAACCAGGATGAACAATCTTTACTGTCAGTCACTCCAGTGTATAGTAGCTTTGCTTATCAGGAAATTTAAAGAAGCAAGGACCCCACCCGCAATTCATTTTTCTATCTTTGGTGGGAGGGTTATCTATTTTTAAAAGTAGAATGATAAAATAAGCATATATTTTCAAAATTTCCCAAGGAACCAAAATAAATAAAGTCATCCCAAGCATTCATGGTTGAAAGCTCAGGGTAAGAAAGTTTAATTAGTTAAATAATAACCCTGTATTTCCCAAATTTGATGAAAGGCATTAGTAAAACCCATAAATAACTTGATGAGACTTAAGAATAAAAATTTCAAATCAACTCACATCTAAGAACAATATATTTCAACTTTTGAAAACCTGGAAATGATGGTGCAAATGATGGTGCAAACATAAACAATCACAAAAAAGCTATCACCACCATGATGGTACACAGAGACTTTATCACATGTAAAGTGATATAGACCTATAAGGATACAAGTTTTCCAGTTTCTCAAAATAATTAAAAAGAGAGGAAAGGGGGATAACATTTGAAATGTAAATAAAGAAAATATCTAATAAAAAAGAGAGTTTGCTTGTTACCCACAATTTATCTTGTAGCATGTACTAAGAAAAGATGTGATAGATATGAATGCATGATAATTATGTTTTACAGAAGCATCATTTATACCAGCAGAAGTAGAAGTGTAAAATATCTCGCTGTAGAGAGAGGTAAATGCATTAGCAATACATGGTTCATACTCGAAATTAAACATTGGTAAGACATACAAGGACAGGAAATTATATCATATAAACATACGTTAACTTCAAACGTGTTGAGTCACTTAAGCCAGTCACAAAATAACACATTGTATAACTACACTAATATACTTAAAATAGGCAAATTTATAGAAAAAACAGGAGTTGTAGGAGAGAAGGAAGCAGACTGCTTGTTTTAAAATATTTTTAAGTTTGGAAAACTGGAAATTTTGTGAAGATCAATATATGTCATGGTTTCACAGTAATGTGAATCTCTACATACAAACCACATTATATATTTTATAACAAATATCAATGTCATGTAATCAATTTGTCAAGTATTTGTATTGAGTTGAGGTTCTTAATTGAAAAATAATATAAATATTTATGAAATAATTATAAAATACTATGTCTTATATTGATCAAAATATACTGGAAACATGCATGAAATTTTCAAAATTTAATATAATACTGAATTTTCAAAAACAAAGATATACAATTTATCAAAGTAAAAACATGTCGCTATTTGTGGATGACAGTGTACCTAAGTGACCTCAAAAAAGTCTTCCAGAGAACACATAAATCTGATAAGCAACTTCAGCAAAGTGGCTGGATATAAAATTAACTCAAACAAATTAGTAGTCTTCCTATATTCAAAGGATAAGTGGGTTGAGAAAGAAATTAGGGAAACAACACTGTTCTCAATAATCACAAATAATATAAAATAACTTGGTGTGATGTTAACCAAGCATCTGTGAGATCTGAATGACAAGAAATTCAAGTCTCTGAAGAAAGAAATTGAAGACCTCAGAAGATACAAAGATCTCCCATGCTCATGAATCAGCAGGATTAACATAATAAAAATGGCCATCATACCAAAAGCAATCTACAGATTCAATATAATCCCAATCAAAATTCCAACACAAATTTTCAGAGACATGGAAAGAGCAATTCATAATTTCATATGGAAAAGACAAAACACCCAGGATAGCAAAATCAGTTCTTAACAATAAAAGAACTTTTGGGGAATCACCATCCCTGACCTCAAGCTAAACTAAAGAGTTATTGTGATAAGAACCACATTGTATTGGTACAGGGACAGACAGGTTGATCAATGAAATATAACTGAATATCCAGAAGTAAACCCACAATCTTATGGTCACCAGATCTTAGACAAAGAAGCCAAAACCATCCAGTCGAAATAGACAGCATATTCAACGAATGGTGCTGGTTCATGCAGAAGTTAGCATGTAGAAGAATGCAAATTCATCCAGTGTTATCTTCTTGTATAACGTTTACATTCAAGTGCATCAAGGACCTCCACACAAAACCAGATGCATTGGATGTAATAGAAGAGAGAGTAGAAAAGAACCAGGAACACATTAGCACAGAGGAAATTTTCCTGATCAGAACACCAATGGTTAACTCTCCAAGATCAATTTAACAAATGGAATCTCTTAAATTGAAAAGCTTCTGTAAAGCAAAGGACACTGTCAATAGTATAATTTGGCAACATATAGATTAGGAAAAGATGTTTACCAATCCTATATCCCCTAGAGAGCTAATATCCAATATGTACAAAAAACTCAAGAAGTTATACTCTAGAGAACCAAATAACCCTATTAAAAATGGGGTACAGACCTAAAAATATTCTCAACAGAGCAATTTCAAGTGGCTGAGAAGGACCTAAAGAAAAGTTCAATATCCTTAGTTATCAGAGAAATTCATATCAAAAGAACTCTGAGATTCCACTTAAACCAGTCAGAATGGCTAAGATCAAAAACTCAATTGACAGAAGATGCTAGCAAGGATATGGAGAAAGCGGAACACTACTCCACTGCCTGTGGAATTGCAAGCTGGTAAAGTCACTCTGGAATCTGTCTGGCAGATGCTCTGAAAATTGGGAATAGTTCTTCCTGAGGACCCAGTTATAGTGTTCCTGGGCATATACCCAAAAGATGCTCCAACACATGCCAAAGACACATACTCCACTATGTTCATAGTAGACTTTTTATATAATAGACAGAAGACAGAAAAAAAAAACAAGATATCCCTACATGGAAGAATGAATATAAAGAATGTGTAACATTTACATGATGAAATATTACTCAGCTATAAAAACAATGGCTTCATGAAAATTGCAGGCAAATACATGGACCTAAAAATATCATCCTTAGTGAGGTAACTCAGTTACAAAAGAACACATATGGTATGTACTTCTGATAAGTGGATATTAACCCAAAAGCTTAAATACCCACAATACAACTTACAGACAATATGAAGCTCAAGAATTAGTAAATCCAAAGTATGGGTGCTTCAGTCCTACTTAGAAGGTGGACCAAAATAATCACTGGAGGTTGAGTGAGTGAGGGACCTCAGAGGGAGTGAGGAGAGGAGGGAGAAAATGGGACTTGATCAGAAATGGTAAGGGACAGGAGAGAAGTATACAGGGTCTGGAAATTGAATAGAAATATATAACAGTGGAGGATGGGCAACTGTTGTTAGCCATTAGAAAGTCCCAAGTACTAGGGTTGCAAGAGGTTCCCGGGACCCAACCAGGATGAGATTAGCCAAAATAACCAACAAAAGGCATATAGAACCTTTAGAGACCATATCCATTGGATAGGCAAGGCTTCCAGTCAAGAGATGGGGTCATCCACCCAAATCAAAATTTTTAATGCAGAAGTGTTCCTGTTTAAATGAAATTCAGGGACATACAGTAGAGCAGAGACTGAAAGAAAGGCCAGCCAGAGACCACCCCACCTAGGGATCTATCTCATCTGCACAACCCAAACCTAGACACTGTTGCTGATTCCAAGAAGCAGTTGCTTACAGGAGCCTGGTATAGCTGAACCCTAAGAGGTTCTGCCAGAGCCTGATCAATACAGATGCAGATGCTTGTACCAAACCATCAAACTGAGCATGAGGACCACAACTGAAGAGTTAGGGGAAGGACTGAAGGAGCATAAGGGATGGCAGTCCCATAGGAAGAACAATATCTACTGGCTAGTCCCCTCAGAGTTTCCAGGGACTAAACCACCAACCAGAGTGTACACATGGAGGGACCCATGGCTCCAGCTGCATATGTAGCAGAGAATTACCATATCTGGTATCAATGGGAGTGGAGGTCCTTTGTCTTGTGGAGGCTGGATACACCAGCACAGTTGAATGCTAGTGTGGTGAGGCATGAGTGGGTAGGTGGTTGGGGAAGCACCCTCATAGAGGCAGGGGGAGGAAGATGGGGTAGGTAGTTTGCTGAGGGGAAACTGGAAAAGGACAACATTTGAAGTGTAATAAAAAAAATAACAAATAAATATGAGAAAGCATTTATATATATTAGACTGGGAAAATCAAGTTACTTTATGTATAAATTCCCTCAAATACTTACTTTTGCTATCGGTAATGTTAAAACATGTTTCTGCTTAAATTCTCATCTATTAGAATTAACTGTTCAGTTGGAGAGGATGCTAAAGAGTATATGTAAGGCTCATTATGCTCAGGGATCAATTAGTCCCACGATTAATATTTTCAAGCATATAATACAACATATTACTCTAATCATCATCATGTCAGGTTTTTCTTGCACTGAAATGTGCAGATTGATCAACATCCTAATGTATGCAGTACTCCAAGTTTTCAAGTTGCTAAGATCAAATAACGACAGTTTCCCATATTGTATTCTCTGTGACAACTACTTCCGTAAATCTATCAACAATTTGGAAAAATAATGCAGAATTAAGATCTGCTTGACACTGGGATTGGGCAGATAGTACAGATAGGAAACCTAACTATGTAACTATTTTTCAATCAAAGCATTTGCAAAATCCTGTTTTAAAAGTAGCCTGAAGTTATCATAAAACAATGCTAAAATTGGGAACTAAATTAAAAATTATTAAATATCATGAAATAAGTACTTTATATTATCTTTAAAGACTGTTCCACTAATTCAATTTGCTTTTAATAAGAAAGAGAACCTTATAAAAAAGAAAGAGTTCAGAGTTATAAAATGAGGTATGAAAATCTGAGAAAAACATTGGAGTAAAATACATTTAACTATTTTTAAAATATTGAAATGCCCTCAAAGCCATTAAAATCTAGTTTTTATATTAATATTTAAAACAGTGACAGTATTCTTATATAATTTAACATGGTAAACTTGTTAATAATGAATCATATTTATCAATATTTGAAACATAAATGTTTTCAATCAATACCACAGTTGTATTGATCCACATATCAATGAACATCCATTATATTTGTTCAATGATTTGCAAATTCTTTGTAAAATATGTCATCACATTGATTTTTCTGTGTATATTGAAAAATAGTACAGAAGAAATGATCCAAAAATGCATTTTTCACATCTATTATTAAGGAACCCTATCAGAGGGTCTAAAATTTGCAAACTGTTCTCCACAAAACTGTTATGACTTACAGGAACACTTGTCTGATCTTTAAATGTTCAGCATTTTCCAGTACAACAATGTTTATGAGATAATTTCATTTTACCTTTTGATAATAGATTAATGGGCTGACCATTATGGCAAGGGTTAAAAAATCAGGTTTGCATTTGCCCTTTGTCATAGAAAAGACAAGTGTGTCTTGAATATTCTACATATGAAAAATAGAAATGACTAAATTCCTGTACTTTCATGCAGTTTCAAGGAACTCCATTTGTCCTTTTGCTATGATGAGTGTCAGTATATAGACGCTTGCATGTAGTTTGTGCCATAAATGGAAGGACAATCCAGATGCAGGTATACAGCTCATGACAACGACAGTTTCATAATTTAAGGAGGCTAATGTCCAGTAATTCAATCTTTGCCATACAAATATGGGTTTTGCAAATCAATTTCATACAAGTAGGGTCAGTCCTGGCTGATCAGAGCTAATTTTGTAGCAAGAAGTCAGACCATACCTTGTAGGTGGCAATTCTATGGGATGAGGTCAGTGTATTCCAGGAGCAGATCTGTAAAAGTTCCCTAAACTCACGACAAGATACAAATTCCAAAGTATTTATGTGTGAATAATCACCAGATAAAAATGAAGTACTTATATGATGTAAATTTAAAGTCTATATTTTCATTATGAGCTACACTGTGCAAATGAAACTACAACTTAAGTTATTTTAAGCTTTTTAACAGAAAATATGTTCACCCATTGATTACTGGACTATACATCTCTACGTCAAGTCACATAAGAGAATCCAGAAACAGAGCATAACTATACATTTCCCTTATTAAAAGAGTCTTAATGAATTCATTTGTTATAAATTATCTAATACATTATTAATTATCCAATAAATATTACAATGGTAAATATAGATGCACATGAAGAAACATAACCCATACTAATTTCAACTAAGAAATGAAGAAGAAGCAATAATTATACTTCCCCATGTTCATCTTCCTCTCTATTACATATTGTCACCTACTGTTATATATGAGTAAAGTAAGTGTGAATAGAAAATCTAATGGAGTTACAACCTTTGCTTTTTAAAAAGGTATTTGTAATAATGTAAAAGAGTAAGTATTCAAAGATAGTTACCAAAGATAATAATTTTTTTGTATTTAATCTGCTTTGTAAATTAAAGCCACAATCACATCCTCTGTTACTAGTAAACTAAATCCTTTTCGTAGTTTTTGTTTTCTTTCTGGAAGCTATTCTTTTGTCCTGTCTTTCTCCAAAGCTTAAACCTTTTGAGCAGACCTTAATGTTTTCCTTGGACTTTTCACAATCTGTTTCTCTCTCCTACTCCTTCTGTCTCTTTCCACATTTCTCCTTCCCTCCCTCATTCCATTTCCATGATTTAGTAATGTTCAAAATGATGAACAAGTACCAGTTTGGACAAGGAAGGAGGAAAGAGAAGCAGCAGTAAATAGATAAGGAGAATGTTAAATACAAAGAATAGTTAAGCAGATGCCCACAAGAGCCCATAACCTCAAGCTCTGAAACATGTACACCTGGCAGGTTTTTCTTCCTTGTCATCAGGGGTCCCAGGCAACTGGTGCTTGTGGGGTGTCTCCAACAGTGGTATAGCTGGGTCTTCAGATACAACTATTTCCAGTTTATTGAGGAAGCAATGGGTTGTAGAGGAGTGTTCCTACTTCTCCACATCCTTGCCAGCATCTGCTGTCACCTGAGTTATTTGTCTTAGCCATTCTAATAGTTGTTAGGTAGAATCTCAGGTTTGTTTTGAATTACGTTTCTCTGATAACTAAGGGTGGTAAACTTTTCCTTAGCTTATACTTGGCCAATCAAAATCCTTCAGTTGAGAATTCTTTGTTTAGCTCTATTCCCCATTTTTATATATTTCTTTTGTTGTTTGATAGTCCAGTCATCATCCCTTTCCCAGTCTTCCCTTCAACAGTTCCTCATCCCATTTCACCTCCCCTTTGTATGTCCCCACCACACCAACTCAATCTTTAAACCAGGCCTCCCCAATCCCTGAGGCCTCAAGTCTCTGAAGGGTTAGGTGCATCTTCTCTCACTGAGGACAGACCAGGCAGTCCTCTGCTGTATATTTGTTGAGAGCCTCATATCAGCTAGTGTATGATGCCTCATTGGTGGATCAGTATTTGGGAGATCTCAGGGGTATGGGTAGGTTGAGACTAGTGGTCTTCCTAGGAGGTATCCCTCCTCCTCAGCTTCTTCCAGCATTTCTGTAATTGAACAGAATTCAATTCTTACATGCAACCAATGGATAGAAGCCACAGGCATCACTGGCTTCTATCCATTGGTTGGGTGTAAGTATTTGCATCTGACTTCAGATGCTTGTTGGGTCTCTCAGGGGCAGCCATGCTAGACTCCTATCTATAAGTATAACATAGCAACAGTAATAGTGTCAGGCTTTGAGGCTTCCTCTTGAACTAGATCCCAATTTGGGCTGGTCACTGAAACTCCTTTCCCTCAGACTCATCTCCATTTTTGTCCCTGCAGTCCTTTTAGATAGAAAAAAAATACTGAATCAGAGTTTTTGATTGTGGGATAGCAACCCCATCCCTCCAGTTGATGCCCTGTCTTTCTACTAGAGGTGGACTCTACAAGATCACCACTGTTGGGCATTTCATCTAAAGTCCCTGCCTTTGAGTCCTGTGCAACTCTCACCTACCAGGTTTCTGGTATATTCTAGAGGGTTCCCCATCTCCTAACTCCTGAAATTGCCTGTTTCCATTTATTCTATTGGACTTTAGGGTTTCACTCATGTTGCCCTCCCACAACACCTGAGCAAGTTCCCCTTTTCACCTCCCCGTCCCCTCTCCCACCCAGGTTGCTACCTTCTGTCCCCATCTTGATTATGTTCTTCTCCCTCTAATGTGGGATTAAAGCATCCTTGCTTGGGTCTTTTGTCTTCTTAACCTTCTTGCATTCTGTGGATTGTAACCTATGAATTCTGTACTTTTTTGGCTACTATCCACTTATTAGTGAGAATATGCAATGCATGTCTTTTGGGTCTGAGTTACCTCACTCATCAGGATGATATTTTCTAGTTCCATCCATTTGCCTGAAACACTCATGATGTCCTCATTAATAACAGCTGAGTAGTATTCCATTGTGTAAATGAACCACATTGTCTGTATCCATTTTTCCATTGTGGAACATATGGGTTGTTTCTAGCTTCTGACTATCAAAAATAAGGCCACTATCAAGATGATAGAGCATTTGTCCCTATGGTATGTTAAGGCATCTTTTGGATATATGCCCAAGAGTGGTACAACTGGGACTTCAGGTAGATCTATTTTCAATTTTCTGAGGAACCATGAGATTGATTTCCAAGGTGTTTGTATCAGTTTCCAATCACACCATCAATGAAGAAGTCTTCTACACATCCGGGACAACATGTGCTGCTGCCACAGCTTTTGATCTTAGACATTCTGATTGGTGGAAGGTGGAATCTTAGGGTCACTTGAATTTCCATTTCCCTGATCACTAAGGACTTTTAACACTTCTTTAAGTTCTTCCCAGCTATTTGATATTTCTTTCTTGTAAAGTTAGTTCTGTGCTCCATTTTTTGATTAGGTTGTTTGTTTTATTGAAGTTGAGCTTCTTAAATTCCTTATGTATTTTGTATATAAGCCGTCTATCAGATGTGGGATTAGTGAAGTTTTTTCCCAATCTGCAGGTTGCCAATTTGTCCTATTGACTCTGTCCTTTGCTTTGTAGAATCTTATTAGTTTCATGAAGTCCCATTTACTAATTCTTTATCTTAGAGCCTTAGCCATTGGAGTTCTATTTAGGAAATTTCCCCCAGGGCAATGAGTTCAAGGCTATTTCCTACTTTCTCTTCTATTAGATTCAGGGTATCTGTTTTATGTTGAGGTCCTTGATCCATTTGGACTTGATCTTTGTGCAATGTGACAAATGTGTATCAGTATTTATTTTTCTATATACTGACTGCCAGTTAGACTAGGACCATTTATTTAAAATGCATTTATTCTATTGTATTTTTTGGCTTCTTTGTCAATGATCAAGTGTTTGTAAGTGTGTGATTTTATTTCTCGGTCTTAATTCTAATCCATTGATCATCCTCTCTGTATCTATAAAAAATACCACACAGTTTTATCACTATTGCTCTGTAGTATAGCTTTCAGTCAGAGATGGTGACACTCTCAGAATAATTTCTTTTATTGTTAGTAACTGGTTTTGATATTCTGGGTTTTTGGAATTTCCATATGAAATTGAGAATTGCTTTTTCCATGTCTTTGAAGAATTGTATTGCAATTTTGATGAAGATTGCATTGAATCTGTTGATTGCTTTTAGTAGAATGGCCATTTTTACCATATTAAGTCTACCAATCCAAGAACATTGTAGATCACATCATTTTCTGAGATCTTCAATTTCTTTCTTGAGAGACTTGAAGTTCTTGTCATGCAGAACTTTCACTTGTTTGGATAGTTATGCCAAGATATTTTATATAATATGTAACTATTGTGAAGGGTGTTGTATCTATAATTTCTTCCTCAGCATGTTTATAATTTGTATAGAGAAGGATACTGATTTATTTTATATCTAGCCACTTTGCTGAAGTTGTTTATCAGTTGTAGAAGTTCTCTGGTTTGGAGTTGCTTATATATATTATAATATCATCAGAAAGCAGGGATATTTTGACTTCTTTGCCAAAGAAGAGCACCTTGATCCCCTTTGGTTGTCTTATTGCTCTAGCTAGAAAATTGAGTACTATGTTGAGTAGATAAGGTAAGAGTGAGAATCCTTATCTTGCCCATGATTTCAGTGGGATTGCTTAAATGATTTCTCCATTTTATTTAATATTGGCTGTTGGTTTGATATGTATTGCTATTATTATGTTCCATTATGGACCTTGAATTCCTGGTCTCTGCAATACTTTTAACATGAAGGGGTGCTGTATGTTGTCAAATGCTTTTTCAGTATCTAATGAGATGATCATGCTTAATTTCCTTTGAATTTGTTTATATAGTGGATTATGTTAATGGATTTTAATATATTGAACCAACCTTGCATCCCTGTGATGAAGCCTACTTGATTGTGGTAAATAATGGATTTTATGTGTTCTTAAATTCATTTTGATAAAATTTTATTTAGTATTTTTGCATAGATATCCATAAATAAAATTGGTCTGAAGTTCTCTTTTTTGTTGGTTCCTTGTGTGGTTTAGGTATCAGAGTAATCGTGCCATCATAGAAAGAATTAAGTAGTGGTCCTTCTATTTCTATTTTATGTATTAGTTTGAGAAGTACTGGTGTTAGCTCGTCTTCAAAGGTCTGGTAGAATTTTATACTAAAGCCATCTGGCCCTGGACCTTTTCTGATTGAGAGTTTGTTTTATTTTTTTTTTCTTGGACACATCATTTTATTTTTTGGGTTCTTTTGCTATTTTATTTATTTACATTTCAAATATTATCACCCTTCCCAGTTTCTCCTCCAAGCCCCTTATCCCCTCCTCCCTTCTCCTGAATCTATGAGGATGCTCCCCCAACTGCCCAACCATTCCTGCTTCAGTGCCCTAGTGTTCCCCTATCATGGGCCATCAAGTGTCTACAGGATCTATGGGCTCCCCTTCCAGTGATGCTAAATAAGGCATTCTTGCATACATAGACTACATATCCAACTGGAGCCATAAATACCCTATTTATACTATTTGGCTGCTGGTTTAAGCTGAGAGCTTTGGGGGTTCTGCTTGGTTGACATTATTCTTCTTACTATGAGGTTGCAAACCCCTTCAGCTCCTGCAGTCCTTGCCCATCCCAGTACTCAGTCCAATGTTTAGCTGTGTATATCTGCATCTATATTGGTCTGTCTCTGACTGAGCCTCTTAGGGAATAGCTACACTGGTCTCCTGGCAGTAAGGACTTCTTGGCATCAGCAGTAGTCTTTGAGTCTGGTGTAAGCAGATGGGATGGATCCCTAGGTGGGGCAATTTCCTTCGGTTTCTGCTCCACTTTGTCCCTTCATTATATTTGACAGGAGGAATACTGGATTAAAAATTTTAAGGTGAGGGGTGGCCCTATCCTTCAACTGCATGTGGTCTCTAGAGCTTCTTTCTCCCCTTTGTTGGGCATTTTAGCTAAAGTTCTGTTGGGTCGTGGGAACCTCTTGGGTCCCTAGAATCTTGGAGTTTCTAGTGGCTACCCCCAATTCCCTACACACACACACTTCCACACATCTACCTTCAAATACCTGGCTTTCTCTACTTCTTCGTCATCTCCTCCCATATTCCCTCCACCTGCTTTCTCCCTCCAAGATACCTCTTTCTCTCTACTTCCCAGTGATAATTCACTTCTCCTTTCTGCATAGGGCTGTAGCATCCATACTTTGCTGTGATTCTCTTTCTTCTTGGGTTTCATGTGATCTGTGAGTTGAATTGTGTGTATTCTGAGTTTCTTTTTGGCTAATATCCACTTGTGAGTGAATACAGACCATGTGTATTTTTTTGTGACTGATAACGTCACTTTGAATGATATTTTCAAATCATGGATATTTCAATTCATTTGTATGTGAATTTCATGAAATCATTGTTTTTAATAGCTGAGTAGTCCACATTTTCTGTATTCATTCCTCCGTTGAGGGACATCTGGCTTGTTTCCAGCTTCTGACTGTTATAAATAAGGCTGCTATGAACATAACAGAGCATGAGTCCTTATTATATATCAGAACATCTTTCGGATATATGCCCAGGTATTGTGTAGCTTGCTCCTCAAGTAGAACTATTTCCACTTTTCTGAGGAACTGCCACACTGATTCCCAGTCTTTGTATCAGCTTGAAATCCCACCAGCAATGGAGGAGTGTTCCCATTTTTCTACATCCTTGCCAACATTTGCTATCACCTTAGTTTTATGGTCTTAGCCATTCTGATTGGTGTGAGGTAGACTCTCAGGTTTGGAAGGTATTTAATAATTTCTTCTATTTCCTTAGGAGACATGAGCCTATTTAGATAGTTTACCTGCTATTGATTTAACTTTGGTATGTGATCTCAATCTGGAAAACCATCCATTTCATCTAGATTTTCCAGTTTTGTTGAATATAGCATTGTGTAGGAGGATGTGATTTTTTTCAATTCCCTCAGTTTCTGTTGTTATATCTCTCTTTTCATTTCTAATTTTCTTATTTGGATATTATCTCTGGGACTTTTAGTTAGTTTTTCTAGGGGTATAACTATCTTGCTGATTTTCTCAAGAAAATGGTTTTTTTTTAATTCTTTGTATAGATATTTATATTTCTATTTGGTTGCTTTTGGCACTGAGTTTGGCTATTCCCAGTTGACTACTCCTCTTGGGTGTGTTTGCTTCTTTTTGTTCTAGAGCTCTCAGGTATGCTGTTAAGTTGCTAGTATAGGATGTCTCCAATTTCTTTACCAGGACATTTAGTATTATGAATTTTCCTCTAGCCCTGATTGTGTCAAACAAATTTGGGTATGCTGTTGTCATCATTTTCATTGAACTCCAGAAGTCTTCAATTTCTTTATTTCTTCCCTGAGCAAGTTATCATTGAATAGAGAGTTGTTCAGTTTCCATAGGTATGTGTGTTTTCTGTTGTTATTGAATTCAATCCTTTTTTTCAGTGGTGATCTGATAAAATATATGAGATCTTTTCAATCTTCTTTTATAGTTTGAGTCTTGTTTTGTAACCAAATATATTTTGAATTTTGGAGAAAGTGTGAGGAGCTGAGAAAATTTTTCTTTTGTTTTAGGGTTCTGTATCTATCCCTTAATGACATTTGCTTCATAACCTCTATTTGTTTCACTGCGTCTCTATTCATTTTCTGTTTCAAGGACTTGTCCATTGGCGAGAGTGGGGTGCTGAAGTCTCCTACTATTTTTATGTGGAGTTCATTGTGTATATTGAGCTTTAGTAAAGTTTCTTTTATGAATGTGGGTGCTCTTGCACTTGGGGGCATAGATGTGCAGAATTGAGATGTTCTCTTGGATTTTCCTTTGATGGATATGAAATATTCTTCCCCACATTACTCAATAACTTTTGGTTGAAAGTATATTTTATTGGGCATTAGGATGGCAGCTCTACCTTGTTTCTTTGGTCATTTGCTTGAAAGATTTTTCCCAACATTTTTCTCTGAGGTATCTGTCTTTGTTATTGAGGTGTGATTCTTGTATGTAGCACAATGCTGGCTTCTGTTTGCATATCTACTTACTTAGCTTATGCCTTTTTATTGGAGAATTGAGTCAGCTGATATTGAGAGCTATTAAAGACAGATGATTGCTTATTCCTGTTATGTTTGTTGTTGTAGATAGCATTGTGTATATGTGATTCCTTTTGGTTTGGTTTTGAGATGATTAATATCTTCTTTTTCTTTCATGTAAGTACCATCCTTGTGTTGGACTTTTCCTTCTAGAATCTTTTTAGGGATGGATTGGTAGATAGATATTGTTTAAATTTGTTTTTTTTTTCATGGAATATTGTGGTTTCTCTCTCTTGTTGATTGAGCGTTTTGCTGGGAATAGTAACCTCATCTGGCATTTGTGGTCTCTTACAGTCTGTATGACTTCTGTCCAAGCTTTTCTGGCTTTTAGGGTTTCTGTTGAGAAGTCTGGTATATTTCTGATAGTTCTGCCTTTATATGTTACTTGGCCTTCTCCCCTTTTAGTTTTTAATATTTTTTCTTTTTCTGTGAATTTAATGTTTTGAATATTACATAATGTAATGGATTTTCTTTTTTTGGTCCAATCTACTTGGTGTTCTATAGGCTACTAGTACATTTATGGTCATTTCTTTCATTAGCTTGGGGAAATTTCTTTTCTATGATTTTGTGGAAGACATTTTTGGGTCCAATGAGTTGGGAATCTTTGTGTACTTCTATTCCTATTATTCTTAGGTTTTGTCTTTTCATTGTGTCATGAAATTCCTGGATGTTTTTGGTTAGAAAATTTTTGTGTTTGGAATTTTGACAGTTGTGTCAATATCTTTTAAGTTATCTTCTACACCTGAGATTCTCTCTTCTGTATCGTGTATTCTTTTTTTTTTATTCAATATATTTTTTTATTTACATTTCAAATGATTTCCCATTTTCTGGCCCCCCACTCACCGAAAGTCCCATAAGCCCCCTTCCCTCCCCCTGTTCTCCCACTCACCCCTTCCCACTTCCTTGTTCTGGTTTTGCCTTATTCTGCTACATTGAGTCTTTTCAGAACCAGGGGCCACTCCTCTGTTCTTCTTGTACCTCATTTGATGTGTGGATTATGTTTTGGGTATTCCAGTTTTCTAGGTTAATATCCACTTATTAGTGAGTGCATACCATGATTAATCTTTTGAGACTGGGTTACCTCACTTAGTATGATGATCTCTAGCTCCATCCATTTGCCTAAGATTTTCATGAATTCATTGTGTCTAATGGGTGAATAGTACTCCATTGTGTATATATACCACATTTTTTGTATCCATTCTTCTGTTGAGGAATACTTGGGTTCTTTCCAGCTTCTGGCTATTATAAATAGGGCTGCTATGAACATAGTAGAGCATGTATCCTTATTACATGGTGGGGAATCCTCTGGGTATATGCCCAGGAGATGTATAGCAGGATCTTTCGGAAGTGAGGTGCCCAGTTTTGAGGAACTGCCAGACTGATTTCTAGAGTGGTTGTAACAATTTGCAACCCCACCAGGAGTGGAGGAGTGTTCCTATTTCTCCACATCCTAGCCAACACCTGCTGTCTCCTGAATTTTTAATCTTAGCCATTCTGATTGGTATAAGGTGGAATCTCAGGGTTGTTTTGATTTGCATTTCCCAGATGACCAATGAAGTTGAGCATTTTTTAAGATGTTTCTCCACCTTCCGAAGTTCTTCTGTTGAAAATTCTTTGTATCTTGTATTCTGTTGGTGATGCTTACATCTGTATTGCCTGAACACTTTCTAGGTTTTCTATTTTAGGTGTTGCTTCCATTTGCATTGTTTTTGTTGTTTCTACTTCCATTTGGGCCATGTTGTTTAATTTCTTCACCCGTTTATGTTTTCCTATATTTCTTCAAGGTATTTATTTGTTTCCTCTGTAAGGGCTTCTCTTTACCTGTGTTTTGCTCTATTTCTTTCAGTGAGCTAATCATATTCTCCTTAAAGGACTCTATTATCTTCAGAAGATAGGATTTTATGTCAGGTTCCTGCTTTTCACATGTGTTGGTGTATCCACAGTTTTCTCTGTTGGGAGAACAGGGTTCTGGTGATGCCAAAGTATATTGGCTTCTTTTGGTTATAGTTTTGTCCTTACTGTTTTTCTCTGGTTTTTCCTGGTCTGTTCCTGTGTTCCTGGGTTGCTGCAGGCCTGCTGGGAGGTCCAGCTCTAGCAGACCTCCTGGGAAGCCTTCAGACTCTCCTTTTGTTTTTTAAGATGATACTATGGGTTCTCTTTGAGACCAGACTGTAGGATCTATTGCCATGTGTGCAGCAGCCCTCCTGAGAGTCCTTTCTTTTTCTTTTTCTTTTTCTTTTTCTTTTTCTTTTTCTTTTATTCTTTTATTTTTTTGTCTTTTTTTTTATTCGATATATTTTTTATTTACATTTCAAATGATTTCCCCTTTTCTAGCCCCCCACTCCCCAAAAGTCCCATAAGCCCCTTTTTCTCCCCCTGTCCTCCCACCCACCCCTTCCCACTTCCCCGTTTTGGTTTTGCCCTATACTTCTTCACTGAGTCTTTCTAGAACAAGGGGCCACTCCTCCTTTCTTCTTGTACCTTATTTGATGTATGGATTATGTTTGGGGTATTCCAGTTTTCTAGGTTAATATCCACTTATTAGTGAGTGCATACCATGAGTCACCTTTTGAGTCTGGGTTACCTCACTTAGTATGATGTTTTCTAGCTCCATCCATTTGCCTAAGAATTTCATGGATTCATTGTTTCTAATGGCTGAATAGTACTCCATTGTGTAGATATACCACATTTTTTGCATCCACTCTTCTGTTGAGGGATACCTGGGTTCTTTCCAGCATCTGGCAATTATAAATAGGGCTGCTATGAACATAGTAGAGCATGTATCCTTATTACATGGTGGGGAATCCTCTGGGTATATGCCCAGGAGTGGTATAGCAGGATCTTCTGGAAGTGAGGTGCCCAGTTTTCTGAGGAACCACCAGACTGATTTCCAGAGTGGTTGTACCAATTTGCAACCCCACCAGCAGTGGAGGAGTGTTCCTCTTTCTCCACATCCTCTCCAACACCTGCTGTCTCCTGAATTTTTAATCTTAGCCATTCTTACTGGTGTAAGGTTAAATCTCAGGGTTGTTTTGATTTGCATTTCCCAAATGACTAATGAAGTTGAGCATTTTTTAAGATGCTTCTCTGCCATCCTAAGTTCTTCAGGTGAGAATTCCCTCTTTAACTCTGTACCCCATTTTTAATAGCGTTGTTTGGTTTTCTGAAGTCTAACTTCTTAAGTTCTTTTTCTTTTCCTTTCTTTTCTTTCTTTTTTTTTTTTTTTTGAGGACAAATTCCTAAATTTATTTTATCTGTTGAGACAGAACTCTTATTATTTGTTTTTGAGAAGGGATAAAAAGTGAATATGTTTGGGAGAGAGGGTAAATGGGGAGAATGCCATTAGCATTGCAAAGTGGAACCATAATCAGAATATAGTGTATGAAAAATATATTTAATTAAAGAAAAAATCCTTTATACTTCTCAATACATTGAAGAACAATAACAACAAACAAGTCAAACTATTGCTCCAAACTAACACTACAAAAATTCTGGAAAACTCATAGGAGTTTATTAAAAACATTATTATAGTTGTATTAATTCTCTTCACAAATACAAGTAAATAAAAACAAAACTATAATCCAAATGGGACAAGGCATGTATCAACAAATGCAGAAACAGAGACAAATATTACAATAACTAGTATAAAAACATTCAAACTCTGATTAACATCTTAGATTGAGCAGGTGGAACACCAGAGAATTGGTAATAGAACCATGAATATCAGGCACAGATTCATAACTTTCAAAATGTAAAACACAATTTTGAAAAGATAGCAGTATTTTTATACAATGTCATGCCTCAAATGAATGAAATTCAATTATTCATTCATATTAGTGTGAATTAGTAAATAGTAGTACATTTATACAATGGAATAGCATGTAGAAGCAGACATGAACAAAACCATACACATTTAACAGCAGGAGTTAATCTCATGGTGTTATAAAAAACATTCTGCTTCATAACAATATGCATTTGATTGCTTGACTTACATGGGCTTGGAACATGTAAAAGATAATATTAACACTAAATACAATGTATGTTTTATTGAACTGTTGCTGCAACGGGCCATAAAAGACATCTAATTTTCTAAAAAGCATTAATCCTTGTTTGATTGAATGTTGCTTGAGTCATCTCTATATGACTTCATGCAGTTATATACTGATGGTATTTAAAACTCTGTGCTTCTGTGTTACAAGTAATTCTTACAAAAAAGGGATAAAACTAAACAAGAGAATCTATCCACTCTCTGTCTCTCTGTCTCTCTTTGTCTCTCTCCCCCTGTCTCTCTCTGTATCTTTCTGTCTCTGTCTCTGTCTCTCTCTCTTCCCCTCTCATAAAATATGTACATACACTCAAAACACATCCACATTGAAACATATAATGAAAAAAACAACAAAGCAACAAATACATTATATGAGAGTAGTTTTCTACACATTTGTTGGATACCATAAATAATTTTTTTATCTTTGATTTCTAGAAAAGAATGATGAGAAAGTTCACCTATTGACTGTAATTGAGAAAAATGAAGAGAATAATAAATGCCCCCAGGAGCAGAACAGGGAGACTTTCAGATGTAGTAGACATTTTCTTTGAATAATGTCAATGACAGTTAGTAGATACATTTTGGTTTTGACTTCATGATAAACTATGTTAATCTATAACCATATGACATTTATTCTTGTACTGAGTGTACTGTGATAACCTGTGGCAATAAACATAATACCATTTCTGTAAGGTTTTTATTTCATCAAGCATATTTTAATTTTCTTGTCATCTTTCCACAATGTGCATCATTCATATATTTTGATGCCTTCATTTTCTAAATAAAAATTAAATGCCATGCTTCATATCATCCTATTGAAAAGTCAGGGTTATTTAAAGAGGTACAGTGTCAAATTTAGTTTCTGGATTATAAAAGATTATTGTTATCATTTGACAGGCCAGAATTTTAGGAGAGAAATGTCTGACTTTAAATAACTAATTAAATTAACATGTGCATCATTCAATATACATTTTAAGAATATGTCCATCAACAGGTCTAATTCCTTTGCACTTGTCCAAATTATTATACTTGCTAGTGCAATGTAAATTATGGTCTTGTAACTGATTGGCAACTCAATACTGTTTCTAAGGTTCTTTTGTCAATGCTTAACTGGGCAGTTATAACACTCTCTGTTTTTTTTTTTATTTTTTATAAATGCATAAAATATGGTTGTTAATTATTTTGATAACATTTTGTATATGAAACAGGAAGTTTCCAGTCACTTTAAAATTTCTGTATATGTTACCTTTAACACAGAAAGGCATCAGTTGTTTAATTATCTTTTTTTAAAATTATATTCGATATATTTTTTATTTACATTTCAAATGATTTCCCCTTTTCTGTTTCCCCACTCCCCGAAAGTCACATAAGCCCCCTTCCCTCCCTCTGTTCTCCCACCCATCCCTTCCCACTTCCCTGTTCTGGTTTTGGCTTATACTGCTACACTGGGTCTTTCCAGAACTAGGAGTCACTCCTCCGTTCTTCTTGTACCTCATTTGAAGTGTGGATTATGTTTTGCATATTCCCGTTTTCCAAGCTAATATCCACTTATTAGTGAGTGCATACCATGATTGATCTTTTGAGACTGGGTTACCTCACTTAGCATGATGTTCTCCTGCTCCATCCATTTGCGTAAGAATTTCATGAATTCATTGTTTCTAATGGCTGAATAGTACTCCATTGTGTAGATATACCACATTTTTTGCATCCATTCTTCTGTTGAGGGATACCTGGGTTCTTTCCAGCTTCTGGGTATTATAAATAGGGTGCTATGAACATAGTGGAACATGTATTCTTATTACATGCTGGGGAATCCTCTGTGTATATGCCCAGGAGTGGTATGGCAGGATCTTTCGGAAGTGACATGCCCAGTTTTCTGAGGTACTGCCAGACTGATTTCCAGAGTGGTTGTACTAATTTGCAACCCCACCAGCAGTGGAGGAGTGTTCCTCTTTCTCCACATCCTCGCCAACATCTGCTGTTTATCTCTTCACTACAAAAGGTGAGGCTAGTAAATATACAGCAGTAATTTTTACCCAAACCATATAATTTCACCTTCCTTGTATGCAGAGAATAATTGGAGTATATTCTTTCAGAGGTCTTTTAGATATTGTCCATAAAATAAAATAAGTTTTCCATGTGGTTTTCTGAACTGTATTTGAAAGCTTATTCATTATCTGTGAAAAGACCATGGTCCTTACTGTGGCATTGTTCCAAACTCACATGTGTAGCACAGAGAGATCTTTTTGAAATGGATTAAATGGAGATGAACTTCAAACCTAGTGCATATGGTCATTGGAAATGCCTTTTATAAGAAAACATTGTATTTGAGAGAAACTGGCATGGGATTATTAATTAGTAAAACAGCTTATCTGTTAGGGATCCCAGCAAATTCTTAACCTTCTAAGTGTAGATCAGAGGGAATGTATCACTCTATTCTCAGAGGTTCCTCAGACAGCTTGTTAGAATTATTAGTTCAATGCACTAAAAGCCAGCATTCAAGTCAGTCATTTGTTTTCAAAGTATTAGAAGCAGAGTAAAATACAGCTATAAATTACATTGACAGACTCTAAAGACATGTTTATTTGTATGTTGTGTGTGTATGTGTGAAGGAAGAGGTATTCTATGATGTACATTTCTAAATTAAAGCTTGTTCTTAAAGTTTCCTGTAGATGAATTTTAATTCAGTAATATGATAGCTCTGTAAATGGATCACATTCAAAGACCTTCTGGGTCTATATGATCTATACAGAATACATACCTACTGTGGATTATAGTAGGATATGGCTGGAATACAGATGTATTCTTAGTGTATACCTTTAATCCCTCATAATGGATGAAAACTTAGTTTATAGGAGGAAACAGCCAGGTTTTAAAGTGATAGCTAATTAAGGGACAAAAATGAAAAATCAGAGAAGTATTATACAGATGAGTCATAGGTATGCTATTCTCAACCAACTAGAGAACAGAACAAGAAAGCAACACACACACACACACACACACACACACACACACACACAGAGAGAGAGAGAGAGAGAGAGAGAGAGAGAGAGAGAGAGAGCAATTTAACTTAGAGAGTTTTACAAAAGCAAAGACATCTTTCAGGTCAAGACAGAATGAGCCAGAGAGTTGGAAAGTTCCAAAAGATTAGAAAAGTTTTTCATCTAGTTTGACACTAAGCAGAGCAATTCGGTCAAAAGTTGAGAGAAACTGGTTTGAAACAGTCAGCTTGGAGAGGAAATTGGGGCAGAATTGCTGAACTAACCATCTAGCCAGAATTCAAAAACATCTAAGAAGGATGAATTTATTCAGCAGTCATCCTTTGAGATGACAATTACATTTGGTGAATAAACATTACTTTTACAGTTTTTGGCTTTCTAAGGTAGATTATGGAAATAAGAAATAAAAACATTCTGAAGCAGGTGGGTCAAAAGTTAAGAGTTAGCATATTAGCCATCTAGATTCTGTAGAATAAAGGCTTTATTTTGTGGCATAGATCTCAAGTTAAACCAAACATTGGGTTGCCACTCCTTGATGTGGTACTCTCCAAGTTTCATGTCCCTATTTGCTTACATCTCGGCTAAGGTCACTCATTGACTCCTGGGAGCCTCTTATCTTTCAGGTCTTTTTGACTTCCTAGATATTTTCTCCTCCCCATTCCCCTTGGGAGCTGCAGAATTCCATTCATTTCCTTGGCACACTGGGCCTCTCTCCTGTATCTCCCAATACCTGAGCCTGCTTCCTATTCCTCTCCCTGACCTCTCTTTTCCTCAGTTCCATTTATCCCACTATCTGCTATAACTATTTTGTTTCCTCTTCTAAGTGTAACCCAAGTATCTTGGCTTTGTCCTTTCTTCTTATTTAATTCCTTTGGGTCTGTGGGATTTATCATGGATATTCTGTACTTTTTGGCTAATATTCATGTATTAGTGAGTATATATCATCCATGTCCATTTGGGTTTGGGTTGCCTCACTGAAGATGATATTTTTCTAGTTCCATCCATTTGCCTTAAAATTCATCATGTTCTCATTTTTTTATTCGATATATTTTTTATTTACATTTCAAATGATTTCCCCTTTTCTAGCCCCCCACTCCCCGACAGTCCTGTAAGCCCCATTCTCTCCCCCTGTCCTCCCACCCACCCCTTCCCACTTCCCCTTTCTAGTTTTGCCAAATACTACTTCACTGAGTCTTTCCAGAACAAGGGGCCACTCTTCCTTTCTTCTTGTACCTCATTTGATGTGTAGATTTTGTTTTGGGTATTCCAGTATTCTAGGTTAATATCCACTTATTAGTGAGTGCATACCATGATTCACCTTTTGAGTCAGGGTTACCTCACTTAGTATGATGTTCTCTAGCTCTATCCATTTACCTAAGAATTTCATGAATTCATTGTTTCTAATGGCTGAATAGTACTCCATTGTGTAGATATACATTTTTTGCATTCACTCTTCTGTTGAGGGATACCTGGGTTCTTTCCAGCATCTGGCAATTATAAATAGGGCTGCTATGAACATAGTAGAGCATGTATCCTTATTACATGGTGGGGAATCCTCTGGGTATATGCCCAGGAGTGGTATAGCAGGATCTTCTGGAAGTGAGGTACCCAGTTTTTGGAGGAACCGCCAGACTGATTTCCAGAGTGGTTGTACCAATTTGCAACCCCACCAGCAGTGGAGGAGTGTTCCTCTTTCTCCACACCCTCTCCAACACCTGCTGGCTCCTGAATTTTTAATCTTAGCCATTCTGACTGGTGTAAGGTGAAATCTCATGGTTGTTTTGATTTGCATTTCCCTAATGACTAATGAAGTTGAGCATTTTTTAAGATGCTTCTCTGCCATCCGAAGTTGCTCAGGTGAGAATTCTTTGTTTAACTCTGTACCCCATTTTTAATAGGGTTGTTTGGTTTTCTGGAGACTAACTTCTTGAGTTCTTTATATATATTGGATATTAGCCCTCTATCATGTTCTCATTTTTAATAGCTGAACAGTATTCTATTGTGTAAATGAACCACATTTTCTGTATCCATTCTTAGGTTGAGGGACAACTGGGTTGCTTCCAGTTTCTGTCTATTATGAAGAATGCTGCTATGAACATAGCAGTACATGTATCCTTTGGATAAAGTAGTACATCTTATGTTTGTTTCATCATATTTCAAAGAGCCAGAGAACCCCAAAATATCAGAAAATTTAATGCTTTGTTTGCCTACCACTAAGGAGATTTTCTTTTTCAAAATTCACTATAACACCTATGGAGTTGCCCAAAGCTCTGCCTGGCCTTCCTGACAGCTGAGTACAGGAGAATGTCTAAAACTTTATTACCTTTGGGTTGCATAGGAATATTCAACAATGTAACAACTGACTTGCTGATTTTCTTTACCTCTTTAATAAATGAGACTGGACATTGAAAAGAAAAAAGAAAGAGGAAAAAAAGAAACAAAGTAGAAAAACAAAATAGAAAAAAGAAAGAAGAAAAGAAAGGAATAAACAGCATTATTTGAAATAAAATGTAAAAATAATAACAAAAGAAATTTACATCTTAAAATGTACATGTATTACCTGTAGTTTCACATACTCCAAATACTCTCCTAGTAAACTAATATATCCATGTTAAAAATTGCCTTTCCATAGCTGTTTGGTATAGTTGTAAATGAGCACTTATGAAATACTGCTTTTGTGTGGTAATATTTTTTCTGGAGCATGTACTTTCAAAAGGTTTTTAGAATATTCATTCATACTGACTGAAGGATATGGACAAGGAAAAATGCAAGAACAGTTGAAACATCACTCTAGACATTTGCAAATTAGAGTTTAAACTCTCAAGACTAGCATATATTTTAGTTGTAAAAATGGTGCCAGTCATTTCTCTTACATCTTTGTATCATCATTTCTCAGTGCCCTCTTCCCTGGATTTTTGAAAATAGATTCTTTTCTCATACAATATATCCTGATTATAGTTTTTACTTCCACTGGTACCCCCAGTTTTTCCATCCTGATCCATCATAATTTCTGCCTCTTATTTAAAAAGAAGAGGCTTCTAAGAAAATATGAGGAAAAATAAAAGTCACCATATCAAAGTTAGACAAGATAACCCAACAGAAAGCAGAAGACTTAGACACCCACTCTTATATACACTTAGAACTCCCATAAAAATGTTGAGCTAAATCTATACTGTTTATGTAAATGATGCGGTATAGACCTGTACAGGCCCTCTACTTAGTAAATCAATTTTTGTGAATTTATATGAGTTTGCTCAGCTGATTTAGAGTGTCTTATTCTTGTGATGTCCTCCATCTTTCTGAAATTTATACTCTTTCCACTTTCTCTTCCTTGGTATTCCCTAACCAAGCAGCCAGGTCAGCCAGGTACACAGGGAACAACAGAGTGAAAGACCACTTGGGACACAGTCCACCTGGGTTCATTCTGCATATAGGATCTGGGCATCTCTACAGCTGTCTGGACACATATCCTTCAAGGGAGCATTTGACCTGCAAGGAATCCTGCATTTAGAGGGAGTCCTACTCTCAGAGACCTGTGCCACATCTGACATGGGGAAGATCCCACTTCCTGATACTCTCCAGAGAACTGGTAGGAGCAGGCTAATCACCACTGCCCAATCCATCACATGTGGTAGACCTGTGCCACATCTGACATGGGGAAGATCCTGCTTCCTAATACTCTCTGGAGAACTGGCAGGAGCAGGTTATTTGTCCTGTGCCCCTTCTCACACGGGAAAGAGCTTATTTCCTGTTACTCTCTAGAGAATGGGCAGGAGCACAGCATTCAAGAACTGGCATGAGCAGGTCATTTGAGAACTGACACCAGTAGGTACATTCAAACTGGTAGAAGCAGGTCATTCGAGAACCAGCGTCATCAGAGCATTTGAAATCCTGCATCGGCAGAACATTTGAGAAATAGCAGCCTGCAGGGCCTTTGATCCTTGCCAATATGCCACAGGAGAGACCCCGTCACCTGATACTTCCTGGAGAACCAGCAGTTTGCAGGGCATTGGAGAGAAAAGGAATCCCAGGAGCACAGAAAAACAGGCCAGCAGGACAGAGAAGATAGGCAGGAAAACCAGCTAACACCAGAGATAACAAGAAGGCCAAAAGCAAACACAAGATCATTACTCAACAAGGTTTGAAAACCTGGATGAAATGGACAACTTTCTAGATACATACCAGGTACCAACATTAAAGCAGGATCAGATACAACATCTAAATAGTCCCATAAGACCTGAGGAAATAGCAGTCATTAATAGTCTCCCATCAAAAAATAGTCCAGGACCAGATGGGTTTAGTGGGGAATTCTATCAGATCTTCAAAGAAGATCTAATACTGATACTCTTCAAACTTTTCCTCGAAATAGAAATTCAAGTAACACTACCCAACTCATTCTATGAAGCCACAATAACACTTATACCTAAACCAAACAAAGACCAAACAAGGAAGGAAAACTTCAGACCAATCTCCCTCATGAACATTGATGCAAAAATATTGGACAAAATCTTGGCCAACCGAATCCAAGAATACATCAAAATGATAAATCACCACGATCAGCTAGGCTTCATCCCAGGGATGCTGGGATGGTTCAATATATGGAAATCTGTCAATGTAATCCACCACATAAACAAACTAAAGGAAAAACATAAACAAACTAAAGGGAAAAAACATTTCATTAGATGCTGAAAAGGCTTTTGACAAATTCTAGCAGTCCTTCATGATAAAAGTTTTAGAGAGATAGGGAATCCAAGGCCCATACCTAAACATAGTGAAAGCAATATACTGCAAACTGGTAGCCAACATCAAGTTAAATGGAGAGAAACTTGAAACAATCCCACTAAAATCAGGTACCAGACAAGGCTGCCCACTCTCTTCCTATCTATTCAATATAGTACTTGAAATCCTAGCTAGAGCAATCAGGCAGCAAAAGGAGGTCAAAAGTATACAAATTGGAAAGGAAGAAGTCAAAATACCACTATTTGCAGATGATATAATAGTATACTTTAGCAACCCCAAGACTTCCACCAGAGAGCTCCTAAAGCTGATAAACAACTTCGGCAAAATGGCTGGATATAAAATTAACTCATCAAATCAATAGCCTTCCTCTACTCAAAGGATAAACAAAAGGAGAAAGAAATTAGGGAAATGACACCCTTCACAATAGTCCCAAATAATATGTCATACCTAGGTGTGACTGTAGCGAAGCAAGTGAAGTATCTATATGAGAAGAACTTTACGTCTCTGAAAAAAAGAAATTGAAGAAAATCTCAGAAGGTGGAAAGATCTCCCATGTTCATGGACTTGTAGAATCAATATTGTAAAAATGGCCATCTTCCTGAAATCAATCTAGATTCAATGCAATCCCTATCAAAATCCCAAATCAATTCTTCATAGATCTAGAAAGAGCAATTCTCAAACTCATCTGGAATAACAAAAGCCCAGGATAGCAAAAACTATTCTCTACAACAAAAGATTTTCTGGGGGAATCACCATCCCTGACCTCAAGCTCTACTACAGAGAAGTAGTGATAAAAGCTGTTTGGTATTGGTATGTAGACAGGCAGAAAGATCAATGGAATAGAATTGAAGACCCAGAAATGAACCCACACACTTATGGTCACTTGATATTTAACAAAGGAGATAAAAACATGCAGTGGAAAAAAGACAGCATTTTTAACAAATGCTGCTGGATCAACTGGAGATCTGCAAGCAGAAAAATGCAAATCGACCCATTCTTATCTCCTTGTACAAAGCTCAAGTCCAAGTGGATCAAAGATCTACACATAAAACCAGACACACTGAAGCTTATAGGGGAGAAAGTGTGGACAAATCTTGAACACATTGGCACAGGGGAAAAGTTCCCGAACAGAACACCAATGGCTCATGCTCTAAGAACAAGAATTGGCAAATAAGACCTCTTAAAACTGCAAAGCTTCTGTAAAGCAAAGGGCACAGTCAATAGGACAAAATGGCAACCAACAAATTGGGAAAAGATCTTTACCAACCCGACATCCAATAGAAGGCTAATATGCAATGTATACAAAGAACTCAAGAAGTTAGTCTCCAGGGAGTCAAATACCCTATTAAAAAATGGTATACAGAGCTAAACAGGGAATTCTCAACTAAGGAATCACAAAAGGCTCTAAAGCACCTAAAGAAATGTTCAACATCCTTAGTTATAAGGGAAATGCAAATCGAAACAACACTGAGATTCCAACTCACACCAGTCAGAATGGCTATGATGAAAAAATTAGGGGACAACAGTTGCTGAAGAGGATGTGGGGAAAAAGAAACACTTCTCCATTTTTGGTGGGATTGCAAGCTGGTAAAACCAATTTGGAAATTAGTTTGGCAATTCCTCAGAAAATTAGATGGAGTACTACCAGCAGACCCAGATATACCACTCCTAGTCATATACCCAGAAGATGCTCCTACATGTAATAAGGACACATGCTCCACTATGTTCGTTGCTGCCTTATTTATAAGAGCCAGAAGATGGAAAGAATCCAGATGTCCCTCAACAGAGGAATGGATACAGAAACTATGGTATATATACACAATGGAGTACTATTCAGCTATTAAAAACAATGAATTCATGAAACTCTTAGGCAAATGGATGGAACTAGAAGGTTTCATCCTGAGCGAGGCAACTCAATCACAAAAGAACACAGATGGTATGCACTCACTAATAAGCTGATGTTAGCCCAAAAGCTCAAAATAAACAAGTTACAATTCACCAAGCGCAAGAAGGAGGACTTAAGTGAGGGTGCTTTGGTTCCTCTAAGAAAGGGAATAAAATAGCCACAGGAACAGTAAGAGAGACAATGTACGGAGCAGAGACTAAAGTAAAGGCCACCCAGAGACTGCCCTACCTGGGGATTCATCCTATAATCAGTCAACAAACCCTGACACTACTATGGATGACAAGAAGTATATACCAAAAGGAGCATGCCATGGTTGTCTCCGGAGGGGCCCTGCCAAAGCCTTACAAATACAGAGGCAGATGCTAACAACCAACTATTGGAATGGGCATGGGGTCCCCAATGGAGGAGCTGGAGGTTGGTCAAGAGGAGCTGAAGGGGTTTACAGCACTATGAGAAGAACAATCATTTCGGCCACCCAGACACCCCAAGACTCCCAGGGACTGAACCATCAACCAAGGGACACACATGGTTCTAGCCAAAAATGTGGCAGAGGAAGGCCTTGTTGGGCATCAATGCCAGGAATAGTCCTTGGTCAGGTAAAGGATGAACATAGGCCTGCACAAAGGGTAACCAAGGGGGAGGGGGTGAGGAGGGAGTGTGTTGGGTGGAGAGGCATTTATACATGGAGGCAGGGGAAGGAGGAAGGGGAGGGATTGGAGATCTTAGGGGAGGTGGGATATTGGAAAAGGTTTTACCATTGGCAATGTAAATGAAGTCTATATTCAATAAAAAAATAAATTAAAATTAAAACATATAAGTAAATAAATCTTTGAAAATATGTCACCTACATTGTTCTCTGTAAATACAGTATCTTATGATCAAATCTCAGGATTTAGTTTATATTTAACAACACTTAAATTTAAACTTTAAGTTTAAAAGGGCATAGTAAATATTTTCCATTGAAAATTAAATAGTAGGACTAGGGAGAAGACATGCTGGGTGAAATATTTATATGTAAACCTGAGACCAAAAACAAAAAAAAAACAAAAAAACAAACAAACAAACAAAAAAACAAAAGCAAAAACAAAACAACTAAAATTTAGGAGCTGGATGGTTGTGGCACATGCCTGTAATCCCAGCACTCTGGAAGGCAGAAGCAGGCAGATTTCTGAGTTTGAGACCAGCCTGGTCTACAGAGTGAGTTCCAGGACAACCAGGGCTACACAGAGAAATGCTGTCTCAAAAAAAACCAAATCCAAAAAACCAAACCAAACCAAACCAAACCAAAATAAAACAAAACAAAAAACAAACCAAAAAAAAAAAAAACAAAAAACAAAACCAAAAAACAAAACAAAACCAAACAAAACCCTAAACTTGAGGAACTAAATTCATACAACCAGCACCCATTTTAAGAATTGTGGCAAGCACTTTTAATACCTGCCATGACAGATGTGAATAGCCAGCCAGTATTGCCAACTGGTGAGCTAGAATTACAGTGAGAAACTTGTCTCAATATATAAGGTGGTAATAGTAAACAAACCTAATTCCAAACTTATGGTTCCATAGATCACACATGTACTATGTGCATGAGCATGTACACAATAACACACACACACACACACCACATGCAATTTTTTCATAGTAATGTTAATAAATTGTAGCAAGGCTAGGTATATTCTGAAGTAGTAAATATCACCTGTAGAAATTAGCAGAACATGTTTTGTTTCCATGGTTTTATCCTATTTCTTTTTATACATAAAAAGTAATTTATTGAATGACAATCTAATTTATATTCCCTTGGTAGGTTTTTTTTAAATCACTGACATAAATCAGTGTAGATTAACAATTATTTTTAAAATATGTGTGTGTTAAAGAGAATATCTTAATTCTTATGCCATTTTGGCTACATAGTTTATATTATAGGAAGATAGAATTCTATTGAAATCTATAATCCCTTGTGTGTGTGTGTGTGTGTGTGTGTGTGTGTGTAGGGGGGCTAGGCAAACAGGAAATCCAGAGATTGATTTCAAGTGTTTCCCTCAATTGTACAAAACTATTTGAAGACATTGTCTCTTATTGAATTGGACCCACTAATCTGGCTATGCTTGTTGAGCTGTACACCCCAAGGATTCTTCTGTATCTAATTTTCTATTATAAATATTATAGATATAAACCCTTGGTCTTGAGCAATCTCTGTAGTATAAGTAATTTCTTTATGAATCAAGTATGTTAGTACTCTGAATGAAGCCTAGTTATCTGGCTCCATTCATATTTTACGTAAATGTCCTGAACTTAGATAACATTAAAAATAGCTCACCATCATGTGTCATTACAAAACACTGTTCATCAACTTCCAAAACTTCATTGTTAACCTTTACATCTTTAATCAATACTTTCTATAAGTCCTTCAATAGAAATTTATTGGAATCTTATGTCAGTTTTATTTTATGAATAATGTGAAACAAAATTCACCACTTCCTCCGAAGAAATATACAAATGGGCCTATTTGTAAAAATACAAAAGTACACAATATTTTAGTGTTTTGCTATAATGGTATATTTTAGTCACTCTTATTTTACTGCATTCCTAGTTATTTAAAGAGAGCAGTTTCAGTAAAGTATTAATTATGCATTGCAGTTTAAAACAAATGCATCTCTTTCAGTTATTTATCATTTACTATATTTCAGCTGTTTTCTCATATAGCTGCTTATCTTAGGGAAGAATGAAAACCTAGGTCTCTCTGAGAAAATATTAACAGTTTAGATTAGCACTATGCTTGTATAGTTAACTTATGCCCAATACATCTCTCCATTGAAACACATCCCATTTCCTGTTATAAAATCTCATCTGAGCTATTCTCTTACCACCCCTACACACACATTCTAATGCACAAACATATATCACAATGAAATTTCCAGAAGAATGATAAACATATGAAGACTTTGTAGTAGATGATCCTTGAAGGTCCCTAATATTCATTATCTTCTGTGACTATAGAAATACACTTTAGTGTGTGTGAATGTATGGTGAAATTTTCATTTATATGCCAAGTTAAAGTAGTCAGGGAAAGTTTTGAGAAAACCCATTTTATCTCAGTCTGAATCCCATGACTAAAATGAGGCCATTATATGCCTTGACTGTAAACACCTTTACCCAAATCGTCATGTTGCTCACCCACCTCTTACATCTGAAAATAAAGGAGTTTGCTATTATATGCAAAGGTGGATATTAGAAAGAATTTGCAGACAATATATTTCTCCAAATCTTTCAGTTATAAATTCTTGAATCTCTAACTCTCTTGTAACTGTAATGACTTACTGTGTCTTTAAGGGAATTAAAGGATTAAGAGTTAATATTTTTGAAGTACTGATATTTATGAGACATCTTGTAAAGTGACTTTATATAAAATAAATAAAAATTTAGAATTTTGATTATGGTACAAAAGCAACCAAGTCTCTAATTAGCAATATTACTAATGTCTTATTTAGTGATTCTATTGATGAGTCAAAAACATTATGACCAAAAAAATCAAATAGGTAGAAAGGGGGTCATTTGTCTTCCAGTTCCATATTGTTATCATTATTGAAGGATGTCAGGACAAGAATTGAAACAGGGCAGGATCCTTGAGGCAAGAACTTGTGTAGATACAATGGAGGAGTTCTCTTTATTCGATTGCTTCAATGACTTACCCAACCTGCTTTCTTATAGTATCCAGCACTACCAATCTAGGGATAGCACCACCCACAATATCCTGGGTCCTTCTACATTAATCACTAATTAAGAAAATGACTTATGAGTGTATCTTACAGAGACATTTTCTCATTTAAGATTCCACATATCATGGCTAAGATAAAAACCTCAGGTGTTTACAGATGTTGGCAAGGATGTGAAGAAAGATAAATACTCCTTCATTGCTGGTGGGCTTATAAGCAGGTACAACAACTGTGGAAATAAGTCTGGTGATTTCTTAGAAAATTGGACATAGTACTACCTGAAGACCCAGCAATACCACTCATGGGCATATACCCAAAGATGCTCCAACATATAACAAGGATACATGCACCACTATGTTCATAGAAGCCTGATTTATAAGAGCCAGAACTGGAAGCAACCCAGATGACCCTCAACAGAGGAATGGATGCAGAAAATGTGGTATATTTACATAACAGAGTACTACTCAGTTATTAAAAACAATGATTTCATGAAATTCACAGGCAAATGGATGGACCTAGAAAATATCATCCTGAGTGAGGTAATCCAGTCATAAAAGAACACACATGGTATGTACTCACTGATAAGTGAATATTAGCTAAAAATCTAAGATACCCATGATACAACTCACAGACCATATGAAGCCCAAGAATAAGGAAGACCAAAGTAAGGATGATCCATTCCTACTTAGAATGGAGAGCATAATAGTCAGAGGAGGTAGAGGGAAGGGGGACTTAAGAGGAAGATGGGGCAGGGAGGGAAAGGGGGCAGGATCAGATATGGGAGGAGATGGGGAAGATGTACAGAGGGTCAAGGAAATTGAACAGATATGTGTAGCAGTGAGGGATGGGGAACTGGGGGGGTGGGTAGTCACCAGATAGTCCCAGATGCCAAGAAAGCAAGGAACTCCCAGGACACAAAAGGGATGACATTAGCCAAAATATACAACCAAGGGGAGAGAGATCTATATTCAGAGGTTAGGCACAGCCCCCAGTTGAGGGATGGGGTGCCCATCCATCTCAAAAATAGTAACCCATTATTGCTCCTGTCTAAAGGAAATACTGGAAGAAAGAATACAGCTGGGACTGAGTGAAAGACCATCCAGAGACTGCCCAACTTGGGGATTCATCCTATTTGCAGACACCATACCCAGACACTATTGTCGATACTAAGAAGTGCTTGCTGTTGGAGCGTGATATAGCTGTCTCCTGAGAGGCTCTGCTAGAGCCTGACTAATACAGATGTAGATGCTCACAGCCAAACATTGTACTGAAGACAGGGACCACAATAGAGGAGTTACAGGAAGGATTGAAGGAGCTAAAAGGGTTAGCAACCCCATAGGAAGAACAACAATATCAACCAACTAGACACCCCCTCCACCACAGAGCTCCAAGGGACTAAACCACCAACCAAATAGTACACATGGAGGGAACTATGGCTCCAGTTCATATGTAGAAGAGCATTGCCTTCTCTTGGTATCAGTAGGAGGAGAGGTCTTGATTCTCTGAAGAATCGAAGCCCTAGCACAGGAAATGCTGTGAGGCAGGAGTGGAGGTGGGTAGGAGCACCCTCATAGAATCAGGGAGAGAGGGATGGGAGAGGGGGTTCACAGAGAGGAAACTGAGAAAGGGGATAACACTTGCAATGTAAATAAATAAAATAACCCATTAAAAAAAGGAAGAGGAAAGATTCCACATCTCACATAATTTTAGTTTGTTTGTTGAGATAAGAGTAGCTAGCACATCTAATGAATAATCAACAGATAGAATTATAGGGGTAGACTCATTAGGACATATGTTAGACAAAAACTACTACATAATTTTCAGACTTTGGTAACAGGAAATGTTAATGTCTCCTATAGAAACTATTTGCAAGCTTCAAATTGTGCCATTCTGTATAATTGTGGTTCTTTGTGGAACAAATGCCATTGCCCTTGTTCTAGCATCACTTGTACAGAGACTACAGTCACAAAGACTCTTACTGCACCAATATTCAGACTGATAAGATATAAGAAGCATAAACTGCGATCAGGAAAAATGAAAGGATACTCATTAGGGACATAAACATTTGTTATCAGCTAAGGATTTATTGCTTTGATGATTAAATATATAATGTTGTAGATTTGTTTCTCATGGTCATAGGACTGTCTAATTATAGAATATTTGTGGTTCATTTTAGAACTGAAAATTTTCAATCGTAGCATCCTATTTTGGAGTCTAGGTTACCCATGTTGTCCCATTGTGCTGCTCTGACTTCATAGACTCACTTGTATGCATATTTACTCCAAAAGGCCTCTTAAATTTTGGGTGAGTTACTTATTCTCTACTATAGATTTTAAAAACTATTCATTCTTCACATTTTTATTTGATTTGAAATAAGATTCACTTGTATAAATCTGATTTTGTTATTCCTATTATTAACTATTCTGAAAAATCAGTCTTGAATAACTGATACTAGTGAGTTTATAAAGAATAAAATAAAATCCTTTGAGTATTTCTGGTTTAAAAAACATAATAATTTAACATAGATTCAAAATCAGAATTAATGGCATTACTGACTTAGGCCAGCAAATAAGCTTGTAATATGTCTAAAATATACAAATTATTCAAATACAAGCAAAAGATACTATAGCCATTTAAATAATCTTTAAGGACAAAAGGTTTCCTCGAGAATAATAAGAACATAAAAGACCTTGTGAAATATTAATTCAGTATACTTTTCAATGACTCTAGTGTACATAGAACATAATTAATATTATAAAAGTGGCTCTAATGGCAACAGCACAAAGATTAATTATAGACATTAAATTAAATACAAATCTGCACCCAGAACTAAAATGAGATAACTTTATTTTTTCTAATCTTTTTCTTTACATCATAATTGTTGTCCCCACTCCCACTCATCCCCTCCCAAAATGATCACATCTCTAATCCCTTCTCCTCTGAGAGCATGGATAATCCCTTGTGTATCTCCCCACCCTGGCACATCAAGTCTCTGCTTGGTGCATCCTCTCCCATTACCAGTCAAGGCAGTCCAGCTAGAAGATCCTACCCCACAAACAGACAACAGCTATTGGGATAACCTTGTTTTCGGTTGTTTGGGATCCACATGAAAACCTAGATGTATATCTGCTACAAATGTGCCATGAGGGTTAAGGGAAATAGGTCTAGCTGTATATGATCTTTGGTTGGTGGTTCAGTGGCAGAGATCTTAGGTCTTCCTGTGGAGTTCCTATCCTGTTCAGGGATCTCAATCCTACCCTCTCTTTCAGAGAGTCACCAGGCTCTATCCACTGTAAAGTTGTAGATCTTAGTATCTTTATGAGTGATCCTCTGGGTGGAAATTCTCAGAGGACAGGCATACTACATTACTGTCTGCAAGCATAATAGAGTATCATTAATAATGTCAGGAATTGGGACTTGCTCAAGGATTGTCAGGGATTGGTGGTTTTCTTGTTGGATCTATTATTGCTCGGCTATTCCCCTAGTCTCTGTTTCATCCCCTGTCACTGTATTTCTTGTAGACAGGATACGTTTGGGATGGAAGGAAATATGGGTAGGTTGGTTTTCCTCTGGCTCCATTAGGGTTCCTGCCTGGCTACAGGAGGTGGGCTCTTCAGTTTCCATATCATAGGTGCTGTGAGTCATAGCTAAAGTCACCCCCATTGATTCTTGGGCATTTCCCCTCTCCCAGATGTCTCATATGTTGTCTGTAAGTGCTCCACCTCTCAGCCTCTGCCAGTTGCAGGCTTCTATTCATTCTCATGGCCATCTTCCCATCTCTCTTATTCCTTCCCACACCTAATCTTGACCCCTTGTCCTCTGCATCCACTCTCCCACCGAGGTCCTTCCCTCCAACTACCTCTTATTTCCATTTTATTTTCCTTTCTAAGTGAGATTCAAGCATCCTAGCTTGTGCATTCCTTCTTGTTTAGATTATTTGGTAATGTGGAAAGCAGCATATGTATCCTATATTTTATGGCTAATATCTAATTATAATTGAGTACATACCATGCATGTCCTTCCAGGACTAGATTACCTCACTCGGCATGATATTCTCATGTTCTGTCCATTTGCCTGCAAAATTCGTGATGTCTTTGTTTTTAGTAACCGTATAGTACTCCATTGTGTAGGTGTAAAATATTTTCCTTATTCATTCTTCAGTTGAAGGGCATCTAGATTGTTTTCAGTTTGTGGCTATTATGAATAAAGCTGCTATAAACATGATTGAGCAGGTGTCCCTGTGAGATGATGGAGCATCTTTTGGGTATATGCCTTAGAGTGTTATAGATGGGTCTTGAGGTAGAACTATTCCCAATTTTCTAAGAAACTGCTGAGTTGATTCCCAAAGTGCTTGTATAATTTCAAGCACATTCCCATCAAGAATGAAAAAAATCTTTCCTTTGCTCCAAATCCTTGCTTGTATGTGCTGTCACTTAAGATTTTTTTTTCTTAGTAATTCTAATGGGTGTAAGATGGAATCTCAGTTGTTTTGACTTGCATTTGCCTGACGTCCATTTTTATATGTTTCTTGTCTAGTTGAGATTCCTCTGTTGAGAATTCTCTGTTTAGCCATGTACCCCATTTTTAATAGGGTTATTTGGCTTTTTGGTGTCTAACTTCTTGAGTTCCTTATAAAATTTTGAAGCTAACATTCTGCCAGATGTAGGGTTGGTGAAACTGTTTGCAATCTGTAGTCTGCCATTATGTTCTATTGACAATGCCAGTAGAAGCTTGCTTTACAGAAGCTTCTCAGTTTTATGAGGTCACATTTATCAATTGTTACTCTCATTAAAGTGATATAGTAATTTTAAATTCTAAAATACAATACATACACTATTAGGTATATTCAGCTCTCTCAATCAAATGAATAATCATGAGCTTAAAATGGTGACAAGTCACAGAAAGTCAATAAAATTCAGAGACAACATTGAAAACAATCATTTTCTTCAAGATCCTATATGCATTATTTAGAAACATATAGACAACATCGAAATTAGAGAAAAATTAGGACATACTAGTAAATAAATCTAAACTTTGAGTATAAAAATAAAATAGATGTGATAGCACAAATGTGGACTTAGAACCAAAATATGAAGCACTATAAGCAGTAATAGTAGGACTACAGAGAGAAAACCTGTCTTTTGACATGTAGTAACAATCACATAATTCAATGTATGTGCATGATAGTTTAAAGTATAGAGAAGAGGCCAGAGATGAAGCCAGGTTGTTAGAATGTTTGGTTGTATGCATAAAAGCTGTGGGTTTATTCCCCAGTATTGCATAAAACTTGTGTGCTTGAGAATGGCTGTAATCCTAGCACAGAAAGAGGAATAAAGGCATAAGGATCAGAGGGTCAAAGTCTTCCTAGTGATATCAATTGTAAGGACAACTTAGCATACATAAAGTTTAAAGTTATTTTAAAAATAAAAATAAAGAAAAAATTAATAAAATTATTAACTACTATATAAAAAAAGAAATCAGCAATAGGCTTTATGGAGTTAATATCTAAAATGAGAAATATTTCAATAATGATCATTATTCAATAAATAGTAATATGCAAGACAAATTAAGTGAAAAACAATTTATATTAATTTGTTAATTTATATAGCTCCTGTCATTTGCATACTGTGGCTATGGCATTTATATTACTTTGTTTTCCTTTGGTGAGTTATTTCAGCATAGTGGTGATGGTTAGGAAATTGATAAGGGTGTTATAAATTTTAGGGAAATTAAGTTTGAGATAAAATATGCAAAACATTTAAGTAAATTTCTGGATACTGTGGTAGATAAATTAGCCTGCAGAGTAAAGATACTGTATAGAGAGAAAAGGAAATAAGTTTTCTTTAATTTTTTATTAGATATAGTTTTTATTTATATTTCAAATGATTTCCCCTTTCCTGGCTACGCCCCCCCCCCCAGAAAGTCCCATAAGCCTTCTCCTCTCCCCCATTCCCCAATCAACCCCTTCTCTCTTCCCTGTCCTAGTATTCCCCTATACTGGTGCATTGAGCCTTTCCAGGACCAGGGGCATCTCCTCCCTTTGATATCCAACAAGGCCATCTTCTGCTGCTTATGTGTATGGAGCCATGGGTAACAATATGTGTACTATCTACTTGAGGTTTTTGTCCTTGGGAGCTCTGGGTGGCTCATATCTTTTTTCCTCCTATGACCTGCAAGTCTCTTCAGTTACTTGGATCCTTTCTCTAGAGCCCTCATTGGAGACCCTGTGCTCAGTTCAATATCTGCTGAGAGTATCCCCTCTGTATTTGTCATGCACTAGCAAAGCCTCCCAGGTGAAAGCTATATCCATCTCCAGTCAGCAAATAATCGTGGGCATTGATAATAGTGTCTGGGTTTTGTAACTGCATATGGTATGGATCATTAGGTGGAGTAGTCTCTGTATGGTCTTTCCCTAACTTTCTGCTCCACACATTGTCTCTGTATCTCCTTCTGTGGGTATTTTGTTCCCCCTTCCAGGAAGGACCAGAGTATCCACACTTTGTTCTTTCTTCTTCTTTGGCATCATTTGGTATGTGAATTATGTCTTGAGTATTCCAAGCTTCTGGGTTCATATCCACTTACCAGTGAGTGCATACCATGTGTGTTCTTTTGTGATTTGGTTACCTCATTAGGATGATATTTCCCAGTTCCACCCATTGCCTAAGAATTTCATGAATTCATTGTTTTTAATAACTGAGTAGTATTCCATTGTGTAAATATACCACATTTTCTGTATCCATTCCTCCATTGAGGGACATCTGATTTCTTTCCAGCTTCTGACTATTATAAATAGGGCTGCTATGAACATAGTAGAACATTACATGCTGGGAACTCCTCTGGGTATATGCCCAGGATTTGTATACCGGGATCACAGGAAGGACAGGGTACAGTCACATATAGTGAGGGTAGGTAGCATTTGAGATAATCAGATGGTACCTGGAGGCAAGCGTAATAACATAAGCAACGAATCCAAGGTAATATGGCATCATCAGAACCTAATTATCCCACCATAGAAAGTCTTGGATTCACCATCACACTGGAAAATCAAGCTTTGAATTTAAAATCACTTCACATGGTAAAGATAGAGAACTTTAAGAAGGACTTAAACAACTCCCTTAAATAAATACAAAGGTAAACAGGTAGAAGCCCTTAAAGAGGAAACACTAAAATCCCTTAAAGAATCACAGAAGATACAATCAAACAGGTGAAATAAATGAACACAACCATTCAAGATCTTAAGATGGAAATAAAAAAAAAAAATCACAAAGGGAGACAACCCTAAAGTTTGAAAACCTAGGAAAGGGATAAAGAGCCATGGATGTAAGCATCACCAACAGAATACAAGAGATAGAAGAGAGAATCTCAGGTGCAGAAGATTGAAAACATTGGCACAACAGTCAAAGAAAATGCAAAATGCAATGAAAATACCAAACCTAAGGATAATAGGTATAGAAGACAGTGAAGATTCCTAGCTTAAATATCTTCAACAATATTATAAAAGAAAATTTCCCCAACCTAAAGAAAGAGATGCCCATGAACATACAAGAAGCCTATCAAACTCCAAATGGAATAGATCAGAGCAGAAACTCCTCTCATCACATAATAATCAAAACATCAAAAACACTAAGCAAAGAAAGAGTATTAAAAGCAGTAAGCGAAAAAACCAAGTAACATAAATGCAGACCTATTAGAATTATACCAGATTTCTCACCAAAAACTATGAAAGCTAGAAGATCCTGGGCAGATGTCATATAGACCCTAAGAGAACATAAATGCCAGCCCAGGCTGCTATACCCAGCAAAACTCTCAACTACCGTATACAGAGAAAATAAGATATTGCATAACAAAACCAAATTTGCATATTATCTTTCCTCAAATCCAGCTTTACAAAGGATAATAAATTGAAAATACCAATACAAGGAGGGAAAATGCATCCTAGAAAAAGCAAGAAGGTAATCTTTCAATAAACCCAGAAGAAGAGAGCCACATAAACACAATTCTATCACTGACAAAAAAAGATATCAGGAAGAAACAATCACTTTTCCTTAATATCTTTTTACATCAATGGTCTCAATTCCCCAATAAAAAGACATAAACTAACAGACTGTACAAGTAAACAGGACTTAACATGTTTCTACATACAGAAAATGCACCTCAGTGACAAAGACAGACGCTGCCTCAGAATAAAAAGTTGGAAAACAATTTTCCAAGTAAATGTTCCCAGGAAACAAACTGGAGTAGCCATTCTAATAGTGAATAAAATCAACTTTCAACCAAAATTTATTAAAAAGATAAGGAAGTACACTTCATACTCATCAAAGGAAAAGTCTACCAAGATGAACTCTCAATTTTGAACATCTATGCTCCAAATTTAAGGGTACCCAGATTCATAAAAGAAACTTTACTAAAGCTCAAAGCACACATTGTACCCCACACCATAATAGTGGGAGACTTCAACAATCGACTCTCAGCAATGGACAGATCATGAAAACAGAACCTGAACAGAGACACAGTGAAATTAACAGAGGAAAGGAACCAAATGGATCTAACAGATATCTATAGAACAGTTCATCCTAACTCAAAATAATATACCTTCTTATCAGTACCCCGTGGTACCTCCTCCAAAATTGATCATACTATTGGCCACAAAAAGGCCTCAATAGATACAAGAAGATTGAAATAATCCCATGAAGCTCATCAATCAGATCACCATGGTCGAAGGCTGTTCATAAGTTCCAACAATAAAAGGGAAAACACATTTATCCATGGAAGCTGAACAAACCTTTACTCAATGATAACTTGGTCAGTGAAGAAATAAAGAAGTTAAAAATGAAGACTCATTATACCAAAACTTATGAGACACAATGAAAGCTGTGGTAAGAGGAAAACTCATAGCCCTAAGTGCCTTCAAAAAGAAACTGGAGAGATCTTACACTAGAAGCTTAACAGCACACCTGGAAGGTCTAGAACAAAGAGAAGCAAATACATCCAAGAGGAGTAGACAGCAAGAAATAATCAAACACAGGGCTGCAATCAACCAAATAGAAACAAGAATCAACAAAGCGAGGAACTGGTTCTTTGAGAAAGTCAACAAGATAGATTAAACCCTTAGCTAGACTAACCAGAGTGCACAGAGACAGTACCCAAATTAGTAAAATCAGAAATGGCAAGGGAGACATAACAATAGAAACTGTGGAAATTTAAAAAAAAACAAAAAAACATCAGATCCTGCTACAAAAGCTTGTACTCAACAAAATAGAAAACCTGGATGAAATGGAAAATTTTCTAGATAAATAGCATGTGCCAAAGTTAAAACAGGATCAGATAAACCATCTAAGTGGTCCCATAACCCCTGAATTGGGTCTGGGAGAGGATAGGTTGATGAGGGTTAACACTGACAGCTGTGACATTTCTCCAGCTTTGGTAATGATCTGAAAGCCACTGAATGTACACTTCATTGGAGAATGGAAACAAAGGGGAAAACCAGCTACATTCCTGAAATAACAATAAACTTCATCCTTTTTTATAAACCCTCCATGCCCCCAAAAAATAACCCTTCTAATCTGAAAGCCATAATTTATGTGCTAGCATGTATGGGTAAAGGTTCTAAAATAGTAGTAAGGATCTCTTTTTTTTTTTTGTTTTGTTTTGTTTTGTTTTGTTTTGTTGGTTTTTGCTTTTTTTATTTTTTAATTTGATATATTTATTTGCATTTCAAATGATTTCCCCTTTTCTGGACCCCCACTCCCCGAAAGTCCCATCAGTCCCCTTCCCTCCCCCTGTTTTCCCACCCAACCCTTCCCACTTCCCTGTTCTGATTTTGCTCTATATTGCTTCACTGAGTCTTTTCAGAACAAGTGGCCACTCCTCTGTTCTTCTTGTACCTCATTTGATGTGTGGATTATGTTTTGGGTATTCCAGTTTTCTAGGTTAATATCCACTTATTAGTGAGTGCATACCATGATTCATCTTTTGAGTATGGGTTACCTCACTTAGTATGATATTCTCCAGGTCCATCCATTTGCCTAAGAATTTCATGAATTCATTGTTTCTAATGGCTGAATAGTACTCCATTGTGTATATATACCACATTTTTTACATCCACTCTTCTGTTGAGGGACACCTGGGTTCTTTCCAGCATCTGGCAATTATAAATAGGGCTGCTATAAACATAGTAGAGCATGTATCCTTATTACATGGTGGGGAATCCTCTGGGTATATGCCCAGGAGTGGTATAGCAGGATCTTCTGGAAGTGAGGTGCCCAGTTTTCGGAGGAACCGCCAGACTGATTTCCAGAGTGGTTGTACCAATTTGCAACCCCACCAGCAGTGGATGAGTGTTCCTCTTTCTCCACATCCTCTCCAACACCTGCTGTCTCCTGAATTTTTAATCTTAGCCATTCTGACTGGTGTAAGGTGAAATCTCAGGGTTGTTTTGATTTGCATTTCCCTAATGACTAATGAAGTTGAGCATTTTTTAAGGTGTTTCTCTGCCATCAAAAGTTCTTCAGGTGAGAATTCTTTGTTTAACTCTGTACCCCATTTTTTAATAGGGTTGTTTGGTTTTCTGGAGTCTAACTTCTTGAGTTTTTTATATATATTGGATATTAGCCTTCTATCTGATGTAGGATTGGTGAAGATCTTTTCCCAATTCGTTGGTTGCCAATTTGTCCTTTTGATGGTGTCCTTTGCCGTATGGAAACTTTGTATTTATGAGGTCCCATTTGTCAATTCTTGATCTTAGAGCATATGCTATTGGTGTTCTGTTCAGAAACTTTCTCCCTAGACCGATGTCCTCAAGGGTCTTCCCCAGTTTCTTTTCTATTAGCTTCAGAGTGTCTGGCTTTATGTGGAGGTCCTTGATCCATTTGGAGTTGAGCTTAGTACAAGGAGACAAGGATGGATCAATTCGCATTCTTCTGCATGCTGACCTCCAGTTGAACCAGCACCATTTGTTGAAAAGGCTATCTTTTTTCCATTGGATGTTTTCAGCCCCTTTGTTGAGGATCAAGTGGCCATAGGTGTGTGGGTTCATTTCTGGATCTTCAATCCTGTTCCATTGATCTGCCTGCCGGTCACTGTACCAATACCATGCAGTTTTTAACACTATTGCTCTGTAGTATTGCTTGAAGTCAGGGATACTGATTCCCCCAGAATTTCTTTTGTTGCTGAGAATAGTTTTAGCTATCCTGGGTTTTTTGTTATTCCAGATGAATTTGAGAAATGCTCTTTCTAACTCTGTGAAGAATTGAGTTGGGATTTTGATGGGTATTGCATTGAATCTGTATATTGCTTTTGGCAAAAATGGCCGTTTTAACTATATTGATCCTGCCGATCCACGAGCATGGGAGGTTTTCCCATTTTTTGAGGTCTTCTTCCATTTCCTTCTTCAGAGTCTTGAAGTTCTTGTCATACAGATCTTTCACATGTTTGGTAAGAGTCACCCCAAGGTACTTTATACTGTTTGTGGCTATTGTGAAGGGGGTCATTTCCCTAATTTCTTTCTCAGCCTGCTTATCCTTTGAGTATAGGAAGGCCACTGATTTGCTTGAGTTGATTTTATAACCTGCTACTTTGCTGAAGTTGTTTATCAGCTGTGGGAGTTCTCTAGTGGAGTTTTTTGGGTCACTTAGTTAGACTATTATGTCATCTGCAAATAATGATAGTTTGACTTCTTCCTTTCCAATTTGTATCCCTTCGACCTCCTTATGTTGTCTAATTGCCCGAGCTAGTACCTCAAGTACAATATTGAAAAGATAAGGAGAAAGGGGGCAGCCCTGTCTAGTCCCTGATTTTAGTGGAATTGCTTCAAGTTTCTCTCCATTTAGTTTGATGCTGGCTACTGGTTTGCTGTATATTGCTTTAACGATGTTTAGGTATGGACCTTGAATTCCTGTTCTTTCCAAGACTTTAAGCATGAAAGGATGCTGAATTTTGTCAAATGCTTTTTCAGCATCCAATGAAATGACCATGTGGTTTTTTTCTTTGAGTTTGTTTATGTAGTGGATTGCATTGATGGATTTCCGTATATTGAACCAACCCTGCATCCCTGGGATAAAGCCTACTTGATCATGGTGGATGATCGTTTTGATGTGTTCTTGGATTCGGTTGGCAAGAATTTTATTGAGTATTTTTGCATCGATGTTCATAAGGGAGATTGGTGTGAAGTTTTCTTTCTTTGTTGGATCTTTGTGTGATTTTGGTAATTGTGGCTTCGTAGAAGGAATTGGGTAGGGTTCCTTCTGTTTCTATTTTGTGGAATAGTTTGAAGAGTATTGGTGTTAGGTCTTCTTTGAAGGTCTGACAGAATTCTGCACTGAAACCATCTGGTCCTGTGCTTTTTTTGGTTGGAAGAGTTTCTATGACAGCTTCTAAAATAGTAGTAAGGATCTCTTAACAAAAATCAAAATAAGACCTTCTTAATGTTCATATATGAACATAAGGAAGTATTAAGCCAAACAGAGGAAACTATAAGGAATAGTAAGAGTTATCATATGTGAATATGAGTAAACAGAGGTTTATGATATTTAAAATATCATAGTGAAAATTAAACAGAGCAAAATTTATTTCTTCCAGGCTTGTGAGGTTAAGTATCAAATTAATTGAAAAATGTCCAGTCAGTCAGGTTTAATTTAAAGTATGTCATATGTACTAATGAACAACAAACAAGAAAAATAACAAACAAAAATAACCCAAAAGGAAAAGAAAAACAAAGAGAAGACAAAATAATATCAGACAGGGAGGTTTGAGAGACAGCTTGGCAGTTTATCATGGCTACTGCCTAGGATTGGGATTTGATTCTCAGCACCCACACAGCAACTTTCAACAAACATTAAGTCTAGCTCCAGTATATCCAGGTTTTGGCCTTTGCAGGCAACAGGTACACATGCAGGGCAGAAGTAGATATATGAGCATCATATACATGAAATAAAAATAAATAAATCTTTAAAGATGTCATGAAATGTGAAGGAAAACAGAGCAATAACTCTGAAATGGTAATTTAAAAATAGTATAGCATTAAATGATTCAGTAAATATGAATTGTATGTTTGTACTAAAAGAGAGAGTTTGTTTGAACAATCTCTAGCATTGTAAGCTATGAGCAAACACATATGGCTATGAAGATTTCTCAGTGATTTAAGTCCTAGGCAATTAAGCCAAAGGACAGGAGTTAAGGACTCCAGAACCCAGACAAATATAAGTTGGGTATAGCCGTTAGCTTCCAACTCCAGACCCAAAGGCATAGATATGGGACTTTAGGAGAGCTTTGGGTTGGACTGAGAGACCTTGTGCCAGTGAGTAAGGTAGAATAATCATGAAAGATTACTGACATTAAACTTACAGTTCTGCATATAAAGGTGAGTCACCCACATACACCCAACTGTCACCCTTATGTGCATTCATGCATAAAATCAGGACATATAAATGCTATTTATAGCCAAAGTAAATTAACACATTATGCAACATGTTGTGCATTATATAATATGTATTATTAAACACATACTATAGACAAGATATTCTTATTATGAATGTTAGATAGTAAGATAAAATATTAATGTTGAAATTGAGAATTTCTGAATGATTACATATTTGATTAAATAGAGTGATACAGTATATAGAATATAACCATTTCATACATATCAAAGCAGAGATAAAGGGAAGAATGATAATAATGATTAAAATATTTGCTATTTTATGTGTATGGGTATTTTTCTGCATATGTGACTGTGTACTGTGTGTACACTTAGAGGTCAGGAGACTTTCTTGAAATATCTTGAATATGAGTTATAGATTACTGTGTACTGTCATGTGTGTGTTAGGAATTGAACCCAGGTCATTGGGAAGAACAATCATTACTCCTGACCCCTGAGTCATTTCTCCAGTCCTAGGTATATATAAGACACAATCTCAGCTCACACAAATGACCTCTGACTTGCTACCTAGGTGTCAGTGACATTGAATTTCTGATACTTGTCTACTCCTCTAAGGGCTAAGAATGCAGACTTACACCAACACATTTGGGTTTTATGTGGCCCTGAGGATCAAATCCTGTAAGATAAATAAGCAGTTTAACTGTATATTCTACAACTGAAGTTTGTTCCCAGCCTCAAAAGAACTTTTAAAATATTAGGAATAAAAATGTTAATATTCTTTGGAACTTGAACATCATGGATGTCTATGGCTTGCATATACATAAATAGTATGTACATGGATTGTGTGCACATTGATTTCTTTAACACAGACAAATTCAAATACCAAATTAACAAAAATATTTATAAAAACTACAAATGCTCTACACAAAAGGTAATATCAACGCAAAGAAGAAAGTCACTTGAATATTTTCATTTCTTCTACGATACATAAAAGTCAAAATTCTGTTCCATCTTTTACCCCTTCACATCTTGCAGGCAGCACAAATTTTGGGACTGAGACTTAATGCCTAGATTGCTTTCTCAATCCCTCCAACTGTTTTTTAAATAAATTAAACACAAAAACATAAATACTTTACTAAAGCTTAACTACTGGAAATTTAATTTGCACTCTAGTAAAATAACTTTCTTCTGCATTCTTATGAAAGATTTCTTCAGTATCATTCCTTTAGAAAGAAGTCTCTGCACTCTAGGACAGTTTAGCACAGATCCAGAGATCATACACAGGAAAAATGATTACTTGTATGTAACACAGAATATCCAGTGCAAAATACTAAACTTGTTTGTCTCATTCAAACACAAAATAGGGCATATCATTGCCCAAACACATGAATTGCCTACATATGTTCTGTGTTATTTCAGTTCGAATCCACTGAAAATAAACTCTCATATGGTCAGTGTTGAGTCCCTGGTTACAGAAGATGGTTGGTCCAAGCTCCACATCAGGATTATATTTTCCAGGGATTTTCTATTTTCCTAGCTTTCTACCTGGTCCCAGAGATGCCCCTGCCCAATCCAGTTGTCTCCTCCAGTTCATTTTTGCTCTGTACTCCCCACCTTCTGTTCCTATAGTCAATCATTAAGGGGAGCTTAGGGAATCTGATGGAAGAGTTAAGTGGAAGGATTGAGGATACAAAGATGTCAAAGACATCACATAAAACATATAGAATAGGATTACCTGGACCCATAAGGGCTCAAAGAGACTGAACTGATAAATAAAGAGCATGCATGAGACAGTCCTAGGCCCTCTGTACATATTAAGCAATTGTAAAGCAGGCTACTCATATGGGACTCCTAAAGTGGCAGCATGGGCTCTCTCTGACTACAATGCCTGCCTTTGGCTTCCTTTCCCCTAACTGGGCTGCCTAGTCTAGCCTCAATAGAAGATGTACCTAATCTTTCAGCAATTTGATATGTCAAGGCTGGTTGATATCCAGTTTTAAATAATATCAACAAATAAATTTGTGCTAGCCTTGATATATGATTATATAGCCATAAGACTCATTTGAGAATGAAAAAAAAGGATGAATAAATCTTACTGTAAGATAGTCTAAGATTCTAATTTTCTCATAGACAAACTAGAGAAAAGCAAGCATAGATTGTCAAGGCAGTATCTGGAGTCAATAGATGCTAGTTGCTTCATGAGATACAATATTATCCATATTAATTTTTCTGGAAATATTACTTCATTTGATCCTGGTTTTCTAAACACACACACACACACACACACACACACACACACACACACAGACACACATTTTATAGTGAATATAATTTTGCATATACCTCAGCATCCAATGGCAAATATTTATAATAGTAACTCATTTTAGAGCAACAACTATATCACTGTACTATGTTCTAAGATGTCACAATGTTATGGTTTAATTTTGTTCTAACCAATCCCTATTGCTTCTTATTCACTATTACAGATTTTACTTGATATGTGATGGCTCAAATTCCTACAGCAATTTTTAAAAGAAATATTACTTTCATTTCTTTACTTTTCTATGAAAACATTTGATTGAATTTACTATAGACCATTTGGTTGAATTTACTGTAGATTATTAATGTAGCTATACTTTTAAAATTTCCTTTCCCAGTAATCCCAATGTGTCATGCAATCACTGCTTTAAATGACTCTTCCCCTGAGCAAAGATGCTCACTAGGTCCAATGGAAAAGCAGAGGCTTTTCCCTCCACTGCCATGTGTCTCCAACGCAGACTTTAGGAAAAACCTCATAATATTATTGAGTACTCCCTATATCAAATAGGGATTACTAGAATCGGAGTTTAGAGTACTGTGTCCTTCTAATTCCATGAGTGTTTTTTTTCTCCAAAAAGTCTTATTTTATACTTGTTAGAACAACATCTTGTGTTTATAACATATATGCAAAAAATAAGGAAAGGATAAAATAGTAAATATTTTCTTCAGAATTTCCACCAAGTAGACATTATGTCATGCTTTGCAGTATAAACACAAGCAAGAGATATGCCATGATCTTCAACTATATTTCAATAGATGAATAGGCAGAAAAAGAAACCCAATTTTAATCTCCTGAGTTTGAATGGCACCTTGCATCTCAAGTTTGGTTAATAAATTCATTAGTTTGTTTTGAGTTTACCTTTATAATAACCATTTTCAATAACACAGGTATATAATCTATTTCTACAAGCTTACAGTCATCCATAAACCTTCTTCAAGACCCTATCTATAATTACTTTCTTTTTATATCAATTACCTGATTCTAAATTTCTGAATATCACTGGAGTTACTGATTATACATTCAATTTCCAATTGTTCCTTTTGCTCTCATACCCCATGTAATCTTCCAACCTGTGTTTCTGGTAAGTAATCAATAAATATCTAGAGAATGTGAAATGCTTTTATCATAGTGAGGAATTTAAAGTAAATATGCTTAATAATGACAATGAATGGAATCGATTTTTATTTAACTGTATGGCAGTTTTCCAAGCATAACTGATAGAATGCTGGGAGACTAAACTGTGTATTAAGGTAAAACATTAAGATCATAAAATAAAAATATTTGAAAGCTGAAAAATCAAGTGGGAGGAACATTAGCTTGAAAGGAGTTGGGCTGTCAAGGAAGTAGGTGAGACAGGACAAAGAGAAATGACATTTATATAAACAGAGAACTCATGCATGGATTTCCTCTAAAATTATATTAAAAATAAACTAATAAAATTGAAAAGTAGTTTGTACTAAACGTGAAAGAAGCAAAACTATGTATTGGAGGCTAGAGAATTGAAAGGGTACTTTGGGGGTAAAGGAAGACTCAATCAAACAGAAGTGGCAAGAGCTATTAGCTGTGGAATGGATGCAAACACAATACAAAATTCTCAGCTATGTTTTATTGGAATCAATTTTTATGTCTTAAATATTGTTTATATTCAAAATATCATTTTATAGCATTTCCATTTTCAAAATAACATAGTTTGTTGAATACCTTTTCTAGTATTGCATAGAAAGATTATAACTGGTCAATTTTCAAATTACATATGCATCAGATTGTTATAATAATTATGTCATATTCAATTTGATATCAACCATAATTTAAATAGTATGCCCTTCAGGAAAAAGTATTTTATTTCAAGCACCTTGCTCTCCAATTGGGCTTTATTCAGAGACAGTCTATACAGAAAAAAGAATGAGGTGAAATGAGGTCATTTGAAGATCCTTTTCCAGTATTTCTGGTGTGTATATAAAAGAGATTTTAGGACATAAATACCTACATAGGGAGAAAGATATGTGAAAATAAGGTTGCTTTACCTAAAAGCCAAACACAGACAAAAACTTCTGACAAATAATCACGCAAGTAGAGTTTACCAGGGTGACCGAGAGGAGCAGGACCTCAATGTTATCTGGGTGTAGGAAATTTTTACCTTGAGATCTCTGAAGGAAGAATATTTCTTGTTGTTTCTTATGAAATCAATTTTGTTGTAATTTGTTATTGTATTTCTAGAAAATGAATATGCTTTCACTCTAAGGTTTTATGTTGGGAAGAGTGAGTATTTTATGAATTATTCAATACAATATGTTATAAATAAAAATATAAAAAAATCAAGATACCATACTTAAGGACTGTATTGTGTATTAGCCCTCTATCTGATGTAGGGTTGGTGAAGATCTTTTCCCAATTTGGTAGTTGCCAATTTGTCCTTTTGATGGTGTCCTTTGCCTTACAGAAACTTTGTAATTTAATGAGGTTCCATTTGTCAATTCTTGATCTTAGAGCATATGCTATTGGTGTTCTGTTCAGGAACTTTCCCCCTGTACAGATGTCCTCAAGGGTCTTCCCCAGTTTCTTTTCTATTAGCTTCAGAGTGTCTGGCTTTATGTGGAGGTCCTTGATCCATTTGGAGTTGAGCTTAGTACAAGGAGTCAAGGATGGATCAATTTGCATTCTTCTGCATGCTGACCTCCAGTGGAACCAGCACCATTTGTTGAAAACGATATCTTTTTTCAATTGGATGTTTTCAGCCCCTTTGCTGAGGATCAAGTGGCCATAGGTGTGTGGGTTCATTTCTGGATCTTCAATCCTGTTCCATTGATCTGCCTGCCTGTCACTGTACCAATACCATGCAATTTTTAACACTATTGCTTGGTACTATTGCTTGAAGTCAGGGATACTGATTCCCCAGACTTTCTTTTGTTGCTGAGAATAGTTTTAGCTATCCTGGGTTTTTTGTTATTCCAGATGAATTTGAGAATTGCTCTTTCTAACTCTATGAAGAATTGAGTTTGGATTTTGATGGGTATTGCATTGAATCTGTATATTGCTTTTGGCAAAATGGCCATTTTAACTATATTAATCCTGCCGATCCATGAGCATGGGAGATTTTTCCATTTTTTGAGGTCTTCTTCCATTTTCTTCTTCAGAGTCTTGAAGTTCTTGTCATACAGATCTTTCACATATTTGGTAAGAGTCACCCCAAGGTACTTTATACTTTTGTGGATATTGTGAAGGGTGTCATTTCCCTAATTTCTTTCTCAGTCTGCTTATCCTTTGAGTATAGGAAGGCTACTGATTTGCTTGAGTTGATTTTATAACCTGCCACTTTGCTGAAGTTGTTTATCAGCTGTAGGATTTCTCTAGTGGAATATTTTGGGTGACTTAGGTAGACTATCATATCATCTGCAAATAATGATAGTTTGATTTATTCCTTTCCAATTTGTATTCCTTTGACCTCCTTATGTTATCTAATTGCCTGAGCTAGTATCTCAAGTACAATATTGAAAAGATAAGGAGAAAGGGGGCAGCCCTGTCTAGTTCCTGATTTTAGTGGGATTGCTTCAGGTTTCTCTCCATTTAGTTTGATGCTGGCTACCCGTTTGCTGTATATTGCTTTCACTATGTTTAGGTATGGGCCTTAAATTCCTTTTCTTTCCAAGACTTAAAGCATGAAAGGATGCTGAATTTTGTCAAATGCTTTTTCAGCATCCAATGAAATGACCATGTGGTTTCTTTCTTTGAGTTTGTTTATGTAGTGATTTGCAAAGAACTCAAGAAGTTAGACCCCAGAAAACCAAATAACCATATTAAAAAATGGGGTACAGAGTTAAAGAATTCTCACCTGAAGAACTTTTGATGACAGAGAAATTTCTTAAAAAATGTACAACTTCATTAGTCATCAGGGAAATGCAAATCAAAACAACCCTGAGATTTCACCTTATACCAGTTAGAATGGCTCAGATTAAAAACTCAGGAGACAGCAGGTGTTGGCGAAGATGTGGAGAAAGAGGAACATTCCTCCAATGCTGGTGTGGTTGCAAATTGGTACAACCACTCTGGAAATCAGTCTGGTGGTTCCTCAGAAAACAGGGCCCGTCACTTCCAAAAGATCCTGCTGTACCACTCCTGAGCATATACCCAGAGGATTCCCCAGCATGTAATAAGGATACATACTCCACTATGTTCATAGCAGCCCTATTTATAATAGCCAGAAGCGGGAAAGAACACAGGTATCCCTCAACAGAAGAATGGATGCAAAAAATGTGGTATGTATACACAATGGAGTACTATTCAGCCATTAGAAACAATGAATTCATGAAATCCTTAGGCAAATGGATGGAGCTAGAGAACATCATACTAAGTGAGGTAACCCAGTCTCAAAAGATCAATCATGGTATGCACTCACTAATAAGTGGATATTGGCCTGGAAACCTGGAATACCCAAAACATAATCCACACATCAAATGAGGTACAAGAAGAATGGAGGAGTGGCTCCTGGTTCTGGAAAGACTCAGTGTAGCAGTATTCAGCAAAACCAGAACAGGGAAGTGGGAAGGGGTGGGTGAGAGAACAAGGGGAGGAAAGGGGGCTTATGTGACTTTTGGGGAGTGGGGGGCCAGAAAAGGGGAAATCATTTGAAATGAAAATAAAAAATATTTCGATTAAAAATAAAAGGACTGCATTGTGTTTCTTCTAATTTAAGTTTAATGAATTATTCTTGAGAATAAAACTTGTCAATTACTTTTACTAATTATTTAAATATTTGCTCATATTGATTTGTAGCAATATAAGAGTGAAATTTAAATCACTTTTATTACCTCTGGAAGCATTGTATCATTCTCTCAAGATTTTATTAAAGTCAGAAGGCAAAGAAGGTAACTAAAAATTCTTTAGGTGTGCTGGAAGACAATAGAGATGTTAGATCTCTGCACAGACCACTGCATGATATGCTACAAAGGAGTGAAGTGACACAAGTGCCACTTGTCTGGTCCTTGAGAAATACCCACAGTGTCCAAATGCTTTGCGTCTCTTCCTGCAAGCTTAGTTAATGAAACTATAACTGCATTTGCTTCACCTGCTATTTTCTGACAGTTAATAGTGTCATCTACTTAGTAAAATCAGTGACATTAGAAGACTTAGCAGATGTTTTAGGACATAGACAAATCTAATCATGAGTGAATCTGCGAGTGAATTTTAACACCAATTTGTCATTAATTATTTTTTATTCTTGATCTATCTTGTAATTAAAGGGGCAGAGTGCAAATGTTTGAATATGGAGAGTTTTTTTTTTTAAATATGACATTTGGTAAGGGCATTCTGTACACTGTCTGATTCACAGTCACCCTTTCTTGTAGTTCAGTTTTAGAAAATTTGTAATTCAAAAAGCCTCAGGAAGGATTTCCTGATCTGATGTACTTTGGAGCAGATTATCTCCATTAAAAATGTCTGCATGTTAGAGCTTGAAGTATGAAGAGTATTTGCATAAGCTTAGCACCTTGGATTTGAGTGGCCTCTAACATTCTCTGATCATCCTTTAAAGCAAGAAGGCAAGAACTTGTTCTTTCTCTGAGACCAAATAGGGGCTTTAACGTGTGAAAGCCTTTACTATTACATGCTTATTCATATTTCTGACCACTATAGATACTTAGAGCAGATTATCTCCACTATATCCAGAAGAAAAAATAATAAAACTAAGGTAATGGCTTTAATTAGTACATGAAACATCCTGCAGAAAGAACTTGAGATTGATTCCAAATTAAAGGGTAAGAATTCAATTCAGGTTCTGACATTTACAAATGAGGCTATCTCAACAGGTAACCTTACATCCCTGAAAGGTATTTTCCTCTTGAATTAAAATTCATTGACGCTTATTGAAATTAAATCAGGAGTTCATAGTCTATATCCATCTTATCTTCTCAAAATATAGTTTAGTAAGATAGTCCACATTTAACAAAGCACATATATTCAGTTATGATTTTAGACTACTCTACAATCTTAAGGAAAATTACTTTATATACATATATACATATGTACACACACATATATGAATATATATACATATATATATAATCAATTTGTTAAGAATTTATTGTTTCTATCATGTACCATTAAATTTTCTAAGTACTTTGTGTATTTAGTGAACAAAATGGGTTTCTATCAGTGGTAGAGTTTCTGTTCTAATAAATACAGTTTATACAAGCTGATATTCAGGAGTTTTATGGTTTATAGTGGTTAAATTGATGAGATGTGACAAAGCTGAGATAGGTGTAGTTTTAATGAACTTTAATGGAAAAGGATACTAAATTCCATGAACATGTGGTGAGCATAGTGTGAAGTGAAACCATGATTGTCAATGACAGTGTGTATTGTTTAGCAGAGACAATGAAGGTAAAAGGTCCTGAGGTTGAAAAAGTCTTGCTATTTTCATCATCTTAAAATTCTATGAGGAACCACACTATGTTATCCAGTGGCTCATGGGACATTAATTAAATCAAAGTATATTTTAAAAATTATAATTAAAAAATATAGTGATATAAATGCAGGTTAATTTCCTAGGAGAAATCCTGAAACATATGGTGAAAAATACTTTTTGTAGGCATGTGTCAAATACTTCAGTGTAGATGTAAATGGACTGAAGGCTAATGAAGGTTACACTTAAAAATATCAATGATGAAGCAATAAATAATCATAGAAATAAGGCATGTAACTATTAACTCATGAGATGAGATTAATAGGAACAAAATCCATGTACATAAATAATCTTAAAGTTTAGTGTCCTCAATAGATTTAAATTTTATGTACTTCATAGATAACTAACACTAATATTTTGGCTTTATTATAGTTTTTTTAATTAGTTTTTGATTTTACCTGATTCAAATATGTTATAGTGGGGGCAAGGTTTTGTCTATATTTCCACAGGTAATAAAAGACTATGGGTTCCATCAAAAGTGATAATGATAAAATCTGAATAAGAGAAGTCTCCACATAAAACATATGACTAAAGGAAGAAAGAGATGCAGTAAGAGCAATGCAGAGCACACAGGAAACTGACCTCTTTGCATGGGGACAACTCAACAAACAGGCTGAAAAAGACAGATTGTTTAACAGACTGAAAACTGGAATATCGTGATGGGCATTTGCTGAAGGACAGATGATAAGGACTGGAGTTGTGAAGGATCATCTCACCAACTGAGCTCTTCATAACGACATTCAGAGATTTTAGTTTCAGAGATTGATAATCGTGTCTGTTATAAAAGCTAAACTGTCTACAATTTTTAAATAGAAAGGGGAAATATGAGAAAGTCCAGCAATTTGGCCACTCTGGCAGGAGATCACATCCAAAGGCCTTCTAGGTCTATATGATCTAGTAAGCATGTAGATACACTCTGGATTATAGTGGAATATATCTGGAATATAGACATGCCCCAAGTACACACCTTTAATCAATAATGATGAAAGTGAGGATAGTTTGTAGAAAGAAGCAGCCACATTAGAAAATTATGTCTAATTAAGAGGCAGACAAAATGAAGAATCAGTGAAATATTTCACAGAATAATTCAGAGATAAAATATGCCTAAGTCACTTGAGAACAGAACAGGATACAGAGGCAACTTAAGAGCAGTTAGAGAAAGGGGTGGTATATGGTATGTGATGTGTGTAATGAAGTTTTACAGAGAAAAGTTGCAGAGAGAACAAGCTAGAAACAGGTGACAACAAAATGACTGAAAAAATGAGGAGCCAGAAAATTAGAAGACATTACAAAAATTGCTATGAAGCCAAAGCAATTCAGGCAGAAGTTAAGAGACACCAGAATGAATGTGTCAACTTGGAAGATGAGATTGTAAAGAGGCAAGATTCTTCAAGTTCTAGGCCTAGAGACAGAACAGAGAAGGAGATACTCTGAGTTCAGCCCAGAATGTGTGTTTGCATATCTCTTATACACAAGATGTTTTTCAACCTGTTTGTTGAGTTGTCCCCATGCAAAGAGGTCAGTTTCCTATGTGCTTGGCATTGCTCTTACAGCATCTCTTTCTTCCTTGAATCATGTCTTTTATGTGGAGACTTCTCTTATTCAGATTTTATCTTTATCACTTTTGATGGAATCCATAGTCTTTGATTACCTGTGGAAAATAGACAAAACCTTGTCCCCATTATAACAACTCAACTCAGCACTTCCTTTTAAACTTATAATAATCTAAATGAAACCTGGAAACAATTATGGAACTTATTTTACAATTATCATATTCTAAATCATAAAACTATAAATATCACAACTAAATTATTGTGAAAAATATTACATTATAAAAGTTTTTTCAGATGATAACATTTTGTCTTAATTCCAGTGTTTCAAGGCAGTGTGTATTATATTCTAGAATCATGTTATATTTCACAAATCTTAATGTATTCATGTATACATGAGATTTCCCACTTTTATTTTTTAGCATTTAAAATTTTAGCTATAATATTTTATTGATTTTCTTTTTTATTAGTTATTTTATTTATTTACATTTCTTTTTTTGACAACTTTTCTTCAAGTTTATTTTTTAATATATATTATTTTCTATATTCTTTGTTTACAATCCAAAAGCTTTCCCCTTTCCCAGTTCCCCCCTCTCCATATGTCCCATAAGTCCTCTTCTCTCCATCCATTCTCCTATCTTTCCCCCTCCCTTTTCTCTGTCCTGGTACTCCCCTACAATGCTGGATCAAGCCTTTCCAAGATTAGGGCCCTCTTCCTCCTTCTTCAGACGAATCATTTGATATGCTAATTGTATCTTCAGTATTCAGAGCTTCAGGGCTAATTAATATCCACTTATCAATGATTGCATTCCATGTGTATTCTTTTGTGATTGCTTTACCTCGCTTAGGATGATATTTTCCATCTCCATCCATTTGCCTAAACAAATTCATGAATTCATTGTTTTTAATTGCTGAATAGTACTCCATTGTGTATATATACCACATTTTCTGTATCCATTCCTCCACTGAGGGATATCTGGGTTCTTTCTAGCTTCTGGCTATTATAAATAAGGCTGCTATGAACATATTGGAGCATGTGTCCTTATTGAATGCTGGGGAATCCTCTGGGTATATGCCCAGAAGAGGTATAGCAGGGTCCTCTGGAAGTGTCATATCCAGTTTTCTTAGGAATGGCCAGACTGATTTCCATAGTGGTTGTACCATCTTACAATCCCACCAGCAGTGAAAGAGTGTTCCTCTTTCTCCACATCTTCGACAACACCTGTTGTCTCCTGAGTTTTTAACCTTAGCCATTCTGACTGGTGTGAGGTAAAATCTCAGGGTTGTTTTGATTTGCATTTCCCTAATGGCTAATGATGTTGAGCATTTCTTAAGGTGCTACTCGGCCATCTGAATTTCTTCAGGTGAAAATTCTTTGTTTAGCTCAGTACACCATTTTTTTTAATAGGGTTATTTGGTTCCCTGGAGTCTAACTTCTTGAGTTCTTTGTATATATTGGATGTTAGCCCTCTATCAGATGTAGGGTTGGTGAAGATCTTTTCCCAATTTGTTGGTTGCCATTTTGTCCTTTTGACTATGTCCTTTGCCTTACAGAAACTTTGTAATTTTATGAGAACCCATTTGTCAATTCTTGATCTTAGAGCATAAGCTATTGGTGTTCTGTTCAGGAACTTTTCCCCTGTGCCTATGTCCTCAAGGGTTTTCCCCAGTTTCTTTTCTATTAGTTTCAGTGTGACTGGTTTTATGTGGCGGTCCTTGATCCACTCGGAGTTGAGCTTAGTACAAGGAGATAAGAATGGATCAATTCGCATTCTCCTGCATGCTGACCTCCAGTTGAACCAGCACCATTTGTTGAAAAGGCTATCTTTTTCCACTGGAAGTTTTCAGCTCCTTTTTCAAAGATTAAGTGACCATAGGTTTGTGGATTCATTTCTGGGTCATCAGTTTTATTCCATTTGACCACTTGCCTGTCACTGTGCCAATACCATGCAGTTTTTTAACACTATTGCTCTGTAGTATTGCTTGAGGTCTGGGATACTTATTCCCCCAGAAGTTCTTTTACTGTGGAGAATAGTTTTATCTATCCTGGGTTTTTTGTTATTCGAGATAAATTTGAGAATTGCTTTTTGCCAACCGAATCCAAGAGCACATCAAAACAATCATCCACCATGATCAAGTAGGCTTCATCCCAGGGATGAAGGGATGGTTCAATATAAGGAAATTCATCAATGCAATCCACTACATAAACAAACTCAAAGAAAAAAACCTATGATCATTTCATTAGATGCTGAAAAAGCATTTGACAAAATTCAGCATCCTTTCATGCTAAAAGTCTTGGAAAGAACAGGAATTCAATTCCCATTCCTAAACATAGTTAAAGCAATATACAGCAAACCGGTAGCCAATATCAAACTAAATGGAGAGAAACTTGAAGTAATCCCACTAAAATCAGAGACTAGACAAGGCTGCCCTCTGTCTCCATATCTTTTCAATATAGTACTTGAAGTTCTAGCTAGAGCAATTAGACAACATAAGGAGGTAAAGGGATACAAATTGGAAAGGAAGAAGTAAAATTATCACTATTTGCAGATGACATGATAGTATATTTAACTGACCCAAAAAACTCCACCAGAGAACTCCTACAGCTGATAAACAACTTCAGCAACGTGGCAGGTTATAAAATCAACTCAAGCAAATCAGTTGCCTTCCTATACTCAAAGGATAAGCAGGCTGAGAAAGAAGTTAGGGAAATGACACCCTTCATAATAGCCACAAACAATATGAAGTATCTTGGTGTGACTCTAACTAAACAAGTGAAAGATCTATACGACAAGAACTTCAGGTCACTGAAAGAAGAAAATTGAAGATGACCTCAGAAAATGGAAAAATCTTCCATACTCATGGATTGGCAGGATTAATATAGTTAAAATGTCCATCTTGCCAAAAGTAATATATAGATTTAATGCAATTCCCATCAAAAGCCCAACTCAGTTCTTCACAGATTTATTTACATTTCCAATGTTATCCCCCTTCTTAGTTTCCTCTACAAGCCTCCCACCCCGTCTCTCCTTCCCTTTGCCTCTACAAGGGTGCTTCCCTACCCATAAAACCACTCCTGCCGCACCACCCTAGCATTCTCCTATGCTGGGGCATTAAGCCTTCACAGAACCAAAAGCCTCCCCTCTCACTGATGCCAGATAAGACTGTCCTCAGTAACATATTCAGCTGGAGCCATTGGTAAGTCCATGTGTACCCTTTGATTGGTGTTTAGTCCGAGGGAGCTCTGGGGGTTCTGGTTGGCTGATATTATTGTTCTTCCTATGGGGTTACAAACACCTTCAGCTCCTTTAGTCCTTCCCCAGCACCTCCATTGGGGTCCCCATGCTCAGTCCGATGGTTGACTGTGAGCATCAAGATCTGTATTGGTCAGAATCTGGCAGAGCCTCTCAGGAGATAGGTATATCAGGCTCCTGTCAGCAAGTACTTCTTGGCATCATTAATAATGTCTGGATTTGGTGTTTGCATACAGGATGGATCCCCAGGTGGGTCACTCTCTGAATAGCCTTTCTTTCAGTCTCTGCTCTACTCTTTGTCCCTGTAATTTCTTTAGACAGGAACAATTCTGGGTTAAAATTTTGGAGATGGGTGGGTGCCCCATCCCTCAACTGGCAGCTGTGCCTAGCCTCTGGATCTGGTTCTCTCTCCCCTTTGTTGTGTACTTCAGCTAATGTCATTTCCATTGGGTCCTGGGAGCTTCTTGCTTTCTTGGCATCTGGGACTTACTGGTGGATACCCCAAGTTCCCCAGCCTTTGCTGCTACACACCTCGGTTAGATTTCCCAACCCTCTTTACATCTTCCCCATTTCCTCCCATACCTGATCATGCTCCCTTTCCCCTCCCTGTCCTGTCTCCCTAGAAAGACCCCCTACCACCCATGATTACTTTGTTCCCCATTCTAAGTAGGAATAAGCATCCTCATTTTGGTCTTCCTTCTTGGGCTTCATAAGGTCTGTGAGTTGTATCATGGGTATTCTTAGACTTTGGACTAATATTTGCTTATCAAGTAGTACATACCATGTGTGTTCTTTTGTGACTGGGTTACCTCACTCATGTTGATATTTTCTACTTCTATTCATTTGCCTGTGAATTTCATTAAGTCATTGTTTTTAATAGCTGAGTAGTATGGTTTTGTGTAAATATACCATATTTTCTGTATCTATTCCTCTGTGGAGGGTCATCTGAGCTGTTTCCAACTTCTGGCTCATACATAAGGCTTCTATTAACATAGTGGAGCAAGTATCCCTTGTCATATGTTAGAGCATCTTTTGGGTATATACCCAGGAGTGGTATTGTCGGGTCTTCAGGTAGTACTATGTCCACTTTTCTGAGGAACCACCAGACTGATTTCCAGACTTGTTTTACTAGCTAGCAATCCCACCAGCAATGAAAGATTGTTGTTCTTCTCCACATCCTGGATAATATCTGCTGTCACCTGAGTTTTTTTTTTTTTTGTTGTTGTTGTTTTTGTTTTTGGTTTTTTTTTTTTTTTGGATTTTATTTATTTACTTATTTATTTATTTATTTATTTAATTCGATATATTTTTTATTTACATTTCAAATGATTTCCTGCCTCCCCAGGAAAGTCCCATAAGCCCTCTTCCCTCGCCCTGTTCCCCCATCTACCCCTTCCCACTTTCCTGTTCTGGTATTGTCCTACAATGCTATACTAAGTCTTTCCAGAACTAGGGGCCACTCCTCCATTCTTCTTGGACATCATTTGATATGTGGATTATGCCTTGGGTATTCCAAATTTCTAGGCTAATATCTGCTTATCAGTGAGTGCATACCATGAGTGATCTTTTGAGACTAGGTTACCTCACTTAGTATGATGTTCTCCAGCTCCATCCATTTGTCTTAAGAATTTCATGAATTCATTATTTCTAATGGCTGAATAGTACTCCATTGTGTATATATACCACATTTTTTGTATCCATTCTTCCATTGAGGGACACCTGGGTTACTTCACTTAGTATGATGTTCTCCAGCTCCATCCATTTGCCTAAGAATTTCATGAATTCATTGTTTCTAATGGCTGAATAGTACTCCATTGAGTATATATACCACAGTTTTTGCATCAATTTTTCCGTTGAGGGATACCTGGGTTCTTTCCAGCTTCTGGCTATTATAAATAGGGCTGCTAAGAACACAGTGGAGCATGTATCCTTATTACATGCTCGGAATTCCTCTGGGTATATGCCCAGGAGATGTATAGCAGGGTCCTCTGGAAGTGTCATGCCCAGTTTTCTGAGGAACCACCAGACTGATTTCCAAAGTGCTTGTACCAGCTTACAACCCCACCAGCTTTGGAGGAGTGTTCTTCTTTCTCCACATCCTTGCCAACACCTGCTGTCTCCTGAGTTTTTAATCTTAGCCATTCCGACTGGTGTGATCTGGGCCATCCTGGCTGGTTTGAGGTGAACTCTCTTGGATATTTTGATTTGCATTTCCCTGATGACTAAGGATGGTGAACATTTCTTTAGGTGATTCTCTGCCATTCAAGATTCCTCAGTTGAGAATTCTTTGTTTAGTTCTGTAACCCATTTTTAATAGGGTTATTTGTTTCTCTGGAGTCTTCCAGTTTTCTTTGTATATATTGGACATTAGCCCTCTATCAGATGTAGGATTTGTAAAGATATTTTACAGATCTCTTGATGGCCATTATGTCCTATTGACAATGTCTTTTGCCTTACAGAATCTTTGCAATTTTATGAAATTCCATTTGTTGATTGTTGATTATAGAGTATAACCATTGGTGCCCTGTTCAGGAACTTTTTCCCTCTGCCCATATGTTTAAGGCTCTTCCTTACCTTCTCTTCTATTAGATTCAGTGTATCTGATTTTATGTGGAGGTCTTTGATTCACTTCAACTTTGTAGAAATAGATAAGAATGGACCGATTTGCTTTCTTCTACATGCTAACTGCTATTTGAACCAGCACCATTTGTTGAAAATGTTGTCTGTTTTCCACTGGATGGTTTTAGTTTCTTTGTGTAAGATCAAGTGACAAGAGGTGTATGGTTTCATTTCTGATTCTTCAGTTCTATTCTATTGATCAACCTGCTTATCTCTGTAGCAAAACCCTTCAGGTTTTATTACTATGGCTCTGTACTAAAGCTTCAGGTCAGGAATGCTTATTCCTACAGAAGTTCTTTAATTATTGAGAATAATTTTTGCTATTCTTGGTTTTTGGTTATTTCAAATAAAACAAATGATATTTATTTAATCTATAGACATGAGGATGACAGAAATATGGTGGCCTTTGGTTTTATTTTTGTAAACTTTATAGCATTCAGTAGTTTCAAAATGTTGTATTTTAGTAGGTATTGTAATAAATCTCACTGAGTTATAACTAACTGTGTAACAGAAAGTCTATTTCCAAAGTCAAGGACTTGAAGTTGGACTAGATTTTGTTATTGTTAATTAATTTAATGAATTATGAACAGGTCCTAAATTTTTGGGCTCCATTTTTTTTAATTTAATAGGAGTTAATTGATTTCTTGGATATTTCTCTCTCATGAACATTTTTGAATATCTGATATTAAAAATTGGCAGTTAATTAAGTATTTTATGATATATAGTCTTTTAATTCATCATATTTTTCTGATAAATTTGTGTCCTGGAATATTTACATGACATTGTATTTACTATTTTGTATTGCAACACTTGTCAATTATTTCAAATATATTTTACTTTTAAATATTTATTCTGAAGCCATTCTTTTCATCTAGTGATTTTTATCATTTGTCTTTGATGTAATAAGAAGCCTTTGAGAACTCTGGCATGTTAATAATTATTGTGACAATCTTCTTATAAATTCCATAACTCTTATTATTATTCCATTTATTTTTGTCCATTGTCAAAAAATTTGTTCCAGGATTATTTGAAAATATGTCAAATTTATTATGACAATTCATTTTACAATACCCAAGTAAGAATCTTAGAAGAATTATTATGAAGATAGTATACACAAAATATTGTCAACCACCTGAGTCATAATTACCTTCAAATTTCAGTGGCCCATCTAAAATTATATTTTATAAATTTACAAACTTTTTACAACGCAGTGTTGTATTAAAAATCAGTAGTAGTGTATGGCTTTAGGTGAATGATATTTAACTTATCTTCTGTACACAGTAAATAAAATAGTGCTTTGAAATTTGGTTTCTATGTAATTCTTTTATGAAGTCTGCTTGCTTTTTCATTGTAACTTTGGAGAATTTTTGTTAAAAATATTCTTAATTTAGGTAAGCATGTCTTTAAATTGGATGTTTATTATTTAGTTTTGTTACTGTTCATAGATGCTTAAGCTCAGCATCTATTTTCATGTAGAACTCTCTGGAATACTACCTTACAATATTTTCATTTTTTTCTTGATGAGCTATTTTATTCAGGTATATTAAAAATGTGCATATTAAAATTGCAATATTTCCTTTGAGAAATTAAGCATTTTAGCACTATTTTGTATTTCATATATTATATTTTCATCTTATTCTTTTATAATTTTTTTTAAAACTTATTCCACCTTCCTTGTAGACTTTTAAATTACTTTCACGTTAACTTGTAAGTGGCCTTTGTATTCAGTGTTGCATTTTCTTATATAGTATATAAGTTGAAGACAAAGCTTGTTATATATTCAGATTTTATTTTTCTAAGCATAATTGTGTGTTAATATGTTTTCTTACACATTACTTCATTTGTACCACCATAAATTCTATGAGTGTTAACTAATTGAAATGTCCTAGTTATGTAGCTGTTTTTTAAATAAATTACTACTGTTTTATCTCCTAATCTTCTTTATCTCTGTAATTTTCATAAATTCCACTGATATTCCAGTTTTATATCAGTGTCATGGAGGGGTAATCATTTCTATTCAATAAGATTGATCAATATCTATTGACATCTTTATGCACACATGTTCATTCACAATGAAAGTCAAATACAGTAGACATATTTGATAAGTTTCCATAAAATGTGTATTTATAAAATCTACAAGTTAGAACATAAGAATATGTGTGGATCTGTGGCTAAGCTACCATTATGCTGACATGGCTTTCATTATAAGCTGCTTATTTAACTTTAAGAATTATGTGATTTCATCTACTCTCCTTTCTCTACTACTACTTTATTCTACTTCACCACTCATCAATGTCTTTGTGAAATTGTAACCTTTTGAGTTATTCTACTGGATTTTTTTTTACCTCGTTTCATATGTGCTCCATGTTTTAAATGTTGGAGAGTTAGTCAGCATTTCATCATAGAAAGAATTTGTGTTAGGACTATGTCTCAGCATCGTGCCTAATTTGGGTTCCAGGTTTAGAGCATTAAATAGAAAGTTCTCAAAACCATTTTCTGACAAGAAATGGAGTGGGTACAAGAACTCTTAGCTATCTTTGATTTGTTTGTTCTTCCCTAGCATATATAGAGGGAAGGCATACATAAACACCATAAGAATAGTCTTATTGTCTGGATGATTTCTTGTATCAGAAACATAAAATTCATAAACATGAGAAATGCAAGATTGGACCTAAAATAATGATCAGAGATTTCTTGCTTAAGAAATCTGTTTTAATGATAATCTGTCTTATATAAAGTTAAATTTGTACTATGAAGACAAACAAACACAGTTAACTCTTTTTCCAGACAGAGTTTTTCTGTGTAGCCTTAGAAAGTTTCTTTATTTTTGAGATTATAATGTAATTACATCATTTCCTCCTTTCCCAATTTTCTTCCCTCCACCCTCTTCAAATATCTTTCCTTGCTCTTTCAAATTCATGTACTCTTTTCATTAATTGTTGTTATGTGCATATATAAATATACATCTGTATTACTAAATACAAGCTGCTTAGGCTGTATAATGTCACTTATATGCCTATGTTTTCTGAGCTGACCATTTGGTATTAGACAACCAATTGGTGTGATCCTCCTGGGGAAGACTGTTTCTCCCACTCTCAGCATTCCTTAGATGCCTGCAGTTCTCAGTGTAGCACCGAGGTCTCAGGGGATTTTCCCCATCTACTTTGGCCTGTTGTCTTTGTTACACTCACATTTATGCAGTCATGTTGGTTAGATTTGATGGGTGCAGCTTTTGACATTACTGAGAGAGACAGACTCATAGCAAAGTCCCCAATGCTGTGGCTCGAACAGTCTCTCAGCCCCATCTTCTGAAACATAAACCCCATAACTAACATCTTAAATGAGAACTGGTACTAAGTAGCAATATATTCAGTATGTTGGTGAACCAATGTTGATGTATTATTATTAAAGTTCCAGTTTACTCAGGGCTCAGTCTTTGTATGATACATTCTTCGAGTTCTGACAAAAGATACAATCACATGTGTAGACCCTTGTAGTGTCTTACTAACAAATGATCAGAAAGGATTGATTTGTCAAACAATTTGTAGTATTGATTTTTGTATATTGACCTTTTTTTAAAATTTACTTGTTTTATTGGATATTTTCTTCATTTACATTTCAAATGTTATTCCCTTTCCCAATTCTCCCTGAAAATCCCTATCCCATTCACTCTTCCCCTGCTTCTATGAGAGTTTTCCCTCATCCATTCACCCACTCCCACCTCCCAGTCCTTGTATTCCTCTACACTGGGGGCATTGAACCTTCACAGGACCAAGGACAGTTTCTCCCACTGCTGCTGAACGAGGCCATACTCTACCACACATGGAGCTGGAGCCATGGGTCCCTGCATGTGTACTCCTTGGTTGGTGGTTTAGTCCTAGGACCTCTGGTGAGTTTGGTTGGTTGATATTGTTGTTCTTCCTATGGGTTACAAACCACTTCAGCTCCTCCAGTCCTTTATCTTAACTCCTCCATTACATACCCTGTGCTCAGTCCAATGGTTGGCTGAGAGCATCCACCTCTGTATTTGTCAGGCTTTGGCAGAGCTTCTCAGGAGATAGCTATATATCCACCATGTGGTGAAAGAGCCTCTTATGGCATGGTTTCCTGCTAGCATGTTCTGTCCAAAGGCATGAGGCCAAGTGACCAGGGATTGACCATAAACTGGGACAACCTGATATGTTTCCCAATAGCATAAATTTTGACATACACAGCATTTCCCAGCACATAAATCTGACAAAATATGTGACCTGAATCTCTTCCTGCCTATGGCTTAATCACCTGTTTCCAGGAAATACATCAAGTCTATTCAAGCAAATTTAGAGAGCAGGACACTTCAAGATGGCTTACTTGATTGCTTCATAAAGTCAATGATAAAAAAATAAATGCAAAGGCTAAACTAAAAAGAAAATATAAGTGATAATGCAATAGCCAATATTTAGATATATACTATTTATAAGTATTTTAAATAAACTGCCTGTGCTTGCTATAGGAAAAATATGTACTATGAAATAATGTTATCTTTATAAAATGTGTTAAGATAGTAGTTTTCATATAATCTTTAACCAATTTCTTCTTTTAATGTAATGTGCACATCTGCAGAGCATTAACCAAATGAAATGACTATTAATATACTATTATTTACTAGTAATCCAACATACTTTTCATTCTTTTCTTTGTCCTCTATGATCCAATCCAGGTTACCACATTGTATTCATCTGTCATTCCTTTTTAACTTCTCCTGTTAGTGTAGTTTCTCATCCTTTCTTGTACATAGAAGTCTAAACTAGTACTGATTCTTAATTCTCCAATCTAGGTTGCCTGGTCATTTTTGTTGCAGGTAGATTGAGTTTAATGTGCTTTGGAAGAGCATTGAGGAGAAATAATACTTACCAACTGGCACATGCTGTCAGGCAGCGTGTACTGCATATGTGTGGCATCACTGGTAAGAAGGGATGCCTTTAAACACAGTCATCACTCCTTTTATCTACTTTTCATTTTTGTTCTTTAGAAGAAGTTATTTTGTATTTTCTTTACTTACATTTCAAATCTTAATCCCCTTTCCAGGTCCTTCCTCCAAGCTCCCTATCCCATTCCCCTCCCCCTGGTCCTATGAGGGTGTTACCCCATCCACCCACCCACTCCTGCCTACCAACTCTCACATTCCTCTACACTGGGGCATTGAGCATTCACAGGCCCAACGGCCTCTCCTCCCATTGAATCCTGACAAGGCCATCCTCTGTTACATATGCAGTGGGAGCCCTGGGTCTCTCCATGTGTACTCTTTGGTTGGTGGGAAGTAGTTTCTAAAATTGTCCAAGATGTACAGAGAATTAAGTTACACTTTGGGTAGATTGAGACTACTCAAAGATATATGTAAAATTATTCTATAAGAAGCATTTTTCTTCTGCCTAATTTATGAATTTATTCAGCCATTTGCATAGATCAGAATGGACTCATGCATATTTATTTTTAACTTTGGATTACATTTTTATTATATTTGGGTTACATTTGATACAGCTTTATTTTCCTATTCACCACATTCTTTTGCCTTTGATGTAAGAATCTCTTTCAGTTTGGCTTCTTTGTTCATCTGCCATTTTTATACACTTTTGGTTTTGGAGAACATAGATAAGTGCTGGGAATTCAGGTGGCCCAGAGTCCCTTTGTGTTTTCCTATTGTAGACATAACAGCAACTCTTTCTATAGTGTGCCTTGGTTTCTTTTATTGAATCATGACATTCAAAAATCAAGTTTCAGGGACTATAGTCATATTCATTGTAATTGCATATCAATAGTAACAATGTGTGGTTTAGTCTCATGCATAAAATACAGGGATACCACAGTCTGGGTAGTGGAGATAATAGGAGCTTATTTTCTCATAGCTTTGAAAGAAGAACCTATGGCCAACATACCATGATCATCCTGTTAATATGCCACACTTTTTATCCTTATTTGTCGATTACCTCTCCTCACCTGATACATTTGTTATTCAGTTCTATGTAACCAAATTTCCTCTAATAAGGCTTCCTGTCAGTGTAAATCAGATTCTATTTTGAAAATTTCTTGAAGTAAGCAAGATTTTGTCTTAAGCATATATTTTCTTTAAATTGGGAAGTACAATACATTGAATAAATTCTGTATATACAAGTCAATAACAATTTTGGTTTATCAGTGCTGTAGAGTACAATATAATAATTTATACTTCTGCCTGATTCTTCCTTTGTCTTTATGCCAACTTTCATGGCTGTACTATGATTTGTGGGATAAAGTGTCTTAAACTGGAATCAATGATAGAAAGTGCCTTCATTTAGTAAGTACATTAATTAAAAACTTAATGTTTGTGACCACTGTTATTTTGTGAAGCAGGATCTTTTCATTATTATTTTAATAGTTGATTGTATAAAATGTCCTTTGGCTATATTATTTAATATAGGCTTATTCATATTTGAAATTTCACATTTGAAAAATGTAAGCTTGTAATGTGGGCATGGGTTGCTAGTGGAGTTCTTGCCTTCCATATGTGAAATGTGATGTTCAACAAGAAATACTTCAAAATAGTTTCATTTTGTTTATACTGAGAATCTTAGTCACTACTATTTCCATTTAAGTAAAACAATTTCAATGGCTTTTAAATTAGGTTAGTTTGATATTTCCAGCATTAATGAATAAAAGAGTAAGTATTATCCATGTCTTTTTTCTTAACTCTTCAAAAAGGTATTTCAAATGAATTTCACTTTATTTCATACTATGAAATGGAAGTGCTATTTCAGACTATGATGTGCAAGCCTGTAGCATTCTCCTCTGACCTCAGCATCCACCTTATTTCTTCCCTACAGACATTCCCTAAAGCTGGCATAGCTGAGTTTTAGGACTTTTCCAGCTGAAGGAATTCTAAAAGCAACTCTTGATAAAAGTTCATGCTTAAAGAAAAGAACTATATTATTTTCAACAGATTGTGTTTTAAACCAAAGGAATATTGGGCAAAATTTATTTCGTATCTTATCATGTTCAAAAAACAATAATGAGAAGTATAATATTGAAAGGAACAATTTACTACCTAGTCAGGAAAAAGTCTTTTCCAGGCTTTTAGGCACTTTTTCATATTTATACATGTTTAAGCCAAATTCCTTCTAAAGTAATATTTGTAAAACTCATGAAGTTTACTTTAGTTAGAAACAGTTTTTGAGCAGACATGAACAAGTTAAAGTGAACTTGCAATTAACTAATCTGAGTTAATTATAGAAGCAAATATTCTTTTCATGAAGAAATCAAAATACAGAGATATGTGCAGAGATCTGGATACACAGAAAGAGAGTTGGCATGGACGTGTTGACAAGTTTGAAAGATGGGAGGCGAGTGCTTCCACCATTGGTGTACAAGAAGACACCTATTATGGTAACCATAAATAGTGAATGTAGCAGAGATATTTTAATGACAAAGAAAAAAGATGAAAGAGATTTGAGAGACTTTATCATGCTTTAAACTTAACCATCTTTTTCAAAGTAAGAATGTAATTTGGAATGAAACTTTTTTTAGCAAGTCTCATGCTGCTAACAGTGCCCTTGCTAGCTGATCTTTTTAAAACATCTAAACTTCTAACTTAGAAGAAGCTAAATTTATCTGCATAACTTCTCTAAATATGCAACTTACATATGGACACATGCATATGTTCAAGTGTGTGACTTAATACCTGATAAATGGGAAGAGTTTAATTTGTGTCATTGAACATTAAGAATTTATCAAGGCAAATCAGCAAGAGGAAATAACTTAAGATGATAAGATTAAAATGGAATTTATTTGGGAGAATTTTTTTTCAGGTGGGCATTTAGAGTTAAAATCAAACAAATGGCAAGAAACAAGCTAGGTCTACCTAGAAACTAAGTCATATTTTTGTGGCAGCAGATTTGATGTGTTAGATTCATGACCAGCTTATAAATGATTTGGTGTATAATTTAAGAATGGTATTTTTTGGCCTCTGTAAGAAACTTCTTGGAATGGAAAGAAGAAAGAAAAGGAAAATATATACAAAGAAATATGTCACCCAAAATTAACCATACAGAAACTCTAAGTAAGAGCTGACTACTATCAAAGACCAGAGGTCATACTGCACTAAGTACTCAATAAAATGGCTGGACAGTTAGTAAGTGGCAGTAATGATCACTAACAAGTAGCCATCTCCATAGGAAATGCTGTAGTTGTTGTGGATTTCATTGTACAGCTTAATCTATAAATTAAATATCCACACCTATTTTACCTTCTCACTAGGGAGAATATTTTGTTTCTTACATGTTAAATTGTAACTATAATCTCTAATTCTGTTATAAGTGATGCAAAATTACTAATCTGCAAAAGTCATGGCTAATTCTAGGTATCACGGGAAGGGATGGAATTTCACCAGTAGCCTTTTAAGTTGTATGTTGAATTCTTGTTCTTAAAGTAAGAAACAACAGGTAAATTTAAGATATTTCTTTGACAATTACAAATTTTTCTTAAAGGTTTTCTACTAACTCAGACTCTACTCCATTTTCTCAAGCCTGAGGCTTTTTACTTTATCACTGCCTGTCTCCATTGTGTTACTATTGTGATGGCCATGGCCAAAGAAACATGGGGGGAAAAGGTTTATTTGGTTTACATTTCCACATGATAATTTGTCACCAAAGGAAATCAGGACAGGAACTCAAGCAGGCTAGATTTGAAAGTCAGGAGCTGATGCAGAAACCATGGAGGAAAGGCTATGCTGCTCACTGGGTTGCTCTTCATAGAACCCAGGGCCACAGGCCAGGCAGACATTAGCCATAATGGACTCCTTGACTTAATCAATCACAAATTAACGCAGGCCCTACAAACTTACCTACATGATCTTTGTATTTTATAATGACACTTTCTTTCTACTCAATTACTCATTATGTCACTCAATATTGGATCTCGATAATGCTTGTTTATTCAAGCTGATTAATATTACTTGGAAGATATTAAGGTTTCTACATCTTGTAGTCCACATAATTTTGTTAGATTTTTTTTTTCTTTTTTGGTATGAGTAGCATTGCCTTGCTCACATCTACCACATTTAAAAATATTTTATTAACATATGCATTTTAAATGATTATATATTTTAATTTTTATTGGTTATTTTATTTATTTACATTTCAAATGTTACCCCCTCCCTGGCTTCCCCTCCACAAACTTCCTATCCCACACCCCTGTTTCTATGATGGTGCTCCCTCCCCCACCCACCCACTCTCACCTCACCACCCTAGCATTTCCCTGTATTTTATATATGTATTTTCATTTAGTGTATTGTTACTTTTGATCATGTTTAACCTTTATGCTTATCTGTGACTGCTCTCACCACTGCTCATCTTCTTTATTACCATGGACATTCCTTTATGCTTTTAACATTTGTGCACATATACAGTATCTTAATATATTCAGTTCCATAATATCTTCAGTAGCTTCCCAGACTGCAGACAGGCCTGAGAGCAAACAGGTAGGAACACACCTGCTCTTCAGAAGAACCTCTCTGAAAACCTGAGGACAAAAGAAGCCAAGGGCATCCTGGGACAGGAGTCTTCTGATTTCCAGCCTGGGCCACAGAGCAACATTCACAAATACTGCTACAAGAGAGCTGGTCTCCCAGGAGTGCCTACACACCTGTCTGAACAGGTAAGACCACCACTTTTCTTCAAATTCCTGGCCCAAGAAGGACCTGCTCAGAGGCATCAGAACGCAGGAACCAAGGATCAGCTGAATACAGGATCCTTCTGATTTCTGTCTGCACACCCGAGCTGACCCTGTACCACAGCTCTCCATTCATGTTTTATTTAATTTTTATTTTTATTTTCTATATTCTTTCTTTACATTCCAAATGATTTCCCCTTTCCCAATTCCCCCCTCCCCATAAGTCCCATAAATCCTCTTCCCTCCATTCCTTCCCCAATCACCACCTCCCACTTCTCTGTCCTGGTAATCCCAAAGATACAATTCACAAACCAAATGAAGCTCAAGAAGAAGGAAGAACAAAATATAGATACTTTGTTCCTTCTTAGAAGGAGGAGAAAATACCCATGGGAGGAGATACAGAGGCAAAGTGTAGAGAAGAGACCGAAGGAAAGACCATCCAGAGATTGCCCCACCTGGGGAACCATCCCATATATAGTTACGAAACCCAGACATTATTGTGGATGCCAACAAGAGCTTGCTGAATGCCTGATATAGTTGTCTACTGAGAGGCTCTGCCACAGCGTGACAAATACAGAGGTGGGTACTCTCAGCCAGCCATTGGAAAGAGCACAAGTTCCCCCAATGGAGGAGTTAGAGAAAGGACCCAAGGAGCTGAAGGGATTTAAAGCCTCATAGGAGAATCAACAATATGAACTGATCAGTACCCCCTGAACTTCCAGGGACTAAACTACCAACCAAAGAATAAACACGGAGGGACCCATGGCTCAAGCTGTATATGTAGCAGATGTTGTCCTTGTTGGGCATCAAAGGGAGGAGAGGCCCTTGGTCCTGAGAAGGCTTGAAGCCTCAGTATAGGGTAATGCAGGACAGGGAAGCAGGAATGGGTAGGTTGGTGAGCAGGGAGGGGAGTGGGATAGGGTGTTTTAGTAGGAAAAAACAAGAAAGTGGATAACAGTTAAAAAGAAAATGTCTAATAAAAACAAGTTTAAAAAAAGAATATATTGACATATATGTGTTTTTTTTCTTTCTCAGTCTGCCTTATTTTGCTAAATATGGCTATCTCTTTTTGAATCCACTTTATATGAAACAATCTAATATCACTCTTTTTGTATGGCTGATTATTATACTAATTTATTCATCCATTTATTTGATGAAAGAAACTTTTGTTCATTCCATAATCTGGCTACAGCTAATAGTAGTTTGGGAAAGATATTCCTCAACTGGGGGCCGTGCCTATCCACTGGATATGGTCCCTACAGTTTCTAATTCTCCTTGTTTGGTATTTTAGCTAAAACCCTCCTTATTCGGTCCTGAGAACCTCTTGGGTCTCTGGCATGTGGAACTTTCTAATGGCTACAACCAGTTTTCCCTCCCCCACTGCTACACACTTACTTTCAAATTCCTGACCCTCTGTACTTCTCTCACATCTCCTACCATATCTGAACTGGCACCCCTTTTCCTTCCCCTTACTCTCTCCCTCCCAGATCCCTTTCTTCCTCTACTTCCCAGAGATTATTCTCTTTCCCCTTCTGAGTTCTAATTTTGGTGTGATCTTCTTTCTTTTTGAGTTTCATATAGTCTTTGATTTGTATCATGTGGTGCAACTGTTTAGCATGTTCAGCTGTTAACCAAAAGGTTGGTGGTTTGAGCCCACCTAAAGAGACAGATAGCTAGGTTATATTTTAATTTTTGTGAAATATCTATGCTAGATTTCACAGTGGCTGGGCTGATTTAAAACTTGTCATCAGTTCATGAGTATTCACTTTTCTCTGAATTCATTTAAAATTGTGTTGTAAATTTCTTGTTCAATCTGTTGGTGTGTGATAGAGACTTGATGCATTTTTAATTAAGATTTCTTTGATAGATATGATGTTGAGCATTATTCTTGTATTTATTGGCTATTTGTTTTTCAACAATTAAAAGATGTGTATTCATTTCATTTGCCCCATTTATTGATCGAGTTGTTTGGTATTTAGTTGTTGGAATACCTTACATATTATAAACATTAATTGTCTGCACAATATAGGGCTCGCAGAGATTTGTTCCCATCCTGTATGCACTCTTAAGTTATTCATTTCCTTTGTTGTACAAAATATGTTTAATTTCATTCAGCCCTACATTCTAACTACTACTTTTATTTCCTGAACAAGTGAAATCTTTCATTCAAGTTCATTACATTCATCCATATGTTGAAATACTGTTTGTTTTTTAGAGATTCTGGCTGTCATTCTGTTTGGAATTGATTACATTACAGACTGAGAGATTTGAATTTAGTATCTTTTTCTCTACTTCGTGGATATTCAGTTTTCCTAGTACCATTCACTGGGGGATATTTTCTCCCATGTAAGCTTTTCTTTCTTTTCCCTTTATTGGCATCTTTGTGAAAACAATTAAGTAGCTACATAGGTTTATATATGTCCAATTACTCTCTTCTACTTATGCCTATTTTGTTTTATTTTATTAATGTCAAAATATGTTTTTTACTATTACTTTGTATTGCAATTTGTGGTTATATAACATTATACTTCTAATTTTTTTATTATTTCTTTCATATATATATATATATATATATATATATATGTAACATTATATCTTATACCTATGTTTCATGGTACATTCTGAAATCAGGTAGAATAGTGCATGATTAGAATTGCATTGATTTTCACAATCATTTCTGCTTACATCCACCTGCATTGTAGTAATTTTTAAATTCCTGAGAAGATGGAATTTTGATGAAGAAAAGAGCATTATTATGGGGAACATCCTTGTTTGTTTCAAATATTATGGGTTACTTAAAAATGTTATAATTAGTACTGGTAGTTTTTATTCTTTTAATTCATATTTCTTGTACATCTGATTCACTTAGAGTTGTTATCTTGAAAGGATGATTAATTTTGCCAAATATCTACTAAGTATCTGTTGAAATGTTTATATTTGTATTTCACTGTATCAATGTAATGTGTCATGTTTATTTGCATATATTGAACTATTCTTGTTTCCCTGCCATTTGATCATGGCAATATCAATGTGTTGACATATTTGTCTAGCCAGCATTTTTTGAGGAGTTTCTCATCTATATCCATAAAGAAAATTAGCCAATAACGTTGTCTTTATTTGTGTTTTATCTAATGTTGTATTTTGTCACTGTGATACTGTTTGTCAGATAAGTACTAGCCTATGAAATTTTTCTTTCAAAAATTATTCACTTTCATCTGCTTTGGAATAATTTTAAAAGAACTTGCATTAGATATGTGATTAAAAACTTTGATTTAAAAAAAAAGTTGATAAATCCCATTGAGGGTGCCACTATGCATTGTATGATAGGAACATTTTGATTGTGATTCTGTTTCATGATTGTTGTTGGCTTGCTTAGCTTTACTATTTTCACATGATTCTAACTTGGCAAGCTGTTTGAGCATTTGTCAATTCCATTTACGTTAACACATTTGTTGGTGCATAGTTGCTCATAACAATCTCTAACAATCAAACGGATCTGGAGTTAATTTTAAAAGCCTAATTTTCCATGATTTTATCTGAATCCAGTATTTATCTTATTGTGACTGAGCATTTGTCATTTTTTAATGTTCCAAAATATCAGGTTTTCATAACATTGCTTGTTGGTGTAATATTTCATTTCTTGATTTCACTTAAGAATGCTTTACTCCATATTTTTTTATTTCCATCTGCTGACTGAAGGCTCAGAATTTACAGTTATTGATTATTTGACATTTTTCTTGTATTGATTTGGACATTGATGAGTATACACATTATTGGTGCAGCACTTTTCTCATTTTCTATAGATTTTAGGTATGTTGTACATCTAATATTATTCATAAAAAAGTTACTTCATTTTTAATTTTTTTCTATGATAGGCATGTTATTAATCAAATTCCTACACAAAAGTCATTCAGAAAAATCTAAACTCTCTACACATGTAAAGGATTGCTCTTTCATTTCGGTTTCTCACATTTCATTGGATTTCTTTCTCTATTGCTTATTTCGTGTTTTTCTTTGGTGTCTGCCTCTCAAAATATTCATATTTCTATTATGATTACTCTTGTGTTTTCATAATAAAGACAGGAATAATTTCTGAAGCTCATTTTTAATTTCTATGTATTGCTTAAACAATGAATTTTATACCACTGTATGCTTTCCCTAATTATTATTCTTTGGTTGAAAAATCTGCTTTTAACAATTATTGTAGGGCACATCTGGTATAGATAAGTTTCTTTGATTTTCCTTGTATGGCAATTGCAGGATCTCACATTCATAACTTAGATTAGTACTGTTTATGGCTGGCAGTTCTTTTCTATTAATATTCAATAAATCACATGACCCTGTCCATTGGCCTGCAATGCCCTTCTGAGAAGTATGCTGTCCAGAAAACTGGATGTCTCTTCTGTGCAATGTTTTTTTCTGACTTGATAATTGACCTTTCATTCTTGGAAAGTTAATTATTGTTGTATCTAGTGGTACAATTATTGGAGATAAGTCTAAGTGTTGGTCTTTTGATATTTCCTCTATTGTGATGTTTTTCCTTTTCCAGATTTTCAGTCTTCTGTTATTAACCATCTAAAAAATTCTTCTTCCTCATTTATATTCTATGTCTTTGTTTTAAGCAAGAATCCATTTATAATAAATTCTTTCTAGAAAAGAAATAAAAATAAATTTCTTCAATGGATGTCACTAGATATAGCAACCACATTCAATGATAGGCCCCAAATTTCAAGAGTTGTTGACCAACATAAAATAGATACTTTTTGGGGGATACTGAACTTTTGGTATTTCATATTTTACTAGTTTTCTGATTGCTTTAAGTTTCATTATTTTTCAGTTCGTATTAGTTGGGTTTTAGGGGTTTTTTGTGAAACAAAGAATATGAAGTCAAAATGTAGGAGGAGTTTGGCAGAGAAATTAATAAAATTAAAATACATTCCATAAAATACATTTTCCTTTTATTTATCAAATTTTATAGAAAATGTTATGTTATATTTGATCATTATTTACCTTCTAATTCACCCAATATTTTTATCTCTCTATCCTCTAATTACTATTCTTTGTCTTTCTCTTTCTCCTTAAGATACAAACAGAAAACAAGAAAAACACATTTTTAAAATTTCACAAAAATGGTATCGGAAATGTACAAACAAAACCCCAATAGAAAAAAAATCTCACATTATTAAAAGGAGAAAAACACTCTACAAAAATACAATTTTGTTTGTCTTGTGATATCCAACTAACTGTGGCCATAGGGCCTCTTGGTTAGATTCCATTGGGGAAAAATGTTTGCTTGTTTTTTCTTTGTTTTTTCTTTGCTGAAGGGAATCACTTACAGATAAGAATTAAAATTTATAGTAGGAAACAAGCAAAAACCTTAAATTTTAAGTTTTTCCTGAAAACATACTGTTTTCATCATTCTACTTTCAAACTATGTATTTTTTAAAGATGTGAATGTGTGACAGAAATATACAGAGACAGAAAGACAGAGAAACAGAAATGAAGAAGTCAGAGAGAGAAAGGGAGAGATTATTTATTTGGCTTGAAGATTTGGTACTTTTGGGGTCTGTGTTACCTCACTCAGAATGATATTTTTCTGGTAATATCTATTTGTCTACAAATTCTAACATGACTCTTTTGTTGTCTTCTGGTAAATAAGACTCTTTTGTTTAATGCACCATAATTTTCCTATAATGATTTAGTTAAGTGACATCTATGTTGCTTCCAGTTTCTAGCTATTAAGAATAAAAGATGGAATCTCACATTAATTTATTTTTGATTTCCCTGGTAACTAAGGATGTTGCATACTTCTTCTAGTGTTTCTCAGACATTTGAATTTCATCTATTGAAAATACTATGTTTAGATTCGCACCACATTTTTAACTGGATTTAAAAAAAAATTACTTTAACATTTTATTTATTTATTTATTTTTTTACACTCCACATATTATCCCCCCCCCCCGATCCACCCTCTGACTGTTCCACATCCCATACCTCCTCCCCAAACCCCTCTCTCCACAAGGATTTCCCTAACAACCCACTATTCACCCCACTATACCGCTAAACTCCCTGCGGCCTCTAGTCTCTTGTGGGTTCGGTGTATCTTCTCTGACTGACCCCAGACCCAGCAGTCCTCTGCTGTGTTGGAGGCTTCATATCAACTTGTGCATGCCACCTGGTTGGTGGTCCAGTGTTTGAGAAATCTCAGGGGTCCAGGTTAATTGAGACTGATGGTCCTCCTACAGGCTCACTGTCCTCCTCAGCTTCTTCCAGATTTTCCCTAATTCAACCACAGGGGTCAGCAGCTTCTGTCCATTGGTTGAATGCAAATATCTGCATCTGACTCTTTCAAATGCTTGCTGAGTCTTTTGGAGGGCAGTCATGATAGATCCATTTTTGTGAGTACTCCATAGCCTTAGTAATAGTCTCAGAACTTGTGACCTCCCCTTGAGCTGGATCTCACTTTGGGCCTGTTGCTGAGCCTTCTTTTCCTCAGGATCCTCTCCATTTCTATCTCTGCAGCTCTTGAGACAGGAATAATTATGGGTCAGTGTTTTGACTGGGATGGCAACTCACTCCCTCACTTGATGCCCTGTCTTTCTGCTTGAGGTCGTCTCTATAAGTTTCATCTAAGTTCCCTCCAATACTTTTACTTTTTTATAGTCCAGTCATTACCCCCACTCCCTGTCTGTTCTCTCAGTTCCTCATCTCATTCCTCTTTCCCACATATTTCCAAGAGCATTTCCTACCCTGCCAGGCCTCCTCACTCACTCCCTGGGGCCTCAAGTCTCTCAAGGTTTAGGCGCTTCTTCTCCTACTAAGCACAGACCAGGCAGTTTTCTGTGGTATATGTGTTGGGAAACTTGAATCAGCTCATGCATGCTGCCTGGTTTATGGTTCAGTGTCTGAGAGACCTCTGGTTTTCTTACTGGGTAGCCCTCCTCCTCAGCTACTTCCAGCATTTCGTTAATTCGAAGACAGGAGTCCCAAACTTAAGTTTCAGATGGGTGTAAGTACCTGCACCTGTCTCAATCACTTGCTTGTTGGGCCTCACAGAGGACTTCCATACTAAACTCCAGTCTATAAGCACAACATTGCATCAATAATAGTGTCAAGCCTTGGAACGTTCCCTTGAGGTAGAGCCCAAGTTGGGCTGGTCATTGGACCTCCTTTCCCTCAGTCTCTTCTCCGTTTTTGTCCCTGCAGTTCCTTTAGACAGGAATGATTCTGGGTCAGAGTTTTTGATTGTGGGATAGCAACTGCATCTCTCCACTTGATACCCTGTCTTTCTACTAAAGGTGAACTCTACACGTTTCTGCCCACTTTGGACAATTCATTTAAGTTTCCTACTTTTGAGTCCTGAGAGCCTCTCACTTCAGCTCTTGTGTATTTTCTACATGATTCCCCCACTTCCCACCCTGAGAGTTTCATGTTTCCATTCAGGGCTTCTTTTCTGTTCACCTCCCCACAATAACTGATCATGTTCCCATATTCCCCGCTTCCTCCTAGATCCCTCGCTCCCTCTGCATCCCATGATTGCTTTGTTCTCCCTCTCAAGTGGATTGAAGCATCCTAATTTGGTCCCTTTGGCTTGTTTACTTTCATGAGTTCTGTGACTTGTGTCTTAAGTATGTTTAACTTTTTTGGCTAATATCCAGTTATTAGTGAGTACATACCAAGCATGCCCTTTTGGGTCTGACTTACCTTACTCAGGATGATATTTTCTAGTTTCATCCATTTGTCTACAAAACTCATCATGACCTTGTTCTTAATAGCTGAGTAGTATTCAATTGTGTGAACAACATTTTCTGTATCCATTCTTCCATTATGGAAGATCTGGGTTTTTTCCAGCGATTGCAGATATTGCTGCTTTGAACATAGTGGAGAATGTGCTCCTGTGCTATTATGGATTATCTTTTGTGTATATGCCCAAAAGTGGTATAGCTGGGTCTTCAGGGAGATCTATTTCCATTGTTTAAATGTCTAGTTCCTTGAATTCTTTATATATTTTGGATACATTCTATGAGATGCAAAGTTGGTAAAAATCATTTAATATCCCATAGGCTGTCTTTTTGTCATATTTGTGGTGCCCTTTGCTAAAAGTTCAAGTACTATAAGTTTTTATTTTGTGGAACAATTTGGAGACTATTACCATTAACTCTTCTTTGACAGTCTGACTGAATTCTGCATTAAAACCATCTTGGCCTATGTGTTTTTTAGTAAAGGATTTTATTGACAGCTTCTATTTGCTTGTGGTTTATTGGGATTTCTATGACCCCTTTTATTTCTTTAGGGGTTATAAGACTGTATAGTTGATCTATTTGATCCTGATTTAATTTTGCTATTTGGTATCTGTCTAGGAAATTGTCCATTTCCTCCAGATTTTCCAGTTGTGTTAAGTACAGACTTTTGTAGTAGGATCTGATAATTTTTTGAATTTCATCAGTTTCTGTTGTTATATATCCCTTTTCTTTATTAATTTTGGTAATTTGGATACTGTCTCTGTGCCCTTTGGTTAGTCTGGCTAGAGGTTTATCTATCTTGTTGATTTTCTCAAAGAACTAGCTCCTGATTTTGTTGATACTTTGTATGGTTCTCTCTGTTTCTACTTGACTGATTCTGTTTCTGATTGACTTCAGCCCTGAGCTTGATGATTTCTTGTCTTCTACTCCTCCTGTGTGAATTAGCTTATTTTTGTTTCAGGGCTTTCAGGTGTGCTGTTAAGCTGCTAGTGTATGCACTCTCCAGTTTCTCTTTGGAGGCACTCAGGGCTATGAGTTTTCCTCTTAGCACTGCTTTCATTGGGTGCCATAAATTTGGGCATGTTGTGGCTTCATTTTCAATTAAATTCTAATAAGTCTTTGATTTCTTTCTTTATCACTTCTTTGGCCAAGATATCATTGAGTAGAGTGTTGTTCAGCCTCCATGTGTATGTGGGCTTTCTGTTGTTTTTGTTTTGCTATTGAAGACCACTCTTATTCCATAGTGATCAGGATAGGAGGCATGGGATCATCTTGATCTTCTTATATTTTTTGAGGTCTGTCTTGTGACCAATTATATGATTGATTTTGGAGAAGGTAACATGAGGTGCTGAGAAAAAGGTATATTCTTTGCTTTAGGATGAAGTTATATATATATATATGTGTGTGTGTGTGTGTGTGTGTGTGTGCGCGTGTGTGTGTATGTTAAATATATATATGTTAAATCCACTTGGTCCAATGCTTCAATTAGTTTCACTGTGTCCCTGTTTAGTTTCTTTTTTTTTATTGTTATTTTTTTATTCGATATAATTTATTTACATTTCAAATGATTTCCCCTTTTCTAGCCCCCCCACTCCCCGAAAGTCCCGTAAGCCCCCTTCTCTTCCCCTGTCCTCCCTCCCACCCCTTCCCAGTTCCCCGTTCTGGTTTTGCCAAATACTGTTTCACTGAGTCTTTCCAGAACCAGGGACCACTCCTGCTTTCTTCTTGTATCTCATTTGATGTGTGGATTATGTTTTGGGTATTCCAGTTTTCTAGGTTAATAACCACTTATTAGTGAGTGCATACCATGATTCACCTTTTGAGTCTGGGTTACCTCACTTAGTATGATGTTCTCTAGCTCCATCCATTTGCCTAAGAATTTCATGAATTCATTGTTTCTAATGGCTGAATAGTACTCCATTGTGTAGATATACCACATTTTTTGCATCCACTCTTCTGTTGAGGGATACCTGGGTTCTTTCCAGCATCTGGCAATTATAAATAGGGCTGCTATGAACATAGTAGAGCATGTATCCTTATTACATGGTGGGGAATCCTCTGGGTATATGCCCAGGAGTGGTATAGCAGGATCTTCTGGAAGTGAGGTGCCCCTGTTTAGTTTCTTGATCTGTCTATTGGGGAGAGTGGAGTGTTGAGGTCACCCACTATTATTGTGTTAGGTGTAATGTGTACTTTGAGCTTTAGTAAAGTTTCTTTTATGAATGAGGGTGCCCTTGCATTTGGAGCATAGATGTTCAGAATAGAGAGTTATGGTGGATTTTTCCTTTGACAAGTAAGAAGTGTCCTTTCGTGTCTGTTTTGATGACTGTAAGTTGAAAGTCAATTTTATCTGATATTAGAATGTCTGCTCTGGCCTGTTTCCTAAGACCATTTGCTTGTAAAATTGTTTTCCAGGCTTTTACTCTGAGGTAGTGTTTGTTTTTGGCCCTGAGGTATGAATTCTGTATGCAGCAAAATGTAGGGTCCTGTCTATATATCCAGTCTGTTAGTCTATTTCTTTTTATTGGGGAATTGAGTCCATTGATGCTAAGAGATATTAAGGAGAAGTGATTATTACTTTCTGTTATTTTTGATGTTATTTTTGTATTTGATTGGTTATCTTCTTTTGGGCTTGATGAAAGAAGTTTACTATCTTGCTTTTTCCAGGGTGTAGTTTCCCTCCTTGTATTGGTGTTTTCCATCTATTATCCTTTGTAGGGCTGGGTTTGTGAAAAGATATTGTATAAATTTGGTTTTATCATGGAATATCTTGGTTTCTCCATCTATGGTGATTGGGAGTTTTGCTGGGTATAGTAATCTCGGCTGACATTTGTGTTCTCTTAGAGTCTGCATGAGATCTGCCCGGGATCTTCTAGCTTTCATTGTCTCTGGTGAGAAGTCTGGTATAATTCTATTCTGTCTTCCTTTATATGTTACTTGGCCTTTTTCTCTTACTGCTCTTAATATTCTTTCTTTGTTTAGTATATTTGGGGTTTTGATTATTATGGGACGGGAGATATTTCTCTTCTGTTCCAGTCTGTTTGGAGTTCTGCAGGCTTCTTCTATGTTCATGGGCATCTCTTTCTTTAGTTTAGGGAAGTTTTCTTCCATAATTTTGTTGAAGATATTTGCTGGACCTTTTAGTTTTAAATCTTCACTCTCATCCATACCTATAATCCTTAGGTTTGGTCTTCTAATGGTGTCCTGGATTTCCTGGATGATTTGGGTTACAAGCTTTTTGCTTTTTGCATTTTCTTCACTGTTGAGTCAATGGTTTCTATGGTCTCTTCTTCATCTGAGCTTCTTTCTTCCATCTCTTGTATTCTGTTGTTGATATTTGTGTCTACGGCCCCCGATTTCTTTCCAAGGTTTTCTATCTCCAAAGTTGTCTCCCTTTGCGATTTCTTAGTTGTTTCTATTTCCGTTTTTAAATCCTGGATGGTTTTGCTCAGTTCCTTCACTTGTTTGCTTATATTTTCTTTTATTTCTTTAATATGTTTTGTGTTTCCCCTTTCATGACTTCTGCCTTTTGACTCAATTTCTCCTGTATTTCTTTAAGTGATTTTTGCATTTCCTCTTTATTGCCTTCTATCTGTTGACCCATATTCTCCTGAATTTAAGTGATTTTTGCGTTTCCCCTGTAAGGGATTCTAACTTTTGATCCATTTTCTCCTGTATTTCTTTAAGGGATTTATTTATGTCCTTCTTGTGTTACTCTAACCCCATTATCAGCAGTGATTTTAAATCCAAATCTTGTTTTTCTGGTATGTTGGGGTATCCAGGACTTGCTGTTGTTGGAGAATTGGGTTCAGATTCTGCCATATTGCCTTGCTTTCTGTTAGTAATGTTCCTTTGTTTTCCTTTTGCCATCTGGTTATCTCTGGCATTAGTTAGTCCTGTTTTCACTGGCTGGTGCTTGAACCTTCTGTAGGTCTGGTTGGACTGCCTGCACCAAGATGGTGGCTAGAGACCTCAGACCATGTGGCCCAGTTTAACCACAGAACTTCCTACAGGTCATATGCTCCCTGCAGGATACATGCCCAGACAGTTGTAGAGCTGCCTGGCTCCCTGGTGGGGAAGGAACCAAGGCAGACTGTGTCCTGGGTAATCCTTCACTCTGGTGCCCTCTGCATACCTGGTTGAGCTGCCTGTGCCATGATTGTGGCTGGAGTCCTCGGACCATGGGGCTCTGACTAACTGCGGGACTCCCTCCCCTCAGGCTCTTCCCTGGCTGAGCTCCCGGAACCAAGATCTACCATGCAGATTTTAACACCATTGTTCTGTAGTACTGCTTGAGGTCCAGGATACTTATTCCCACAGAAGTTCTTTTACTGTTGAGAATAGTTTTTAGCTAACCTGGGTTTTTTGTTATTCCAGATGAATTTGAGAATTGCTCTTTCTAACTCTATAAAGAATTGAGTTGGAATTTTGATGAGAATTGCACTGAATCTGTGGATTGCTTTTGACAATATGGCCATTTTTACTATATTAATCCTGACAATCAACAAGCGTGGGATATCTTTCCATCTTCCGAGGTCTTCTTTGATTTCTTTCTTCAGAGGCTTGAAGTTCTTGTTATACAGATATTTCACTTATTTGGTTAGAGTCACACCAAGATACTTTATATTGTTTGTGACTATTGTGAATGGTGTCATTTCCCTAATTTCTTCCTCAGTCTGTTTATCCTTTGAGTATAGGAAGGCTACTGATTTGTTTGAGTTAACTTTATATCTGACCACTTTTTATCAGCTTCAGAGGTTCTCTGGGGGAATTATTTTTTTGTTGTTGTTGTTGGTGGTGGTGGTGGCGACTTGCTTAAATATACTCTCATATCATCTCCAAATAGTGATAATTTGACTTTGTCCTTTCCAGTTTGTATCATTTTGACCTCCTTTTGTTGTCTAATTGCTTTAGCAAGAACTTCAAGCACTATATTGAAGAAATATGGAGAGAAAGGGCAGCATTGGATCTTCTGTTGCAACTATGCTTCACTTTCACCATTAGCCTCTCATATGCTTTCTTCTTGATACCAAGACTGAACTTCAACTTTCACAAAATTTGGACCTTCACCAATGGGCTTTTCTGGCCTTTAAATGTGCTAAGCCTCATATACTTCCCATGTTCCCTTCATGCCTTCAAAAACCCAGTACTACCCGGATGATTCTTATACATTACCAATACCTTATGCCAGTACAAGCCTATCTCCATAAAAGCTTATTTGTGTTCTCAGAAAATACTTCCCAGCAGAGGTCATATCAATGATGTTGGTCTCTCCTTAATAACTGCTAATTTCTTAGCTTCAGCTAACAAGCATCAATTGTTGAAATGACCCCAGTAACTTCTATTCTTGGTTGTAATACCAGAACAGCACGACTGAAGCAGCCATGTCCTGCTGATTCTTGGGGCTGAAACATGGCTTCATTGATCAATTATATCTTCAACAGCTTTCTTCAATAATTTTCCTCACTATTTAAGCTAAGATATAGGGAACTTACTCTGTAGAATGAGTTTGAACTCAGAGATCTGTACCCTTCTCTTTCTTGAATGCTAGGATTAAAAGCATATACCACCATTCCTGGACCAAAGCTTTTCTTTACTTGTAGCTTATTCTGTGTAAGGTTGGCCTTGTACTCAGAGGATCTGCTCTCCTGTGTCTCCTGGGTGTGAAGGTGTGTTTCCCCATGCCTGGACCTATAATTTTATTTAATTGCTTCTCATAAGATCATTATAAATTCTAGATTATAGCTCATTTCAGATATAGTTAAAATGACAAAATAGAAAATCTTAACAGTCCATCCCTTGTCAATTTGACACGCATATCACCTTATCTAAAAATGAAAACAAAAACCAGGACATAATATAGCCTAACATGATATAACTATCCCTTGTTCAACTGCTAATATATAAACAATAAGCATAGTTAGGTGAGATCTTGCCCTAAGTTCAACTAGCATTTAATGTCCTTAAACACAGGATTTAGAAACATTCCACTTCCTCATGTACCATTATTAATTGAACCATCCATTTTGGATTGTTGCTTTCTAAGCTTGCTATGCTTGGTCAAAATGCTTCTTGTAAGAATGAATCACAGGTGGGCCTGTAGAGATGGCTCAGTGATTAAAAGCACTGACTATTCTTCCAGAGGTCCTGAGTTCAATTCACAGCAACCCATGGTGGCTCACAACCATGTGTAATGGAATATGATAACCTCTTCTGGTGTGTCTGAAGAGATTAATGGAGTACTTAAGTACATTAAATAAATAAACAAATAAATCCATCTTTCTAAAAATTAATCCATAAATCTTCACTTTAGACTCAGGTAGAAACTTCTGACAATACAGCCACATTCTTCACAAAAATGTCACAAGTATGTTCTATAGGCAAAATAATAAAACTCTCTCCTAAATAATAAATAAATAATAAACCTCTTAAGCAATGACCCCATAGTGTAAGTCACTCTCCGTACACCTCTCTTCCATGTTCATACCTATTTGGCCCTTTAAGTCTCTATTAAAGAATTCCATTGGTTTCATAATCCAAATTCCTCAATTCTACATTCTTTCAAACAAAAATATGCTCAGGCCTATCACAGCAATACCAACTTTGGCTTCAGTGAGGAGTTCATTGCTGTGAAAGGAAACTATAACCAAGACAATTATAATAAAGTCAAACATTTAGTTTGTGCTTGCTTACATTTTCAGAGATTCAGTCTATTATCATCATGGTAGGAACCATAGCATCACACAGGTTGCTGGAGGAACCAAGAGTTCTACATCTTGATCTAAAGGCAGTAAAATGTGGACTGTCGTCAGTAGGCAGCCAGAACAATGTTCTATTCTACACGTGTATAGAAATTGAATACTAGAAAACATCAAAGCCCTCAGACACAGTGACATCCTTCCACTGATAGGCAGTACCTATTCTCACAAGACTGTACTTCCTAATAGGGCCAGTTTCCATGAGCCAAACATATTCATACCATCACACTGCGGTTGTCTTTGTTGGGAGGATATTTTGTTCCTTGGTTTCTATTTCCTCTATGAATTTTTGGAGAGGGCAATACCTGTTTTCTTGCCCTGATAAGCCAATGTGTTCACAGGAAATGCTTGCTGGTGTTGGAAGCTGGAATTTTCTGAGGGGTTAGAGAAAGAAATATTGTAATCTATTAGGGATGGTGTCAAAAAGAAAAGGGAAATCACAGTAGTTTTCTTGATATAGAGTAAGATTTGATGTCCGAGAGATTAGATCTCAGAGCAGTACAAGCATGCCTTCAGCCTACTTATTGCCCTGGGTGGAATGACCCTTGGGTTAACAAGTGGTGCCTGCTGGAGTTGGAGCTTAGACAAAGGAACAAGTTTGTTAATGAAGGCTAGAAGAGAAGGTCTGTGAGATCTACAAGAGATGGAAACCGGGGCAGGTGATGTCTGCCAAGAATTTTCCTTTGCACCGCAGGGAATGAGATTTGAGGATTGTGTCTTTCGGAACAGAAATAAAGGCCAAGGTTTGTAGACAGACTACCTAGTTCTTCTGGCAGGCCTAGGCTGTGGTTGAGCACAAGGTGTCTGCTATAATTGGGAATAGGGATACAAAGTACAGATGCTGGGTAAGGCATAGCCATAGAAGGGATGTTGTGACATGGTTCCCACTTCTACAGCAGAGCTAGCAAGACATGGGTATCCTCTACTGCTGACAATGGCTGTAGAGGAAAATCTTATTTGCATAATAATGCAAATATTTTACTTTATGTTTCTTCATGGGGAGGTATTCTCCCTATAATGTTTAATGACTCCATGATAATCAGAAATAGCATGATTTCAGGAAGCAAGTATATGTCTGGTGATCCTCAGCAAAATGATGGTTCTGTAATACTCAGGACAGCCCTTAGGGCTGTGGGAAATAACTCTGAAAATATGTGTTCAGGAATATTTAAATCAGTATAAGAACTGATATTTATAGATTTCCCAACTATGCAAAATATAAAGATGCAATACAAATTGTACAAGGAGCTTCATAGACCTGAAAGAACAGAGGCAGTTACAAATACAGTTTAGTTAGAAAGATATTAAAGAAGACATGATTTGCACAATAGATGGAAAAATATGGATAACTGAAGAGAAAGGAAGAGTTATATAAGACAATGCTCATATACATAGCTATATTAGTGGAAATATGGTGGTCATTTCCACAGAAGCCAACATCAACTAAATTTGATACAGAAATATTGTTCCTTAAAGGAAGTAGCTATATGTGTGATTTAAATAAAGGTTCATGACAAACAAAAAGTCTGTTATCAAGAAAAAATATGATGGCTTAATGATATTGGGCAATAAGGGAGACAATAGTGGAGCAGAGACTGAAGTAAAGTTCACCCAGAGACTGCCCTACATGGGGATTCATCCTATAAACAGTCACCAAACCCCAATACTACTATAAACAACAAGAAGTATATACTAAAAGGAGCATGCCATGTTTGTATCTGGAGGGGCCCTGCCAGAGTCTAACAAATGCAGAGGCAGATGCTAGCAACCAACAATTGGACTGGGCGTAGGGCCCCCAATGAAGGAGCTGGAGAGTAGTCCAGAGTGGGGTTACAGCCCCATGGGAAGAACAATGATTTTGGCCACCGAGATGCCCCAAGACTGCCAGGGACTGAACCATCAACCAAGGGGTACACATGGTCCCAGCCAAAAATGTGGCAGAGGAAGGCCTTGTTGGCAGGAGTGGGAGGAATGGTCCTTGGTCAGGTAAAGGCTCAATAGAGGCCCCAGCAAAGGAAAACTGAGGGGGGGTTAATGTGGGTTTGTGTTGGGTGGAGGGGCATATATGTGGAGGAAGGGGTGGGAGGAGGGGTTGGTGGTCTTTGGGGTGGGAGCAAATCGGGAAAGATTTTACCATTGGCAATGTAAATGAAGACGATATTTAATAAAAATAAAAAATACTTTCCAGTAATTAGCCTTAGAGTAGCTAAGATAAAAAAAAATCCAAAGATTAAAAGAATATAGTGAGGTAGCTAAGAATTTAAAAAAAAAAAAAAGAGCCTCATTGATGCTTGCATCCACAGAAACAAGAGCTCACTAAATTTCAATATATACTTAAAACTAAGTTTTCACATAAAAATAACCTCTATGTCTAATCTTGGTCACTACATGCACTGTGAACATTGAACTGCATAGGACTTGCTACATATATGTACACACACATACACACACACACAAATACATACACACACATACACTGTCTGGTTCATTTTCCTCAAATGTGCTCTGTTTTTCAGTTTCTATTCTTAAGAGACAAGGGGCTAAGATCATGAAATGCTGATTCACAAAATGAATCAAAAGGGAACTTGGGGTAAATGATTAGACTTAAATGTAATTTTTAAGGAAGTAGCTTATGCAAATAAAAGTCTAGGTTTTGCTTTGCAAGAGAGAACTATCTGATGCAAACCACAAAGCTGTTAGTTTGCATCCATCACTGACTTTAAGTCATTTTTCTGCTGCTCCCATATCTTACTTCCGTAGAACTCACTCTCAAGCTGAGGCTGCAGCAATGCAGGAAGTATTGCAAAAGAGGAGGGAGAAAGATTGTAAAAGTCAGACAATCAGAAATTTTCTGTGAAAATTTTTTTATCTCCCAGGATCATCCTCTAATGAGTTATTTAAAGCATCCTAGATGTGTTAGCTATATTCATTATTATTTGAAATAAAAATGGTTTTAATAGTTTATATTTAAGGTGGTAAGGAGGATTAATAATGATCATTGTCTTGACATATTCTAGAATCATAATGGGGATAAACTTCTGAACTTGCCTTGAGTAGGTTTATAGATTACATCAAAAGGCATAGGAAGATCCATTTAATTGTAAGAGACACTGTCCCATGTTCTAGGATTCAGGAATAAGAGAAAGTGAGCTGGGCATCTATATTCATGTGTCTCTGCTTTCTGAATGCAGAAACAATGTGAGCAAAACAAATGAAACACTCACAACCATGTCTCTCTGAAACTGTTGGTTGTACTCTCAAAGTGTGAGACAAAATAAACCCCTATTTCCTTAAATTTCTTTTGTTGGGTGTTTACTCATAGCACTAAAATTTAAATAGTAGAAAAAGTCAGAATTGAATAGCTACAAAAATTGTTTATTGATATAAAAATTAAGTAGCCTGTAATTTAAGTTATATTTTACATTATTCATAGATATTTAAGCATACTACCAGAGGTCTCATTTTGATCTGAAATCTTATTTGCTCTACTTTCCCTGTGAATTAGATTGACTTGTAATCCTAAAGATCCAGAGGAATTGCCATGAATACAGTTTTGGAGAATTTATAAGAGATCTATGACAACCTATTATGTAATCAATGCCATTGATGCTCAGAGGTTTCTGTAATTTCTGTAAAACAAAGTTACACTTTTCCACTAGAATTAAAATGAACCCTGAGACTATATATGGTGTGACAAAAGATAAATACTACTTTGAGGAGATACTTGAAAGACAATTGGTTAGAAATAAATATATTTTGTGGCATTGTTTAATATATTGAAGCTGTCCATAGATATATCCTACTCTTGAAATTTTTAGTTCTATAATAATTTTTTAGTCAGTGAGTCTGAGGTATATAATTTGTTACTAATGTTTTTAACTGACAGAAATGTAGGCAATATAATTGGACAACTTAAAACCTATGATCTCAAGGCTAAGAAGCAGACATTAAATTATTTGATTCTGGAAGAAATTTTATACTACTATATATTTGTAAAAACTTCTAATGATCTACCATATAAATGTCCATTCTGGCTTATCTATGAAGAGGCTGGGTAGATATTATTATTAGTTATACTAACTATATTTGCAGAAGAAAGTATTAAAGGACCATCATTTTTATTATAGTTTCAAGAATATAGTATCTATTTTTTAACACTGAAAAAATTAAAATGCCTAGTGCAACTATATTATTATAATTTGAATAATGGCTTATCTATTTTCATTCATAGATAATTGAAAAGTAATTTACAGAATATTATTAAATTGAAATGCTAAAATGCCATTTTCCCACTTTCATATAAATGTGAAATCGAAACATTTAAAATAGAGTGAGTTTTATTTGGAGATATATAGTATTCAGACTTATATTACTTCAGATTGTAAATCAATTATCCCATAGTTTAAGGAAGTACTGACATGTGCAGTGGCTGGGACATATTTACTGTCAGTTTTTGACAGAGACATATACAGCTTTTAAAACAGCAAAAGATTAGAAATCAAATTGAGGAATTTGATATATGATAATGTTTTCAGGAATGCATTTAAAGTTGCTCTACAAATATTTTGCAAAGGTATAAAATATATTGCAACTGTCTCACTTTCTATCTGATGTATTCTACTATAATTCTTATGTGTTCAATTTGAAAAAATTTCATAGCAATGTTTTTCATTGGACATCTCTGGACACTTGTGGTGCAGATTTTAGTCAAACACCTGAGTTCATTGAATGCACACTGCTATGAAAATATTTAATCTGGTCTTTGTGATGTGCTTTTGTTATTTCAAATATCTGTATTTAGGCACAGACAAAAGATTTGGTGAATACTTCACTTATAATTGAAAAATGGGAAAGAACTGTCAGAAGTTTGAGTAAGGGGGAAAATGTGCAAAAACAGTTTGTCTTTAGTTCTAAATAGACACCCTTCCAAATTCTGGGCATAGTAAAATAAAGAGTCATTACATAATTAGTTTTATTTTAGACAATTTTTTAGACTATACTTTTATAGAAAATGGAATTAAGCTTGCAATACGGTTATTTTTACTGTGATAAAATAAGCATAAATACAGGGATGTTTATGCTGGTTGGAAAATATAGTAGATAGTTTTCATCTCCACTTGACCTTATTTAAATAATTCATGAATGCCTCTGTTTAACTGGTATATAGTAAAAGAAGATGGCTACAAAACATATATCTTATACAGCAAAATACTTTAGCTCATACAATAGAAAATTCACAGATATAGGTATACATTTTGAGAGTCATGCTCAAGCAGAAACATTTTTCTTAGTGCAGAATGTAGAATATACTAAATGGATCATGAAAAATTATCGATTCAATAATTTTAAACAATGATTTCTTTATTTTTATTTTTATATTCAAATATTTTACCATTATGTTCATAAGGGCATTATATGCAAAACTGCTGCTCATATGGATGAAAATGTGTGTCAGATCCCTGGAACTGGAGATATACACATTTGCAAGGTTCCATGAATATGCTAGGAACTTGATTTGTCCTCTGAAAAAGAACATTCTTGCTCCATGTCTCCACCCCTACAGTTCAATTGACTCTTGAAATATGTGTGATATAGTATATTTTCTCTGTTATACTGAAATATTTTCCCACAGGGGTGTGTAATGTTGAGGAAATACAATCTTAAAATTTTATTATTATTCCATGGAACTTATTGTAAATGTGCTCAGCATAAAAGACCAGGAAATGCTATATAACATAAGTGAGGGGAGTCATGATTGTATGCATCTGCAGAAGTGTGAATAATTGAAAGGTCTGTTCATTTTTTCCTTGGGATCTTAGAGTGGCCAAACATAGACTTGAGACAGAAAAGAAAAGTAAAAACTAAGATAATAAATGGAGAAATAGATTATACATAAGTTCTGCTAAAGGCAGATTGCTAGGGTAGAGATAACATAATTTTGATTATTAGGAGGGGCTCCCTGCCACCATCTTTGTTCCAGGTCAGAGAGGACGGGTGGCTCCAGGTACTGAGATGTCCCAAGTTTAAGATCTCTGGGGACACAGATGGAGGGGCTGCTGCCTGTGCCCAGAAACTGGGCAGATCGTGGGCAATTTGTGTGTTCCAGCCTGTTGTGGGTCCTCTGCCCTGTGGGATGGTTAGCATTTGGAGGGGCTCCCTGCTGCCATCTTTGCTCCCTGGTGGAGCAGACAAGCAGCACCAGGTTCACAGAGACAACCCTAGTATAACATTGCTTGGGCCAAGACACACCAGTGCTCCAATAGCACCCAAGAGGAGGGCAGCACATCAGCAATCTGTGCCAGGGGAAACCCAGTCATCCAGGGGTGTGAAAATAGCCTTGCAGGTTCACAGAAAGTTCAAGCACCAACCAATGACAACAGGACCAACTAATGCCAGAGATAACCAGATGGCAAAAGGCAAATGTAGGAATATTACTAACAGAAATCAAGGCAATATGGCAGCATCGGAACCCAATTTTCCAACAACAGCAAGTCCTGGATACCCCAACACACCAGAAAAACCAGTGATTTAACATCACTAGTCATGATGCTGTTAGAAGAACAAAAGAATGGCATAAATAAATGTCTTAAAGAAATAAAGGAGATAATGGATCAAAAGTTAGAAGTCCTTACAAGGAAAACAAACAAAAAAAATCATTTAAAGAAATTCAGGAGAATATGGGTCAAACGATAGAAGCCAATAAGAAGCAAATGCAAAAATCACTTAAAGAAATACAGAAGAACTTGGGTCAACAGGCAGAAGTCATGAAAGAGGAAACACAAAAATCTCTTAAAGAATTACAGGAAAACACAAACAAGCAAGTGAAGGAATTGAACAAAACCATCCAGGATCTAAAAATAGAAGTAGAAACAACTAAGAAATAGCAAAGAGAGACAACTTTGGAGATAGAAAACCTTGGAAAGAAATCAGGGGTCATGGATGCAAATATCAACAAAAGAATACAAGAGATAGAAGAAAGAATCTCCAATGAAGAAGATACCATAGAAACCGTTGACTCAAGAGTCAAAGAAAATGCAAAATGAAAAAAGCTTGTATCTCAAAACATCCAGGACACAGTGAGAAGACCAAACCTAAGGATTATAGGTGTAGATGAGAGTGCAGATTTACAACTTAATGGGCCAGCAAATATTTTCAACAAAATTTTGGAAGAAAACTTACCTAACCTAAAGAAAGAGATGCTTGTGAATATACAATAACTCCCAACAGACTGGAGCAGAACAGAAATAGCACCCATCACATAATAATCAAAACCCCACATGTACTAAACAAATAAAGAATATTAAAGGCAGTAAGAGAAAAAGGCCAAGTAACATGTAAAGGAAGACCTATCAGAATCACACCAGACTTCTTACCAGAGACCATGAAAGCTAGAAGATCCTGGGCAGATCTCATGCAGACTCTAGGAAAACACAAATGCCAGCCAAAACTACTATACTCAGCAAAACTCTCAACCACCATAGATGCAGATACCAAGATATTCCATGATAAAACCAAATTTACACAACATATTTCCATGAACCCAGCCCTACAAAAAATAGTAGGGGGAAAACACCAATACAAGAAGGGAAACTACACCCTAGAAAAAGCAAGATAATAACCTTCTTTCATCAAACCCAAAGAAGATAACCAATCAAATATAAAAAAAAAACATCAAAAATGACAGGAAGTAATAATCACTATTCATTAATATCTCTTAACATAAATGTATTCAATTCCCCAATAAAAAGACATAGACTGACAGAATACCTAAACAGGACCCTAAATTTTGCTGCATATAGGAAACATACCTCAGTGTCAAAACTACCTCAGAGTAAAAGGCTGAAAGACAATTTTACAAGCAAATGGTCTCAGGAAACAAGCCTGAGTAGCCTTTCTAATATCAGATAAAATTGACTTTGAAACCTAAAGTCATCAATAGTGACAAGGAAGGACACTTCTTACTGGTGAAAGGAATAATACATGGAGAAGAACTCTCAATTCTGAACATCTATGCTCCAAATGCAAGGTCACCCTTATTCGTAAAAGAAACTTTACTAAAGCTCAAAGCATACATTGTACCTAACACAATAATTGTGAGTGACTTCAACACTCCACTCTCCTCAATGGACCGATCAGGAAAACAGAAACTAAACAGGGACACAATGAAACTAATTGAAGCTTTGGACCAATTGGATTTAACACACACACACACACACACACACACACACACACACACACATGTGTATATATATATATATATATATATATACACATATATATATGTATATATATTATATAATATTTCATCCTAAAGCAAAAGAATATACCTTTTTCTCAGCACCTCGTGTTACCTTCTCCAAAATCTGTCATATAATTGGTCACAAGACAGACCTCAACAAATATAAGAAGATCAAATTAATCACATGCCTCCAATCAGATCACTATGGAGTAAAAGTGGTTTTCAATAGCAACAAAAACAACAGAAAGCGCACATACATATGGAGGCTGAACAATACTCTACTCAATGATACCTTGGTCAAGGAAGAAATAAAGAAAGAAATCAAAGACATTTTGGAATGTAATGAAAATGAATGCACAATATAGCCATATCTGTGGGACACAATTAAAGCAGTGTTAAGAGGAAAACTCATAGCTCTGAGTGCCTCCAAAAAGAAAGAGAAATGCAAATCAAAACAACCCTGAGATTTCACCTTACACCAGTCAGAATGGCTAAGGTAAAAAACTCAGGAGACAGCAGGTGTTGGCAAGGATGTGGAGAAAGAGGAATACTCCTCCACTGCTGGTGGGGCTGTAAGATGGTACAACCACTGTGGAAATCAGTCCGGAGGTTCCTCAGAAAACTGGACATGACACTTCCGGAGGACCCCACTATACCTCTCCTGGGCATATACCCAAAGGATTCCCCGGCATGCAATAAAGACACATGCTTCATTATGTTCATAGAAGCCTTATTTATAATAGCCAGAAGCTGGAAAGAACCCAGATGCCCCTCAAAGGAGGAATGGATACAGAAAATGTGGTATATTTTAATGGAATACTACTCAGCAATTAGAAACAATGAGTTCACAAAATTTTTAGGCAAATGGCTTGATCTGGAAAATATCATCCTAAGTGAGGTAACCCAGTCACAAAAGAATACACATGGAATGCAATCTCTGATAAGTGGATATTAATTAGCCCAGAAGCACTGAATACCCAAGGCACAAATTGCATAACAAATGACTCCCATGAAGAAGTATGGAGACGGTCCTGATCCTGGAAAAGATTGATCTAGCATTGGAAGGGAATATAAGGACAGAGGAAAAAAAGGAGGGAGGTGATTGGAGAATGGATGGAGAGAAGAAGGTTTATGGGACATATGGGGAGGGGGGATCCGAGAAAGGGGAAATCATTTGGAATGTAAACAAAGAATATAGAAAATAAAAATATTAAAAAAAAAAAGAAATTGGAGAGAGCATGCACTAGCATCTTAACAGCACACCTGAAAGCCCTGGAACAAAAATAAACTAAATTCACCCAGGAGGAGAAGACAGGAAATCATCAAACTCAGGGTTGAAATCAATCATGTAGAAACTAAGAGAACCATACAAAGAATCAACAAAACCAGGAGCTGGTTCTTTGAAAAAAATCAACAAGATAGATAAACCCTTAGCCAGACTAACCAAAGGGCACAGAGACAGTATCCAAATTAACAAAATTAGAAATGAAAAGGGAGATATAACAACAGAAACTGATGAAATTCACAAAAACATCAGATCCTAGTACAAAAGCCTATACTCAACATAACTGGAGAATCTGGAGGAAATGGACAATTTCCTAGATAGATATCAAATACCAAAATTAAATCAGGATCAAATAGGTCATCTAACCATTCCCATAATCTCTAAAGAAATAGAAGGTGGTCATAGAAAGTCAAAAAAAGCATGGGACCAGATGGTTTTAGTGCAGAATTCTATCAGACCTTCAAAGAAGACCTAACACAAATATTCTTCAAACTATTTCACATAATAAAAACAGAAGGACCACTATCCAACTCATTCCCTTATGAATATTGATGCAAAAATACTCAATAAAACTCTTGCCAACTGAATCCAAGAACACCTCAAAATGATAATCCACCATGATCAAGTAGGCTTCATCCCAGGGATGCAGGGGCAGTTCAATATATGGAAATCCATCAATGCAATCCACTACATAGACAAAAATCAAAGAAAAATACCACGTGGTCATTTTATTAGATGCTGAAAAAACATTTGACAAAATTCAGTATCCTTTCATGCTAAAAGTCTTAGAAAAAACAGGAATTCAAGGCCCATACTTAAACATAGTAAAATCAATATAGAGCAAAGCAGTAGCCAACATCAAACTAAATGAAGAGAAATTGAAGCAATCCCACAAAAATCAGGGCCTAGACAAGGCTGCCCTCTCTCTCTCTCTCTCTCTCTATATATATATATATATATATATATATATATATATATATATATATATATATATCTTTTCAATATAGTACTTGAAGTTCTAGCTAGAGAAATTAGACAACATAAGGAGGTCAAACAGATACAAATTGGGAAGGAAGAATTTAAGTTATCACTATTTGCAGATGATACTATAGTATACTTAAGTGACCTAAAAAATCTCCACCAGAGAACACCTAGAGCTGATAAACAACTTCAGCAAAGAGGCTGGTTATAAAATTAACTCAAGCAAATCAGTAGCCTGAGAAAGAAGTTAGGGAAATGACACCCTTCAAAATAGCCACAAACAATATAAAGTATCTTGGGGTGACTCTAACGAAACAAATGAAAGATCTGTATGACAAGAACTTCAGGTCTCTGAAGAAGGAAATTGAAGACCTCAGAAAATGGAAAAATCTTCCATGCTTGTGGATTAACAGGATTAGTATAGTTAAAGTGGCCATCTTGCCAAAAGCAATCTACAAATTCAACAAAATCCCCAACAAAATCCCAATTCAGTTCTTCATAGAGTTAGAAAGAGCAATTCCCAAATTCATCTGGAATAACAAAAAACCCAGGATAGCTAAAACTATTCTCAACAGTAAAAGAACTTCTGTGGGTATCATTATCCCAGACCTCAAACAATACTATATAGCAATAGTGTTAAAAACTGCATGGTATTAGTACAGTGACAGGCAAGTGGATCAATGGAATAGGATTGAAAATCCAGAAATGAACCCACATACCAATGGTCACTTGATCTTTGACAAAGGAATTGAAAAAAATCCAGTGGGAAAAAGATAACCTTTTCAACAAATGGTGCTGCTTCATTTGGAGGTAGGTCAGCATGCAGGAGAATGTGAATTGATCCATTCTTATCCCCTTGTACTAAGCTCAACTCCAAGTGGATCAAGGACCTCCAAGTAAAACCTGACACACTGAAACTAATAGAAAAGAAACTGGGGAACATGGGCACAGGGAAAAATTCCTGAACAGAACACCAATAGCTTATGTTCTAAGATCAAGAATTGGCAAATGGAACCTCATAAAATTACCGTTTCTGTAAGGCAAATGACACCATCAAAAGGACAAAACAGCAACCAACAAATTGGGAAAAGATCTTCACCAACCCTTCATCTGACAAAGGGCGAATATCCAATATGTACAAAGAACTCAAGAAGTTAGACCCCAAAGAACCAAATAACCCTATTAAAAATTGGGATACAGAGCTAAACAAGGAATTTTCACCTGAAGAAATCTGGATGGCTGAGAAACACCTTAAGAAATGTTCAACATCATTAGTCATTAGGGAAATGCAAATCAAAACAACCCTGAGATTTCACCTCACACCTGTCAGAATGGCTAAGGTTAAAAACTCAGACTGGGCATGATGGCGCAAGCCTGTAATCCCAGCACTTGAGAGGCAGAGACAGGCAGATTTCTGAGTTCAAGGCCAGCCTGGTCTACAGAGTGAGTTCCAGGATGGCCAGGGCTACACAGAGAAACCCTGTCTCAAAAAACCAAAACCAAAAAAAACAAAACAAAACAAAACAAAACAAACAAACAAAAAAAACAAAACTGCTGATGGGATTGCAAGATGGTAAAAACACTCTGGAAAGCAGTCAGGCGGTTCCTCAGAAAACTGGGCATGACACTTCTGGTGGACCCTCCTATAACACTCCTGGGCATATACCCAGAGGATTACCCTGCATGCAACAAGGACACATGCTCCACTATATTCATAGCAGTCCTATTTATAATAGCCAGAAACTGGAAAGAACACAGATGTCCCTTAATGGAGGAATGGATACAGAAAATATGGTATATTTGCACAATGCAATACTACTCAGCAATTAAAACCAATGAATTAATTAAATTTTTAGGCATATGGGTGGAACTGGAAAATATCATTATAAGTGAGGTAACCCAATCACAAAAGAATACACATGGAATGCAATCACCGATAGGCAGATATTAATTAGCCCAAAATCTCTGAATACTCAAGACACAATTAGCATATCAAATAATTCCCAAGAAGGAGAGGGCCCTTGTCCTGGAAAGACTTGATCCAGCATTGTAGGGGAGTACCAGGATCGAGAAATGGGAGGGGGTGATTGGGGGAATGAGTGGAGGTAAGAGGCCTTCTGGGACATATGTGGAGGGGGAAACCAGGAAAAGGGAAATCATTTGGAATGTAAACAAAAAATATAGAAAATAATAAAAAAGGTAATTTTGATTATTAAATTAGTTGGTAAAATGTCAGATATTATATCTCAAAGAATATTTTCCTAAATTATATCCACCTCCCATATACATGATTTTCTCCTGAATATAGTTTCATGATGCTTTCATGATGTTTGGAATTTCACTATTGACTAGATAATATCTCACCAATTACTGCCCATTCTAATGGTTTTAGTAATGTCAGATAAAACAGATACAACATGTATGCCCATGTTTTATCATTCTTAGTGCTTGTAGAAACTAAAGATGGGTATTATTAGAAAGCTGAGATATCCTCAAAAAATGAATGGATTATCTTATAATCAAGTTCAGTACTTTGCAGGTAATAACTTCATGTCTTAATTTGGGTTTGACAGCTGTGAACCAACGCAAATCTTATAAATTACAGCATTTAATTGGGGCTGGCTTATATGTTCAGAGGTTGAGGCTATTATCATCAAGGTATGAATCACAACAATATACAGGAAGGCATGGCACTAGAGTATGTCAGAGTTCTACATCTTCATCTAAAGGAATCTAGAAGCAGATTATTCACGCAGCTATAAGGAGTGTCTTAAAACCCATGCGCTCAATGACACATATCCTCCAAGGCCACACCACCTCTAACAAAGGCATATCTCCTAAAATTGCCACTTCCTGGGTCAAGCCATTAAAACAAACACATTCCATTTCCTGGCCACTATAGGCTTCTTAATCCCATGAGTCTATGGGGGGATATACCTAGACATAGCATAATGCAATATATAGTTAGTACAACTTCAAAAGTCCCATAATCTATAGCAGTTTCAATGTTAACAGTCTAAAGTTCAAGGTCTCTTTGGAGATTTGTAATCCAATATAAAATCAAAATCAAAAAGCAGATCACATATTACCCATATCAGAAGATACACACTACAATTCCAAAATGGCATAGTGAAGAAATCCTGGAAAAAAGCAAAAGCAAAATCCATCTGGGCAAACTCAAAACTTGGCATCTTCAAGTCTATGTCCAACTTTGCTGACTGCAAGACAGTTCTTTCCCCTGGGCAGGTTTCATTCCCTGTTAGCAACTTTTCTTGGAAGTTATCTAACAGCTCTTGCATCTCTAACATCTTGGAGTATCCAAGGCAACTTCAACTTGACAGCTTCTTGTCCCAATTTCCGGGATCCACACATTATTTTCGGGGATCTTTCAAATGGCTTCAGTCACATCTTCAGCTCTGCCATTTGTAGCATTACAGAGTATGGTTGCTTTTAAGACACTGCTGCTGCTGTTCCTGCTGCTCATCCCATGGTCATGCGTAAGGCATCTGTAATATGCTAGCATTTTCTGTTGCCACTGAAACAATAACCAATTTACTTCACTAATATCCTCTCATAGGCTCCCTCTATGGTGCCAAGCCTCAAATTCTTTACATAACCATTTCAATTCTGAGCTGTCAACTGCAACAGAGGATACAACTTCACAAGGTTTTCCCTGCCTCTCATGGTGCCAAGCCTCAGCTGCTTTCTATGGCCCCTTCATACCTTCAACCCAGTACCATCTGGGTGACTCTTACACCTTTCAAAGTCCAGCTACTAGCATGAGGTACAACCTTGGCTACTTCTAGATCATAGCTTCTTTTGCTCTCAGAAAATACTTCCCAAAAGACTTCACCTTAACATGGTTATCTCATTTTAATTACTGTAAATTTCTTAGCTCCAGCTAGCCTGCTTAAATTGTTACAGAAGACCCTTATATCCTTGACTCTAAAGCCAAACTTGCCAAATTCTTCTGCTTTCTAAAGGTGGAACATGGTCCCCTTTTTATATTATATTATCACCAGCTTTCTCTGTTCCAAATCCTTCACTGCCTAAGCATGCCTGTTCTTGAACTTGGTGTGTAGATTGACCTTGGACTCAGAGAGTCTGTGTTTCCTTAATTTGGGGATTATAGGCATATACAACCACACTGTGAATTAAAATTTTCTTCAACAAGAACTTGCTATTTTCTGGGCTGATCTTGAATTCCGAAAATCGTTCCTTTGTCTCCTGGGATTAAAGTTGTGTGTACTATCATGCCTAGGCCTAACTCTTTCATGACCACTGTTCACCAAGATCTGAACCATTAGCCTATGTCTTCCAGTCTCAAGGTCTGAATCACAAGTGTGCTCTCCATTTCTAGATTGTAGCTCATTTCAGGCAAAATGTCCATATGAAAACAATAAGAAAATTATCATACCACCAAGATTTAGCTATGCAGAGTTTAACTGCATATGCATAAACAGTAAGCTTAGCTGTGTGGGATCTTTCTTCAAGGCCACCACTCTATTAATCTATTCCCTTGACCATAGGACTTAGCTCCATTCTATTTCCTGGCACCCCTTTAATTCTTGAACCACAGATTTTGAATTTTTCTTTCTGAGCTTGCTCCATCTCATTAAAACACCATTGATAATAAAGAACTTTAATAACCACAACAGAATTTATACCAGGTTATTTTAAGTCTTCACTTGTCAACACAGTAAATAGAAATCTCTTCACTTTAGCTTCAGGCAGACTCTTTGAAGATGGCAAAAAGCAACCATGTTCTACAAAACATCACAGAAACAGTCTCCAGACTACATACTAATATTCTTTTCCACTGAAACCTTTGGCCTACATACTTTGAAACATCCTCAGCATAAATATCTTACATATTCCTATCAGGATGGTTCAGCAAGTCCCACTTAATGCATTGCAATGCTTTCCAAATCCAAAGTCACTAAATGCACATTGCTCTAGACAAAAGCATTGTAGGGTCTATCACAGTAATACCCTTGTCTATAGAACCAACTTCTGTTTAGTTTGAGTTTTACTGCTGGGACCAGACACCATAGCTAAGGCAAGTCTTACAAAGCATAGTATTTAAATGAGGCTGTCTTGTATATTCAGAACTTCAGTCCATTATCATAATGCAGGTATGTCACAGGAGTAGGTGAGAGTGTTATACCTTCACCCAAAGGAAGCCAGGAGCAGACTCTCTTCAGGAGGGTGATAAATCCTATGACAAGTTGAGAACTCTTTGTTTAGCTCTGTACCCTATTTTTAATAGGGTTATTTGCTTTTCAGGAGTCTACCTTCTTGAGTTCTTTGTATACATTAGATATTAGCCCTCTATCAGATGTAGGAATGGCAAAGATCTGGTGGTTGCCATTTTGTCCTGTTGACAGTGTCCTTTGCCTTATAGAAGCTTTGCAATTTTTTCAATTTGTCAATTCTTGATCTTAGAGCATAAACTATTGGTGTTCTCTTCAGGAAATTTTCCCCTGTGCCCATCTCATGAGATAAACAAAGAATTCTCAATTGAAGAACAGTGAATGACTGAGGAGCACCTAAAGAAATGTTCAATTTCCTTAATCATCAGGGAAATGCAAATCAAAACAATCCTGAGATTCCAACTCACACTAGTCCAAATGGATAAGATCAAAAACTCAGGGTACAGCAGATGCTGGAGTGGATGTGGAGAACGAGGAACTCCTCCATTGCTGGTAGGATGGCAAGCTGGTAAAAACACTCTGGAAATCAGTTTGGTGGTACATCAGAAAATTGGACCTAGGGGACCCAGCTATACCACCCCTGGTCATATACCCAGAAGATGCTCCAAAATATAATAAAGACACATGCTCCACTATGGTCATAGCAGCCTTATTTATAATAGCCAGAAGATGGAAAGAACTCAAATGTCCGTCAACAGAAGAATGGATATAGATATTATGGTACATTTACACAATGGAGTACTACATAGATTAAGAACAGTGAATTCATGAAATTCTTAGGCAAATGCATGGAACAAGAAAATATCATCCTGAGTGAGGTAATCCCATCTCAAAAGAACACGCATGGTATACTCTCACTGATAAGTGGATTTTAGCCCCAAAATGTGGAATACCCAAGAAACAATTCAGAGACCACATGAAGTTCAAGATGAAGGAAGACCAAAGTGTGGATACTTTAGTCCTTCTTAGAAGGTAGATCAAAATACCCATGGCTCACAGTCAACCAATAGACTGAGCATAGGGTCCCCAATTGAGGAGCTAGAGAAAGGACACAAGAAGCTGGGGAGTTTTACAGTCCCATAGGAGGAACAATAATATGTACCAACTAGTACCCCAAGAGCTCCCAGGGACTAAACCATTAACTAAAGAGTACACATGGAGGGACTCATGGCTTCAACTACATATGTAACAAAGGATGGCCTTTTCAGACATCAATGAAAAGACAGGCCATTGGTCCTGTGAAGGCTCGATGCCCCAGTGTAGGGGAATGCCAGGTCAGGAAAGTGGAAGGGAGATTTGGTGAGCAGGGGAGGGGGGATTGGATAAATCGGTTTTGGAGGGAAAATGAGGAAAGGAGATAATATTTGAAATATAAATAAAGCAGATATCTAACAAAAGATTTAACACACACACACACACACACATAAAACCTATGCCCACTGACATGCTTCCTTAAAAATGTCACACCTCCTCCAATAAGGCTACATTCCCTAAAATGCCACTCCCTGGGCTAAGCATATTCAAACCACCATACTGCAAAAGTAATATTATACTATGAATAGTGCAAGAGCTGGGTGCAAGATAGTAAAAATATTTAAACAATATTTTTGTACTGATCCAGCCCTATAGAGGATACTAGAATGAAAACTCTACCACAAAGACAGTAACTACAGCCAAGAAACCATAAGAAATTAACCATCTCACAAAAAAAAAAAAAACAATAGCAGAGATGCACAAACCCACACATAGTACCACATTCAAAAACAAAATAACAGGAATTAGGAATTATTGTAGATTAATATCTCGTAACAATGGATTCAATTTCCCAATAAAAAGACACAGGCTAGCAAATGGGATTTGAAAACAGGAGCCATCATTCTACTGCATACAAGAAACACACTTAAGCAACAAAGACAGATAGTACCTCAGAGTAAAGGTCTGGAAAAAATGTCTTCTAAGGAAATCATCCCAATATAAAAGCCAGAGAAGCCATGCTAATATCCAATAAAATAGACCTTTGATCAAAAGATATGAGAAGGATATTTCTTACTCATCAAAGGAAAAAATCCACCCAGATAAAGTCTCAATTAAGAACAGCTATGCCCCCAAGTTCAAAGTCATCCACATTTTGGGGAAAAAAAAACTTTATTGAAGCTCAAAACATACATTGAACCCCACAAAATAATAGTGGGAGACTTCAACCAACTACTTTCACAAATGAACAGATCACAGAAAACTTCCAAACCAATAAAAAACACAGGACCAGACAGTTTTAGTACATAGTTATACCAGATATTCAGAGAAGAGCTGATACCAATACCCCTGAAGTTATTCCATTCCTGAAGCTCTTCCACAAAATTGAAACAGAAACAGAAAGAATAATATCTAATTCTATATGGCCAAATTACCCTGATACCTAAAGCACACAAAAATCTAACAAAGGAGAGCTTTAGACCAAATTCACTTATGGATTCAACATAAATAATCTGAACAAAATTTTCACAATCTGAATCCAAGAAAACATTAAAAATATCAGCAATGGCTCAATATATGAAAATCCATCAATATTATCTACTATGTAAACAAACTCAAAGAAATAGATTAGTATGATTATCTTATTACATGATGAAAATGCCTTTGACAAAACCCAACACACCTTCATATTAAAAGTCTTAGAAGATCAGGAATTCAAGGCACATGCCTAACATAATCAAAGCAATATAGAGTAAACCCTTAGTCAAAATTTTATGAAACTTGCAGAAATTCCACTAAAGTCAGGAACAATATGAGTTCCTGACTTCCCACTCTCTCCCTATCTATTCAATATAATATCTGAAGTTTTAGCTAGGGCAATAAGACTACAGAAACAATAAAATCAAATTGGAGAGGAAGATGTCAAGGTATCACTAGTTTTGGATGATGTGATAGTAGTATACATAAGCAACCTCCAAAATTCTATGAGATAACTCATGTAGCTGATAAACAAAATGGCTGGATATAAAATTAACTCAGAGATATTAGTATCCCTCCTTTGTACAGGCTGAGAAAGAAATTAGTGAAAAAAACACTCTTTATAATAGCCAAAAATATATAAAACATCTTGGTATAACTATAACCAAGTAAGTAAAAAGTATGTAGAAAAATAATTCTGTAGCTACTTGTAATTACAAGAGAGTGTCTGTATGTAGGTTCTGGAAACTTGCCTTCAGTTGGTTCTGATGATAATTAAAGATGACAGCAGTTAATTGCTGGGAAGGACAGACAAAGGAGGGATTTTGAGATTTCCTGAGCTTGGTGTTGAGAGGAGAGGAGGAAGACAGGATCCAACACACTTGAGGAGAATGTGGAAAGAGGAGAGAAAGCTGCAACCATGGGGTAGAGAAGCAAGGAGAGTGCCCTGGGTTCTGGGTCTAGATAACTTGGGACACAAGGCTCACTAATTGGAGTTAAAAGCTGCCATTTTGGAACATAGAAATTAGTAAGTAATATCTCAGAATCATCAGCTGGAGGTAGATTCTAGCAGCATGAAGGTTAGGCAGTTAGTGGCTGAACAATAGTACTGCTTAAGGCATATTATAATAAGAAGGCTGTGTGTGTGTGTCATTCATTCAGGAACACAGACCACTGAGGCAGATAACAAACCATGTACTAGAATTAATTAACCAAACAAACAAACAAACTTCAAGTCCACCCGAAGATGACCTCAGGAGATGGAAAGGTAGTCAAGGCTCATTAATCAGTAGGATTAACATAGTGTGATGGCCATCTCACCAAAAGCAATCTACAAATTCAATGCAATTTCCATCAATATTCCAATACAAATTTTTACAGACTTGGAAAGAGAAATTTTTAAGTTCATATGGAAAACACACACACACACACACACACACACACACACACACACACACAGGATAGTCAAAACAATTCTCAACAATAAAAGAACTTCAGTCACTTCAAGTAGTACTGAGGAGCAATAGTGATAAAAATTGCATGCTATTGGAACAGAGACAGATAGGTTGATAAATGAAATAGAAGACCCAGAAATAAACCCACACATCTATAGATATGTGATTTTTAGCCAAGAAGCAAAAATCATACAGTGGAACAAAAAAGCATCCTCACCAAATGATGATGGTCTAACTGGAGTTTTGCATGCAGAAGAATGCAAATGAATCCATAATCATCACCCTGCACTAAGCTCTATTCCAAGTGGATCAAGAATCTCAATAAATCCAGACATACTGAACGATATAGAAGAGAATGTGGGGAATAGCCTTGAATGCATTGCCATGAGAGATAATTTCCTGAATAGAACACCAATGGCTAAAGTTCAAAGATCAATAATTGATTAATGGGAGCTTTTGAAACTTAAAAACAAGGCTAAGGACACTATGCAATACAAGAAAATGAAAGCCTACAGACTAGAAAAGGATCTTCAGTAACCCTACATCAGATGGAGGGCTAATATCCAATATAGATAAAGAACTCAAGAAGCTAGATTCCAAAAAAGAAACAACTCAATTTAAAAATAGGGTACAGAGTTAAACAGAGAATCTCAACAGAAGAATCTCAAATGGCCAAGAGGGACTTTAAGAAGTGTTCAACATTCTTAGCCACCAGGAACATGCAAATCAAAATCACCCTGATATTCCATGTTATAACTATCAGAGTGGTTTAAATCTAAAACTTTATTGACAGCACATGTTGTTGAGGGTGCGGAGAAAAGGGAAATCTTCTCCATAGCTGGTGGTATTGCAAACACTCTGGAAGTCAATGTGGCAGTTCCAGAACAATTGGGATGTAAATAAATAAAATAAATAATATAAAGGAAAATTTATAAAATAAAGACTCTCCATCATGTAATAAGGACGCATGCTCCACTATGTTAATAACAGCCATATTATAATAGCCAGAAGCTGGAACCAACCCAGATGTCCCTCAATAGAGAAATGGATACAGAAAATGTGGTATATTTACACATTGGCATACTACTGAGCTATTAAAAAATGACTTCATGAAATTTGCAGGCAAATGTATGGAACTAGAAAATATCATCTTGAATTAGGTAGCTAAGTCACAAAGAACACACACAGAATGTACTAGCTGATAAGTAGAAATTAGTCTAAAAGTTTGGAATACCCAAGATTTAATTCACAGATATCATGAAGCCTAAGAAGAAAGAAAATCAAAATGTGAATGTTTCAGTGCTTCTTAAAAGGGTGAACAAAATACTCACAGGAGGAAATATGGAGACAAAGTGTGGAAAAGATACTGAAGGAAAGACCATCCAGAGACTGCTCCACCTGGGGATCCACCCAATATGCAACCATCAAAACCATCTGCAACTATTGTGGATGCTGACAGAAGCCTGATATGACTGTCTCCTGAGAGGCTCTGCCAGAGGCTGACGAATACAGAGGCAGATGCTCACATCCAACCAATGGACTGAGTACAGGGTCCCTGATGGAGGAGTTGGAGAGAGGACTGAAGGAGTTGAGGGGATTTATATCCCAATGGAGGGAGCAACAGCGTCAACTGGCCCAACTCCCTGGAGCTCCTAGGGACTGGAGACCCATGGCTCAGGCCACATATGTGGCAGAGGATGACCTTGCTCGACAACAGTGGGAGGAGAGGCCCTTGGGCCTGAGGTGTTTGATGCCTCAGTGTAAGGGACACCCGGGGTGGGGGAGAAGAAGGGATTGGTTGGTTGATAAGGGAGCACCTTCACCTTCATAGAGGCAGTAAGCAGGGGTGGGATATGGGGGTTCAAAAGGGGAAAGGGGAAGGGGAAAACATTTGAAATGTAAATAAAGAATATATCCAATAAAAAAACAAATAAATAAATAAGTAAAAGAAAATAAAAGTAACATGCTCCTTTTCTGCAACTGTTTGTTTCTCTGTTCCCATGAAATAGTATTTATTTAAATAATCTAAAATGATATTTTTATATGCATCTTTCTTTTATGCACAATATGAATGTTGAATCTAATTGTTAATATCAAGTATTTGGAAAATACCCTTTCATACTAATTAGAGCACAAGGATACAATCCTTAAGATTGGTAACTTATAAGAGAGAATCAATGGCTTCTTTTTCCTCACATCTTTATTTTCCATTTGTAAGGACATAGTGAGGAAGGGTAAACTCACTAGGAATCCACTATTAAATTTGTAATTCCAATCTCCAGATCTATAAAAAAACGCATTTATGGTCTAAGGCACCAGTTTGATACTGTTATTGAAGTCATATTAATGCAAATATACATTGAACCAATTTCAACATGTAAAATTTTGTCAATTTAACTTTTACTATTGGGGAACTTCTCTGTTCTCACAATGTCTCTCCTATACCTCTATCTGACTCCTGAACCATGCAAATAATTTTTCCTCACCCACTCCTATCTTTCTTTCTGTCTGAGCCCTCTGGTCCAAACCAAGTCCCATCAGCCTACCATTCCAGGAAGACTTCCATTCTTCCACTAACTTTCCTCCACCTCTATCAGACTCCTAAACTACAAAGGTAAGGTTCCTTTCTCCTTCTGCAATCTTCACTGATGCCTCAGCCCTCTGTGCCAAGCCATGCTACCTTGAGCAGCCTGTCAACCCAGGGGTACTTCCCACACCAGTCCTCTGCCTCCATCAGACACTTGAACCATACTGGTAAGCTTCCCTTCTCCCAACCCATCTTTGCTGAATGAGTCCTCAGGGACAAGCCAAATTGCTCTGAGCTGAATACCATCCCAATCTCCATTCTTCTTCTGCCTCTCCTTCACCTCCATCAAACTCCTGAACCACATAGATAAGCTTACCTTACCCCACCAATACCTACTAAAACAAGAGCATCCAGAGACCAAATGTATCCAGATGACTAAAAGCTCTTGAAAGAACACAATCCACAAGAGCCAGAGCACTATGATATGCCCAAAGCACAGCTGCCCTACTACAGTATGCCAGGATACGCTAATATAACCAAAACATGAATAAAAGTAACACATAACATGTTATTTTTTGTAATAATGTAGACTGGAAATTACCTGAATGTCTATTCACAGTTAAATGGATAAATATACTGTATGAGATTCACTGTGAAATCTATGAGGTTTGTACTATATAAGTGCAAAGAACAGATTAAATTCTCAGACATAATATCAGGACCTATAAAGCATAAATACAAGTCCAGATGATGTCATCTATATGAACATGGAAAATTGCCATTTAAGATCTTAGAAATGACAGCAGCTATCCTTACTCTAAGTGTCTACAAGGGACATAGATACACTCTAGGTTTTTGTTATGCTTCTAGACCTGGATGTTGGTGTCATAAACCTTATTAAAATTATGCCAAACACGGGCACTGGAGAGATAGTTCAGCAGTTAACAGCTCTGGCTGTTCCTTTAAAGGACTTGGATTCAACTCTTAACAACAATATGACAGCTCACAAACATATATAACTCTAGTCCCAGGGGTTCTATACCCTTTCCTGTCCCCAAGGTACTAAACAAATACATAGTATACAGTACCAGCATTTCAACCTCTAAACTCTTGGTAGTACTTATTTCTTGAAAGTGACTGAGAATTTATTTATTTATTTATTTATTTATTTATTTATTTATTTATTTTTTAAATTTTATTCAATATATTTTTTTATTTACATTTCAAATGATTTCCCCTTTTCTGGTCCCCCACTCCTCGAAAGTCACATAAACCCCCTTCCATCCCTTTGTTCTCCCACCCATCCCTTCCCATTTCCCTGTTCTGGTTTAGTCTTATACTGCTACACTGAGTCTTTCCAGAACTAGGGGCCACTCCTCCGTTCTTCTTGTACCTCATTTGATGTGTGGATTATGTTTTGGGTATTCCAGTTTTCCAGGCTAATATCCACTTATTAGTGAGTGCATACCATGATTGATCTTTTGAGACTGGGTTGCCTCACTTAGTATGATGTTCTCCAGCTCCAACCATTTCCCTAAGAATTTCATGATTTCATTGTTTCTAATGGGTGAATAGTACTCCATTGTGTATATATACCACATTTTTTGCATCCATTCTTCTGTTGAGGGATACCTGGGTTCTTTCCAGCTTCTGGCTATTATAAATAGGGCTGCTATGAACATAGTGGAGCATGTATCCTTATTACCTGCTGGGGAATCCTCTGGGTATATGGCCAGGAGTGGTATAGCAGGTTCTTTCGGAAGTGGCATGCCCAATTTTCTGAGGAACCACCAGACTGATTTCCAGAGTGGTTGTACTAATTTGCGACCCCACCAGCAGTGGAGGAGTTTTCCTCTTTCTCCATATCCTCAACAAAACTGGCTGTCTCCTGAGTTTTTAATCTTAGCTGATTAGCTGTTTAATCACCTTACATTCTGACTGATGTAAGGTAAAATCTCAGAGTTGTTTTGATTTGCATTTCCCTGATGAGTAGTGAAGTTGAACATTTTTTAAGATGTTTCTCCGCCATCCGAAGTTCTTCAGGTGAGAATTCTTTGTTTAACTCTGTACCCCATTTTTAATAGGGCTATTTGGTTTTCTGGTGTTTAACTTCTTGAGTTCTTTGTATATATTGGATATTAGCACTCTATCTGATGTTGGTGAAGATCTTTTCCCAATTTGTTGGTTGCCGATTTGTCCTTTTGATGGTGTCCTTTGCTTTACAGAAACTTTGTAATTTTATGAGGTCCCATTTGTCAATTCTTGCTCTTAGAGCATACGCTATTGGTGTTCTGTTCAGGAACTTTCCTCCTCAAGGGGAAATGTCCTCAAGGGTCTTCCCCAGTTTTTTTTCTATTAGCTTTAGCATGTCTGGCTTTATGTGGAGGTCCTTGATACATTTGGATTTGAGCTTAGTACAAGGAGATAAGGATGGATCAATTCGCATTCTTCTGCATGCTGACCTCCAGTTGAACCAGCATCATTTGTTGAAAAGACTATCTTTTTTCATTTGGATGTTTTCAGCCCCTTTGTCGAGGATCAAGTGGCCATAGGTGTGTGGGTTCATTTCTGGATCTTCAATCCTGTTCCATTGATCCGCCTGCATGTCACTGTACCAATACCATGCAGTTTTTAACACTATTGCTCAGTAATATTGCTTGAGGTCAGGGATACTGATTCCCCCAGAATTTCTTTAGTTGTTGAGAATAGTTTTAGCTGTCCTGGGTTTTTCGTTATTTCAGCTAAATTTGAGAATTGCTCTTTCTAACTCTATGAAGAATTGAGTTGGGATTTTGATGGGTATTGCATTGAATCTGTATATTGCTTTTGGCAAAATGGCCATTTTAACTATATTAATCCTGCCAATCCAGGAGCATGGGAGGTTTTTCCATTTTTTGAGGTCTTCCTCTATTTCCTTCTTCAGAGTCTTGAAGTTCTTGTCATACAGATCTTTCACATGTTTGGTAAGAGTCATCCCAAGGTACTTTATACTGTTTGTGGTTATTGTGAAGGGTGTCATTTCCCTAATTTCTTTCTCAGCCTGCTTATCCTTTGAGTATAGGAAGGCTACTGATTTTCTTGAGTTGATTTTATAACCTGCCACTTTGCTGAAGTTGTTTATCAGCTGTAGGTGTTCTCTAGTGGAGGTTTTTGGGTCACTTAGGTAGACTCTCATTTCATCTGCAAATAATGATAGTTTGACTTCTTCCTTTCTAATTTGTATCCCTTTGACCTCCTTATGTTGTCTAATTGCCTGAGCTAGTACCTCAGGTACAATATTGAAAAGATAAGGAGAAAGGCGGCAGTTCTGTCTAGTCCCTGATTTTAGTGGGATTGCTTCAAGGTTCTCTCCATTTAGTTTGATGCTGGCTATTGGTTTGCTGTATATTGCTTTTACTATGTTTAGTTATGGGCCTTGAATTCCTGTTCTTTCTAAGACTTTAAGCATGAAAGGATGCTGAATTTTGTCAAATGCTTTTTCAGCATCCAATGAAATGACCATGTGTTTTTTTTCTTTGAGTTTGTTTATGTAGTGGATTGCATTGATGGATTTCCGTATATACAACAACTCTGCATCCCTGGAATAAAGCCTACTTGGTCATGGTGGATGATCATTTTTATGTGTTCTTGGATTTGGTTGGCAAGAATTTTATAGAGTATTTTTGCATCGATGTTTATAAGGGAAATTGGTCTGAAGTTCTCTATCTTTGTTGGATCTTTGTGTGGTTTTGGTATCAGTGAAATTGTGGCTTCATAAAAGGAATTGGGTAGGGTTCCTTCTGTTTCTATTTTGTGAAATAGTTTGAAGAGTATTGGTGTTAGGTCTTCTTTGAAGGTCTGATAGAATTCTGCACTGAAACCATCTGGTCCTGTGCTTTTTTTGGTTGGAAGACAGTCTATGATCCCTTCTATTTCTTAGGGGTTATGGGACTATTTAGATGACCAATTTGCTCCTGATTTAATTTTGGTATTTGGTATCTGTCTAGGAAATTGTCCATTTCCTCTAGATTCTCCAGTTGTGTTGAGTATAGACTTTTGTAGTAAGATTTGATAATTTTTTTTAATTTCCTCAGTTTCTGTTGTTATATCCCCCTTTTCATTTCTAATTTTGTTAATTTGGATACTTTCTCTCTGCCCTTTGGTCAGTCTGGGTAAGGGTCTATCTATCTTGTTGATTTTCTCAAAAAAACAGCTTCTGGATTTATTGATTCTTTGTATGGTTCTCTTTGTTTCCACTTGACTGATTTCAGCCCTGAGTTTAATGATTTCCTGTCTTTTACTCCTCCTGGGTGAATTGGCTTCTTTTTGTTCCAGGGCTTTCAGGTGTGTCCTTAAGGTGCTAATGTATGCACTCTCCATTTTCTTTTTGGAGGCACTCAGGGCTATGAGTTTTTCTCTTAGCACTGCTTTCATTGTGTCCCAAAGATTTGGGTATGTTGTGCCTTCATTTTCATTAAATTCTAAAAAGTCTCTGATTTCTTTCTTTATTTCTTCTTTAGCCAAGGTGTCATTGAGTAGATTATTATTCAGCCTCCATGTCTATGTGGGCCTTCTGTCGTTTTTTGTTGCCATTGAAGACTACTCTTACTCCATAGTGATCTAATAGGAAGCATGGGATTAGTTCGATCTTTTTATATTTGCTGAGGACTATCTTGTGACCAATTATATGGTCGATTTTGGAGAAGGTACCATGAGGTGCTGAGAAAAAGGTATATTCTTTTGTTTTAGGGTGAAATGTTCTATAAATATCAGTCAAGTCCAATTGGTCCAAAGCTTCAATTAGTTTTATTGTGTCCCTGTTTAGTTTCTGTTTTCCTGATCGATCCATTGAGGAGAGTGGAGTGTTGAAGCCCCCCCCCCCCCAATCATTGTGTTGGGTGAAATGTGAGCTTTGAGCTTTAGTAAAGTTTCTTTTATGAATGAGGGTGCCCTTGCATTTGGTGCACAGATGTTCAGAATCTAAAGTTCTTCTTGGTGGATTTTTCCTTTGACCAGCAAGAAGTGTCCTTCTGTATCTCTTTTGAGGACTTTAGGTTGAAAGTCAATTTTATCTGATATTAGAATGGCTACTCCGCCTCATTTCCTGAGACCGTTGGCTTGTAAAATTATCTTCCAGCCTTTTACTCTAAGGTAGTTTTTGTCTTTAACAATGAGGTGTGTTTCCTGTATGCAGCAAAATGTAGGGTCCTGTTTCCTTATCCAGTATGTTAGTCTATGTCTTTTTATTGGGGAGTTTAGTCCATTGACGTTAAGAGATATTAAGGAGTAGTGATTATTAACTTCTTGTCATTTTGGATGTTATTTTTATATTTGAGTGGTAATCTTCTTTTGGGTTTGATGAAAGAAGGTAGCTATCTTGCTTTTTCCAGGGTGTCGTTTCCCTCCTCGTATTGGAGTTTTCCTCCTATTATTCTTTGTAGAGCTGGGTTTGTAGAAAGATATAGTGTAAATTTGGGTTTGTCATGGAATATCTTGGTTTCTCCATCTATTGTGATTGAGAGTTTTGCTGGGTTTAGTAGTCTTGGCTGACATTTGTGTTCTCTTAGAGTGTGCATTAGATCTGCCCAGGATCTTCTAGCTATCATGATTTCTGGTGAGAAGTCTGGTGTGATTCTGATAGGTCTTCTCTTATATGTTACTTGGCCTTTTTCTCTTACTGCCTTTAATATTCTTTCTTTGTTTTTTACATTTGGGGTTTTGCTTATTATGTGGCGAGAGGTATTTCTGCTCATGTCCAGTCTGTTTGGAGTTCTGTAGGCTTCTTGTATATTCATGGGCATCTCTCTCTCTTTAATTTGGGAAAATTTACTTCCATAATTTTGTTGAAGATATTTGCTGGCCCTTTCAGCTGTAAATCTTCACTCTCATCTATACCTATAATCCTTAGGTTTGGTCTTCTCATTGTGTCCTAGATTTCCTGGATGTTCTGGGATACAAGCTTTTTGCATTTTGCATTTTCTTTGACTGTTGAGTAAATGGTTTCTATGGTATCTTCGGCATTTGAGATTCTTTCTTCCATCTCTTGTATTCTGTTGTTGATATTTGCATCTATAGCCCCTGATTTCTTCTCAAGGTTTTCTATCTCCAAAGTTGTCTCCCTTTGTGATTTCTTAGTTGTTTCTACTTCTGATTTTAGATCCTGGATGGTTTTGCTTAGCTCCTTCACTTGCTTGTTTGTGTTTTCCTGTAATTCTTTAAGAGATTTTTGTGTTTCCTCTTTTATGACTTCTGCTGTTTGACTCACTTTCTTCTGCATTTAAGTTTTTATTTTTTATTTTTTGTGTGTGTGTGTGTTTCTTCTTTAGTGGCTTCTGTCTCTTGAGCCTTATTCTCCTGAATTTCTTTAAGTGATTTTTGTGTTTCCATTAATCGGGTATCTAGCTTATTCATGTTCCCCTGTATTTCTTTAAGAAATTCATTTATGTCCTTTTTGTGTTCTTCTAGCAGCATCATGAACAGTGATTTTAAATCCAAATCTTGTTTTTCTGGTGTGTTTGCATAATCAGGACTTGCTGATGTTGGAGAGTTTGGTTCAGACACTGCTATATTGCCTAGGTTTCTGTTAGTAGAGTTCCTGTGTTGCCATCTTGTTATTTCTGGCGTTAGTTGGTCTTGTCTCTGGCTGGTATTTGTGCCTCCTGTGAGGCTATATGGCTATTTCTGTAACACTGGATGCCTGGGTTTCCCCTGTTACAGATTTGTAATGGGCTGCCCTCCTCTAGGGTGTCCTTGCAGCCCTAGTGTGCCTTGCCCCAGGTTGTCTGTGTGAACCCGGCTGTGCCTGTTTCCTCTTTCAGTGAGTGCTGATGGTCTATGCTGCGGTGGGACCTTTTCCTAGTGCTGGTCACTCTGCTGGGCAGCCTATCTCCCAACCAGGTTGGTGCACACAAGGCTAGCCTAGCTGCTGAGGCCCTGGGTCTAGGCAAAAGCCTGTCAGGCTAAGGCCTGAGCAAAGTTTCCCTCAGGCTATGAGTGTTAATTGGTTCTGTCAGGTGGCCAGGATGGTGGCATGTGCGTGCTCCCTGAAAGTGCCAGGAGAGTCTGCTGGGCTAACAACCTCCTGGCTGGGTTGGCACACAGATGGCCCACCGAGCAGCCCAGGGTCTGGGGTCAGTCCAAGGCCTGTCGGTCTTAGACCCCCGCTATGTTTGCCTCAGGCTATGACTCTTAGCCGGCTTTGCCTGCTAGAACTTTCTGGTGTCCCATAGTCAAAATGGTAGAGCACGCGCAGGGCCAGGCAAACAACCTCCTAGGTGGGTTGGCACACCGATGCGCCCCCCCAACAGCCCATGGCCTGGGTGCAGGCCAACGCCCATCGGGCTTAGACTCTCACGATGTTGGCCTTGGGTTATATTTGGGTACCTAAGTCTGATTTCTCTGGCGCTGGAGATCCAAGATGGTGGAGAGACTCTCATGAGAATTTATTTTTAACTGAAAGCTGATACTCCTAAAAATCTTAATTATAATTATTTTTTGTTTTCTTTTTGATTTCTGTCATAAAGCTTTTATTTAAATTACTCTCTTTCTCTCTCAAAGTATTTTGTTTATATGGTTATATGTCTGCAAATTGTTCAGTGTTAGCATTTATCATTTTACTTCCTTTAATTTGTAAGGCATTATCCAATGCTTTTTCTTACTAAAGGTAGAAATCATAGACTTAGACTTAGAGATGACCTCTAAGTTTATAATAAATAACTTCTAAATCTTTCCATTCTTTGGTCTCTTTAATATTTTAATATAAATGCTAGCATATATATATATATAAATTATATATACATGAACATTGAAAGCAAGGATAAAGTCAACCTTCAGTCTTTATTATAAATTTAGTAACAGATATTAAAATCATGATATTGCTCCATTTTCTATGCCATACTTAATAGCTTCCAAATATAGTGATGTGAGTATTAATGTGAAGCACTATTAATGTGAATCTTGTTGCAACCATAGATAAAGTATAAAACATGATCAGCTATAGGGACACTGATACACAGAGAACAATAAAAATATTTTTTCATTGAGTAATGATATATTATTGAAATTTTGGCATGAAGAATTTGAGAATATTTTGTGTCTATCTTTCCCCCTTGGATACACCATCCCAAGATGTTATTTATATCATCTCAAACTATGATTAAATTAGGTTAAAAATTCATGAACAACAAAAAAAGAATGTAATTATCTCATTAAATATTAAGGCATTTCCTATGTGTTAGAGATTAAAGTTATATAGGTTGTTAAAGTTATATCAACAACATCTACAGCAGTAATCTGAGCAAAAGCATACAAGAACTCCATATATACACACTCTAACTAGAGAATATTGAAGCCAATGATAATATGCCACAGCAATAAGCTATGGGGGCATTAGTGTCATTAACCCCTTCAGATAGATAGAACCGATTATACTTTACATTTACATAGAATTTATTCCATCTTAGTAAGTAATTCCTGCCCCAATAAACAAAAAGAACTTCTCTGCCAAAATAATATAAATTATTTGACTGTTTACCAGTCCAAGAGAATCTGATTTGCAGCTTAAGCAACTCAAAGTAACCTGGAATTTTATTATATAGCAGATGAAAATGAAAGTCATTTTTTCTTAATATATAAATACACTAAATGACTAAATTCTAAAATAAGGAACTCTTTTTTTAGAACATTCCTTATACTCCTTATACCCAAGGTTTGTACCATGTCCTCCTTACTCCCCACAACAAAAGTATAACATTGTCCTATTGCAACATTTAAAAAAAAACAAAAAACAAAAAACACAAAACAAAAAACACGAAACAAAAACACACCGTTGAACCTTAGAGAGAAAAAAAAAAGACAAATTCTTTCTCCAACTTAATGAACATAGTATGCCATTAAAGGCAATTGGTCTAGGTAAGGGAATTCCCGTGATAGCCTAGTTAAGATTTGTGTGAAGAACCCACAAGTTAGAGGGAGAGAACTGAGTCTTGCTGAATGTGTTCAGAACTCCAAGTTTACATTGTGTCCCCTAAATACACACAAATAAAATTGCTAGGTTTTTGAAAATTACATCAAATATATAAAAAAGAAGATTATACATTGTTGTGGCAGTATACAAAAATGATTACTGTTATAAGTAGGATAAGGAGCAGCTAATAAAATATTCCAAGTCAGTGATATTAATAGTCCAAAAAAGAAGATAAATCTTAACATTTAAATGTGTGAAAAGACATTTCAATTCTAAATAAAAAAGTAACACAACACCAAAACAGCTATCAAGAAATCTGTCATTAAAAATTAGCTTCCCGTTTTAGTCTGCACCAGCTGAGCTGATTTTCTGCTACAGAGATCCATACTCAAATAAGGCAGGGAAAGAACTGTCCTTTCAGGAATGTCCACCACCCTGTGAGTGCAGGTAAAACCACCACTGCTGCTCAGAAGGAACTATTTGGAACCTTTAGGACACAGGAACCTAGGAGCAACCTGGGAAAAAGTCTTCTGGCTTCAGACTGCACCAGGAGAGATGGTCTCCTAAGACAGTAGACACACCTGTGAGCACAGGTGAGACCACCACTTCTCCTCAAATTCCTGGAGCAATACAAACCCTCCCAGAACCATCAGGTCATTCACAGGAACCAAGGAAGAGCTACAGACAGAATCCTTCTGGTTTTGGTCTGAACTCCAGAGCTCACCCTGCACCACAGCCCTTCACACCTAAATTCATCCCAGGGGGAACTGGTCTCCCAGGAGTATTGACACAGAGGCTTGCAGGAGGGACAGACCATAGTCAGAGACAGCAAAACTAACTAAAACCAGAGATAACCAGATGGCTAAAGGTAAAAGCAAGAACATAAGCAACAGAGACCTAGGCTACTTGGCATGATTAGAACACAGTTCTTCCACCACAACAAGTCCTGGGTACCCCAACACAACATAAAAGCAAGAATCTGATAAAATTACAGCACATGATGCTCATAGTGGATGTTAAGAAGGACATGAAGAAGACACTTAAAGAAATACAAGGGAACCCAGGTAAACAGGTAGAAGCCCTGAAAGAGGATACACAAAATCCTGTTAAAGAATTATAGGAAAATGCAACAAAACAGGTGAAGGAAAAAAACAAAACCATCCAGGATCAAAAAAATGGAAATAGAAACAATAAAAAAAAATCACAAAGGGATACGACCCTGGAGATAGAAAATCTAGGAAAGAGATCAGAAGTCATAGATACAAGCATCACCAACAGAACACAAGAGAGAATCTAAGGTGCACAAGATACCATAGAAAGCATTTTGACACAGCAGTCAAAAAAAATGCAAATTGCAAAAAAAACCTTCTAACCCAAAATATCCAGGAAATACAAGACACAATGAGAAGACAGAATCTAAGGAAAATAGTTATAGAAGAGAGCAAAGATTCCCAACTTAAAGGTCCAGTAAATATATTAAACAAAATTATAGAAGAAAACATCCCTAAACTAGAGAAAGACATGCATACAAAGAAGACTATAGAACTCCAAATAGATTGCGCTATAAAAGAAAATACTCCCATCACATAAAAGGGAAAAAGGTCAAGTAACATATAAAGGAAGACCTATTAGAAATACATTAGACTTCTTAACATACACTATGAAAGCTAGAAGGTCCTGGGCAGATCTCATGCAGACCCTCAAAGAACAAAAAATGCCAGCCTGAACTACTATACCCAGCAAAACTTTCAATTACCATATATATAGAGAAAATGAGATATCAATGACAAAACCAAATTTACACAATATCTTTCTAGAAATACAGCCCTAAAAAGGATAATAGATGGAAAATGCCAACACAAGGAAGGAAACTACACTCTAGAAAAAGCAAGAAAATAATCTTCTTTCAACAAGCCCAAAGGAAGATAGCCATACTAACTTAAAAATAACATCGAAAACAGCAGAAAGTAACAATCATTGTTCCTTAATATCTCTTAACATTAATGGGCTCAATTTCCCAATAGAAAGACATAGATTAACAGTCTAAATAGTTAAAAGGGACCCAACATATTGCTGCATAGAAGAAAAGCACCTCAATGTCAAAGACAAACACTATCTCAGAGTAAAGGGCTGGAAAACAATTTTCCAAGCAAATGGTTACAAGAAAGAAGCCATTGTAGCCCTTCTAGTATCAGATAAAATCAACTTTCAACCAATAGTCATCAAAAAAGATAAGGAAGGTCACTTCATACTCATCCAAAGGAAAAATATATCAAGAAGAATACAATTCTGAACATCTATGCTTCAAATGCAAGGGCATCCACATTCATAAAAGAAACTTTACTAAAATTCAAAGCAGACATTGCACTTCACACAATAATTGTGGGGTACTTCCAAAACTCTACTCTCAACAATGGACAGATCATGGAAACACAAACTAAACAGAGTCACAGTGAAACTAACAGAAGTTTTGGACCAAATGGATTTAACAGATATCTACAGAACATTTCATCATAAATCAAAAGAATATATCTTCTTCTCAGAACCTCATGGTAACTTCTCCAAAATTTACCATGTAAATAGGTCCCCAAACAGACCACAACAGATATAAATAGATTGAAATCCCAGGCCTCCTATCAGAGCACTATGGATTAAGGCTGGTCTTCAATTGCAACAAAAACAACAGACAGGCCATGTACACATGGAAGCTGAACAATACTCTACTCAATGATAAGTCAATGATAAATTAGTCAAGGAAGATCTAAATAAAGAAATTAAAGACTTTTTAGAATTTAATGAAAGTGAAGCCACAATATATTCAAAATTATGGGACACAATGAAAGCAGTGCTAACAGGAAAACTCATAGCTCTGCGTGCCTCCAAAAAGAACTTGGAGAGAGCATGCACTAGCATGTTAACAGCACACTTGAAAGCTCTAGAACAAAAGGAAGCAAATACACCCAAAAAGAGTAGACAGCAGGAAATAATCAAACTTAGGGCTGAAATCAATCAAGCAGTAAAAAAAAAGAACGCTACAAAGAGTCAACAAAACTAGGAGCTGTTTCTTTGAGAAAATCAACAAGATAGATAAATCCTTAGCCAGACTAACCAGAGGGCACAGAGACAGTATCCAAATTAACAAAATCAGAAATGAAAAAGGAGATATAGCAACAGAAACTGATGAAACTCAAAAAATGATCAGATCCTATTACAAAAGCCTATACTTAACACAACTGAAAAATCTGAATCTAATAGACAGTTTTCTAAACAGATACCAAATACCAAAGCTAAATCTGGTTCAAATAAACAATCTAAACTGTACCATAATCCCTAATGAAATAGAAGCAGTAATTAAAGTACTACCAACCAAAAACAGTCCATGACCAGATGGGTTTAGTGAAGAATTCTATCAAACCTTCAAAGAAAACCTAATACCAATACTCTTCAAACTACTCCACAAACTAGAAATGGAAGGAACACTACCCAATTTGTTCCATGAAGCCACAATTATGCTCATACCAAAACTTCACAAAGACCAAACAAAGAAAGAGATCTTCAAACCAATTTCCCTTATGAATATCGATGCCAAAATACTCAATGGAATTCTCACAAACCTAATACAAGAACACATCAAATGATCATTCACCATGACCAAGTAGGCTTCATCCCAGGGATGTAAGGATGGTTCAATTACAGAAATCCATCAATGTAATACACTACATAATCAAACTAAAAAAAAATGATTATTTCATTAGATGCTGAAAAAGTGTTTAACAAAATTCAACATCCCTTCATGTTAAAAGTGTTGGAAAAATCAGGAATTCAAGGCCCATACCTAAGCATAGTAAAAGTAATATACAGCAAAACAGTAGCTAACATCAAACTAAATGGAGAGGAACTTAAAACAATCCCACTAAAATCAGGGACTAGACAAGGCTGCCCCCTCTCTCCATATGTATTCAATATAGTACATGAATTTCTTGCTAGAAAAATTAGACAACAAAAGGAGGTCAAAGGAATAAATTTTGGAAAGGAACATGTCAAAATATCAGTATTTGCAGATGATATGATAGTATACATATGTGACCCCCAAAAATGCCAAGAAAGAACTCCTATAGCTAGCTGATAAATAACTTCAGCAAAGTGACCAGATATAAAATTAAGTCAAACAAATAAATAGCCTTCCTATACTCAAAAGATAAACTGGGTGAGAATGAAATTAGGAAATGAACACATGGGCACAGGAGAAAAGTTCCTAAACAGAACACCAATGGTTTATGCTCTAAGATCAAGAATTGACAAATAGAACCTCATAAAATTACAATGCTTCTGTAAGGCAAAGGACACTGTCAATAAAAAACGGCAACCAACAGACTGGGAAAAGATCTTTACCAATCTTACAACCAGTAGATGGCTAATATCCAATATATACAAAGAACTCAAAAAGTTAGACTCCAGGAACCAAATAACCCTATTAAAAATGGGGAACTGAGCTAAACAGAGAACTATCAACTGAGGAAATCCAAAGAGCTGACAAGTACCTAAACAAATGTTTAACATCCTTAGTCATTAGGGAAATGCAAATCAAAACAATCCCGAGATTCCATCTTACCCCAGTCAGAATGACGGGTAAAAACTCAGGTGATAGCAGATGCTGGCTAGGATGGGGACAAAGAGGAACACTCCTCTACTGTTGAGGGAATGCAAGCTGGTACAACCACTGTAGAAATTAGTCTTGAGAGTCCTCAGAAAATTCTACATAGTACTACCTAAGGACCCACCTCTACCACTCCTGGCCATATATCCAAAAGATGCTCCAACATATAGCAAGTACACTTTTTTTTCCCACTATGTTCATAGCAGCCTTATTTATAATAGAGAGAAGCTGGAAAGAACCCATATGTCCAGACACAGAAGAATGGATACAGAGAATGTGTTATAGTTACACAATGGAGTACTACTTTGCTATTTAAAACAGTGAATTAATGAAATTCTTTGACAAATGGATGGAACTAGAGAATATTATCCTGAGTGAGGTAACCCAATCACAAAAGAACACACATGGTATGTACTCACTGATAAGTGCATATTAGGCCAAAATCTCAGAATACCCAAGATACAATTCAAAGACCACATGGAGGTAAAGAAGGAGAACCAAAGTGTGGGTGCTTCCGTCCTTCTTAGAAAGGGGAACAAAATACACATGGGAGCAAATATGGAGACAAACTACAGAGCAGATACTGAAGGAAAGGCCATCCAGAGACTGTCCCACCTAGGGATTCGTCCCAGGTAGTCACCAAACTCTGACACTATTTTAGATGCTACAATAAGCCTGATATAGCTGTCTCATGAGAGGTCCTGCTAGAACCTTTCAAATAAAAAGTTGGATTCTTGGCTACCAAGCATTGTACTGAGTGCTTGGTCCCCAATGGAGGAGTTAGAGAAAGGCTTGAAGAAGCTGAAGGGGTTTGCAACCCCATAGGAAGAACAACAATATCAACCAACCAGACCCCCCAAAACTCCCAGGGACTACGCTGCCAATGTAGGATATGTAGCTGCATGTGTAGGAGAGGATGGCCTTGTTAGGCATTGATGGGAGGAGAGGCGTTGGTCCTGTGAAGGTTTGATAGATGTCCCAGCGTAGGGCAAACAAGGGCAGGAAGGTGGGAGTGGGTAGGTGTGTAGAGGAACACCCTCATAGAAGGAGGGAGGGGTGCATAGAAGAGGGGTTTTCTGGGAGATGAGGAAACTGGAAACAGGGTAAGAGATAACACTTGAAATGTAAATAAATTAAAATAAAAACAATAAAATTAAAAATTAAAATTATTCTCCAGGTATGCATTTAAGTAATTTACAAAAGTGTCAAAATGCATTACTCTCTTATCAATTAATTGCAGATTCTGTATATTTTTATTCAATATCATATTTGATGAAGATTAGCAAAAAGAAACTAAGAAAATTGAAATCTAAAACCAGAGCTTGTGAATATTGCACTGAGTATAAACAAACAAAAGAGTAACAAGAAAACTTAAGGTCAGAAAGTTAATTTTCACACAAACACAGACACATGCGCATGCACACACACATGTAAGAGAGAGACAGAGACAGAGAGGAAAGAGAGACAGACAGACAGACACAGAGACAGAGACAACAGGAACAGAGATAGAGACATAGAAGAGGAACAGAAAAATAGAGATGAAAATAGTAATATTTAAGGTGCCTTCATGAATACTAAAATCTAAAAATTTATTAGTGTTATACACCTTAAATTACATGGTATTTTTATATTATCTACACAGAAAATTGTGCATATCTTAACTCTTCTCTGGGTACTTTATAATCATTTACTGCATTGTAAATGTTGGGTAAATAATTTTCTTAGTAGTATGTTTAGGAAAAAGGATCAAGAAATATATTTAACTTTTCATTTAAAAATATTTCAAAATTTATGATATTAAAATTAATAGTATTGTACAATGTTAGAAGGATTGGTACTGTGTGAACAATGTCTACTTATACCAGATCAACACACTAAAATAATTATTTCTCTACTATCCTATTGGTGCCAGTCCCTTTAAGGGAATTATTTTTAGGAAAACAAGTGAGAAATCCCTTCAAGTATGTAGATGCTTCGATGATACATCATCATTAAATGGCCACCCTAGTAGTGAGGGGTGATGACTTACTATAGCTAGAACTTTAGTGTTTTCTGCACTATTTGTAGGCATCTTAACAGTCACAAGTCTTCTTTCTTCAGCAGCCATAGTAAGCATGTTACCTTAGAATGGAAGAGGTCTTATTAAGCTTCAAAGACTTCCAAAAAATTTTAGTGGTTTATATCCCATCTTAAAAAGCGTTTCGTTCAAATAACTGTGATGTAAAGAACTTTTCAGAATTGAATCTTTCATTATTTTGTATATTTTCTTTATTTGCATTTCAAATGTTATCCCCTTTTAAGGTTTAACCCCCTTCCAGAAATCCCCTAGACCATCTCCCTCCTCCTGTTTCTATGAGGGTGTTCCTCCACCCACCCATTCCCACCTTCCTGCCTTCAAATTCCCTTACACTGAGGTATCTAACTAGCATTCAGAGGACCAAGGACCTCTCCTCCCATTGATGCCCGAAAAGGTCAGCTTCTGCTACATATACTGATGGAACCATGGTGCCCTCCATGTGTACTCCTTGATTGTTGGCTTAGTGCCTGGGAACTATGGGGCATCTGGTTAGTGGATATTGTTATTCTTCCTTTGGGGCTGCAAATTCCTTCAGCTCCTTCATTCCTTTCTCTAACTGCTTCATTGGGGATCCTGTGCTCAGTCCAATGGTTGGCTGTGAGGATCCACCTCTGTATTGGTAAGGCTCTGGAAGAGTCTCTCATGCAATAACTATATTAGGCTCCTTTCAGAAAGCACTTGGCATCTGTTTGTTGACAGTTTATGGGATGGATCTCCAGTTGAGGCAGTCTCTGGATGACCTTTCCTTCAGTCTCTGCTCTATACTTTGTCTCCATATTTGGTCCCATGAGTATTTTGTTCCCCTTTATAAAAAGGACTAAAGCACTCACACTATTGTGTGCCTTCTTGAGCTTCATGTGGTCTGTGAGTTGTATCTTGGGTGTTTTAAGATATTAGTCTAATATGCACTTATCAGTGAATGCATACCATGTGTGCTCTTTTGTGATTGGGTTATCTCACTCAGGATGATGTTTTCTAGTTCCATCCATTTGCCTAAGAATTTCATGAAGTCATTGCTTTTAAATAGGTAAGTAATACTCCATTGTGTAAATGTATTACATTTTCTGAATCCATTCCTCTGTTGAAGGACATCTGGGTTCTTTCAAGCTTCTGGCTATTATCAATATGGCTGCTATGAACATAGTGGAGCATGTGTCCTTATTACATGTTGGAACATCTTCTGGGTATATACCCACAAGTGGTATAGCTGGGTCCTGAAGTAGTACTATGTCTAATTTTCTGAGGAACAATCAGACTAATTTCCAGAGTCTTTTTCTCCAGCTTGAAATCCCACCAGCAATGGAGGAAAATTTTTCCTGAACAGAATACCAATGGCTTATACTTTAAGATGAAGAATAGACAAATGGGACCTCATAAAATTGTAAAGATCTTGTAAGGCAAAGGCCACTATCAATAGGAAAAATTGGCAACCAACTGATTGAGATAAGATAGTTAATATTCCTACCTTCAAAAAAAGGGCATGTATCCAATATATACAAAGAATTCCAGAAGTTAGACTCCAGAGAACCAAATAACCCTAATTAAAAATGGGGTACAGAGGTAAACAGAGAATTCTCAAATGAGGAAAAATAAAATGGCTCTGAAGCACCTAAAGAAATATTAAACACTCTTAGTCATCAGGGAAATGGAAATCAAAACAATGTTGAGATTCCACCTCACATAAGTCAGAATGGCTAAAATCAACCATTCAGGTGACAGCAGTTGCTGGAGAGGATGGGATTCTTTCAACTTGGAAGAAAGCAGGGTACAATGGTTGTTTAACTATACATTCATTTGGTACATTTTCTAGATAAAAACTTACTCTATAGATAATTCTGATAGGAATTGTGCTGTTGGTATGTGGTATCCATGCACTTCTCTGCACTTGCATTGTAAAACAGTGGAAATGAAAGCAGACTTGAATGTTCATTTCAGTTTAAATAATGAATGATTGACCTTGGAGTTGAAGAGATTCTTTGTTTTAAAATTTTTCTTCTAGAAAAGTTCAAAAATGGCAAGTGCTTTCTAAGTACCGTTGCATTTTGTATGTTTGTATTTATTTATATGTTTATACACACATATATTCTTTTCTTTTCAGAAGAAAATTTGTCAAATAATGACCACTATAATAGTTTAAACTACTTTATATCTATCATCATAATCTAATGGAATAATGTATAATTCCAACAGTCAGTGCAGTACTGTGAAAAGAGCCTTTTTACTTTGCTACATACTTTTTTATGGGAACATATGGTTTCATTTTTAAAGTCTTATTTCTCCAGAAGGAATAATAGCTACTCCTTAAAACACAGCTTAAGACTTGAATAGTGATATAACACTTCAGGGCTACACTTAAAGCAAAGTCTCAGAACCTAGGCTGCAGGCTCCAAGCAGGAGATCCTATACAGATCCTTACATAAGCCATCTGGACTCAGGCATCTGCAGCCAAGATTTATGATTTTGAACATTGGGACCTTTATAAAGAGCTATAAACCTTTATCATAGTACTGAAATTTATGTGTTCTGTTTTACAATGTAATGGTTTATTTTCTTTCAATATTTTCTGTACAAATGTAGTGTTGGCATTTTTAATGAAGCAATTGTTTCACATAGGTTGAATTTATTCTATATATGTTTACTTTATTAAGTATTATTATGTTTCATAATTTGTACTTGAGGAATTAATAAAAAGTGTCTTTCCTTGATAATTTCTATATTAACTTGAATCCCTAAAAATATCTTTTCAAGTCTCTCAAGTTGTCTATTTTCCCATCACCATTATTGGCTTAAATAAAGTATGTTATATCTGAAAGAGAAAAGTTTTAAGAGCAGGAACCCATTTCCAATCAAAGTATGTAGAAAAGGAACACAGGAGAGTAGATATCATCATATCAAATTCTCAATAAAAATGAGATATCTATTTTTATATCTATGTAGATATTAAAATTCCTGAGTTATTGGCTATTGATTGTGTATGACAGTCTATAGAAAATTAACTCAATACTTATGTGTGTTTCAAGTAAAAAATTTTCATTTTAAAACAGTACCTCCTGAATGAACCCAAAAGCAAATTTGAGTTAGATCTGGGGCTCCCATCAAAGAATAGAGGCATCCATGTATCCAAATATTTTACCTTGGTTTTAATTTTCCTGTTTCAATATTTTCTTCCTAGTGTTCAATCATATCACATCTAGATTGATAAATTTAGCTCAATTGCATCTTTTATATTGAGAAGAAAAATAAATTTACATGCTAGTAAGTTATCATGCTATATAAATAATATCCTTGCTTCCTGGGGGAAAATTATAAGCAAGTAATTTTTTACTTTAATGTGATGATGATTAAAGAACGTTTGTGCTCATAGGAAGTGTTCCTTGTGTGAGTTCTGGTTCTTAGCATTGTTTGGGTGCTCCTGAAGACTATAGAGTGATATGAACACCTCACTAGAAATGTGACCTTTGTTGAACACAAAGTAGTGTTGCCTGTATTCTCATGTCTAGTTAGTTTTAGAATAACTGCAACTTTCATAAGATAGAAATTGTCACCATTGCTGGTGCTTAGATGTCAATGATTTTTATTTTGATTTTTACATTTATTTTTTCATGTGTTTCGAGGATCAATGACACCTTTTGTTTTGGTTTGGCTTATTTTTTGTTTTTGTTTTGTTTTGTAAAGAATTTTTCTTTTTTTGTTTAAATCTTTTCTCCTTTTTCTCTTTGTTTTTTTGTTTGTTTGTTTTGTTTTTGTTTTTTTAGGGCTTTCCTATCTCTCTTCATAACACAGAGTTTTTACATGCATATTGTATATACCAGTCAAGTATACCTCACATTTACTCCATTCCAACTCCCACCCCCACTATCAATTTCTATTCTCAACATTATGTGTTTTCAATTTTTTTCTACCAGATAGCTTTATTGTGTGGAGTGTGTATAGATATACTCTTCATATGTAGTATCACAGTGTATGTAGAGATTCTCTTCATATGTAGTTTCACAAATGCTACATATAGGCCATCTATCACTGATAACTCCTTACCCAGTGGTAGGTCTTCCTGACAATCTCATTTTCATTCTGGGATTTTATGTAGTTTAAGCTTGTGCAGGTCTTCTGAGTCTGTCAGAACTATAAGTTACAATGGCAACTAACACAGAGACCCACTGCTGACCAAGTGTAAAGAATGAGAAACTGTAGAACATAGCCTTTCAACAGATGGTGCTGGTTCAACTGGAGGTCAGAATGCAGGAGAATGCAAATTGATCCATCCTTGTCTCCTTATACTAAGCTCAACTCCAAATGGATCAAGGACCTCCACATAAAGCCAGACACTCTGAAGCTAATGGAAAAGAAACTGGGGAAGACCCTTGAGGACATCGGTACAGGGGGAAAGTTCCTGAACAGAACACAAATAGCATATGCTCTAATATAAAGAATTAACAAATGGGACCTCATAAAATTACAAAGGTTCTGTAAAGCAAAGGACACCATCAAAAGGACAAATCGGCAACCAACAAATTGGGAAAAGATCTTCACTAACCCTACATCAGATAGAGGGCTAATATCCAATATATACAAAGAACTCAAGATGGGGTACAGAGTTAAACAAAGAATTCTCACCTGAAGAACTTCAGATGGCAGAGAAATATCTTAAAAAATGCTCAACTTCATTAGTCATCAGGGAAATGCAAATCAAAACAACTCTGAGATTTCAACTTACACCAGTCAGAATGGTTAAGATTAAAACTCAGGAGACAACAGGTGTTGGCGAGGATGTGGAGAAAGAGGAACACTCCTCCACTGCTGGTGGGGTTGCAAATTGGTACAACCACTCTGGAAATCAGTCTGGCTGGTCCTCAGAAAACTGGGCATGTCACTTCCGAAAGATCCTGCTATACCACTCCTGGACATATGCCCAGAGGATTCCCCAGCAGGTAATAAAGATATATGTTCCACTATGTTCATAGCAGCACTATTTATAATAGCCAGAAGCTGGAAAGAACCCAGGTATCTCTCAACAGATGAAAGGATGCAAAAAATGTGGTATATATACACAATGGAGTACTATTCAGCCATTAGAAACAATGAATTCATGAAATTCTTAGGCAGATGGTTGGAGCTGGAGAACATCATACTAAGTGAGGTAGCCCAGTCTCAAAAGATCAATCATGGTATGCACTCACTAATAGGTGGATATTAGCCTGGAAACCTGTAATACCCAAAACATAATCCACACATCAAATGAGGTACAAGAAGAACGGAGGAGTGGCCCCTGGTTCTGGAAAGACTCAGTGTAGCAGTATAAGGCAAAACTAGAACAGGGAAGTGGGAAGGGGTGGGTGGGAGAATAGGGGGAGGGAAGGGGGCCTATGTGACTTTCAGGAAGTTGGGGGGCCAGAAAAGGGGATATCATTGAAATGTAAATAAAAAAATATATCGAATGAAATAAAAAAAAACGATAAGAAAAAGAAAAAAAAAAGAATGCTCAGTCCTAAATATGACATCTATATCACACATGCTCTCATCCCAAACCTTAAGATTATGGCAGAAGAGGGAAGTCAGTTTATAAGATCCTACAATGAATGAATAAATTAAAAGTATTTACAGCATACAGAGGGTCATTTCACCTATGAAGTTAAAGTGATTATGAAAGATAGAGAAAAAAGACAAAATCTCATCATGAAGTCGGGTAAGCAGCTAAGGAATTACTCAGGTTTAGTAGATGCTAGAAGAGAGAGAGAAAAAGAATCAGTTTTCTTAAAGGGCTTTTCTTCTGGTAGATCCACACAGTCCAGAAAAAGCACCACAATCAAATGTCTTTGAGTGACACAAAAGGAACCCTATGGTATAAGGAAAGCAGACAACATGAAGATGAATGGTGGAGGGGGTATGCATCTTGGACAAGTTTGATGAGGGAGTTGAATATGTTTCAAATGTGTTGTATAAAATTTGGGACTATTCTTTGTATATATTGGATATTAGCCCTCTATCTGATGTAGGGTTAGTAAAGATCTTTTCCCAATTTGTTGGTTGCCGATTTGTTCTTTTGATGGTGTCCTTTGCTCTACAGAAACTTTGTAATTTTATGAGGTCCCATTTGTTAATTCTTGATCTTAGAGCATATGCTATTGGTGTTCTGTTCAGGAACTTTCCCCCTGTACCGATATCCTCAAGGGTCTTCCCCAGTTTCTTTTCTATTAGCTTCAGAGTGTCTGGCTTTATATGGAGGTCCTTGATCCATTTGGAGTTGAGCTTAGTATGAGGAGACAAGAATGGATCAATTCACATTCTTCTGCATGCTGACCTCCAGTTGAACCAGCACCATTAGAACTCAAGAAGTTAGACCCCAGAAAACCAGATAATCCAATTAAAAAATGGGGTACAGAGTTAAACAAAGAATTCTCACCTGAAGAACTTCGGATGGCGGAGAAACATCTTAAAAAATGCTCAACTTCACTAGTCATCAGGGAAATGCAAATCAAAACAACCCTGAGATTTCACCTTACACCAGTCAGAATAGTTAAGATTAAAAACTCAGGAGACAGCAGGTGTTGGCGAGGATGTGGAGAAAAAGGAACACTCCTCCACTGCTGGTGGGGTTGCAAATTGGTACAACCACTCTGGAAATCAGTCTGGCGGTTCCTCAGAAAACTGGGCATGTCACTTCCAAAAGATCCTGCTATACCACTCCTGGGCATATACCCAGAGGATTCCCCAGCATGTAATAAGGATGCATGTTCCACTATGTTCATAGCAGCAGCTGGAAAGAACACAGGTATCCCTCAATAGAAGAATGGATGCAAAAAATGTGGTGCACCTACACAATGGAGTACTATTCAACCATTAGAAACAATGAATTCATGAAATTCTTAGGCAAATGGATGGAGCTAGAGAACATCATACTAAGTGAGGTAACCCATTCTCAAAAAGATCAGTAATAGTATGCACTCATTAATAAGTGGATATAAGCTTGGAAAACTGGAATATGCAAAACATAATCCACATTTTAAATGATGTACAAGAACAGAAGAGTGGCCCCTAGTTCTGGAAAGACCCAGTGTAGCATTATAAGACAAAACCAGAACAGGGAAGTCGGAAGAGATGGGTGGGAGAACAGAGGGATGGAAGGGGGCTTATGTGACTTTCGGGGAGTGGGGAACCAGAAAAGGGGAAATCATTTGAAATGTAAATAAAAAGTATATCGAATAAAATTTAAAAAAATGTTGGGACTATTAATTAAATATTAAAAAATTATCTGCTTCTCAGCCATTTGGCTAAGTTCAAGTCTAAAAAAAATTTACTTTGTGTATTATAAAAATCCCTTTAAAATACTTCAAGACTTTTTGGTTATTTGATATTGTTCTTGTTAATATCAAAATGTTCACTATTTCCCTGGTTTCAAATTTATATGTCTTCTTTATAGGTTCTGATTTTTGCCTTACCTTCTGCCTTAAGTGCAAATGATTCATTCTTTTGTTACTGTTGTAGAAAATGTATCCCTGAAGAATGAATATTTTATTATTTAGCGTTTTATATATTCCCTTTTAAATGTCTGGCAAAATGGAAGTGGGATAAGCCTAGATTATTCTTTCTCCAAAGAGCATTTGAAAGCAATACAGGCTCCTCATTCAATATTTAGTTATCCTATCTGAGATATTTTAGAATAATTGATTTTTTATTTTTTCTCTTAAACATATATCTACTGTGTAATATACATATTCTATATGTTTTTCCCAATATGAGCAAAAAGTCCTGTATTTAAATTATAAAATTAATGATTACTAATGGGTGAATATCTTTAGTTTTCTGTTCTTTTAGAAATAACTCTCATCTTATTTTGGTGCAAGACATAAATGGTAAGAGGACAATGAGAATGACTCATACATTATATTTGTAAAACATATAGAATTTTCACTGTTACACAGTACTGATAATTATATTAGAAATATTCTTGTAAATAAGTTTATTACAGTAAGTTATGAGTATTTTAAAATGAGTAAGCATTTAGTCTAAACCAATGCATATTTAGAAAAGACTTTGATGATAATATTATCTAAGCTTTTGTGCTACATATTAATATATAAATTTTATCACACTTTATTGTGTGTGTTTATGTTTGTGTGTGCATGTCTGTATATGTATACTAATGGAAGTCAAGGTCAGAAGACAAATTTAGGAATTATGTCTCTCCCTCTGACCTTGGGGTTATTAGGTTTGGTGCCATCCTGCCAGTCCAAGTATACATTTTACTTTACATTTTATTTTTCTATAGTTTCTTAGCTTGGCAGCTAAGAGAACTTACTATTCTTCCAAAGGACCATGTTCAGATTCTATCCTGATATCTGGCCCCTCACAGTGGTCTATATCTTCAGGTCAAGAGCATGTGATTTTCTCTTCTGGCTCTGGCAGACTTACACACACACATACACATACTCATATACATACAAATACACACACACACACACACATACACATACACATATACATCATACACATATATGCATATACACATACATAGACACAGACTCAGACACAGACACAGACATGGACACATACATATACATGTACATTATACATACACATACATATACATATACAGATGCACATGCATGCCTGCATATACAGAAAAACACATCAAATGATGCATAACAAAACAGTCAACATATTCCTGTAGAAGGTTTATTGCCTTTTCTTCCTCAGTGACATATGAATTTTTACTGAATCTTCTCATTGTACTCAATTACATCTTAAAATCTTCATGCAATGAATAACATTAATTATTGATATAAAAGGTCTCCAGCTATAACTCACTCACTTCCTTATAGGTACTCCAATTGGAGCACTGTAGCAATTCTGTGTCTGAAAGCTAAGATTGACAATATAATAATGAATCTGTCTTGTTTTAAATCACTGTTTGTGGTAAATTGACACGGGAACATAATAATATATTGCTATTTAAGAGGAATATGGAGTTTATTTCAATTTTGATATGATATGATTTGAGAGGTATATACTTTATGTGAATCAGTAACAGCAGGCATGCTGCCCTTCTGTCACTGCCAGGTCATGTCCACTCTTCTTTGACGTGTAGTATATGAACCTGTTTTTAAAAAAAGATGTAGCATTAGTAATTTACTTTGTAAAGTGAGACAGTTTCATGGTTTAAAATATCTTATGCAATTGTCAAAAACCAAAGCCAATACAATAGTGTGTATGCACTTACAAGTATATAAAAAACTATTGCAAAGACAATTTGGAAAAGGCTATCTATCTATATCTATATCTATATCTATATCTATATCTATATCTCTATCTCTATCTCTATCTCTATCTCTATCTCTATCTCTATCTCTATCTCTATCTCTATCTCTATCTCTACCTCTACCTCTACCTCTACCTCTACCTCTACCTCTACCTCTACCTCTACCTCTACCTCTACCTCTACCTCTACCTCTACCTCTACCTCTACCTATACCTATACCTATACCTATACCTATATCTATATCTATATCTATATCTATATCTATATCTATATATCTATATATGATTTATGTAGTCAATCTAATATACATATGCCACAATTTTAATGACAGTTATGCATTATAGTTTGTTTTAGGAAACTCAATGATAGTGAAGGATGTATTCCAACTAAATTTACATTTATAACTACAACTTATAGTTTATATAACTGTAATGTATATATGTTTTATAAATATAAACTCTATATTAGTTTATATAAATATAACATATAATTTATATTCATAACTATTTTATATTCAGTGCAAAGAAAGCATGTTTTATCGAAGAATGCTTACAGTAGATAACTGGAAAGACAATTCACATTCAACACTAACACTTCAGTTCAGTAGAAGAATAATCCAGTGTCATTGATGAGAAATCTATTAAGATGAGAAGAAAATCAAAGTCCACTGTGAATAAAAAGGGACTATGGTCAAGCTTTTAAAAATCACACTTCAAAGTAAGTTGGAAGTAAACATAGGAGAACAAGTGATAAATGAATTTTTGTTAAATGTTTCCAGATGGTCTGACTATTTAAAAATATGTATTCACATCAAGACACTTTTCTCTTTATTTTGCATTCATCTGATATTTGGAGAAACTGCTTATTGTTAAGGATTATTGGTAGTAGCTATTACTTGATACTAATAATAGAGGCTGGCTATAAACACAGATTCTGCTACAAGAATTATGTTTGAAATATCATCAGTGCACTGTGTCAGAAGTACTGAATTATTTTTCACAAAAATAATGTTGTTCTACAAAATATATGTGCATTTCATTGTTCTGTTTAACTCAAGCAACCTGAAAAATAATTTTCTAGATTAATTAACATCATGAACCTTCAAGTTAGTGCAGTTATCCTATTCTTCAAATTTGGGTGAGGGCAAAGCTGACATCTCTAATGGTTACAAAGAACTGGGACTGAAGGTGTCTTAATAACCTTATTTTTAAGTATTGAACTTGGTGAAGGGTAATGTGGCTATTGCTCTTTCTCAAGGATAGGTAGAAGGCAATTATTACATATAATACATCTTTTCATCATTGATCAAATGAGACAAATATGAGTAATGATGATAATGCAATTAAACTTTATTTAAATATAACCAAGTACCTTTATTTTATAGAATTACCAAACATTCATTTATTTAAATAGTATTTTGTTTGGCAAGAGATGACTGCATTGAAATATAGGGGAGCATATATCAGAGCATCTGAAACTACTATAAACCCTAGGTCTTCACTTATGGTGAACTAAAGAGACTGTGGTCAATGGTAGGCAGCAAATAAATTGGTCTGCAGAAATCAGCCCTAAATATTTTTAACCTCATTTTGTCTAATTCATAATATAACAATAAAAAGAGATTGCTTTTCTATTTTGTAAGATACTTTTTCTTCCCAAAAAGCTAACTCTTGACAAAAACAAACAAACTGAAGGCAGAGTTTGGATGAAAATCAGTTTCTTCATGAGTAGATACAGTACTGTTCAACATCTCTTTAGCTTTTATGTGATAACTATGCTAGTTGCTACAGAAATCTCATGACTGCATGAGTAAATGCACACATAGGATATTTATGTGCTTAATGAATTGTCTTCTCTAAAATATATTTTAAATGAAGAACATTACAATGGTCATCAATAGGTCAGAATTAATGAATTGGTTCATATTGAGATTGTACAGAAATTATAAATCAGTATTTCTAGGGTGTTGTTATTTTTAATCTCAGTTTATCAATTTTTTAAAAGTAACCATTATTGTCAGCTGTTTTCACTTTAAATTTTGAAGTGTTTTTAATAAACTGAAATAATATTCAATAATTTATAAGAATTTTTGCATGAAGTTGGTAAAGACCCACATTTGTCAGTATTTTACATTATGCAAAGTTTTCTAATGTAATCTTAGAGCACATTAGCCTATCCCTAATACCGTCCCCCAGCCCCAGATACTGCCATTCTGTCTTCCCACAATGCTTCTATCCTGACAGGTACTTGCTCAACTCTCATTATTTTCACCGACCTTGTAGATTCTTGTTTTATAATATCATCCACAAAGTAATTCTGGATCTGTCACCGATTTATTTGCTGTTGTTAATATCTACTGAAAATAAAATAACTTACTATTAATTATTTAACTGAAAATTAATTATGAAAGTATTTACTCTCATTATTGTATGTTAAAAGTGATTCTATTATTAAGCAATATGCCAGCATTTACAGAATATGACAAAACTGTGAGAGCTGGAGGATTTTGTTCACAAAGCTGTACTAAGGTCACCCTGATGAATTTTAGAACACTGTTATTCAGAAAGAAAACAAAATGTGCCACTTAGCCATCATTCCCCAGTACTAACATAGAGGCAGCCCTGCCATTCCTGCTACATCTCTGTCTCTTACACTCTTTCCATACCTCTTTCTCAATGTTTCTGAGCCTTAGATGTGGGAGGGTGTTCATAGATGAATCCATTGGGCTTCACAACTCTGATGTCTATTGATTGGCTTTCATTAATATTCTCCGTCTGTTTCAAAGAGCTTTATAATAGGATTTAAGGCCCACTGAAAAAGAGAAAACCATGCACGTTAGTGGAAATCTAGGCAATTAGTCAGTTAGTGAAGTCATGGTTCTTAGCAGAGAATCAGCAACCAAAACTTTACTATGTAGTCATAGTCTCTAAAAATATAAATGTTGGTCCTTATACCCATAGATTAATGTAGTCCTTACCCTCATCAAAAATACCCCTCACACTCTGTTAGTTTATGTGTGTCCTGACCCTTGAGTTCAAATATCTATATTTGAACTCAAGGGTCAGGCCAAAATTATTATATTCCACTGGAGCTAGAGACACAGACAAGTGTAGTACCTGACATGACTGTTATGAATTGGTCTGTGTATGCAGAATGCATTCTTTTTTTTTTTTTTTTATTGAATATAAATGTTGTCTTGGTCAGGGTTACTTTTTTTTTTTAATTCGGTATATTTTTTATTTACATTTCAAATGATTTCCCCTAACCCGCCCCACTTCCAAAAAGTCCCGTAAGCCCTCTTCTCTCCCCCTGTCCTCCCACCCACCCCTTCCCACTTCCCCGTTCTGGTTTTGCTGAATACTGCTTCATTGAGTCTTTCCAGAACAAGGGGCCACTCTTCCTTTCTTCTTGTACCTCATTTGATGTGTAGATTATGTTTTGGGTAATCCAGGTTTCTAGGTTAATATCCACTTATTAGTGAGTGCATACCATGATTCATCTTTTGAGTCTGGGTTACCTCACTTAGTATGATGTTCTCCAGCTCCATCCATTTGCCTAAGAATTTCATGAATTCATTGTTTCTAATGGCTGAATAGTACTCCATTGTGTAGATATACCACATTTTTTGCATCCACTCTTCTGTTGAGGGATACCTGGGTTCTTTCCAGCATCTGGCAATTATAAATAGGGCTGCTATGAACATAGTAGAGCATGTATCCTTATTACATGGTGGGGAATCCTCTGGGTATATGCCCAGGAGTGGTATAGCAGGATCTTCTGGAAGTGAGGTGCCCAGTTTTCGGAGGAACCGCCAGACTGATTTCCAGAGTGGTTGTACCAATTTGCAACCCCAGCAGCAGTGGAGGAGTGTTTCTCTTTCTCCGCACCCTCTCCAACACCTGCTATCTCCAGAGAGCAAGAATTGACAAATGGGACCTCATAAAATTACAAAGTTTCTCTAAGGCAAAGGACACCATCAAGAGGACAAATCAGCAACCAACAAATTGGGAAAAGATCTTCACCAATCCTACATCAGATAGAGGGCTAATATCCAATATATATAAAGAACTCAAGAAGTTAGACTCCAGAAAACCAAACAACCCTATTAAAAAATGGGGTACAGAGTTAAACAAAGAATTCTCACCTGAAGAACATCGGATGGCAGAGAAGCATCTTAAAAAATGCTCAACTTCATTAGTCATTAGGGAAATGCAAATCAAAACAACCCTGAGATTTCACCTTACACCAGTCAGAATGGCTAAGATTAAAAATGCAGAATGTATTCTTATCTACTGAACTCTCTTTATAGTCCTTCTCTGTATATCCTGTTACCTCTGATTTTAATTTACTCACATTGGGTATTTTCTTTGGAGTTTGATCATGTTTTCCTGGTGACTAACTTGTTCGCCATTTTTGAGAACACAAAGAAGATCTATGCCAATACTCTTCATTATAGAAGACATTAAGTTTCATGTGTTTTGACTTTTAGTCTTTATAAAAGATGTTTTTCAATTGGGTGGCAGCGGTGGAGGTGGCGGCAGAGCAGCAGTGGCTGGTCCAGCTGAAGGGCCATCAGCAGTGGAACCAAGGCAACACAGGGTCCAGTTAGGCCCGGCGCCCACGACCACTGACCTTCTCTGGCCAGCCGGGCTGCAAGCAGCTGCAGATTTGTGGTGCCTTTTGCTGCACGGAAGCCACTTCAGAACTCTGCCTCCCGCCAGTCAGGAGAGGCTCACCTCCATCTTGGTTTCAGACTCCAGCAAGATCGGACAGACTGAGGTACACAAATATAACCCAAGGCCAACATCGCGGGGGTCTGAGCCCAACGGGCGTTGGCCTGCACACAGGCCCTGGGCTGTTCGGGGGGCCATCGGGGTGCCAACCCAGCCAGGAAGTTTTTTTGCCCTGGCCAGCGCACTCGCTGCCATTTTGCCTGCAGGACCCAGAGTGCTCGGGAGGGCAGAGACGGCTAACAAGCATAGCCTGAGGCTAACAAAGCGGGGGTCTAGGCCCCAACAGGCCCTGGACTGACCCCAAGAACTGGGCGGCTTGGTGGGCCATCTCTGTGTCAACCCGCCCAGGAGGTTGTTAGCCCAGCAGACTCTCCCTGCACTTTCGGGGGAACGTGAATGCGCACGCCCGCCATCCTGATCACCTGGCAGAACCCATTGACAGTCATAGCCCGAGGGGAACTTTGCTCGGACCTTGGCCTCCCAGGCTTCTGCAAGGACCCAGGGCATGGGCAGCCAGGCTAACCTTGTGTGCGCCAGCCTGGTTGGGGGATAAGCTGCTCAGTGGAGTGATCAGCACGCAGGTGAGGTCCTGGCAGCATACACCTTCTGCACTCCCTGGGAGTGCACACAGGCTCCATCTGGTTCACAGACACAATTTGGGGCAAAGCACACTAGAGATGCAAGGGCACCCAAGAACACATCAGCAGGCCAGTGGGGAGAAGTCGGTGTGCTCCGGTGAATCCAGCAGGCCCCAGCCCCAGCGGGAGCCTTCCGGTGCCTGCTGTGGGATCTGAACGGCCAGGGCCACAGCGCTCGGTCTCCAGGAAGTGCGGGAGACCCGGTGTGTTCACAGAGACAGTCTGGGAGCTTGCAGTGCAGCTTGCTCCTGTGGCCCAGAGCTTGGGTCCCAGTCCTGAGGCCTCTGGCTGGAGCCCTCAGCTCAACTCTCTCTGCTTCCAGATCCAGATCAGCCTGGGTGGCAACACCCAGGTCCTCTCCAGGTCCTGCAAGAGGCAGGAGGGGCTTCTCGGCGGCCAGCTGGGAGAAGTTGGTATGCTCCAGTGAATCCAGCTGGCACCAGCAAGAGCCTTCGGGTGTCTGCTTCAGGATCTGAACAGCCTGGGCAACAGCTCCCTGAATCCAGTCAGTACAGGAGGTAAGCTGTGCACCAGAGGCCACCTGGGAAGGGGCAGCTTGCACTGGTCAGTCCAGCACTGACAAAACCAACTAACACCAGTGAGAACTAGATGGCAAAAGACAAATGCAGGAAAGTCACTAACAGAAATCAAGGCAATATGGCAACATCTGAACCCAATTCTCCTCTACCAGCATGTCCTGGATACCCCATCACACCAGTAAAACAAGATTTGGATTTAAAATCACTGGTCATGATGCTGGTACAGGAACACATGAAGGACATACTTAAAAAAATTCAGGAGAAAATAGATCAAAAGTGAGAAGCCCTTGCAAGGGAAACACAAAAATCATTGAAAGAAATCCAGGAGAATACAAAAGCCAATAATGAGGAAACGCAAAAAACACTTAAAGAAATACAGGAGAACATTGGTCAACAGGCTGAGGTCATGAAAGAGGAAACACAAAAATCGCTTAAAGAATTACAGGAAAGCACAAACAAGCAAGTGAAGGAGCTAAGCAAAACCATCCAGGATCTAAAATCAGAAGCAGAAACAACTAAGAAAACTCAAAGGGAGACAACTTTGGAGATAGAAAGCCTGCGGAAGAAATCAGGGGACAGAGATGCAAATATCAACAACAGAATACAAGAGATAGAAGAAAGAATCTCAGATGCTGAAGATTCCATAGAAACCATGGTCTCAACAGTTTAAGAAAATGCAAAATGCAAAAAGCTTGTAACCCAAAATATCCAGGAAATCCAGGACACAGTGAGAAGACCAAACCTAAGGATTATAGGCATAGATGAGAGTGAAGATTTACAACTTAAAGGGCCAGAAAATATCTTCAATAAAATTATGGAAGAAAAATTCCCTAACCTAAAGAGAGAGATGCCCATGATTATACAAGAAGCCTACAAAACTCCAAACAGACTGGACCAGAACAGAAATACTTCCCGTCACATAATAATCAGAACACCAAATGTTCTAAACAAAGAAAGAATATTAAAGGCAGTAAGAGAAAAAGGCCAAGTAACATATAAAGGAAGACCTATCAGAATCACAGCAGACTTTTTACCTGAAACTATGAAGGCTAGAAGGTCCTGGGCAGATCTCATGCAGACTCTAAGAGAACACAAATGCCAGCCAAAACTACTATATCCAGCAAAACTCTCAATCATCATAGATGGAGAAACTAAGATATTTCATGACAAAACCAAGTTTACCCAATATCTATCCACAAACCCAGCCCTACAAAGGATAATAGGAGCAAAACACCAATACAAGGAGGGAAACTCCATTCTGGAAAAAGCAAGATAGTAACCTTTCATCAAACCCAAAAGAAGTTAAGCAATCAAATTTAAAAAATAACGTCAAAAATGATAGGTAGTAACAATCACTATTCCTTAATATCTCTTAACATCAATGGACTTAATGCCCCAATAAAAAGACACAGACTAACTGACTGGATACGTAAACAGGACCCTACATTTTGCTGCTTACAGGAAACACACCTCAGGGTCAAAGACAAACACTACCTTAGAGTAAAAGGCTGGAAGACAATTTTACAAGCAAATGGTCTCAGGAAACAAGCTGGAGTAGCCATTTTAATATCAGATAAAATTGACTTTCAACCCAAAGTCACCAATAGAGACTCTTAGGGACACTTCTTGCTGGTCAAAGGAAAAATACAACAAGAAGAACTCTCAATCCTGAACATCTATGCTCCAAATGCAAGGGCACCTTCTTTCATTAAAGAAACTTTATTGAAACTCAAAGCACATATTGCACCTAACACATTAATTGTGGGTGACTTCAACACTGCACTTTCCTCAATGGACCGATCAGGAAAACAGAAACTAAACAGGGACACAATGGAACTAATTGAAGCTTTGGACCAATTAGATTTAACAGATTTATAGAGAACATTCTATCCTAAAGCAAAAGAATATACCTTTTTCTCAGCACCTCATGGTACCTTCTTCAAAATCGACCATATAATTGGTCACAAGACAGACCTCAACAAATATAAGAAGATCGATCTAATCCCATGCCTCCTATCTGATCACTATGGAGTAAAAGTGGTCTTCAATAGCAACAAAAACAACAGAAAACCCACATACACATGGAAATTGAACAATATTCTACTCAATGATACTTTGGTCAAGGAAGAAATAAAGAAAGACATTAAAGACTTTTTAGAACACAATGAAAATGAAGACACAACATACACAAATCTATGGGACACAATGAAAGCAGTGCTAAGAGGAAAACTCATAGCCCTGAGTGCCTCCAAAAAGAAAATGGAGAGAGCATACATTACGAGCTTAATGACACACCTGAAAGCCCTGGAACAAAAAGAAGCTATTTCACACAGGAGGAGTAGAAGGCAGGAAATCATCAAACTCAGGGCTGAAATCAATCAAGTAGAAACAAAGAGAACCATACAAAGAATCAACAAAACCAGGTGCTGGTTCTTTGAGAAAATCAACAAGATAGATAAACCCTTAGCCAGACTAACCAAAGGGCACAGAGAAAGTATCCAAATTAACAAACTTAGAAATGAAAAGGGAGATATAACAACAGAAACTGAGGAAATAAAAAAAATCATCAGATCCTACTACAAGAGGCTATACTCAACACAACTGGAGAATCTGAAGGAAATGGACAATTTCCTTGGCAGATAACAAATACAAAAATTAAATCAGGACCAACTAGACCATCTAAACAGTCCCATAATGCCTAAAGAAATAGAAGGAGTCATAGAAAGTCTTCCAACCAAAAAAAGCACAGGACCAGATGGTTTCAGTGCAGAATTCTATCAGATCTTCAAAGAAGAGTTAACACCAATACTCTTCAAACTATTCCACAAAATAGAAACAGAAGGAACACTACCCAATTCCTTCTATGTAGCCACAATTACGCTGATACCAAAACCACACAAAGATCCAACAAAGAAAGAGAACTTCAGACCAATTTCCCTTATGAACATCGATGCAAAAATACTCAATAAAATTCTTGCCAGCCGAATCCAAGAACACATCAAAACGATCATCCATCATGATCAAGTAGGCTTTATCCCAGGAATGAAGGGTTGGTTCAATATACGGAAATCCATCAATGCAATCCACTACATAAACAAACTCAAAGAAAAAAACCACATGGTCATTTCATTGGATGCTGAAAAAGCATTTGACAAAATTCAGCATCCTTTCATGCTTAAAGTCTTGGAGAGAACAGGAATTCAAGGCCCATACCTAAACATAGTAAAAGCAATATACAGCAAACCGGTAGCCAGCATGAAACTAAATGGAGAAAAACTTGAAGCAATCCCACTGAAATCAGGGACCAGAAAAGGCTGCCCCCTTTCTCGTTATCTTTTCAATATTGTACTTGAGGTACTAGCTTGGCAATTCGACAACATAAGGAGGTCAAAGGGATACAAATCGCAAAGGAAAAAATCAAACTATCATTATTTGCAGTCGACATGATAGTCTACCTAAGTGACCCAAAAAACTCCACTAGAGAGCTCCTACAGCTTATAAACAACTTCAGCAAAGTGGCAGGTTGTAAAATCAACTCAAGCAAATCAGTGGCCTTCCTATACTCAAAGGATAAGCAGGCTGAGAAAGAAATTAGGGAAATGACCCCCTTCCCAATAGCCACAAACAGTATAAAGTATCTTGGGGTGACTCTTACCAAACATGTGAAAGATCTGTATGACAAGAACTTCAAGACTCTGAAGAAGGAAATGGAAGAAGACCTCAAAAAATGGGAAAACCTCCCATGCTCATGGATCGGTAGAATCAATATAGTTAAAATGGCCATTTTGCCAAAAGCAATATACAGATTCAATGCAATACCCATCAAAATTCCAACTCAATTCTTCACAGAGTTAGAAAGAGCAATTATCAAATTCATCTGGAACAACAAAAAACCCAAGATAGCTAAAACTATTCTCAGCACCAAAAGAAAGTCTTGGGGAATCAGTATCCCTGACCTCAAGCAATACTACAGAGCAATAGTGTTAAAAATTGCATGGTATTGGTACAGTGACAGGCAGGAGGATCAATGGAACAGGATTGAAGATCCAGAAATGAACCCACACACCTATGGCCACTTGATCCTCGACAAAGAGGCTGAAAACATCTAAAGGAAAAAAGATAGCCTTTTCAACAAATGGTGCTGGTTCACCTGAAGGTCAGCATGCAGAAGAATGCAAATTGATCCATCCTTGTCTCCTTGTACTAAGCTCAAATCCAAATGGATCAAGGACCTCCACATAAAGCCAGACACTCTGAAGCTAATAGAAAAGAAACTGGGGAAGACCCTTGAGGACATCGGTACAGGGAGAAAGTTTATGAACAGAACACCAATAGCATATGCTCTAAGATCAAGAATTGACAAATGGGACTTCATAAAATTACAAAGTTTCTGTAAGGCAAAGGACACCATCAACAAGACAAATCGGCAACTAACAAAATGGGAAAAGATCTTCACCAATCCTACATCAGATAGAGGGCTAATATCCAATATATATAAAGAACTCAAGAAGTTAGACTCCAGAAAACCAAACAACCCTATTAAAAATGGGGTACAGAGTTAAACAAAGAATTCTCACCTGAAGAACTTCAGATGGCAGAGAAGCATCTTAAAAAATGCTCAACTTCATTAGTCATTAGGGAAATGCAAATCAAAACAACCCTGAGATTTCACCTTACACCAGTCAGATTGCCTAAGATTAATAATTCAGGAGACAGCAGGTGTTGGAGAGGGTGTGGAGAAAGAGGGACACTCCTCCACTGCTGGTGGGGTTGCAAATTGGTACAACCACTCTGGAAATCAGTCTGGCGGTTCCTCCGAAAACTGTTCACCTCACTTCCAGAAGATCCTGCTATACCACTCCTGGCCATATACCCAGAGGATTCCCCTCCATGTAATAAGGATACATACTCTACTATGTTCATAGCAGCCCTATTTATAATTGCCAGATGCTGGAAAGAACCCAGGTATCCCTCAACAGAAGAGTGGATTCAAAAAATGTGGTATATCTACACAATGGAGTACTATTCAGCCATTAGAAACAATGAATTCATGAAATTCTTAGGCAAATGGATGGAGCTAGAGAATATCATACTAAGTGAGGTAATCCAGACTCAAAAGGTGAACCATGGTATGCACTCACTAATAGGTGGATATTAACCTAGAAAGCTGGAATACCCAAAACATAATCCACTCATCAAATGAGGTACAAGAAGAAAGGAGGAGTGGCCCCCTGTTCTGGAAAGACTCAGTGAAGTAGTATTCGGCAAAACCAGAACGAGGAAGTGGGAGGGGGTGGGTGGGAGGACAGGGGAAGAGAAAGGGGCTTATGGGACTTTCGGGGAGTGGGGGGCTAGAAAAGGGGAAATCATTTGAAATGTAAATAAAAAATTATATCGAAGAAAAAAAAGATGTTTTTCATTCTTTAAAAAATTCATGCATTTATATAAATTATTTTGATATGCCCTTCCTCTACTCTATCTTTCTAAGTACTTTAGGACACAGCAGGACATCTCTACCCATCTTTATGTTTTTATTTCATTTATCATTAATAATCTAATCAGCATTGGTGCAATTAGTGCTGACCATGAGTCTTAATATTTTCCTGTTATCTTTATTTATTACATTAATCTGTTTTGCTTTTCTTACCCAAGGTTTGTTTTTTTCATACATGTGTATTGTTCATTTTTACTGTCATTATTAATTACCATTATTTTTGGCAAATTTTCATCTATATAAAATGTATACTTATCACTTTTATCCTCTACTTTCCTCTCAACATTGTTATACCTCCTTTCTTTCCAGCAGCTCTATACAATTAACTTCTGTTTATTTAGTTTTGTGATCTACTGGGATTAACCAGGGATGTCTATGTGGCAATTAGTTTGGGGCAATCCTTTTGAATGTGGCTGTATATTTTCTCTCTGCATATTTAGTTTTACATTATTTCTGTTAATTTATTGTTTGCCACATTTTACTTTTTCTGACTGTGTAAAATAGCAATAGCTACAGTTTTGAGTCTGCTGTATGAGTTTAAATTCCATAGTTAAGCTCAGATCTCCGCTTCGGGGTCCAGAACATCCAGGGCTGCAATGCCACATCTCCAGGTCCTGCAAGAGGCAAGAGGAGCATTCAGGAGGCTGGCTGGGAGGAGTCAGTGTGCTCTGGTGAGTCCAGCAGGCACCTGCGGGAGCCTTCAGGTGTCTGCTATGGGAACTGAATAGCCTTGGCCACAGCACTTGGTCTCCAGGAAGTGAAGGAGACCTGGTATGCACCCGGAAACAGACTGGGAGCACACAGCTTGCTCCAGCAACACAGCACTTGGGTTCCAGTCCTGAGGCCTCTGGTGGGAGCCTTCAGATCTCCACTTCGGGATCCAGAACAGCCTTGGCTACAACACCACATCTCCAGGACCAGCATGAGGCAAGAGGGACATCCAGGAGGCCAGCTGAGAGGAGTCAGTGTGCTCTGGTGAGTCCAGCAGGCCCCTGCGGGAGCCTTCAGGTATCTGCTTCAGGATATGAACAGCCTGGGCCACAGCACCCTGTCTCCAGGCAGTGTGAGAAGTCAGCTGTGCACCAGAGGCCACTGGGGAAGAGGCAGCTTGCACTGGTGAGTCCAGCATTGACAAGACCAACTAACACCAGTGAGAACTAGATGGCAAAAGGCAAATGCAGGAACGTCACTAACAGAAATCAAGGCAATATGGCAACATCTGAACCCAATTCTCCTTTAACAGCATGTCCTGGATACCCCATCACACCAGTAAAACAAGATTTGAATTTAAAATCACTGGTCATGATGCTGGTACAGGAACACAGGAAGGACATACTTAAAGAAATTCAGGAGAAAATGGATCAAAAGTTAGAAGCCCTTACAAGGGAAACATAAAAATCATTTAAAGAAATTCAGGAGAATACAAAAGCCAATAAGGAGGAAACGCAAAAATCACTTAAAGAAATACAAGAGAACTTTGGTCAAACAGGTTGAGTTTTCTGAAAGAGGAAACACAAAAATGTCTTAAAGAATTACAGGAAAGTACAAACAAGCAAGTGAAGGAGCTAAGCAAAACCATCCAGGATCTAAAATCAGAAGTAGAAACAACTAAGAAAACTCAAAGGGAGACAACTTTGGAGATAGAAAGCCTTGGGAAGAAATCAGGGGACAGAGATGCAAATATCAACAACAGAATACAAGAGATAGAAGAAAGAATCTCAGATGCTGAAAATTCCATAGAAACCATGGACTCAACAGTTAAGGAAAATGCAAAATGCAAAAAGCTTGTAACTCAAAATATCCAGGAAATCCAGGACAACTTAAAGGGCCAGCAAATATCTTCGAGAAAATTATGGAAGAAAACTTCCCTAACCTAAAGAGAGAGATTCCCATGAATATACAAGAAGCCTACAGAACTCCAAACTGACTAGACCAGAACAGAAATACCTCCCATCACATAATTCCGATGGCTGAGAGGCACCTTAAGATGTGCTCAACATCATTAGTTATTAGGGAAATACAAATCAAAACAACTCTGAGATTTCACCTTACACCAGTCAGAATGGCTAAGATAAAAAACTCAGGAGACAGCAGGTGTTGTCGAGGATGTGGAGAAAGAAGAACACCCCTCCACTGCTGGTGGGGCTGTAAGATGATACAACTAATTTGGAAATCAATCTGGTGGTTCCTCAGAAAACTGGACATGACACTTCCAGAAAACCCTGCTATATTTCTCTTGGGCATATACCCAATGGATTCCCCAGCATGCAATATAGACACATGATTCATTATGTTCATAGCAGCCTTATTTATAATAGCCCGAAGCTGGAAAGAACCCAGATGCCCCTCAAAGGAGGAATGGATACAGAAAATGTGGTATGTTTACACAATGGAATACTACTCAGCAATTAGAAACAATGAATTCACAAAACTTTTAGGCAAATGGTTTGATCTGGAATATATCATCCTAAGTGAGGTAACCCTAACAAAAGAATACACATGGAATGCAATCTCTGATAAGTGGATATTAATTATCCCAGAAGCCCTGAATACCCAAGGTACAAATTGCATAACAAATGACTCCCATGAAGAAGCATGGAGAAGGTCCTGATCCTGGAAAGGATTGATCTAGCATTGGAGGGGAATATAAGGATAGAGAAGAAAAGGAGGGAGGTGATAGGAGAATGGATGGAGAGAAGAAGGTTTATGGGACATATGGGGAGTGGGGATCCAGGAAAGGGGAAATCGTTTGGAATGTAAACAAAGAATATAGAAAATAAAAATATTAATAAAAAAGAATTACTAAAAAAATCCATAGTTAATATTTGCTACAAGAAGAAATGACTTTATGAAACTAATAAGATATGCAATTGGGTACATTATGATATCATTCTATAGAAGACACTGGATGATCTGGAGTTCTTAAATATGAGCTCTGCTTTATGAGACAAAATGCTAAGAATGATAGGCAAGATGTTTTAGATAATATGCTGTCAAAATCACTCCCTAAACTTGCTTCATTTAATTCCTTTTTAAGCTAGTGACAGAGATGATCTATTACTCATTATTTTAAAAGGTTCTTCAATAGACCTGAAAAGTAATGAATAGCTCTTTTGACCCCTGGCCCAGAGATAATTATGATTATCTGCACTATTTGGTGTGAAAATAATCAGACAATGTTCTTGGTCTATTACTTCTACTGTGATATTTTGTGATATTTGATATTATACACATCAAATCATGAAGGTTATTCAACCTTAGATTTCTGAAAATGGACTTAGCTTGAAATGACTGTTGAGCCTATGTAGGTATGTATTCCTGAAAGCTGAACATAACCGATTTCATCTCCTATGGACAAAACTTTAAAATACTTAGTAATTTCTTACATTTTTTTATTCAATATATTTTTTATTTATATTTCAAATGATTTCCCCTTTTCTAGACCCCCACTCCCCGAAAGTCCCATCAGCCCCCTTCCCTCCCCCTGTTTTCCCAACCAACCCTTCCCACTTCCCTGTTCTGGTTTTGCCCTATACTGCTTCACTGAGTCTTTCCAGAACAAGGGGACACTCCTCCATTCTTCTTGTACTTCATTTGATGTGTGGATTATGTTTTGGGTATTCCAGTTTTCTAGGTTAATATCCACTTATTAGAGAGTGCATACCATGATTCATCTTTTGAGTCTGAGTTACCTCACTTAGTATGATGTTCTCCAGCTCCATCCATTTGCCTAAGAATTTCATGAATTCATTGTTTCTAATGGCTGAATAGTACTCCATTGTGTATATATACCACATTTTTTGCATCCACTCTTCTGTTGAATGATACCTGGGTTCTTTCCAGCTTCTGGCAATTATAAATAGGGCTGCTATGAACATAGTGTAACATGTATCCTTATTACATGCTGGGGAATCTTCTGGGTATATGCCCAGGAGTGGTATAGCAGGATCTTCTGGAAGTGAGGTGCCCCGTTTTTGGAGGAACCTCCAGACTGATTTCCAGAGTGGTTGTACCAATTTGCAACCCACCAGCAGTGAAGGAGTGTTCCTCTTACTCCACCTCCTCCCCAACATCTGCTGTCTCCTTAATTTTTAATCTTAGCCATTCTGACTGGAGTAATTTCAGGGTTTTTTTTATTTGAATTTCCCTAATGACTAATGAAGTTGAGCATTTTTAAGATGCTTCTCTGCCTACCGAAGTTCTTCAGGTGAAAATTCTTTGTTTAATGCTGTACTCCAATTTTTAATAGGGTTATATGGTTTTCTGGAGTATAACGTCTTGAGTTCTTTGTATATATTGGATATCAGCCTTCTATCTGATGTAGGGTTGGTGAAGATCTTTTCCCAATTTGTTGATTGCTGATTTGTCCTTTTGATGGTGTCTTTGCCTTACAGAAACTTTGTAATTTTATGAGGTCCCATTTGTCAATTCTTGATCTTAGAGCATTCGCTATTAGTGATCTGTTCAGAAACTTTCCCCCTGTAACGATGTCCTCAAGTGTCTTCCCCAGTTTCTTTTCTATTAGCGTCACAGTGTCTGGCTTTATGTGGAGGTCCTTGATCCATTTGGTGTTGAGCTTAGTACAAGGAGACAAGGATGGATCAATTCCCATTCTTCTGCATGCTGACCTCCAGTTGAACTAGCACCATTTGTTGAAAAGGCTATCTTTTTTCCATTGGATGTTTTCAGCCCCTTTGTCGAGGATCAAGTGGCCATAGGTGTGTGGGTTCATTTCTGGATCTTCAACCCTGTTCCATTGATCCGCCTGCCTGTCACTGTACCAATACCATGCAGTTTTTAATACTATTGCTCTGTAGTATTGCTTGAGGTCAGGGATACTGATACCCCCAGAATTTCTTTTATTGTTGAGAATAGTTTTAGCTATCCTGGGTTTTTTGTTATTCCAAATGAATTTGAGGATTGCTCTTTCTAACTCTGTGAAGAATTGTGTTGGGATTTTGATGGGTATTGCACTGAATCTGTATATTACTTTTGGCAAAGTGGCCATTTTAAGTATATTAATCCTGCCAATCCATGAGCATGGGAGGTTTTTCCATTTTTTTGAGGTCTTCTTCCATTTCCTTCTTCATGGTCTTGAAGTTCTTGTCATACAGATCTTTCACATGTTTGGTAAGAGTCACCTTAAGGTACTTTATACTGTTTGTGGCCATTGTGAATGGGGTCATTTCCCTAATTTCTTTCTCAGCCTGCTTATCCTTTGAGTATAGGAAGGGTACTGATTTGCTTGAGTTGATTTTATAACCTGCCACTTTGCTGAAGTTGTTTATCAGCTGTAGGAGTTCTCTAGTGGAGTTATTTTGGGTCACTTAGGTAGACTATCATATCATCTGCAAATAATGATAGTTTGACTTCTTCCTTTCCAATTTGTATCCCTTGGGCTGGAGAGATAGCTAAGTGGTTAAGAGCACTGACTACTCTTCTGAAGGTCCTGAGCTCAAATCCCAGCAACCATATGGTGGCTCACAACCATCTGTAATGAGATTTGACGCCCTCTTCTGGTGTGTCTGAAGACAGCTACAGTGTATTTACATATAGTAATAAATAAATTAAAAAAAAGAATAGTCAATTTCTTACTTTTAAATACTCCACTGAATAGAATACTGGAAGAGAAGTATGTACCTACACATGATGTCAGAATACTGCTTTATTATTATCTGTTTTCCTAGACTGTCTGGAAACAAGAGATTCACTTTGATACTCTAGACAGTATTTAGGATGCATTCTTAGAAAACTAAAGAAACATACACATAATTTGTTGTATAATTTTAATAAACAGATTCTAAAACAATAATTATTACATATTAAACTCACAATTGTCTTTAGTTCTGTGGCATCTGTTTTCTGCTATTTTGCATGTTTCATGTAGTTTATGACCTTTAAAATATGCAGTGGTTTAGATTTCATCTATACATTTCTAAATTACAGGTACCACAGCATACTTTACAATGTATAGTTCACTTTAGTACCTTATTGTTCTGCTTCTTTTCTTCACAACTCTCCCAGTTGTAGAATATGTAGGAAGTCTCACAGTTCATATCCATGAAGGGTAAAGGTTGATATTGGTGAAGAGACTGCTATTGGTGGCAAATCCATAATTTACACATCAGATAAAAACTAAACAATCTTATTTCATACCTAATATCCATAAATACTAATTTGTGTAATATCAATGTACAACATTATGCAAATGAACAGACCCAGCTCATACAATAATTTTGCTGAACTTAAGACACAGTCTATACCTGCAACAACCCCTGAAGAATTTGCTCAGGTTGCTACAATTTCTGCAAATGGAGACAAAGACATTGGGAATATCATTTCTGATACAATGAAAAATGTTGTAAGGAAGGTTGTCAACACAGTGAAGGATGGATACTAAAACCCTGAATGATGAGCTAGATATTATTGAAGGCATGAAGTTTGATAGAGGATATATTTTATATTTCCCCATATTTCATTAACACATCAAAAGGTCAAAAGTGTGAATTCCAAGATGCCTATGTTTTGTTGAGTGAAAATAAAATTTCTAGTGTTCAGTCCATTGTACCTGCTCTTGAAATTGCTAATGCTCATCAGAAGCCCTTGGTTATAATCGCTGAAGATGTTGACAGAGTAGCTCTAAGCACACTGGTTTTGTACAGGCTAAAAGTTGATCTTCAGGTTGTAGAAGTCAAAGCTCCAGGGTTCATGGACAATAGGAAGAACAAGATTAAAAATATGTCTATTGCTACTGGTGGTGCAGTGTTTGGAGAATAGGGGTTGAATCTAAATCTTGAAGATGTTCAAGTTCATGACTTAGGAAAAGTTGGAGAGGTCATTGTCACCAAAGATGATGTCATGATTTTGAAAGAAAAAGATGACAAAGCTCCCACTGAAAAATGTATTAAAGAAATCACTGAGCAGCTAGATATCACAACTAGTGAATATAAAAAGGAAAAGCTGAATGAAGAACTTGCAAAACTTTTAGATAGAGTAGATGTGTCAAAGTTTGCAGGGACAATTGATGTTGAAGTGAATGAGATGAAAGACAGAGTTACAGATGCTTGCAATGCTACAAGAGCAGCTGTTGAAGAAGGTATTGTTCTAGGAGGGGGCTGTGTCCTGCTTTGGTGCACTACAGCCTTGGATTCACCTTGGATTAAAGCCTGCTAATGAAGATCAGAAAATAGGTAAAGAAATTATTAAAAGAAGACTTAAAATTCCTGCAGTGACAATTGATAAGAATGCAGGTGTTGAAAGATCTTTGATAGTTGAGAAAATTTTGTAGAGTTCCTCAGAAGTTGGTTATGATGCCATGCTTGGAGATTCTGTGAACATAGTGGAAAAGGGAATCATTGATCCAACAAAGGTTGTAAGAACTGCCTTACTGGATGCTGCTGCAATGGCCTCCTTGATAAGTACAGCAGAAGCTGTAGTGACAAAAATTCCTAAAGAAGAGAAGGACCCTGGAATGGGTTCAATGGGTGGAATGGGAAGGGGTATGGGAGGTGGTATGTTCTAACTCCTAGAATAGTGCTTTGCCCTTATCAATGAACTGTGACAGTAAGCTCAAGGCAGGGTCATAACCGATAACTTCAGAGAAGTCACCTGGAAAAAAAAATGACTGAAGAGAAGGCTGGCTGACCACTGTAAGCATCAGTTACTGGTTTCCTTTGACAATATATAATGGTTTACTGTCCCTTCCCCCCACAGCATTTAGCTGTGACCCTCCTGACTGGCAGCCTCCACCCTTCCCCTGGTGTTATCTCCAGCCTATTCAAGCTGCAACATTCCTGGCCTACAGCCTCCACCCTTCCCCCCCCCCTCCCCCCCCCCCCCCCCGTGTTATCTCTGGCCCTTGTTCCATTGGGAACAATACAGCCACTTTCACCTTAACTACCAAGGCCGCCTCAGGGCAGTTTCACCTGGAGACCAGCAGAAAACTGCATGACTGGAAGCAGGCAACCTGCTGAGAAGAAGATCCAAGGAATTCGCGGCCATTTGGGGGGCAGGGTGGTTTTCCAAAGACTATATATACTGGCTACATAATAGTAAAGTCAGTCTCTATGGGCAGCTGTCCTCTTGACTCATTTCTCTTTCGCCCCCTTCCCGTTACCCCCAGAATTCTCTTCCAGGTATTCCGGTTCACATGTGGCCGAGGGCGGCTACACTTTACTGTTGTCATTGTCCATGCCTACAGATAACTTATTTTGTATTTTTTGAATAAAGACATTGTACCTTCATGATTCTGGGTATAAGAGTTATACCAGTGTCCTGCTTTCAATTTAAATCTCTGAGGCATCTGTACTGTTCTGTTAGCTTCAGGACTGTAGCACTGTGTCACCACATGAGAAATTCAGAAGCAGCCTTTCTGTGGAGGGTGGGAATGACTGTGTACAAAGTAGAGAAATATCCAATTATGTTACAACCTTTATATAATAAAATTTTGTTTAAATTTGAAAAAAAAGATTTCTGAATATCATTACTTAGGGAAATTCTCAATCTTCTGATTGTATTCTGTCTTCTATTTCTTGTACATTTCAAGGCAAGTGTAGTCTAGTTTTCATTTTCTCATGATGACATCTAGTAGGCAAACATAGCATAGAAAGGTTCACAAGTGAAAACTTACTAAGGAATCATTTTAATTGACAGTTTTCTATTCAAGAAGCACTTATGAGATGATAAAAGTGAGTTGTTACTTTAAAAGTTTAGTTATACTGTTGGCCTAATAGGAGCCTCATATATAAGGAACTTTTGAAAAAAATGAGATTTTATTGCATCATAAAATAAATACCATAATTAATGGCACAAGGAATCAATCAAGTTACAAAACATTCTAGAAAAATATTTTTAATCATTTCTTTCTTATACTTTTCCTATTTGAGATATAATAAAAATTCTATTCACTCTTGGAAGAAAAGCAGAAATGAATTTGTTCATTTGAAGTGAAGATTTAATGGTTGCTATTTTATGTAGTTAAATCAAAATAGATCAATAAACAATTACTTTTATATAACACTTTCCACCCTTGAATATAACTATTAATCTCAAATTAATTTTCCCATAAAATTGTTATAACAAGTTACAACATTATTGGTTTTATATTCCAAATTCTATTTTAAAGAAAAACATAAAGGACAATGAAAAATATATTCTCTCCAAATCAATATTTAGGAAATAGATTAAAGTCATATTTCAAGTATATAACTTGGTAGCAATGGTGACTCATCTCTCACAGAGGGGAGACAAATCTTCAGTAACTAGCGACATAATACAATTCATCTTGCTTCTGTTTATTCTTGTTTCTAAATTCCTTTCATTGCATGTTTAATTACTAACATTTGTAACTGAGAAGTACATATTAATATTAGGAAGGCCAAATTCAAAAGAGTTTACTGTCCTTACTATCTTCTAGAGGGAAGAAACATGTTATGCGGATTTCACAACAGCCTAATATTCATACTTCTTTCTTCCTAGAGATGAGCTCCATAGCTTTTAACCATGAATCAAAGGCATTTTTGTGGGCAGTGGTGTCACATGCCTGTAATCCCAGCACTTAAGAGGCAGAGGCAGAGGCAGCCAGTTTTCTGAGTTAGATGCCAGCCTGGTCTACAGAGTGAGTTCCAGGACAGCCAGTGCTATACAGAGAATCCCTGTCTCAAAAAAGAAAACTAAACTAAACAAAACAAAAAGTGGGGCCAAGCAAGGCAGATGTGGGGAGTAGAACTGCACACCTCCCCATGGAACTGCTGGGTAGGCATCAGGCTGTGAGAAGCCAATGGACCCAGCTCCTGTGATGGGCAGAGCTCATGGGTCCCTGATCCTCAGAGGTCGAGGATGACAGGTCCTCACTCTTGGACACTGCAGACACTGCTGTATGTCACAGAAGAGCTGAGAACAGGGTGGGGGCCTGCAGGTCTAGGTCTTTCCCAGGGCTGAAGGGAAAAGAAGGAAAGGAGGAGAGTTTTGTCTGGTTCCCACAGGGATGAGTGTCCTGGCTATCTCGGAAGGCTGGCTCTGCCAGCAGTTTGGGTTCGTGTTGGTTGGAAACACTGGGAGGCCTAAGCTGGGCATTAGATGCAGGGCTCTTTAGGAGAAGACCTGTTCCATTGTTTCAGTACTGCAGGTCCAAATGAAAAGAGGCAGTCCATGATTTTAGAGCATTTATCATGGAGAAGAGAAGAGAAGAGAAGAGAGGAGAGGAGAGGAGAGGAGAGGAGAGGAGAGGAGAGGAGAGGAGAGGAGAGGAGAGGAGAGGAGAGGAGAAGAGAAGAGAAGAGAAGGGAAGAGAGAGAGAGAGAGAGAGAGAGAGAGAGAGAGAGAGAGAGAGAGAGAGAGAGAGAGAGAGAGAGAGAGAGAGACGGTAGAGAAGTAGAGGCTGGCTATGCCATGTGGAAAGAGAGGGGAAAGGACTAGGAAGAGAGGGGGAGGAGCAATGGAGCAAAGGAGAGAGCAAGAGAACAGGAGAGAGAGAGAGAGAGAGAGAGAGAGAGAGAGAGAGAGAGAGAGAGAGAGAGAGAGAGAAAGAGAGAGAGAAGAGAGCATAAGAGAGAGAGGAGGGGCTAAGCATCCCCTTTTATAGTGCGCTGGGCCTACCTAGCTGTTGCCAGTGGGGAGGAACATACCTGGCTGGTGCCAAATCACTGTGGAGATGGAGTCCAGACAGAATACTAGGTCCTTGGGGCATTGCCCAACAAGACTGATGGCCGCAGAAGTATTGAGATGAAGGCCTCATGTCAGAAACCTAGCGTTTGGGAGCATGGTCAACTGGTTTGTCCCTTGAAGAATATCTGCAGGGTCTCTGGAGTTAAGCCTCCCTCAACAAGAACACAGACTGCCTTTCACTTTCCCTGACTGTCCCACAGCTTTTCTTGACTCATTTCACTTACAGGGTTTCTTTCTTTATAAAAGACTTCCAGGCTTCTTTCTACACTACTCAGAGAGCTGTAAATCACCTCACTAATGTGTTATTTTTTTCTTTATAAAAGTTGGTTATTTTATTTATTTACATTTCAAATGTTATCCCCCTTTCCACTTAAACTCCTATTCCCTCCCCCAGCAAGATGTTTGTATAAGGGTGCCTCAGCACCCTAGTAGTCCTGTACTCTGAGTCATCAAGCCTCCACAGGACCAAAAGGCTCTCCTGTCATTGATGCTATTGTTAATTCAAGTTTCACGTGTTTAAAGTGAAGCACTTGTTTTTCTTGTATGGTAACTTTTGCCACAGATAATATGTGCAAATTATGTCTTACTACCTATGTGGTAGATGTGTTTCTCAATAGGTTCAGATTACCATAATGAGATTTAGGTGCTAGGGAGAAAACTACCCTGATAAAATATTTTTCCCATAGAGGTGAGAGGACCTGTGGTTAGTTCCCAGAATATAGGAAAATTCAAGTATGGTAGTAATTACACTTGTAATCCCAGATTTGAGGAAGAGATGGATGGATTCTTGGGGCTTTCTATCCCATCAGCTTTTTCTTCATCTCCAGGCCCTGTCTTATATCAAAAGATGTATAGAAATGAAGGAATCGCACCTGAGTTTGTCTTCTGGTTCACATGAATATAGACTTGCCTGCATGGGCTCATGAATAAGCACATGGAATGAAAAAAAAATGTATCAAGGATGTTTTCAGTTTAGGGTTGTATCTTGATCAATCTTCATTCTTTATCTTTCATTTGTAGTCATAGGTCATATTTTCTTTAGAACTGAGCTTGAGTGAATACATTAGTGTAGAAAAGAGTAAAGTAAATTTTGTACATAGTTCAATAAGTTTGTGCACACACTAGTTTCTGTTGAAAAATATTAATAGTTGTAATAAGCAGTTACTTTAAATGTTCATGGGCAATTACATTTCAGTAATAGTAATTTGTAGAGTCTGAATAAAAATCATAGAATGTTGACTACTAACAAATATTTTTTAACAGACAAATGCATGATACAAAACAGTACAAAAGCTTTGCTTTCTCATGTCATCTGGGTAATATTCTAGTCCTTTGACTCTGTGAGAATATATGGAAAAGGTTCTACTTGAGGCTTTAGGCACCAGGCCCATCTCATGTATTAATGTGCAGAAAAGAACAAAATATACACATTGTACCATCAGGGGAAGTATTGTAAGTGAAGTAAGATAATTGAGATTTTCTATTTATAAGCTCTTTAACTTTGCCATTAAAAGCTACCTCTTGTAGTCCAGAAATACATTTATGCATTTGGCAGTGACCTACATAAGCATTCTTCAAGGCTGGTAGCCCTATAAAATATGAATTTGAACAAAATAAATTAATCTTAAGCTCCCCTCAGAGGCTAGACACTTTAACTGACAAATAATGCTTGATAATAATGGCTAAAAAAAGGACTGAGTCTGAAATATATTTCGGTGGTGAGGACCACATATTGCTCTAACAGAAGAAAGCCTCCAGTTTGGTTCCAAGCATTGTATCTGGAATCACATAAATGCTAATTAGATAGATTAGCTGTGGTCAAGAGCAAAAGCAATAGAAATAAGAAACATTGTGAGTCTGGCAGCCTAATGTATTTAAATTTGAAATTAAAAGTAACCTCACAAAGGTAAAGTGAATTTATGCTTTTAACTTCAAGCTGCATATTAACTAATAAAGTTAAACATCTGTCTGGAACAAAGTAATCCTTTGTATATAAATGAAACACTACATACAGATGATACAGTTACCTTTTCTATTCTTTTCTTCATTTTAGTTTAATTTCTATTTTGCTAAACTAGTAGAAAGTTTAGAAATTTTTGCTGTTGCCCTGGAGAATATTTATAAACCCTGTCTCTTGCCAGCCCTTTACCCTTGCAATCTGTCATTTAATAGTCCAGGCTTTATCATGTTCCATTAATATAAATATAATCTTACCAACGTATTCCTAACAGTCCTCCTTTGCTGAGGAAATGGGTTAACCACATATTATGCCAGATAAATAAAGTGCTGTACATCTGCTTGTTGAAGAAAAGTAAACAACTTTTACAAAAGTTCAAACCAGCATTGTTTATAATTCTGTCAAAATTTGAGATAACTTTTATTGAGCTCTAATACAATGGATGCAGAAAATTTTAAAAGAAGACTTGAATACAACAAAATGGTTAAATAAATTGCTAGGTTTTATAGGTGAACTTTGATAAGGAAATTAAGGTATTAATTAAAATGCTATGCAACATAATAAAAATATTTAAAGGATTTAAAGCATATAGCATCCCTTTTTTTAAAGCAGTATACATGTGTTCCATTATTTAACTTAATGGATGAAGTTCCTCAATGATTTTAGCACATTTAAAATAACTAATGGATTAATAAGGAAATATAGAAAGATACAATATAAGGCTTGAGGTTCACTTGTTGTCAAATATCTGTTGTTAGATCTTATAAGGATATATTTAATTATGTTCTGTCAGAGTGGCTATCTCTACCAAACAGGCCAAGTTTTGAGTGATGATTTTACTAAATTTATAATGAGTCATAACCTCTAGTTAAAATTTATTTTTTATTTGAAAAGACCATGAGTTTTTCTTTTTTCTTGTTTAATTCAGTTAAGAGAACTTGTAATCTTTTATAGATAGGCAAATAGCATGATTTCATAATAGACCCATCAAAATTATTTTTTGCCATCTATTCAAACTATGATTTCCAATATTTAATCTCAGTGGCTTGATCAATCCATCTATGTCTTAATTGGTTCAGATGTTGATATGGGGAAGGATATGATATTTATTCCAAACAAATAAAAAAGGGTCAGTAAAGATACATTTCCTACTTGAAGGGCAAAAAGAAAAAGAAAAGGAAAAGAAAAGAAAAGAAAAGAAAAGAAAAGAAAAAAAAAGATGCCCTGTGTTGTTTCTCCCACTCACCTCTGCCTATGTTCATGAAGCCCTACCTCGATTTACCACACATGCCTTTGCCCTTGTACACGGAATGAAGCAGTGGATGTAAAGTAATATAGAAAAGAACAGATAACCCACAGTTGTAGCCGACAGACAAGGCCAAATTCTTCATAGTTCTAGAAATTCCCATCACTTGTACCATGCAGCTATGGTGACAATTTCATATAGCAGTCCGAGATCAATGATTTTTTTTTCTGAACTTGACAGCTGTGCTTGTCATCATCTCTTTCTTTGTTTAAAATTTCCCTTGAAAAGATGCTAGGATTCTGTGGTAGCAAAATAGATATAACCCTAGTGATTCAGGGGAAAACAGCTTTTAAATATTATCCATGTATCGTGTGTTAGACATTAAAAATGGAAAATATCCAATTAGTAATTATTTGTGAAATTTCAATTAAAGTACTTAATCATGGAGAACAAAGGAAATTTTCAAAATAGTGATAAATTTGAACTAATTATCTTCTCCTCTAGATATTAATCTGAAGAAAGCAATAACCCTCGGTAAGTAATCCTATAAATTCATTCTTATACCAAATTTATTTCTATATATTTTAATAAATTTAGTCAGGGAATTTCATAATTACTCACAATAGATACTAATATAGCTAGAAGATATGCATTTGTAGCTCTTTAGATTGGCGATATTGCAAGTGGAATTTCAAGAGGAAAATATTACTTTACTTTGTTTGAGGTAATATGCAGCTTTTGGAAATAGAGAAGTTGATTTACTGTCAGAGATCGTATGGCTTTGTTCAATGTCACCTTCACTTCATTTATAGTTTATAAATAAATACACTATATCTCAAAAGTTTTATTTTTACTTATGTGCACACTATTAATTTTCTAACTCCCTGAAATAATGCAACAGAATATCAGGAAGAGAAATTTCAAAACTTATAATAAATTTTAAAAGAAATAGAAATGATCCCTTGTTTAAGTCATAACTATGAAATATGAGACCATGTTTTCAAGGCAACAGTGAACTTCAAGAGAAAAACTACTCCATGTTTTGACTAAGTATATATCCCAGCAACAAAGTATAAAATAATTCATTTGCTCTCCCCTGCAAATTTATAAATAAGTCTTGTCATATTTATCAAAGCTTACTTACTGCTCATCTGAATATTAGAATTTCATTATTTTTATATAACATTCAAGTTTCAGACTTTAATATATTTGATCGTAAAGGTGACTATAGATAATATAGATTAAATATTTATTTATTTATTTATTTATTTATTTATATTACTTTTGTTTTCTTATAGTCCAGATGTTGCTCCCATCCCTGTCCCTCTCCCACAGTTCCTCATCCCATTACTCCTTCCCTATTTCTATGAGTAGGACACCCAACCAGACGTCCCCACTTGCTGGGGCTTCAAGGTTCTCAAGGGTAAGGCACATATTCTCCCACTGAAGTCAGACCAGGCAGTCCTCTGCTATATATGTGTTGGAGCGCCTCTGGGTTAGTTGAGACTGTTGGTCTTCCATTTCCACTCTGACCTCCATTGAGGATGCATATTTCCATTCATTCTGTTGGCCCTCAGGGCTTCTCTCCTGTCTCCCTCCCCCCATACCTGACAATGTTCTCCCTTTCCCCTCTACTCTCAAGACCCTCCATCGATCTGTTTCCATGATTATTTTATTCTCCCTCCATGTGGAATTGAAGCATCTTCATTTGTAATTATTGTAGTAAATTTAGTATTATTACAATGTATTATATATGTGAGAAAATTCAAAATGTCATTGAGGTAAAGAAATACAGCATGCTGAATTAAAGAGTTAAAGAAACATACATATATACATATGGTGGGGAGGGGAGGGGAGAGAGAGAGAGAGAGAGAGAGAGAGAGAGAGAGAGAGAGAGAGAGAGAGAGAGAGATTAAAGAAAAGCTAAACAAATCATAATTTTGTAAGAAGATTCTGGAAAAATATCCACAATTAGCCATCCACCTGGTCATGATTTTTTATGGAATCAGTGCTATGAGTTCTAAGATGAATACCAGGGAAAGAGGTTTGCCTCATATTTGCCTAGGCAAATACTCAAGTAAAACCTACATTTTCTTTGCTGTACCATGAACAATACTTGAATGAGACAGTCACCTACTTCCATTTATGCCATGATCTAGCATTATTGCTGAAACATTTTTCTCCAGAGAACTTTCAAAACATGCTGGCCACTCGATTATACAGAGAAAAACCTGCCTCAGTGACTCCTCCTTGGTTAATTCATTAGTCAAGAATTCAGTAAACTACATAATTGTAAATGTTCTATTGTAGATTGGCTTATACAAAATATGGATGATTTCATGCACTGACTTACATCAAAGCATTGTCTTTAGTATTTTGAATAACTCATGCAATGTTGAATGGAGAAAAACTTACCAGGACATCTGCGACTGTCTACCCACAAAACAAGTTGGTTATGTTTCTAGGTTACTATCAAATATGCCAGTACATTACATGATACAATTATTATCATAATAATTAAATTTGACTTGGGAATAAAAGTTATATTTAAAATGGCCTAAGTTTTTTTATCTTCCACAGAAATTATCCAACTTAGCATTGATGCATGGAAAATTAAATGATTGCTATTATCCCTTCTATGCCTTCCTTATAACTGGTGCTTCCTAATCCTAGCTATGCCTCCTGTCTCTGTGTATCTGTTTTTTCTTCAGTTAAAACTTCCAAAATCCAGCTGCCCTCTCCAAAAGCCTCTCCAGACATACTGACAATGAGACCACAATAGTTGCTCATAATGGCCAATGCTTTTTCCATAGACACAGTTCTAACCTTCAATTCTTCTGTGTCATTAATCTAGCTATAGCACTTACTCACTCACCATCAAAATATGATTTTTATTTATTTTTACTGTTTTGCATTTGTACTAGAGTTCTTCACTACGGGATCCTATAGTAAAGAAGAGTCTCTAATTGAAAAGGAAAAGCATGTTAAATAATTGTTGGATTAAATAGCCAATAAATTATTGGCCCTCATCACTGGAAGATTTCCATATCCAAACATATATAGTAAAGAGCACTGAAAACAAGTGAGGTGTCTATGTAACTTAATACCCAGTGTCAAAAAATAAATGAAGAAGTCAGACGGACGGTGGTGGCACACGCCTTTAATCCCAGTACTTGGGAAGCAGACACAGGCAAATTTCTGAGTCTGAGGCCAGCCTGGTCTACAAAGTGAGTTCCAGGACAGCCAGGGCTTCACAGAGAAACCCTGTCTCAAAAAACGAAAAAGAAGAAATTATGAAATTTTCAGGGTTTTCATAATTAGAGTAAGAAAATATTATCCTCAGTGAGGTAACCCATACTCAAAAATACAAATGTTGCATGTATTCTCTTATGTATGAATGTTATGTTTTAAACTTTAGCTCCCTTTGTTTAAATCAAAAACGAACAAAAAGGTTAGGCAGCTAGTAAGAGACCAGTAGGGAAAAAGAAGATCTCCCAGGAAAAGAAAAATAGAATAGAGTATTATAAAGAGATAAATGGGGACTAGAAAAGGGGGATTAAATGAGGAGAATAGGATGGCGAGATAAGGGAGAATATAGGGAGAGAGAACAAATATACTGGAAACCGTTTGAAAAACTATATAGAAACATGATTGTAGACATTTCCTAAAATGTACATATGTGAAATGAATTTAAATGGAATCATTATATAATTAGAGAGAGAATACCAGAACTAGACATGTTATGCCAATAGGTTAATGCCCTGGTGCTTGGGAATGGTTGCATGTCTTAATTTCATTGGACAAGGGGGGTCACATTGCCACCCCCACAAATCATCAGAAGCTATTGACAGGACTGTTGTTACCTTCCACAATTCCTTACTTATATGTCATTGAACACAAAAAATTGAGTTGATGCCCTGCTAGAATTTTCACCCAACAGACTAACATCATGGTATAAAAATATATTTTGATTACTACTGGCAAAGAAAGGTATTATCACTATTGCCCACATGAACACCCATAATCTATACTAGTGTACTGGTATGATATACTGGCACAGATGTAATGGAAGAATTCAACAACTATTTGATTGGATTTAAGGCCCACTCCAGGAGATGCAACATATACCTGATACTGTCATATGGTCAATATTCTAAAACAAGATAGGCCACTGACCCTTATAATAAAGGAATATAAGAATAAAATGACTTCTAATGGCATACTACTATACCCTTAGATCAATACACTGCTTAATTCTCATCAGAAAAACTTCTTGTAATTCATGGTAATTGACTCAGAGACCTACATCTGGACAGTGTGCAGATAGTGAGAGATTTGTGAGTATTCTGCCTTGAATGAGATGTCATTAACCATCCCTTCCTTTCAAGGATCAGGTATATATACAGAAAAGGAGGTGTCAAGAGCCAGAGGTGGTGTTTGACTCAAAGGAAACAGTATCTTCAAAACACAACAGTCTTAATACTCTTTTAAACTCAGAGACAGGGAGGCATGCACAAGGCCTGCAGAGATTCTAACCAAGCAAGATCCTAAAGCTGAGAAATGGACAAGTCATACCCCTACCCAAGAAGGTATTTGATCCAAGCTAGGAAATATAAACCCAGTTTTCTACAGTGAACTGTCACTAGATAAATGAACCAAACTCCAGGGAAGGCCCCATGCCCAGGAGTACTTGAATAAGCACAAAATGAACGCAAAAAAAAAGGAAATCATGTGATCTTTAAGAATGAGCAACCTTGAAAAATAGCCCATATATTCCCAGTGAAATTAATCAATATCTAATTATTTAGAAGCTGTAAATGCTGCCTTTGGCTGTTAAGCAGGAAAAATGTGTATTCTTTTGTAAATAATGGACAGAAAATCTAGCACAAGAGTGGTTATTATAGAACACAAACGAACCATCTTCATTTTCTTCACTCAAATATTTCATCAATATAATGGTATTTATTTCCCTTAATAAGAAAATCAAAGAGTTTAGACTTTGCTATCATAATTAAGAAATAGTAATGAGAGAAGCCACATAAAGCACGAAGTATAAAGAGAATTATAGAATTCAAGACATCAGAATTTTACCTAGTGAGGAATAGAAAACCAAATAAGAACAACAGTCATTGTTTCCCTTAATGTTGTATTTATAATGTTATATTGTACTACTTGACACTTGCTTGTTTGGGACTGAAGATTGTATTGAATTGGTTGTGGTAGAAACTTCTGAAGCCAGAGTATTGTCTTTTGGTTAACTATCAGTGGTTCAGAACTGAGTGCTTCTAGTAAGAAAATGACCTCTTTCCAATGGATGCTCAAGTTGAAATTAATGGTTTCTCCCTTTCCTCTTAATTTTTTTAGGAGGCCACATTGAAGGTTTATTCTGAATGCAGAATTAACTTCTCCATAAGCTTATATGGAGCATTGGGTTATCATAAGATAAAGTCATAGATAGTATAGCATGCTATATTTGATAATACTGAGAATAATTCACTAGTGGATTTCACTCTCAGACTAATCTTCATGTTTATTATAGTATTTATATTACCTCACTAACCAGCTCATGTCTTGTGAGCTCTGTTTCCTGTTGTATCAAATCATAGCAAAAAATGTGTGTACTTGATTTTAAATTATATTCCTCATACCAAGAAGTGATTATTGTGGGGTTTTTGTCTTGTTTTTTATAGAGACTTAACTTGGACTTTGTTCATTCTGAGCAAGCACATTACCACTGAACCACACTTCCAGTCCTTGTATTTATGGTTTTTTTTCTTCCTGTAGTATCCTAAACTACCCTTCTATAAATTATCATAGATTCAGAAAATCTTAATCTTTAATTTATTCATATGAGTAAAGAGGACACTATTGCTAATTGAAAATTGATACAGAAAGTAAAGGTTTTATAATTTTAAGGTCACTAAGCATGATGTTTTGTTTACCACGACTTACTCTTTAAATTTTCAGCTGAATTTTCCTTATACTATCCCTCTTTCTCTCTTTCTCTCTCTCTTTCCTTCCATTCCTTTTTTCCCTTCATTTCTTGGCCTCCTTTTGTCTCTTTTAATTTATTTCTTTGCATACTTCAATATTTTTGCTCAAAGGAAAATAAAATGCCTAAATATCTATACAATTGAATATACGATAAATAGCTATTGAGCATTTTAAACATGATAATAAATAGAAAATGCCCAAATACTTAACAAAGTTACAGATAACCAGCTTGTTATTCTTTTATGTTGCACTTTTGAAAACATACAAACACTTAATTATTGCTGGCATATCTCTTACTATGTAAAAATAAAGAACTTTCTAAGATTATTGATCTCCACTAAAATGAATAGCACTAATTTCCCATATACTGTTTAAACAGACAAATATGTGCGTTGTTAATTCTTACTATAAATTTCAATATAAGAAGCCCAGAAAATATCCCTGTGAAAATCATTATGCTTATGACTTGTTATACAATCCCATAGTAATGGCAATCATATTGCTTCAATTTAAGGAATTATTTATATATAATTTTTAGTTACTTTTAAATAATTTTTATTGAATATATTCTTCATTTAGATTTAAAATGTTATTCCCTTTCCTGGTTTCCACACTCCCAGAAACCCCAACCCATCCTCCCTCCCCCTGTTTCCATAAGGATGCCTCTTCACACAAACCACTCTCACCTACCCCCACCAATTAATTTCCCCACTCTGGGGCATCTATCAAGCCTTCATAGGACAAGAACCTCTCCTCTCACCTATGTCTAACAAGGCATTCCTCTTCCACAAATGCAGCTGCAAACATGTGTACCCCTGAGTTGAAGGCTTACCAAGAAAACGGTAACTTAAAATCTCAGAAATAATACATTCACAGGAATCTTTCTGGGCTTCTTTATATTGAAACTTATGAGTAAACTGCACATATTTGTCTTTTTAAAATGGTCTATGGGAAATCACTGATAATAATCTCATTTGAGAGAATTTCATTTTCTCTATCCTTTCCAGAAGCATTAAAATAAACTTTAATAGTACTCAGAAAATCAAAGGATTTGGTTACAAAAATTCTGGATATAAGTTATGTATAAAATTCATATATATATATATATATATATAAACACAGAAGAAATATTCACTTGAAATATGTTATGTACTAAGGAAAGTTTTCTGTAAATTATTCTTAGGTAGATGTTACACACCCAATTATTTTTATTAACAGAACTCAAAGACTCATATAAAATCAACTTACAATTTTTCTAGTGGCATAATTAGCCTTTCTAGATTTTTAATTAGTCAGTGGGGACATCAAATATATTTATGAGAATTTATGCTTGAAATCAGGAAACTTTTTTCTTGTTGTATTCTTGGTGGTGGTGATTATGTTGCTAGTTTTATTTTGTTGGAATAGTAGTGGAACTATAGTTTTCTAAATAGTACTTGTTAGACTAACACAGAGTGGGGCTAGTAAAGTTATCTTTGAAGATGTAAACTCATATGAAAACTACCAAGTGAGTCCTGACACCTGTAGGTACTACTGTGGCTCTGTAGATACCTACATTCCTTTGTGGCCATCATTGCAGAGACTGAGTTAAAACAAAGGTAAACATTTTCAATAATGTAAAAGAAGTTATCTAGTATCAGATAATTTTGTATAAAATATTGTATTGGTTTACCTAAAGTGAAATAATACTTCACCAAATAGTGGTTCTTTGGCATCTGTAGAAAGCTCTTGAGTAAAGACATTCAGTGCAAAAGCATATGATCTGATTTCAAATGCCAGGGACTCACATAAAATTACCAAAATCTGTTGTTTAAATAAATAAAATAAATCTATGGTAGTTAATAGCACTATTTTATCTTTCAAAGTAAGTTGAGACATAATTACTGTGAAATAAAATTGCAGACACAATCACCTGTATAAAGATCTCCTAGAACAGTATAGTAAAACAGTGTAATTACTGAAAATTGGAACACAGCAGTTGTATATTTAAACATCATTTCAAATGTGAAAACCAATAATATGATTGTAAGTTATGTTTAGAATCTTCATTATTCGGTGAATTATATATAGTTGTGTTGTTTTACATAATAACTAATAAAAAAGAGCTAGTTATAGAAAATAAAATAAAATAAAATAAAAGTTAGTTATAGTTATAGAAATTGAAAAGGAGATTGAATCATGTGTTTTGCATATAATATTTGAGAAAAAAATCAGCCTACAAATTGAAACCATTTTACTTTGCATTTATAATCATTTATATCATATGCAGTCCTAGGCTATAAAGAGTATGGTGGAGTAATAAAAATGTGATTTTTAGAGACAAGAAATTATTTAAATTCACCATGGATATGTGGCATAGCTATTTAACATGATATTTTCCTCTTTGAAAATTGTTGTGTTCATATATGAGGCAAGGCCATTTTACTTTGCTTTGAACATCAAGTATAATGCAATACAAACACAAGAGTATCCAACCTTGCAGTATGATGCGGTATTTTTAGGTTCATGCCCAATGAAGAGTGTTATAGCTGTGTCTTCAGGTAGATCTATTTCCAATTTTCTGAGGAATCTCCAGATTGATTTCCAGAGTTGTACCAGTCTGCAGTCCCATCAGCAATGGAAGTTTTCCTCTTTCTCTATATCATTTCTAACATGTGTTGTCACCTGAGTTTTTTTATCTCAGCCATTCTGATTGATGTAATGTGGAATCTCAGGATCATTTTGGGTTTTGAATTATACATATATATTTTTAAGAAAATTTTAAAATTTGTATGCCAAGGAAATCTTGCTAAATGTATATGGCTTCCTATCACTAGGCATGCCGGTGCCTAGATGAAATAGATGAATTCACTTATTGGCATTGCTGTTGTCCTCAAGATAGATTAATAATGTTTCTTAGATATGCATGAGGTTATATTTCCTAATATGAGCTTTATATCCTCTGCATAAAAATACTCTTGATTTTCATAGATGGCTTTTCTGAAGGAAGAGCTAGATATCTTATTTATAATCAAGAGGTGGTTATAGAAACACCTGGGCTCAGCTCAGTTAGCAGAACTGACAATGATATTAAATGTTTTTCAACCTATAAATAATTCTTTTAATCCTTTTACAATTAGCTTATATGTTGCAGAATTTGTCCTTTATTGGAAACCTATGGTACGTTTAATTTTAATATGCCATCAGGATCTTTGTTTTCACTATTGTAAAACAATGCCCTAACTGACTTTCCTTATCTCCAGCTCCCCATTTAGGATGTAACTCGCTATGCAAAAAATGGAAAAAAGATTTCTTTTCACTTCTCTACATTTGAGAGAAGCCTCTAAATATAATCAATCATTGTTCACAAGTTTTTATACAAAGGGATTGCCATGGTTAAATGGCAGGAATTGTTAACCAATACATGGAGCGGTCCAGACCCTATTTTATTATGGAAAAGATGTTCTATTTTTATTTTCTCTCAAAAAGAAGATGGAGTCCGATGGCTGCCAGAAAGATTGATATGGTAGGTAAATAGAGACCCTAAATCACCTGGTAAGTATGACTAATTCAATAATGTTCTTAAGCCTACTTCTCCCATATTGGGAAGGTAGGCTGCTTTTCCTCTAGCCACTAATTTGCAAGCCAGGTTTTATTCCTGAGCTACTAATTTACAACCAAATTAAATACCATGGGCCTTCCAGAGAAACAGTCCAAGCAGTTTTTCCTTTTAATCTCTTATTTTGTGTTTCAAGCAGATATCTTTCAGATACAACACTCGAAGGTGGGCTGCTACAGCAATGGCTTCCAAGACTCGAAGATGGACAGCTATGAAAGCCAGCCAACTCATATTCACAGGGCATTTACTTTACCAGTGGATCTCCACAAATGAAGCTGCATAGAACTCAGATCTATGCATGTTTTTTAATTAAAACAAACATGGGTACCAGTTATGAGGTGCGAGGTGAGGCACTGCAAGGGAAAAAGGAAATGTCCTGCTTCTGAGTTTCCCTGAAAGTAAGCCGGGCTGCATAGGGGTCGACGTTGAAAGACTGTCCTTTAAAATAATAAGGCAGTCTATTTCCCCTCCCCTGAAAAGGACGTCAATTAATATTTAAGGGCGTTGAGGCCTATGCTTTCCCTCACTGGTCAATGCCCATCGTGTTTTGATGAATATAGTTATCCACTGGTTTTTCTTAAAATTAAAAAAAAAAAAAAAGGAGGATACCTCTGGAGAGTGGCAGCGGTGGCGGCGGTGGTGGCAGTGCAGCAGTGGCTGGTCCAGCTGAAGGGCCATCAGCAGTGGAACCAAGGCGACACAGAGTCCAGTTAGGCCCTGCGCCCACGACCACTGACCTTCGCTGAACATCCCGGCTGCAAGCAGCTGTGGATTTGCGGCACCTTTCGCTGCACGGAAGCCACTTCAGAACTCGGCCTCCCGCCAGTCAGGAGAGGCTCACCTCCATCTTGGTTTCAGACTCCAGAGAGATCGGACAGACTGAGGTACACAAACATAACCCAAGGCCAACACCGCGAGGGTCTGAGCCCGATGGGCGTTGGCCTGCACCCAGGACCTGGACTGTTCAGGGGGCCATCGGGGTGCCAACCCAGCCAGGAGGTTTTTTTGCCTGGGCCGGTGCGCCCGCCGCCATTTTGCCTACAGGACGCCAGAGAGCTCTGGTGGGCAGAGCTGGCTAACAGGCATAGACTGAGGCTAACAAAGCGGGGGTCTAGGCCCCAACAGGCCCTGGACTGACCCCAAGAACTGGGCTGCTTGGTGGGCCATCTGTGTGTCAACCCGACCAGGAGGTTGTTAGCACAGCAAACACTCCCGGTGCTTTTGGGGAGCACGAGCATGCACGTCCACCATCCTGGTCACCTGGCTGGCCCAGTTGACAGTCATAGCCAGAGGGGGAACTTTGATCAGACCTTGGCCTCCCAGGCTTTTGCCTGGATCCAGGGCCTGGGCAGCCAGGCTAACCTTTTGTGCTCCAGCCCGGTTAGGGGATTGGCTGCCCAGAGGAGTGATTAGCACGCAGGGGAGGTCCAGGTAGCATACACCATCTGCGCTCCCTGGGGGTGCACACGGGCTCCATCTGGTCCACAGACACAATCTGGGGCAAAGCACACTAGACCTGCAAGGGCACCCAAGAGGAGGACAGCACAGCAGCAATCTGCTACAGGGGAAACCCAGCCATATAGTGTTGCAATAATAGCCCCAGAGCCTCTCAGGAGGCCCAAACACCAGACAGGGACAAGACCAACTAAATCCAGAGAACAAGATGGCAAAGGGCAAATGCAGGAATGCTACTAACAGAAATCTAGGCAATATGGCAGCATCTGAACCAAACTCTCCAACATCAGCAAGTCCTGGTTATACCAACACACCAGAGAAACAAGATTTGGATTTAAAATCACTGATCATGATGCTGCTAGAAGAACACAAAAAGGACATAAATGAATCTCTTAAAGAAATAAGGGGGAACATGAATAAGCTAGAAACTCGTATAATGGAAACAGAAGAATCACTTAAAGAAATGCAGGAGAATAAGGCTAAAGAGATAGAAGCCAATAAAGAAGAAAGGCAAAAAAAAAAAAAAAAAATTAAAGAAATGCAGGAGAACTTGAGTCAAGAGGCAGAAATCATGAAAGAGGTAACACAAAAATCTCTTAAAGAATTACAGGAAAACACAAACAAACAAATGATGGAACTGAGCAAAACCATCCTGGATCTAAAAACAGAAGTAGAAACAACTAAAATCACAACGGGAGACAACTTTGGAGATAGTAAACCTTGAGAAGAAATCAGGGGCCATATATGCAAATATAAACAACAGAATACAAGAGATGGAAGAGAGAATTTCAGATGCCGAAGATACCATAGAAACCATTGACTCAACAGTCAAAGAAAATGCAAAATGCAAAAAGCTTGTATCCCAGAACATCCAGGAAATCCAGGATACAATGAGAAGACCAAACCTAAGGATTATAGGTATAGATGAGAGAGAAGATTTACAACCTAAAAGGCCAGCAAATATCTTTAACAAAATTATGGAAGAAAACTTTCCCAACTTAAAGAGAGAGATGCGTATGAATATACAAGAAGCCTACAGAACTCCAAACAGACTGGATCTGAGCAGAAATACTTCTCGCCACATAATAATTAAAACCTCAAATACACTAAACAAAGAAAGAATATTAAAGGCAGTAAGAGAAAAAGGCCAAGTAACATATAAAGGAAGACCTATTAGAATCACACCAGACTTCTCACCAGAGACCATGAAAGCTAGAAGATCCTGGGCAGATCTCATACAGACTCTAAGAGAACACAAATGTCAGCCAAGACTACTATACCCAGCAAAACTCTCAATCACAATAGATGGAGAAACCAAGACATTCCATGACAAAACCAAGTTTACACAATATCTTTCCACAAACCCAGCTCTACAAAGAATAATAGGAGAAAAACTCCAATACAAGGAGAGAAACTACACCCTGGAAAAAGTAAGATAGTAACCTTCCTTCATCAAACTCAAAAGAAGATAATCACTCAAATATAAAAATAACATCAAAAATGACAGGAAGTAATAATCTCTATTCCTTAATATCTCTTAACATCAATGGACTCAATTCCCCAATAAAAAGACATAGACTAACAGACTGGATAAGGAAGCAAGACCTTACATTTTGCTGCATACAGGAAACACACCCAAATGTCAAAGACAAAAACTACCTTAGAGTAAAAGGTTGGAAGACACCTTTACAAGCCAATGGTCTCGGGAAACGAGCCGGAGTAGCCATTCTAATATCAGATAAAATTGACTTTCAACCTAAAGTCATCAAAAGAGACACTGAGGGACACTTCTTGCTGGTCAAAGGAAAAATCCACCAAGAAGAACTTTCAATTCTGAACATCTATGCGCCAAATCCAAGGGTACCCTCATTCGTAAAAGAAACTTTACTAAAGCTCAAAGCACACATTGCACCTAAAACAATAATTGTGGGGGACTTCAACACTCCACTCTCCTCAATGGACCGATCAGGAAAACAGAAACTAAACAGGGACACAGTAAAACTAATTGAAGCTCTGGACCAATTGGATTTGACTGATATCTATAGAACATTTCACCCTAAAGCAAAAGAATATACCTTTTTCTCAGCACCTCATGGTACCTTCTCCAAAATCGACCATATACTTGGTCACAAGACAGACCTCAATAAATACAAGAAGATCGAACTACTCCCGTGCCTCCTATCAGATCACTATGGTGTAAGAGTGGTTTTCAATAGCAACAAAAACAACAGAAAGCCCACATACACATGGAGGCTGAACAATACTCTTCTCAATGACACCTTGGCCAAAGAAGAAATAAAGAAAGAAATCAGAGACTTTTTAGAATTTAATGAAAATGAAGGCACAACATACCAAAATCTTTGGGACACAATGAAAGCAGTGCTAAGAGGAAAACTCAGAGCCCTGACTGCCTCCAAAAAGAAAATGGAGAGAGCATATACCAGCAGCTTAATTACACACCTGAAAGCCCTGGAACAAAAAGAAGCTATTTCACCCAGGAGGAGTGGAAGACAGGAAATCATCAAACTCAGGGCGGAAATCAATCAAGTGGAAACAAAGAGAACCATACAAAGAATCAACGAGTCCTGGAGCTGGTTCTTTGAGAAAATCAACAAGATAGATAAACACTTAGCCAGACTGGCAAAGGGCACAGAGAAAGTATCCAAATTAACAAAATTAGAAATGAAAAGGGAGATATTACAACAGAAACTGAGGAAATCAAAAAAATCATCAGATCCTACTACAAAAGCCTATACTCAACACAACTGGGGAATCTGGAGGAAATGGACAATTTCCTAGACAGATACCAAATACCAAAATTAAATCAGGACCAAATAGATCATCTAAACAGTCCATAACCCTTAAAGAAATAGAAGGGGTCATAGAAAGTCTTCCAACCAAAAAAAGCACAGGACCAGATGGTTTCAGTGCAGAATTCTGTCAGACCTTCAAAGAAGACCCAACACCAATACTCTTCAAACTATTCCACAAAATAGAAACAGAAGGAACCCTACCCAATTCCTGCTACGAAGCCACAATTACACTGATACCAAAACCACACAAAGATCCAACAAAGAAAGAAAACTTCAGACCAATTTCCCTTATGAACATCGATGCAAAAATACTCAATAAAATTCTTGCCAACCGAATCCAAGAACACATCAAAACGATCATCCACCATGATCAAGTAGGCTTTATCCCAGGGATGCAGGGTTGGTTCAATATACAGAAATCCATCAATGCAATCCACTACATAAACAAACTCAAAGAAAAAAAACCACATGGTCATTTCATTGGATGCTGAAAAAGCATTTGACAAAATTAAGCATCCTTTCATGCTTGAAGTCTTGAAAAGAACAGGAATTCAAGGCCCATACCTAAACATTGTTAAAGCAATATACAGCAAACCAGTAGCCAGCATCAAACTAAATGGAGAGAAACTTGAAGCAATCCCACTAAAATCAGGGACTAGACAGGGCTGCCCCCTTTCTCCTTATCTTTTCAATATTGTACTTGAGGTACTAGCTCGGGCAATTAGACAACATAAGGAGGTCAAAGGGATACAAATTGGAAAGGAAGAAGTCAAACTATCATTATTTGCAGATGACATGATAGTCTACCTCAGTGACCCAAAAAACTTCACTAGAGAACTCCTACAGCTGATAAACAACTTCAGCAAAGTAGCAGGTTGTAAAATCAACTCAAGCAAATCAGTGGCCTTCCTATACTCAAAGGATAACCAGGCTGAGAAAGAAATTAGGGAAATGACCCACTTCACAATAGCCACAAACAGTATAAAGTATCTTGGGGTGACTCTTACCAAACATGTGAAAGATCTGTATGACAAGAACTTCAGGACTCTGAAGAAGGAAATGGAAGAAGACCTCAAAAAATGGGAAAACCTCCCATGCTCATGGATCAGTAGAATCAATATAGTTAAAATGGCCATTTTGCCAAAAGTAATCTACAGATTCAATGCAATACCCATCAAAATCCCAACTCAATTCTTCACAGAGTTAGAAAGAGCAATTCTCAAATTCATCTGGAATAACAAAAAACCCAGGATAGCTAAAACTATTCTCAGCAACAAAAGAAACTCTGCAGGAATCAGTATCCCTGACCTCAAGCAATACTACAGAGCAATAGTGTTAAAAACTGCTTGGTATTGGTACAATGACCGGCAGGCAGATCAATGGAACAGGATTGAAGATCCAGAAATGAACCCACACACCTATGGCCACTTGATCCTCAACAAAGGGGCTGAAAACATCCAATGGAAAAAAGATAGCCTTTTCAACAAATGGTGCTGGTTCAACTGGAGGTCAGCATGCAAAAGAATGCCAATTGATCCATCCTTGTCTCCTTGTACTAAGTTCAAATCCAAATGGATCAAGGACCGCCACATAAAGTCAGACACTCTGAAGCTAATAGAAAAGAAACTGGGGAAGACCCTGGAGGACATCAGTATAGGGAGAAAGTTTCTGAATAGAACACCAATAGCATATGCTCTAAGATCAAGAATTGACAAATGGGACCTCATAAAATTACAAAGTTTCTGTAAGGCAAAGGACACCATCAAAAGGACAAATCGGCAACCAACAAATTGGGAAAAGATCTTCACCAATCCTACATCAGATAGAGGGCTAAAATCCAATATATATAAAGAACTCAAGAAGTTAGACTCCAGAAAACCAAACAACCCAATTAAAAAATGGGGTACAGAGTTAAACAAAGAATTCTCACCTGAAGGACTTCGGATGGCAGAGAAACACCTTAAAAAATGCTCAACTTCATTAGTCATTAGGGAAATGCAAATCAAAACAACCCTGAGATTTCACCTTACACCAGTCAGAATGGCTAAGATTAAAAATTCAGGAGACAGCAGGTTTTGGCGAGGATGTGGAGAAAGAGGAACACTCCTCCACTGCTGGTGGGGTTGCAAATTGGTACAACCACTCTGGAAATCAGTCTGGTGGTTCCTCTGAAAACTGGGCACCTCACTTCCAGAAGATCCTGCCATACCACTCCTGGGCATATACCCAGAGGATCCCCCACCATGTAATAAGTATACATGCTCTACTATGTTCATAGCAGCCCTATTTATAATTGCCAGATGCTGGAAAGAACCCAGGGATCCCTCAACAGAAGAGTGGATGCAAAAACTGTGGTATATCTACACAATGGAGTACTATTCAGCCATTAGAAACAATGAATTCATGAAATTCTTAGGCAAATGGATGGAGTTAGAGAACATCATACTAAGTGAGGTAACCCAGACTCAAAAGGTGAATCATGGTATGCACTCACTAATAAGTGGATATTAACCTAGAAAACTGGAATACCCGAAACATAATCCACACATCAAATGAGGTACAAGAAGAAAGGAGGAGTGGCCCCTTGTTCTGAAAAGACTCAGTGAAGCAGTATAGAGCAAAATCAGAACAGGGAATTCGGAAGGGTTGGGTGGGAAAACAGGGGTAGGGAAGGGGACTGATGGGACTTTCGGGGAGCGGGGGTCCAGAAAAGGGGAAATCATTTGAAATGTAAATAAATATATCAATAAATTAAAAAAAACCGGTTTCCAGCCTTCAGGGGAGGGGCTTGGTCTGACTTTGTTTCCTGGGAGAGAGGCATTATGATTAAAGATGGAGACTTGAACCAAAAAAGCCATGTGTTTTGTGTCTCTCCATGTAATTTCTCTTGCACCCTGTTCCTTACCCATCTTTCCTTCCAGAGAACCCACGATTAAGATGTATGAGCTGGACTCAACAGTTTTCCTCTTTCTCTATATCATTTCTAACATGTGTTGTCACCTGAGTTTTTTTATCTCCATCATTCTGATTGATGTAATGTGGAATCTCAGGATCACTTTGCTTTGCATCTACCTGATCACTAAGGACTCTTTACTTTTCTTTAAGTGCTTCTCAGCCATTTGAGGTTACTCTGCTGTGGATTATCTGTTTATCTCTAAACCCATTTTTATGTGGGTTATTTGAATTTTTGGAGATTCTCTTCTTGAGTTCTTTATATATTTTGGATGTTACCCATCTGTTGGATGTGGGGTTAGTGAAGATTGCTTTTCCAAATCAGTAGGTTTCCTATTTGTCCTATTGAGTATGTCCTTTGCCTTACAGAAGCTTTTCAGTTTCATGAGGTGACATCAATTCTTGATCTTAGAGAGCCTGAGCCATTGGAGTTCTGTTTAGGGAATCTTCCTCCACTGCCAGACCAATGAGTTCAAGGCTCTTTCTCACTTACTCTTATATTAGATTAAGCATATATGGTTTTATGTTGAAGTCCTTGATCTACTTGGTCTTGAGCTTTGTTCAAGGTGACAAATATGAATCTATTTTCATTTCCCTACATACTGACTGCCATTTAGATCAGTACCATTTATTGATGATGGGTTTTTTTGGTCCATTTTATATTTTTGACTTCATGGACAAAGATCAAGTGACCATAGGTGTGTGGATTCTTTTCTGTGTTTTCACTTCTATTCCATTGATTACATCCTTGCCAAAACCTGCTGTCTGCTGAGTTTTTGACCTTAGCCATTCTGACAGGTGTGAGGTGAAATCTCAGGGTTGTTTTGATTTACATTTCCCTAATGATTAATGATTTTGAACATTTCTTAAGGTGGTTCTCAGCCCTCTGAAGTTCTTCATGTGAAAATTCTTTGTTTAGCTCTGCACCCCACTTTTACTGGGGTTATTTGGTTCTCTGGGTTCTACCTTCTTGAGTTCTTTGTATATAGTAGATATTAGCCCTCTGTTGGATTTAGGGTTGGTTAAGATCCTTTTCCAATATGTTTGTTGAAGTTTTGTCCTTTTGACAGTGTCCTTTGCCTTACAGAAACTTTGTAGTTTTATGAGGTCCCATTTGTCAATTCTTGATCTTAGAGCATAAGCTATTGGTATTCTGTTCAGGAACTTTTCCCCTGTGCCCATGTCCTCAAGGGTCTTCCCCAGTTTCTTTTCTATTAATTTCAGTGTGTCAGGTTTTATGTGCAGGTCCTTGATCCACTTGGAGTTGAGCTTAGTACAAGGAGATAAGAATGGATCAATTCGCATTCTTCTGCATGCTGACCTCTAATTGAACCAGCACCATTTGTTGAAAAGGCTGTCTTTTTTTCCACTGGATGCTTTCAGCTCCTTTGTCGAAGATCAAGTGTCCATAGGTGTGTGGGTTCATTTCTGGGTCTTCAATCCTATTCCATTGATCTGCTTGCCTGACATTGTACCAATACCATGCAGGGTTTTTTTTTATCACTATTGCTCTGTAGCAATATTTGAGGTCTGGAATACTGATTCCTCCAGAAGTTCTTTTACTGTTGAGGATAGTTTTAGCTATCTTGGGTTTTTTGTTATTCCAGATGAATTTGAAAATTGATCTTTCTAACTCTGTAAAGAACTGAGTTGGAATTTTAATGGGGATTTCATTGAATCTCTAGATTGCTTTTGTTACCATGTAAGATTTTACCACATAAATCCTAACAATACATGAGTATGGGAGATCTTTATATATTCTAAAGTCTTCATTTTCTTTTTTCAGGGATTTAAGTTCTTATTGTATAGATCTTTCACTTTCTTGGTAAAAGATACACCAAGATATTTTATAGTATTTTTGGCTATTTTTAAAGGTGTTATTTCCCTATTTATATTCTCAGCCAATTTATGATTTGAATAAAGGAAGGCTAGTGATTTTTTTTGAGTTAATTTTATATTCAGCCACTTTGCTGAATTTGCTTATACTATCATAGTACCTGCAAATAGTGATGCCTTGAATTCTTTTTTGCCAATTTGTACCCTCTTGATCTCCTTTTGTTGTCTTATTGCTTTTGCTAAAACTTAAAGTTCTATATTGAATACAAATGGGAGAGGCCTGTCTTGTCACTGATTTTAGTGGGATTGCTTCAAGAAACTCTCAATTTAATTTGATATTAGCTGTTGATTTGCTGTTTATTGCTTTTATTATGTTCAGGTAGGGGCCTTGAATTGCTGATCTCTCTAATGCTTTTAAGATGAAGGTGTGTCATATTTTGTCAAATGCCTTTTCAGTATCATATGATCATGTGATTGTTTTTAATTAGTTCATATAGTGACTTACATTAATGGATTTTTTAATATGGAACCAATCTTACATTGCTGGCATGGCCTACTTGATTTTGGTGAATGATTGTTTTGATGTATTCTTAGACTAAGTTTTTCAGAATTTTATTGAGTATTTTTGCATTGATATTCATAAGCAAACTTGGTCTGAGGTTCCCTTTTTTGTTAGGTCTTGATAAATTTAAAAATATAAATGACAAACTCTATTCAAAAAATTCAAATTACTATTTTATTGGCATTAATTAGTATTAATTAATAATTAGTATTAATTGGTATTTAATTATTATTGGAAATACAAATGACCAATATATAATTCATTTCTAAAAATTGTGCTATTTAGAAATACAAATTTTCATTTTTATTTCTTAAAAATTTCAAATAAGTATTTTGTTAATAACATAAATTGAGAAAAACTTAAATAAAAGTAACTAATGCACAGGACCCCTAGTGGAGGAGCTAAAAGGACCCAAGGAGCTGACAGTGTTTGCAGAACCATAGGAGGAACATATGAACCACCCAGTAACCCCAGAGCTCCCAGGGACTAAACAATCAACCAAAGAGTACACATGGAGGAACCCATGGCTCCAGATGCATATGCAGCAAAGGGTGGCCTTGCTGGACATCAAAGGGAGGAGAGACCCTTGGTCTTGAGAAGGCTCGATGCCCCAGTATAAGGGAATGTCCAGACAGGGAAGGGGGAATGGGTGGATTGGTGAGCAGGGGAAGGTAGGATGGGTTAGGGGATTTTCACGGGGGAGCGGACCAGGAGATGGGACATTTGAAATGTAAATAAAGAATATAACTAATTAATAAAACTATTTCAAAAAAAGTGATGGATGCTTCAACAATCCAATTTATTGAACAAAATTTGTCTTTCTAGTTACCTGTAAGAAACAATTACTTATCTGGTTAAAGCCATAAGTAAAACACTTGAGAACACTTGATTTTATTATCATATAAAAATAAATAAGGCAGATATGAACTTAGTGGAACATGTGTCCTTATTACATGTAGGAACATTTTCTGGGTATATGCCCAGGAGTGGTATAGCTGGTTCCTCAGGTTATACTATGACTAATTTTCTGAGGCTGCAATCCCACCAACAATGGAAAAGTGTTCCTCTTTTCCCACATCCTTTCCACCATCTGCTGTCTCCTGAGTTTTTTATCTTAGCCATTCTGACTGGTTTGAGGTGGAATCTCAGTGTTGTTTTGATTTGCATTTCCCTGATAACTAAGGATGTTGAACATCTCTTTAGGTGCTTTAGAACCATTCAAGTTTCATCAGTTGAGAATACCCTGTTGAGCTCTGTACCCCATTTTTCAATAGGGTTATTTGACTCTCTGGGGACAAACTTCTTGAGTTCTTTGTATACATTGGATATTAGCCCTCTATTGGATGTGGGATTGGTAATGATCTTTGCCCAATTTGTTGGTTGCTGTTTTGTCCCATTGACAGAAGCTTTGCAGTTTTATGATGTCCAATATGTCAATTTTTGTTCTTAGAGCATAAGCCACTAGTGTTCTATTCAGAAATATTTCCCCTGTATCCATATGCTCAAGATTCTTCCCCACTTTGTCCTTTATAACCTTCAATGTGTCTGGTTTTATGTGTAGGTCCTTGATCCACTTGGAATTGAGCTTTGTACAAGGAGATAAAAATGGGTTGATTTGCATTTTTCCTGCATGCAGACCTCCAGTTGATCCAGCACCATTTGTTAAAAATACTCTCATTTTTCTACTGGATGTTTTTAGTTCCTTTGCCAAATATCAAGTGACTATAAGTGTGTGGGATTTTTTCTGAGTTTTCAATTCTATTCCATTGATTTTCCTGCCTGGCCATATACCAATACCAAACAGTTTTTATCACTATAGCTCTGTAGTAGAGCTTGAGAGAAGAGTAGCGGTGATTCCCCCAGGAGATCTTTTGTTATTGAGAATAGTATTTATAATAGCCAGAAGCTGGAAAGAACCCAGATGCCCCTCAACAGAAGAACAGATACAGAAACTATGGTATATATACACAATGGAGTGCTATTCAGCTATTAAAAACAGTGAATTTATGAAATTCTTAGGCAAATGGATGGGACTAGAAAGTGTCATCCTGAGTGAGGTAACCCTATCCCAAAAGAATGTGCCTGGTATATACTCACTGCTAAGTGGTTGTTAGACCAACAGCTCAAAATAAACAGGGTACAATTCACAGAGCAGAAGAAGGAGGACTGAAGTGAGGGTACTTTGGTTCCTCTGAGAAATGGAACAAAATACTCACAGGAGCAATAAGGTGACAAAGTGTGGAGCAAAGACTGAAATAAAGGCCACCCTGAGACTGCCCTACCTGGGAATTCATCCTATAAATAGTCTCTAAACCCCTGACACTATTATGGATGACAATAAGTGTATACCAAAAGGAGCATTCCATGGTTGTCTCCAGAGGGGCCCTGCCAGAGCCTTACACATCAAGAGGCTGATGCTAGCAGCCAACCATTGGTCTGGGCATGGGATCCCCAATGGTGGAGTTGGCGGGTAGTCCAGAGTAGCTGAAAGGGGTCTATGGACCCATAGGAATAACAACAATGTAGTCCACCCAGACACCTCATGACTCCCAGGGACTAAATCATCAACCAAGGGATACACAAAATTGGTTACACAAAATGGTTCCAACCAAAATTGTGGCAGAGTAATGCCTTGTCAGGTATCAGTAGGAGGAGTCGTCCTTGGTCAGGTAAAGGCTCAATAGATGCTCCAACAAAGGGAAGTCGGACAGGGGGAGGTAGGAGTGGGTCGGGTGGAAGGGTATATACCTGGAGGCAGGGTGTTGGAGGAGGGTTATGGGAAAGGTTTTACCATTTGAAATGTATATAGATTGTATTCAATAAAAAATTAAAAAATCATATAAAATATATCTCAAGTATCATGCTTATTATTTTTTAGTGTCTGTTGACTTATTTACATTGACTATACAGATTCAGCTGACGATTCTTGTTCAGAAAGAAATAACCTGGGAAATATTTGGATTCACAATACACTGTTAAAATAAGCCACAAAGCCCCACAAAAAATTCAGAATTCTTGCCTGGTGTGAAGTATGAACACTCCAATATGATGAAGAACAAAAAGACTAAATCTTCAAGAAGCAATCCCCAGTGGAACTCTGCCATATGTAGAAATGGGTGTCCAGGAAGACTATGAAACCACTACCCTCACCTCAATATCTACATCATAGTTTTTTGTTTTCTTGAGTGAACACCTACTGGTTGGCTTCTTTTGGTAAATTTCACATAATGTCTTTGCCAGAGCATTTCCTGGATTTGCTGCTCATGCTTTCCAGAGCCATTTTTAAATGAATGTTGAGAACCATTGTTGGTCATTCAATTGGGATGATATTTATACAGGTCTTTATTTTGGTATTTGTGAATTGCATACATGCATACAATGAAATGATATAATTTGAATCCTGATATGCCTGTTTCATATTCTACTCATGTTCTCCCAAACACACCCTCTCTCACCTTCATATTTGCCTTTTTATGCACCAATCCACAGGTGTGAGGATATCCACCTGAAGATGAGAAATATCCTAGTGCCGACAGACTCTGTAAAGAAGAATAATTTCCTGTCTTTCTGCAACCGTTAATTGCTAATATTTTCTCAGAAAATATAGTGATGCTTAGACTATACTAAATTCAATATATATTTCCACTAAACTGCCATTTTTACATTTTAATACTCACAATCCTGACAAGTATCTAACAAACCAAATTTCCCCATACTATAAACAAAATAAAAAAGAATATTAGATCAGCCTGTCTACATATTAAACTTGAATGAGTCAATGCCACAGCATCCCCATAACCACCCATCATAGCAGAACACTAATAAAATAGTTTTTATATCAGAGACATGTTACAAATTAATTAAAATGATGTTTTTATGAGTCTACTGTGACATTAAACTAATTCCACAAATGAGTCTAGAGAAATCCTCATATTATCTGATATCCTGTTATGTTCGGTAGTTTATCAAAAAGATGTTCAGTGTAACACAGTATGAGCACTGGAAAAGACACTAATGTCAATTTGACACTAATTAGATGTGTGATATGGGTAAGTGAGTCTGAAATTTCTTTTTTTCAGTAATATGAAAATTGATAATTCTCAGTATGCTCATGAAGACTGAATGATAAAACTGTATATATAGTAGTCTGTGTATAGCATTTAAAAATATGAAAATATCCTGATCCAAATGCAAATTATTAAGTGTTACACCATCTGTGTACTCATATATTTTTGTTCTACAAAATTATTAATACAAAATGAGCATTTAAAATCACCTATTACAATAACCGTCTTATGTTTTTATACAGGTTCTCTTTATATAATTCTTGCTGCATCATTTAGATCAGACTAGCCTGTGACAGAGATATGCTTTTATGTGTCTGCAGAGTGCTGGCATTAAAGGTATGTGCCTCTATGGTTGCTCTTTCTCTTCTTTTAATACTTTCTCACACTTTAATTATTTAACTTTAGTATGTGTTCATATACATTTATTTCTCATACATTTTCAAATTTTCATGCCTTGGTGGTTTCTTGCAATGTTATACTGGTAAGAACCAGTGAGTTAGAAGATTCTATTGCTGTATTTCTTTTCAATTCTGTAACCTCTCATCATTTAATGATTTCTCTGTAACTATTTTGTTGTTTTTCATTTTGCTTTTTCCAAAATCAATTTCTTAAAAATTTTACCTGGTTTTAATATTTTTGAGCCATGTGTGTAAGATATGAACTAAGAGTGTCACGACCATCAGATGGATAAACTGATGAAAGTATTGAACATGTCCCCAATAATGGTATTGACTTCCAAGGGCACTGTTAATGTGCTTCTGACCACAGAGGTTCTCACTTCAACAGCATTTTCGGACTCAGATGACAATTATTCTTATCCTGCAACATACAAGGTCATTGTGCTAATTTGCATGGTTGATTGTGAGATTTTAGGTTAGTCATTTTTATGACATTTGTTAGAAGTTTTCTTATTCCTTTATTTTCCTATTTAATTATTTTCTACAGTAGATAAAAACATTTTAAGAATTATAAGATATTGTTATACTATTGAAAATAATCTCTATTTTCCTGCATATCTTTTTGTTTGTACTTTCTATTTTACATATGTATATTTTTGTCTTAAGTGAATCTTTCCTTTATTTTACCATTTAGATTATATAATATGAATTTCACTATACAGAAACAATCAATCTATTTATTTTCTTTTATTTTCTATCTATGTGTTTATATATGATAGAAGCAGTTAGCTTTTAACATACAAATGGAGAGAGAGAGAAAAAGAGAGAGAGAGAGAGAGAGAGAGAGAGAGAGAGAGAGAGAGAGAGAGAGATGTCAACTGTCTTCCAGGCAAGTTTGTAAGTGGTATTTCTCCTTCCTGAACCTCTTTGGTGATGCTAGATGTACACAGAGTCACACCCAGATCTGTACTCTCTTTTCCAAATAGACTGTGATCTCCTTCTCAGTAGGTTTGTAGTTTTACCACCTATGTTGCTGAACATTTGTATTAAGTCATGATTCACAACACCCCCTTAGTTTATGACACTTTTAGTGCCTTAAGTGTATTTTTTTTATAAGCACCAACATCAAATTCAAAATGAACAAGACACTATGCTATTAGTATGATGGAGTAGTTGCTAGAGTTTGCATTAGAAGTTTCACAATGCACTGCAGAAGGCTATCTGTTTTCCTTGAATTTCAGAATGTCCTCCTGTGCATCCATTAGCCTACTCTGATGCCCTAAAGCACCATGGCTCACAGCTTCAGAGCTTCAATTAAAAAAGCCATTAACTAAATGAGAGCAGTCAAAGGAGGTAGAGGGTATTTTTGTGCAAAATCGAAGCATAATAAACAGACAAACAAAACCAAAAACAGAACAAAACAAAACCAAAAACAGAACGAAACAAAACCCCAAGGACTTACTGGCCCATGGAGAGTTATTGTTTTTTTTTTTTCTTTTTTTTTTTTTTTTTTGCATTAGTCACTTGCCTCTTTGGTCCATCACGTAATGTCTAATTGAGATAATATATTTGCCAAACACTGAAGGATCAAGAATTTAGAGAGGCTGACATTAATCATGACAATCTTCTAAAACTCTTAATATATAGTTGAAAAATTATTAAAAAAATTAAAAGATAGTGGTTTTTAATAATTATCAAAGAATAATGAAACAATTAAATACAGGTATTCTGTTTTGTTATTATATAGAGTCTTTTTGGTCTTTTTATCATGTATAGACATGATTACTACAATCTTGGTTTTGTGTTACTTCCATCCCTAAGAGGGAACTTACTTGGCCTAACTTACTTGGCCTCTAGTGCAACACATTTGGCCTTATAAGATATTTGCTTACTGTCTTCCATCTCCAAGGAAAACTTGGTGAAATTAAAGGTAAATATATATTCAAGCTTTACTGCTCTGTTTTTAGAAGATTATCTACTTATTTCCTAAGTGTAGGTTTAATATAACAAAATATAACAGAGAACCTTATGGAGATGTACCCTAATGTATATATAATCATTTCATGTATAATAATAAACATGTTAAATTTTAAATATGAATAAAAAGACTCATTCATATATCCTATTGAGTGTCAAATCTTTGCATGATAAAATTTATAAAATGCAAATGTATAAAGTTTGGATATATTATAATATAGAAAAAAGAGAGGTATTTTATCCCTTGACTTTTTTTCTGATACCTATACTTGGTGATTTTAAAAAATTTAAATGCAGTGAAATCATTAAGCACACTCACAAAGGTGAAATGTTGAAATTATATTCAGAGATGCATAGGACAGTATAACATTGTGAAATGAACAGAGATCTTCATTAGTTCAGATGTACAAGGTGTTATGATAGTACCTTGTTTATGTTCCTGTGGAGCTTAACCATTGCATATGCATAGTGAGATATCATTTTATTAGGTTTTGTGCTGAGCCTCCTAATAGCAATTATGTAAGATTTAGTTTATATATTTTTAATTATATATTTCTATTATTTTTATATATGCTTCATGGATTTCTGAGAAATGCACATTTCCAATTCCAGTCTGATGCTAATGTACACAAATATTCAAACAAGTATTTCATAAATTAAATAATGTAAATGTGAATCATGAAATGCAGCATGTGAAGATATTGAAACATATTGTGTTTATTTTCTTTTTAAATTTTTAAAAATATTTTTATTTTCTATATTCTTTGTTTACATTCCAAATGATTTCCCCTTTTCCAGATCCCCCTCCCCATATGTCCCATAATCCTTCTTCTCTCCATCCATTCTCCAATCACCTCCCTCCTTTTTCTCTGTCTTTATATTCCCCTCCAATGCTAGATCAATCTTTTCCAGGATCAGGGCCCTCTCCATACTTCTTCATGGGAGTCATTTGTTATGCGATTTGTGCCTTGGGTATTCAGAGCTTCTGGGCTAATTAATATCCACTTATCAGAGATCGCATTCCATGTGTATTTTTTGTGATTGGGTTACCTCACGTAGGATGATATTTTCCAGATCAAACCATTTGCCTAAAAATTTTGTGAATTCATTGTTTCTAATTGCTGAGTAGTATTCCATTGTGTAAATATAACACATTTTCTGTATCCATTCTTCCTTTGAGGGACATCTGGGTTCTTTCCAGCTTCGGGCTATTATAAATAAGGCTGCTGTGAACATAATGGAGCATGTGTCTTTATTGCATGCCAGGGAATCCTTTGGGTATATGCCCAGGAGAGATATAACAGGGTCCTCTGGAAGTGTCATGTCCAGTTTTCTGAGGAACCACCAGACTGATTTCCAAAGTGGTTGTATCATCTTACAGCCCCACCAGCAGTGGAGGAGTGTTCCTCTTTTTCCACATCCTCGCCAACACCTGCTGTCTCCTGAGTTTTTGACCTTAGCCATTCTGACTGGTGTAAGGTGAAATCTCAGAGTTGTTTTGATTTGCATTTCCCTAATGACTAATGATGTTGAGCACTTCTTAAGGTGCCTCTCAGCCATCCGAATTCCTTCAGGTGAAAATTATTTGTTTAGATCTGTACTCCATTTTTTAATAGGGTTATTTGGTTCCCTTAGGTCTTACTTCTTGAGTTCTTTGTATATATTGGATATTAGCCCTCTATCAGATGTAGGGTTGGTGAATATCTTTTCCGAATTTGATGGTTGCCATTTTGTCCTTTTAACAGTGCCCTTTGCCTTACAGAAACTTTGTAATTTTATGAGGTCCCATTTGTAAATTCTTGATCTTAGAGCATAAGCTAGGTGATATAACTAGGTGTTCAGGAACTTTTCCCCTGTGCCCATGTCCTCAAGGGTCTTCCCCAGTTTCTTTTCTATTAGTTTCAGTGTGTCTGGTTTTACATGGAGGTCCTTGATTCACTTGGAGTGAAGTTTAGTACATGGAGATAAGAATGGATCAATTTGCATTCTTCTGCATGCTGGCCTTCAATTGAACCAGCACCATTTGTTGAAAAGGCTATCTTTTTTCCACAGGATGTTTTCGGCTCCTTTGTCAAAAATCAAGTGACCATAGGTGTGTGGATTCACTCTTGGATCTTCAATTCTCTTCCATTGGTCTACTTGTCTGTCACTATGCCAATACCATGCAGTTTTTAAAACTATTCCTCTGTAGTATTGCTTGAAGTCAGGGATACTGATTCCCCCAGAATTTCTTTTGTTGTTGAGAATAGTTTTAGCTATCCTGGGTTTTTTGTTATTCCAGATGAATTTGAGAATTGCTTTTTCTATTCTTTTTACATTTTAATAATTTTATATTTGTTGTTTCTTCTATGATAATTCCTCTGAATTTTTCCTTTTGTTGAAAATAGACTTTTTCTCACAAAGTATATTTTGATTACATTTTTGCTACTTGTATTTCTTCAAATTCCTCTGTACTTCCAGTCCCATATGAATCCATCCCTTTCTGTCTCTATTAGGAAAAAAAATAAAACCAAAAGCTAAAACATACATATACCAAATACTCAAACAAAGAAATGAAAAAATACCAACTAAATAAAAATGTTTCTAAGTGAAAAAATAAGTTAAATTAAGATGAAATAAAACAAAACCAATCAAATATTTTTAAAAAGATAGAAAAGAAGTCACAAATAAAACAGAGACCCACTCATTTACAAACTTAAGAATCCTGATAAACAGTTAACTGAAAGCCTTTATACACACACAAAGGATCTGTGGGGTAAAAATAGAGTTGTGTGTGTGTGTGTGTAAAATAATAAAATATTGAGATAAAATGTATTTTAAAAAAGAAGCTTCTTGACAGCATTTTGAAGAAAAGGAAACTCTAAATATTCCATTGATTTAATTTTCTGTGGACCATCTATAGCTGGGCATGAGCCTTCACTTAAAAGTAGTTTGCTCACCTATTGAGACTCCCTTGAAGGAAGCTAAATTTTTATTTGCATGGGGTTATCCATTTGATATAGCTTCTGGGTGGGGCATGGGCATGGTTCTAATTTTCCTTTCAGCCCTAGGTGCATGCCTCACTCTGTTTAAGTCCATTTTTTCATAAGTCCTGTTGAGTTTAGAAGCCTTTTTTTTCTTGGCAAGCCCTCTGGCTCTTACACTCTTTTTCTGACTCCTCTTCTGTAAGGTTCCCTGGTTTCAGAGAAAAATAACTAGATGCATACACCTTCCTTTGGGTTCAGTGTTTCAAATTTTCTTCACTTTTTATATATTGTTTGGTTGTAGGTCTCCGTTCTTGCTCCAATATATTAAAAAAGTGAACTTTTATGATAATGTCTGAGCAACACAATGATCTAGAAGTTTCATAAAATGCCACCAGGAACCACTTCATTGCAACCTTTTAATTGTTTGTTTGTTGTTCTTGTTATTTTTAGTCTTGTAGTAATTGGTTTTACTCTAGGTCCATGGGCTATCCAGGCACAGGTTCTTGTTCAAACAAGTACTATAAGGTATGGGTTCAATCTTGTAGCATGGGCCTTTCACTCAAATCAGATAATAATTGGACACTCCTCCAAATATTGTGCCTTAGTTGTGCTAACCTGTAATGTAAATGTAAATGTAACATGAAATGCAAATAAGGAAAATATCCAGTAAAAGAAAAAAAGAGTCTCTGAATTTTCCCACTCTGCTTATGTTACCCTTTATATTTCTAACTTTGTAAATCTGGATATTTGCATTTTAGTTAATTTGGATAAAGGCTTGTCAATCTTTTTGATTTTCTCAAAGAATCAACTGTGTTTCTTTTTTATTCTTTGTAATTATTTCTATTTGTATTTTTATCTCAATACTGAGTTCCTGTAACCTCTCTCTTTCTATCCTTTTTCTTCAGCTCTTTCCCATATTTAGATATTAAACAGAAATTTAAATGAATAACCAAAAGTCAGATAATATTGTGGTGGTTGAGTAAAATCATACCCCTGAAGACTTGAAAGAAGATACAAGCAAAGCATTTCTATATGTTAAACTATGGCCATGAGAACTGGGACAATTGGACAAATATGCTTTAATTTAAAATTTTTATACATGATTATTTTATAAGCTATCTGCGTCATATTGTAGAATGTTAGGTTACTTAAAGCATATCTGCAGAAAAGAAAATTGTTGCATACCCGGATGGTGAGAACAGTACCTGAGGGATAGAAGTGTGTGGCAGGAGGCTCAGTTTCCCTACTTATTTACACAATAATTATAGGATTGCTTCATATTCATCAAAATACTGAGTATGACAGTTTTTATTGCAGTTTTTTTTTTTTTATCACTAGACATCAATTCTCAATCAGGTGTTCTTTCTACCCTAGCATTCAATTCAAAGTTTGATGCAAGACATAAGAAGTGGGCTGTTAGTGACCTTAATATTTTACTACATCTCTTCTACAAATCACAGGATACAAGGTAATTATATCTGCATATTTTCAAAGATTTATTTCATGAAAAATTATCTAAAATTATGTTACTTGCTATAACCCTAAGTTACCCATTATAACTACATACTAAGAGCCCATTGCTGAAGATGTAACACACGTTGCCTGTAGACACAGAAATTTTATCTCCACATGAATGGGGTCTTTTGTTCCTGATGGAAAGGGGATTATCAATGACCTTTCCCGGTACTGGAGCCTGTTTTCTGTAAGACCAACCTTCTAAGCAAGCTATGCTTATTGGTGCTACACTGGCATTACTCTTACAGGGGCATAAAACTGCTTTCCAACAGATTTGAAGCCTGTTGGCAGGAATGAATTTCATGCCTGATACTGTAATCCAATTTAAAATGTCATGCTCTTGGAAGACAAGTCTTAGGTTAGATACTGTCATTGTTATTTTACTAAGTGGTCTGAATGTCAAATTGCTTTATAAATATTTATCTTATTATTTGTAGTTATAGACCCAGATTTCTTTCAGTGCTGGTCAAAGCACCTTTTTTTTTTTTTTACATTTACTTTCTTTCTTTCTTTTTCTTTCTTTCTTTCTTTCTTTCTTTCTTTCTTTCTTTCTTTCTTTCTTTCTTTCTTTCTTTCATATTTTGCAGTTGGTAGCAGCCAATTAGAGATTCATAATTTGTTAAGTGCTGAGAATAAGTCAATGAGGGCCCAGTGCAGAAGAGGAAGAAGAAATAATATAAAAGCTTGAAAGGAGATCTGTTAACTGTATCTTCTACATGTGGCATAACTAACACAAACTTAATTCAAAGAGGCTATGGTTATCTACACAAGATTTATTCAATATCAAACCAATTACATCTGGTTCAGATAGTCTATATAAAATATATGTTACTACTTATTGATATGTTGATATTAGGCAGGTAAAATCATTCTTTTAAAAGTTGTTGACACTTGTACGTTAACCATGCTCTAGTAGATGACCATGCTTTGTTTTGTTCTCTATTGTAATACTAAGTGCAGTCCCCCCAGACCTGGAGTCTGCAAATAGATCCAAGTGACCCTATGTGACCCTGCCCCCAATTTATTTCTAATTGGTAAAAATAAAGATGACAACAGTTTATAGGCAGATAAGATATAAGTGAAGTTTAGTGTTCCTGGGCTTGTGGGTTGGAGGAGAACCACCAGGAAGAGGAGAAGGGGAATGGTGGAGAAGCCACCATGGATTATGTGAGTTCAAGAGAACATGGCCCCGAGGGATTGCCAGTTGTAGTTAAAAGCTGCCTAGAATAGAGTAAGTGATAACTTGGGGATATTCATAGAAAAGTAGATTTTAATAGCCTAGATGGTAGATAGCTGCCCAGCTCTTGTGCTTTTCAAGGCTTTTTGTAAATATAAAGTCTGGTTGTGTTTTATCCAGGAACTAAATGGTAAAAGGTAAGGCAGAAACCTCAGATTGGAATTTTAAAAATGTCTACAATGGAATGGTTAACAATAAATAGTCTTTGTATATCACTTAAGAAATAAATATATAGGAACACTCCTCCACTGCTGGTGGGGTTGCAAATTGGTACAACCACTCTGGAAATCAGTCTGGCAGTTCCTCCGAAAAATGGGCACCTCACTTCCAGAAGATCCTGCTTTACCACTCCTGGGCATATACCCAGAAGATTCCCCAGCATGTAATAAGGATGCATGCTCCACTATGTTCATAGCAGCCATAGTTATAATTGCCAGAAGCTGGAAAGAACCCAGGTATCCCTCAATAGAAGAGTGGATGCAAAAAATGTGGTATTACTATTCAGGCATTAAAAACAATGAATTCATGAAATTCTTAGGCAAATGGATGGAGCTGAAGAACATCATGCTAAGTGAGGTAACCCAGACTCAAAAGATGAATCATGGTATGCACTCACTAATAAGTGGATATTAACCCAGAAAACTGGAATACCCAAAACTTAATCCATACATCAAATGAGGTACAAGAAGAACGGAGGAGTGGCCCCTGGTTCTGGAAAGACTCAGTGAACCAGTATAGGGCAAAACCAGAACAGGGAAGTGGTAAGGGTTGGGTGGGAAAACAGGAGGAGGGAAGGGAGCTGATGGGACTTTCGGGGAGTGGGGCTCTAGAAAAGGGGAAATCATTTGAAATGTAAATAAAAAATATATCGAATAAAGAAACAAAGAAAACCCCCCAAAACACAAACAACAACAACAACAACAAAAAGAAATAAATATATAAATAATGACATTAAAGGAGTATATATTGGTTGGAACAGGAAAGAAAATGCAGAAGATTGGGCTTCCGGATCCAGATCAGCCTGGGCAGCAACACCACATCTCCAGGTCTTGCAAAAGGCAAGAGGGGCTTCCGGGCAGCCAGTGGGGAGAAGTCAGTGTGCTCTGGTGAATCCAGCGGGCCCCAGCAGGAGCCTTTAGGTGCCTGCTTTGGGATCTGAACAGCCTGGTCAACAGCACCCTGTCTCCAGACAGTGCAGGAGTTAAGCTGTGCATCAGAGGCCACTTGGGAAGGGGCAGCTTGCACTGGTGAGTCCAGCATTGACAAGACCAACTAACACCAGTGAGAACTAGATGGCAAAAGGCAGACGCAGGAACGTCACTAACAGAAATCAAGGCAATATGGCAACATCTAAACCCAATTCTCCTTTACCAGCATGTCCTGGATACCCCATCACACCAGTAAAACAAGATTTGGATTTAAAATCACTGGTCATGAGGCTGGTACAGGAACACAGGAAGGACATACTTAAAGAAATTCAGGAGAAAATGGGTCAAAAGTTAGAAGCCCTTGCAAGGGAAACTCAAAAATCATTGAAAGAAATCCAGGAGAATACAAAACCCAATAATGAGGAAATGCAAAAAACACTTAAAGAAATACAGGAGAACTTTGGTCAACAGGCTGAGGTCATGAAAGAGGAAACACAAAAATCTCTTAAAGAATTACAGGAAAGCACAAACAAGCAAGTGAAGGAGCTAAGCAAAACCATCCAGGATCTAAAATCAGAAGTAGACACAACTAAGAAAACTCAAAGGGAGACAACTTTGGAGATAGAACGCCTTGGGAAGAAATCAGGGGACATAGATGCAAATATCAACAACAGAATACAAGAGATAGAAGAAAGAATCTCAGATGCTGAAGAATCCATAGAAACCATGGACTCAACAGTTAAAGAAAATGCAAAATGCAAAAAGTTTGTAACCCAAAATATCCAGGAAATCCAGGACACAATGAGAAGACCAAACCTAAAGATTATAGGCATAGATGAGAGTGAAGATTTACAACTTAAAGGGCCAGCGAATATCTTCAATAAAATTATGGAAGAAAACTTCCCTAACCTAAAGAGTGAGATGCCCATGAATATACAAGAAGCCTACGGAACTCCAAACAGACTGGACTAGAACAGAAATACTTCCTGTCACATAATAATCATAACACCAAATGTACTAAACAAAGAAAGAATATTAAAGGCAGTAAGAGAAAAAGGCCAAGTAACATATAAAGGAAGACATATCAGATTCACAGCAAACTTTTCACCTGCGACTATGAAGGCTAGAAGATCCTGGGCAGATCTCATGCAGACTCTAAGAGAACACAAATGCCAGCCAAAACTGCTATATCCAGCAAAACTCTCAATCCCCATAGATGGAGAAACTAAGATATTCCATGACAAAACCAAGTTTACCCAATATCTATCCACAATCCCAGCCCTACAAAGGATAATAGGAGGAAAACACCAATACAATGAGGGAAACTTCACCCCGGAAATAGCAAGATATTAACCTTTCATCAAACCCAAAAGAAGTTAACCAATCAAATTTAAAAAATAACCTCAAAAATGACAGGAAGTAACAATCATTATTCCTTAATATCTCTTAACATCAATGGACTCAATGCCCCAATAAAAAAAATAGACTAACCAACTGGATATGTAAACAGGACCCTACATTTTGCTGCTTACAGGAAACACACCTCAGGGTCAAAGACAAACACTACCTTAGAGTAAAAGGCTGGAAGACAATTTTACAAGCAAATGGTCTCAGGAAACAAGCTGGAGTAGCCATTTTAATATCAGATAAAATTGACTTTCAACCCAAAGTCATCAAAAGAGACTCTGAGGGACACTTCTTGCTGGTCAAAGGAAAAATACAACAAGAAGAACTCTCAATCCTGAACATCTATGCTTCAAATGCAAGGGCATCCTCTTTCGTAAAAGAAACTTTATTAAAGCTCAAAGCACACATTGCACCTAACACAATAATTGTGGGTGACTTCAACACTGCACTTTCCTCAATGGACTGATCAGGAAAACAGAAACTAAACAGGGACACAATGAAACTAATTGAAGCTTTGGACCAATTAGATTTAACATATATATATAGAACATTCTATCCTAAAGCAAAAGAATATACCTTTTTCTCAGCACCTCATGGTACCTTCTCCAAAATCGACCATATAATTGGTCACAAGACAGACCTCAACAAGTATAAGAAGATCGAATTAATCCCATGCCTCCTATCAGATCACTATGGAGTAAAAGTGGTCTTCAATAGAAACAAAAACAACAGAAAACCCACATACATGTGGAAACTGAACAATATTCTACTCAATGATACCTTTTCAAGGAAGAAATAAAGAAAGAAATTAAAGACTTTTTAGAACACAATGAAAATGAAGACACAACATACCCAAATCTATGGGACACAATGAAAGCAGTGCTAAGAGGAAAACTCATAGCCCTGAGTGCCTCCAAAAAGAAAATGGAGAGAGCATACACTACCAGCTTAATGACACACCTGAAAGCCCTGGAACAAAAAGAAGCTATTTCACCCAGGAGGAGTAGAAGGCAGGAAATCATCAAACTCAGGGCCAAAATCAATCAAGTAGAAACAAAGAGAACCATACAAAGAATCAACAAAACCAGGAGCTGGTTCTTTGAGAAAGTCAACAAGATAGATTAACCCTTAGCCAGACTAACCAAAGGGCACAGAGACAGTATCCAGATTAACAAACTTAGAAATGAAAAGGGAGATATAACAACAGAATCTGAGGAAATTCAAAATATCATTAGATCCTACTACAAAAGCCTGTACTCAACACAACTGGAGAATCTGGAGGAAATGGACAGTTTCCTAGACAGATATCCGACACCAAAACTAAATCAGGAGCAAATAGATCAACTAAACAGTCCCATAACACCTGAAGAAATAAAAAGGGTCATAGAAAGTCTCCAACCAAAAAAAGCACGGGATCAGATGGATTCAGTGCAGAGTTCTATCAGACCTTCATAGAAGACCTAACACCAATACTCTTCAAACTATTCCACAAAATAGAAACAGAAGGAACTCTACCCAACTAGTTCTATGAAGCCACAATTACGCTGATACCCAAACCACACAAAGATCTAACAAAGAAAGAGAACTTCAAGCCAATTTCTCTTATGAATATTGATGCAAAACTACTTAATAAAATTCTTGCCAACTGAATCCAAGAACACATCAAAACGATCATCCACCATGATCAAGTAGACTTCATCCCAAGGATGCAGGGATGGTTCAATATAAGGAAATCCATCAATGCTATCCACTACATAAACAAACTCAAAGAAAAAAACCCTATGATCATCTCATTAGATGCAGAAAAAGCATTTGACAAAATCCAGCATCCTTTCATGCTAAAAGTATTGGAAAGAACAGGAATTCAAGGCCCACACCTAAACATCATTAAAGCAATATACAGTAAACAGGTAGCCAACATCAAACTAAATGGAGAGAAACTTGAAGCAATCCCACTAAAATCAGGGACTAGACAAGGCTGTCCTCTCTCTCCATATCTTTTCAATATCGTACTTGAAGTTCTAGCTAAAAGCAATTAAACAACATAAGGAGATCAAGGGGATACAAATTGGAAAAGAAGAAGTCAAATTATCACTGTTTGCAGATGACATGATAGTCTACTAAAGTGCCCTGAAAACCTCCACCAGAGAACTCCTACAGCTGATAAACAACTTCAGCAAAGTGGCTGGTTATAAAATCAACTCAAGCAAATCAGTTGCCTTCCTATACTCAAAGGATAAGCAGGCTGAGAAAGAAGTTAGGGAAACGACACCCTTCACAATAGCTACAAACAATATAAAGTATCTTGGTGTGACTCTAACCAAACAAATGAAAGATCTATATGAAAAGAACTTCAGGTCTCTGAAGAAAGAAATCGAAGAAGACCTGAGAAAATGGAAAAATCTGCCATGCTCCTGGATTGGCAGGATTAATATAGTTAAAATGGCCATCTTGCCAAAAGCGATCTACAGATTCAATGCAATCCCCATCAAAATCCCCACTCAGTTCTTCACAAAGTTAGAAAAAGCAATTCTCAAATTCATCTGGAATAACAAGAAACCAAGGATAGCTAACACTATTCTCAACAACAAAAGAAATTCTGGGGGAATCAGTATCCCTGACTTCAAGCAATACTACAGAGCAATAGTGGTAAAAACTGCATGGTATTGGCACAGTGACAGACAAGTGGACCAATGGAATAGAATTGAAGATCCAGAAATGAATCCATACACCTATGGTCACTTGATCTTTGACAAAGGAGCCAAAAATATCCAGTGGAAAAAAAGATAGCCTTTTCAACAAATGGTGCTGGATCAATTGGAGGTCAGCATGCAGAAGAATGTGCATTGATTCATTCTTATCTCCATGTACTAAACTTCACTCCAAGTGGATCAAGGACCTCCATGTAAAACCAGGCACACTGAAAGGAATAGAAAAGTAACTGGGGAAGACCCTTGAGGACATGGGCACAGGGGAAAAGTTACTGAACAGATCACCAATAGCTTATGCTTTAAGATCAAGAATTGACAAATGGGACCTCATAAAATTACAAAGTTTCTGTAAGGCAAAGGACATTGTTAAAAGGACAAAATGGCAACCATCAAATTGGGAAAGGATATTCACCAACCCCACGTCTGATAGTGGGCTAATATCCAATATATACAAAGAACTCAAGAAGTTACACCCCAGGGAAACAAATAACCCTATTAAAAATGGGGTACAGATCTTAACAAAGAATTTTCACCTGAAGAAATTCGGATGGCTGAGAGGCACCTTAAGAAGTGTTCAAAATCATTAGTCATTAGGGAAATGCAGATCAAAACAACCCTGAGATTTCACCTTACACCAGTCAGAATGGCTAAGGTCAAAAACTCAGGAGACAGCAGGTGTTGGCGAGGATGTGGAAAAAGAGGAACACTCCCCCACTGCTGGTGGGGCTGTAAGATGGTACAATCACTGTGGAAATCAGTCCGGAGGTTCCTCAGAAAACTGAATATGACACTTCCAGAGGACCCTGCTATACCTCTCCTGGGCATATACCCAAAGGATTCCCTGGCATGCAATAAAGACACATGCTCCATTATGTTCATAGCAGCTTTATTTATAATAGCCAGAAGCTGGAAAGAACCCAGATGCCCCTCAAAGGAGGAATGGATACAGAAAATGTGTTATATTTACACAATGGAATACTACTCAGCAATTAGAAACAATGAATTCACAAAATTTTTAGGCAAATGGTTAGATCTGGAAAATATCATCCTAAGTGAGGTAACCCAATCACAAAAGAATACACATGGAATGCAATCTCTGATAAGTGGATATTAATTAGCCCAGAAGCTCTGAATACCCAAGGCACAAATTTCATAACAAATGACTCCCATGAAGAAGTATGGAGAGGGTCCTGATCCTGGAAAGGATTGATCTAGCATGGGAAGGGAATATAAGGACAGAGAAAAAGGAGGGAGGTGGTTGGAGAATGGATGGAGAGAAGAAGGTTTATGGGATGTATGGGGAGGGGGGATCCGGGAAAGGGAAAATCATTTCGAATGTAAACAAAGAATATAAAAAATAAAAATATTAAAAAAAAGAAATGAAGAAGATTAATAACTGGTAGACATTATATTTCATTGTGCATGTATATAAAAATTTCCAATTAAATACTTAAAAAGAATAAAAGAGTAATACCAGGAGCAATTTATTTTAATTACTTTGTTGCTTACAATTTCAGTGATCTATATTCAAAGTTGACTGAGTTTTCTTCCATAGAAAAATTCACCCAAAATAATACCTATTGCTGATAACATTAGGACCACACCTGAGGAGAGCAGCAATGTGATCTTGATTCTTTTGAGGGTTTTGATGATATTTTAAGTTATGTCAACAATTAAATATTCCTCTAAACCTCTCCCATTTTTAGTGATTTATATGTTCATAAAATATATTATTTTTTCTTATTACTTGGTATAAACTTTGTAAAAATATTAAGAAGTTATTGCAACAGTTTTATTTTTTGCTGGTTAAAGTGTGTGTGTGTGTTGTATATATAATAGGCCTCATTTATCTAAAAACTTTTCATATACTATGTGTTAAAATGTATTAATAAAGAAAATGAACTAATTCTTTCTCTATTCACTTCTCTAATTCTCATTTTTATACTTATCATTTAACAACACTCTGTTTTAATACAGTGATGTTATCTTGTCTTTTCTCATTCTTTAGGAAAATATGAACTACAGAAGAGGTGAGTTATCTTATTCAAAATGTTACCATCTGTGCATAGAGAAAAGCTTTGTTCCACAAACATCTTTTTTTTTCTTTTTAGTTAGTTGACAAAAAGAAAACAGATCATGGTATTGTTTTCTAATTGCCTCACCAAGTGTTACTAACACTGCCCATGAAATATAGAAAAATATCAGTGAAAGAAATATAACTCAGAATTAATGTGTTATTTCTAACCAGGAAGTGGGACAGGAGAAAACTCCAAGTGCAAGCTGTTAACTCCAGGTTTGACTTTTTCTACAGATAGCTTTAGTCATAACTCAAAGGATTGAGTCAACTCATCAATTTTTTTTCAGGAGGTTGCAAAGAATGTTTTTTTAGCCTAGAGAACTAACAAGTTAATTCATTCTATCAATGCACTTTATTTCTGATCTAGTCAATATAGAGCTTCAGCCTTCTTGATTCCTTTTACTTTGTCTCTTTAGGAAAAGTGTAGAGATAAATCTTATGAAGTAATATGAATGGCACACAGTTTTTCAGGTAACCACCCTCATAGTTGGAATAAGTTAAAAAATAAAGGTCAAAGGGTGGGTGGGGAAGTCAATGTCTTTAATCCTAATACCCAGGAAGCAGTGGCAGATAGATTGCTATAACCTTGGGCCTGGAGTCGTTTACAGAGTAAGTTGTAGTATGATCAGGGCTCCATAGAGAAACCTCTTGTGTAAAAATTCATATGCCATCTGTTAGTATGTCTATCTATCTAAGATAGATAGTATACACATTTATAAAATAATCTTAAATCAATTATAAAAACATTGGTATATTGTTACACCATAATATGTATTTTCTGGAATAAATTCTGGCTAGAGAATTCCTGTATAACTTTTTTCCCCATTATTAAAGGCTAGAGGAGTAAGTATTTTATCTCTTTTTTATAGTTCATATGAGTTTTCTAATCTATCTTCTGAAATATGGCTGTGAAAGGAGTCTAACATCACTGTATAATTTGAGAAGAGCTCTATGAACATTTGTGACAAATATATCTTTTATTTAATTGAAAAATAGTGATTCATTTTGATAAAATGAAAGAAAACTTACAGATGATACTTAATCACTGCTGTCAGATAAAGAGCTAAGCCATCAGTAGGGTGCTGTGGCATCTTCATCAGTCACTTCAGCTAAGACAGGATCCACAGAACATCTATTAACCCAGACATGTGACTCCACACCCTGGCTCATTTCATAGGTTCATTCACTCTGTCTCTTGTTCTGGATGCAATCTTGTAAAGTGACTTCAATATTTTTGAATAGTTAGTATTTCTATGTTATATTTATTTCTACTTTTTGAAAAATGAACAAGTAAATATTTTGACATTTAGAAATCACTTTATCAATTGATGTTAAGTAATTTTCACCATTAAGTTTAATGAGATTGTTACTAAATTAATCATCCTGAGGTTATTTCAGAGGTATTATGTATCCCCTGCTGTTCTAAAACTATAAAATGATGTCTTCTACAATTGGAAATTTTCCTTTCGGAGTATGAAATTAAAGCCAACACTTGACATAAAAACAGATAGGCAAAACTAAGTTTCTAAAAAAAAAAAAAAAGTACAGTGAAGGGAACATACTTATAAATTTATGTGAAAATGACTAGAAATTACAGCATTAATTTTATATGTAGGGGTTAAGTAACACTATTTATTTTATCCTTTTCAAAGTATTGGGAGATTTTAAAATATTTTATTCATAGATTTTTATAATTTTTTGAGAATTTTCTACACCTGTGCTATGCATCTTTACCATCATTTCTCTTCTCCTTCAGTGGCCCTCCAACTCCTTTTCAAATTTATGACCACTTCTTTAGTTATTATGATTACACCTACACATGAATATGCACCAAATAAATTGAAATGAACTAAAATAATTTAAATTAAACTAAAACCAAGGCTCAGCTTGTTTGGGCATGGTGTGATGTCCTAAGGAAGGGGTGATTGGCTGCAGTGGAAAAAAAATAACTTGGAGTTGATGTGAAAGGCCAAAATACTCCATCTTGAGTTCAGCCTCAATTTTGAAAGAAAGAGGCCTGAGAACTGGACCTACAGCTGGACTCAAGCTTCACCAAAGTTCCAGGAAGAATACTATAGCTTGTCACTAGCCCATAACCCTGAGTTAGTTCTTAGCTCCTCCCTAGCAATAGCCAATCAGGATTAATCTGATATTTCCAGTTGTAGTTTCATACCATTTGTAATTTGCTTCAGAGCATCCACTGTGGGTTTCTAATAGTCATTTAATTGGATGCTTGCCAAGCTGGAAACCCCCTTGTTTGTTTGCAGTTTCCTATAAAACCTGTCCTACTAACAGCTCCGTCTTTACCCTTCCATCCTGTTGAATCAGAGATGGCTGGTGAGCCCAAACTCAAGCTTAAATAAAGACACTAGTGTTTGCATCACAATCAACTACTTGGTGGCCTTTTGGGGTTCACAAACTGTTCCAGGAATGGGTGTAACATTGTAATTCATTGGCCAGGAACCCCACAAACCCTATTAATATCAAATGTAAGAGTTTCAGTACCCACTGATGAGGAATTCCTATCTCTCTGTCCATAAGTCTGTTCTGTGCTACAGTAATTCTGTTCTGTTGTACTCTGTACAGCACCATGGGAATCCTTTTCTGAATAGATTCCTAAAAATTTCTGTATTTTATGTTCAAAGTGACTCAGTGAGTGAAATGGAAAGTCACAGTCAAACAGGCCCCAATTTTGAGGCCTTGGTGTCTCAAGTGGTTTGGGTGTGAATTCTGAGACCCCAGAGTCTCATCATCTGCTCATTTTTATTTTCTCTTGACTGAGAGTAAAGGAAAAATCTTGTATTTATGTTTGCTTTTGTTTCTGTTGAAACTAATTGTCTCCTCTTATGTTTCTCATTATGGGGTAACTTTGACTTTAATGAATGCTAACATGGGACAGGTGCCTTCAACTCCACTGGAATTGCCTCTTAGACATTTTAAGGATGTTAAGACTAGGAGACAGAATTTTTCTGTCACCATTAGAAAAGATAAACTAACCACATTTCACTGATCAGAATGGTCCACTTTTAATGCAAACCTCCAGAAGTATCCTTTGACCTGGAATTAGTCCATGAGATTGAGAAGGTCAGTTCAAAGGTCAAACGTGGCCATCTAGACCAAGTACCTTATGGGGTTCTCTGACGAGCCCTTCTAGTGGACCTACCCTTTGGGCTTAAACATTTTCTCCACAGACAACTGGCATAAGAATTTTCCTTGGATAGCTGAAAGTCCTAGGATATGAAGAGTCACAGAAACACCCACTTCCTTCTTCACCATACCTCTACCTGGTCCTTCAAGGAGGAATGGAGGAGGATGTCATTTTTCTACCTCTACCATATTTTTTCCTCAGGCAGAACAGCAGCCTCCATAGCCTCTTCCACAGACAGCTAAGCTTCAGGCTGCTCTGGCCCAAGGGTGTGGGGGGGAAGGGGGTGTCACAGGAACAGTGAGCCACCAAGGCTGACCCACAAACTTGAATATGTGTCCTGCCCTTTAACACAGCTATTGGCCCTTTTCCACTACTGAACTTTACAACTGGAGAACTCAGAACTTCCCCTAATCAGATTACTCCAGGGATATAATTTGGCTCTTAGATACAATTATTTTCACCCACCAACCCACTTGAGGTGACTGCCAACAGCTCTTGCATTGATGATGGCTTTCCCTTGATACTCCCCAATTGAGACTTCAACACTGTTGAAGGTAAAGGTTGACTCTTGTTCTATGGCCATACTCTATTTACAGGTCTCAAGGCAGCCTCACAATTTGGCCAAAATTTGTGCTAGAAAACTGCAGAGGATTGAGTATTTAGGAAAAAAAGAATTTGAGAGACTTAATGATAGTGATAGAGATAATATTTAATGGAAGGTAGAAAACCGAAGAGAAACAAATGAAGGCAGAGAAATGGATGGAGAAAAGACAAGGAAAAGAGCAGAAGCAACAGTCTTGTGATCTAGCAATGATCCTGTTGGCAGCCATGTCTGAACCAGAGGACTGTAGGAGGTGACTAAAACAGGTAACTTTCAGAGAAGGGGGTAAAGAAGGGGTCTCCTAAGGATTGAGATTGCCTCTGATTGGGAAAGAAAGAATATCCTTATTATAAAGAAGAGGGACATTGGTCAGAGTATGCTAAAAAAGAAGCCTATTCAAATCATAGTCTTTGAAGATGAAAATAGAGATGACGAATAGGGGGAAAGTGGTTTGGACCACCTTCTCAAGCTCAGGGTAACCCTAAAAGTGAAGGAGAAACCTACTAGCTTCTTTCTAGTCATTTGAGCTCAATATTCTGCCTTGCTAAAGCCTGAAGGTAAAGTCTCTTCAAAGCAGTCCTGGATCCAAGTGGCAACAGGAATCAAATACTCATGGACTACCCAACGAACTGTGGACTTGGGAGTGGGCAGGGTAACCCACTCATTCCTTGTTGTACCTGTATGCCCGTATGCCCTCTTGGGGAGAGATTTGTTGACAAATATGGAGCACAACTACATTTCTCCCCAGAGGGAGCCAAACTATTAAGTTCAGAGGGAGAACCTCTTTGTGTCCTGACAACTATACTAGCTGAAGACTACTGGTTGTTGGAGACTCTCCCCATCTCAGAGGATAAAATTACTAATTGGCTAGATCACTTCCCCAGAGACAGAAAGAGATTGGAGGGCGAATCATCAGACCCCTATTTGGACTGAGCTCAAGCCTTGGGCAGAGCTTGTATAGGTATGAATGTACTCTATGCTCCTGATTGCCAGGAAAGGTTTAACACCCTCCTCCTTGTGAGGAAGCTATTAAATATGGGCATCCTGAGGCCATGTCAATTGACCTGGTACAATCTCATACTGCCAGTCAAGGAACCTGGAACTAATGATTATAGACTCATACAAGACTTCAGAGAGGTAAATGAATAGATTATGAATATCCACTCAATAGTTCCTAATCCCTACAAACTCTTGAGTTCTGTTCTTCTGAAGTGTTAATGGTATACAACACTGAATTTAAAGGATGCTTTGTTAGGCACTCAAGAGCCAAGAACCCTTTGATTTTGAATGGCCTGATCCAGAATACAGGATTAGCAAAAAGCTGACTTGAACCATGCTGCCTGTGCCCTGGACCACCCAATTCCTGATCCTACTATGCCATTGGGTATGAGATGGCATGGAACCAATTGCACAGATTTCAGGAGCAGGTGAGAAACACCACAGCAATCTCCTCTGAAGAATGCTGTGAGCTCCTTTAATACCCTTTTCCCATGTCCCATTGGTCCCAAGACAGCAACTCTTCTAAACAGCAGTTGCCATTTGACTGGTATAGTCTGTGTCAGCAATCCTTGATCTCTTTTGCTGTCCTTAATTAGATACTCCTGCAGGAGATGCCTTTGAGGCTGCATGGCCCCAGGGTTTATGCAGAGGCAGCTGCACAGTTCATTCTATAGGACTCAGCTGTCCCAAGGATTTGAAAACTCTTCTAGCATTTTTGATGAGGTCCTCCATGTCAACTTGAAGGAGTACAGAAGCTAGCACCTTAACTTGACTCTCTTGAAGCATGTAGATGACCTCCTGGTAGCATCAAGAAAAAAAATGAATGCCTATGGGGAAATCAAGACCTCTTGGAGGCCCTGGGATATTTGGGCTACCAAGCCTCTAATAAGAAATCCCAAATCTGCCAAATATAAGTGAACTATCTAGGTTATATATTAAAGGAAGGTCAGAGATGGATCTCTGAAGCCAGGAAGGAACACCCAAGACTCCCTGCCAGGTAAGGCAATTCCTTGGGGTCTTCTGGATTCCACAGAATATGGACACCAAGATTTGCAGAAATAGCTAAGCCACTATATGAAGCCATCAAAGGGCCTCCTGAGAGTTTTGTCTAGATGGAGAGATATCAGAAAGCCTTCAACACCCTACAGAAGGCCTTAATTTCTGCACAAGCCTTTTGGTTACCAGATGTGAACAAACTCTTTCATCTCTTCATGGACAAGTGGTCTGACTAGTGAAAAAGTTATGAACTCAAGACTCTTGGGCTCTGACATAGACCAGTGATCTATCTTTCAAGTAAATTAAACTAAGTAGCCAGAGGCTGGCCTCCTTAATTTTGTATCATTGCCACAAGGGCCCTTCTTGTTAAGGATGCTAACAAACTGTCATTGGGCCAAAGCCTGACCATCACCATGCCTCATACTATTAAAGAGTTGCTTAAACAGCTTCCTGATCAGTGGCTTACCAATTTAAGAATGACTCACTATCAGTTTCTTCTCTTAAATCCCCCTTCTATGCCCCAAGTTCCCTGAGCACCACAACGCTGCTGCCTGACCTAGACCTTGGTGGCAAGCTATTGCATGATTCCTTGAACATTTTGGCCCAAATCCACGGGACCTGAACACAACTTCAGGATACCCCCTTGGTAGATGCAGAGGTGATATGACTCATTAATGACAACAACTTTATTCAGGACAGAAAGGGTGGTCGCAAACAAAAAGATCATATAGATGGAGGCACTCCCTGCTGGAACATCCACCCACCAGCTGAATTGATTATTCTATCCAAGACATTGGAGCTGGGAAAAGAGAATAACCTTAATATTTATATGCATAGCTCCTAAGCCTTTGCTATTGCTCATATCCATGTTTTTTTTAATAGGGGTTTAGGCCTTCTGATGGCAGAAGACAAGACAATCCCACCCTCAGTATTCAAAGGATGATATAACCTAGGCTAGGAATTTGCCTATGTACCGGTTTCATGATGTCAGTGAAGAATAGCAGATTGCAAAATCATTGTGCGAGAAGGAATATGTCTACATATACTTTATAAGATCCACTGCTCATCCAACATGGGCATCCAGAGATAGAAAGATTTAATATAGCATGCTAATATCAGGTTAAAGGATGATAACTTGAAGATAGCTAAAGTTATCAAGAACTGTAAAGCCTGCAAGCTAACATGGTGGCTAATGAGGAAAAACCTGGTAATAGGTTGAGAATCACAAAGCCTACTGGGAGACTGACTTCACAGAGGTAAAACAAGAGAAATTTGTAAATAGATAAATACTTGTGTTTATAGATGCCTTTTCAGAATGGACTGAGGCCTTTCCCATCAAACATGAGACCGCTCAAACAATGGAGAATAAACCATTCGAAGAAATTCCTCGAAGGTACAGTTTCCCTCAACTTACAGGATCAGATAATGGACTTGCTTTTGTGTTCCAGGTAAGTCAGGGATTAGCAACTATTCTTGGACTAACTGGAAACTTCATTTTGCATATAGATCCCAGAGTTCAGGACAGGTAGAAAGGAGGAACGGGACTCTAAAAGAAACCTTAGGTAAATTGATCTTAGAGACTGTTGGAGACTGGGTGACTCTCCTCCCCTTCACTCTTTACAAGATATGGAACTCCCTGTACCAGATGGGACTCACCCTCTTTGAGAATAAGTTCCATTCTTCCCCTCCCATCATTCCTAACCTTCAGACAGAAGTCATTGCTGAGTAAGATGATTCCTAACTATTGAGCTACCTTGAGGGAGTCCAGTAGATCCATAAATATATCTGGCTTTAACTTTGTGCCCTGTATGAAACAGGTCCATCTCTGGAGCTTCATCAATTCTAGCCTGGAGATTAGGTCCTAGTCAAGAGACACTGCTAAGGGATACTAGAGCCTTGTTGGAAGCCCCCTATGCCAAAATTATGACCTCTCCCACTATGCTGAAAATTGATGGAATTACATTGTGAACCCACCATACTCATTTCCAAATTGAAGGACAACCAGGATTAGCAGGGACAAAGAAACTGGAAGGCTACCAAGCACTCTTCCAACCTCCTCAAGCAAAATTTACAGAGATCCTGATGAGCCTCTTTACTGTATGTACTGCAAAGCATGTCCTCCCCAGACCCTTAATCTTACCTTGGCAATCATCTAGAGATTGCCAACTTGACTTCCTGGGTCCTCCTGCCCCCATGCCTGTACCTGTTTCCTTGATCTCCATGATGACCTCTGTGATCTGAAGGGTGAAGAATGTGACACTTTACCCTCTAGAACAACTTGGGGACTGACCCCACCAGTTTATGGCTGCAACTCATATTTAGTGAGATGGCAGACATGACACTAAGCTTTTTATATCTGCCTGAGACATTCCTAGAGCCAGAACTAACATAATTAGTGTGGAAGCCCTGAGGCTCTCTTCTGTGCAGCTTGGTGATACAAATCTATTGGATGAATAAACTGGAAGCTCTTCAGTAAATACCTCATCACCATGACTAGGTTTAGTTCTTGGGGCTGTGGAGAGAAATGCAATCATCTTGTTCTCACATTCAGAGATGATGGCAGGAAGCCTGACTTGACTACAGGTAAGACTTGGGGACTGAGACTTAAGTTACTGGTAGAGATCTTGGAATCTCGTTCACTGCTCTAATCTATGTTCATTTACTCACCTTTGCTTTGAGTACCAATGTCCTGCTGGCTAAAGCCCCACCTACACCACCTCTGTGGACTCAGATGCCAATCCAGTCACAGCGCTCACTCCATCTTCCTCCAACAAGGCACCAACCCAAGACAAAATGACAATATAAAGACTGAGAAATGACAGTACGGACAATCTCTGGAACATGATAGTTCAGTAATTTCAGTCACCAATGCATCCAGATGAAAGTTAACTGAATCCTTCTGGTTATATAATAAGACAATCCTACTTTAAAGGCATAGCCCTAATTGCAACTTTACTGAAACTGGGAATCAAAATGAAATCACATGGAAACAAGATGATATTAGACTTCTCTTACAGTCCATAAAAGGTCAGGGTACCTGTATAAGGACAGTCCCTGAGGTCTACATCATCATCTATTACCAGACCTACAGGATAAACCCATACAATGGTAAATACCTAATAATACTTAAATAACTAATGCCTGGTAGGTATGCACTGCAGAAATTATCCCATTTCACTATCAGGCCATAGTATACCAGGACAAGCAATTCTGTGTATTTGTCCAGTTACTACCTAGGGCCATATATCACAGAGATGACCAAGTCCTAGAATTCCATATGAAATATCAGGCTTGGTCCCCACAAAAGTAATGCATGAACCAGTCTCAGCTGTAACCCTTGTTTTTATCATGGGATTGGGCATGACTGGCATGGGATCTAGGATATCTTTTTCGTATGACAAAATAAACATTATGACAATCTAAGATAGTTCATAGATACTGATATAGAGAGATTAGAAAAAGAAATATCCCACATTCAAGATTTTTGGATTCAAGGCCCATACCTAAATACAGTAAAAACACATACAGCAAACCAGGAGTAAACCTCAAACTAAATGGAGAGAAAGCAATCCCAGTAAAACCAGGGACTAGACAAGGCTGCCCACTCTCTCCCTACCTATTCAATATAGTACTCATAGACCTAGGCTGAGCAGTTAGACAACAAAAGGAGATCAAAGGGATACAAATTAGAAAGGAAGAAGTTAAAATATCACTATTTGCAGATGATACAATAGTATACCTAGGCGACCATCAAACTCAACTGGAGAACTCCTAAACCTGATAAACAACTTCACCAAAGTGACTGGATATAACATTAACTCAAGCAAATCAGTAGCCTTCCTCTACTCAATGGATAAACAGACTAAGAAAGAAATTGGGGAAATTTCTTCCCTATTGTGACCCTTCACAATAATCACAAATAATATAAAATACTTTTGTGTCACTCAAACCCTTTAACAAAGCAGGTGAAAGATCTGCATGACGAGAACTTGACACATCTAAAGAAAGAAATTGAAGAGGACATCAGAAGATGGAAAGGTCTCCCATGTTTTTGGATTGGTAAGATTAATATAGTAAAAATAGCCATCTTGCTGAAAGCAATCAACATATTCAGTGCAATCTCCATCAAAATTTCAGCTCAAATCTTCATAAAGTTAGAGAGAGCAATTCTCAAATTAATTTGGAATAACAAATAACCCAGGAGAGTGAAAATTATTCTCAAAAATAAAAGAACTGGGGTGAGCACCCTCATAGAAGCAGGTGGCAAAGTAATGGAATAGAAATTTTGTGGGGGTGGAGACTGGGAAATGGGTTAACATTTGAAATGTATTTGTAAAACCTGAAAAAACCGAAGGCACCCCAGCGCCCTATGCCTTGGAAGGTGACACCCAAATCACTTGGGAGAAAAGATCCTGATGCAATAGCAAGAGGATTTTTATTCCAGAGCTCTGGGGCCCACCATCATACACTGTGTAGGGGTAGAGGACTGTGGGACGGACCCTGTGCAACTGAAGTCAGGGGTATTTAAAGGGAAAAAGTCACAAGGCAAGTGGTGGAGGACAAAAATCACAAGGGATGAAGGACAAACATCACAAGGCAAGGGGTAGAGGACAAATTATGCACGGAATGGGGAAATACAGAATAAGGAAGTCGGGTAATAGTTTATGCCTTAAGGAAGGTTAGAGATTATCTGGAGCAAACATGCTTGGGGCATTGTATAGTTAAACATTGAGCAGGACACCAGATATGTCAAGAATGTGGTGAGCTAGTTCCTGGAACAGGGTGTGCTATCTTTCTCAAGCTGAAAGCAGAAAAACAAGTTACTCTGTGCTAGACTAATTGATAGGGGTCTAAAAATATTGAGTTGGGGTTTCTCATTCCCCACTCCTTCTAGTAAGTAGTTCTAATCTTAGAACTATAGAACTAAATTTCTGACTCTATATACTCTGGATTGTCCTGCCCTAATCTCTGATATTGTTGGCATAGCATAAGAATCTGCACAGCACTTATTTGCATGCAGGGTCCAATTATAAGCAAAAGGAGTAAAATTACTAAGTGTCTCATCAAAACAGAAAGCAGGGTGGTGAAGAGTACAAGATAAGGGCCTTTCCACTGAGTCTCAAGGCTTCCTGCACAGTGGGGTCTAACATAGACCGAATCTCCAACTTGGAAGCAATGTGGGACTTGCAAGTCTCCTTCTCCTGAGTAAGCCTCTTGGAGCTGCTTCCATGTTCACTATCTTACCACTCGAGGGCCTTGAGCCTAGAGAACAAAGGCCTGAAGAGTACAAAGGGTAGGAGAGCTATCCAGTCATTAATGACAGACTCTGTGGTCAATTTGGTGAGGGTTTCTTTCATCAGGGTTTCAGCAACAGTTCCTGAAGCCTTCTTATACATATCCAGTCACCTATCTGGAAGCAGTGAGGAGTCTCTGGCATGCCTGGAGCACTTAAGGCAAACCTCATATTGTGGGACACCTCCTGGGAGGGCCCAGTGGACACCAAAGGAGTTGGGGTATCAAAGAGGATCTCTAGGGTGGTCAGGTTAAAATCGCAGGGGAAGTTCAGAAACAAGGGGAGAGGTACCACCCAGCCTGAGCCAGTCTCCGTGGTCAATTTAGTTAAGGTCTCTCATAGAGTTTTGTTTATTTTCTCTACCTGTCTTGAGCTGTGGAGTTCTGCTGCTTGCTGGAGTTGGATTATGGTCCCATTGTTCTATTACATTAATACCAACTTTTTGTTTTCCAACTTTTTCACTTTCTATGCTTGGCTGTCCAGAAACTAGCTCTATAGGTAGGCGTTGAATTCTGCATGGCTCTGTCTCCTGAATGCTGAGATTAATGTTGTGTGCCAATGCTCATGGAACCAAGGTTTTCCCTATCAGTACTTGCTCTCTCCTAAGCTGGCCTTGAACTCAGAAATCTACTTGCCTTTGTCTTCTGGCATTAAAGGTGTGTACAATCATTCCTGGAGAAACATTCTTAATGGCCACTTTTCAAGATCCCCGTCAAAAGACTGTCTTCCAGCCTCAAGATTTGGATCACAAGGTATCTTTCATTTCAAGACTGTAGTTTATTCCAGATTAAAAGTCCGAACTATTCCTTGTTCAACTAAATACACAACCAATAAGTCTAGAAGAGTGGGATGTTGCCCTGAGATCACTACTCCCTAAATCTCTTTATTTCTTTCTTTAATATCTATCTGACAAAGCTGTCTCATTTGTGAATCTGTCTCTGTTCTTTCAGGTTAGTGAAGCCTCTCATACAATTCATAGCTCATCCTAACATTCTGCATAACTGAGATATCTTCTAAAGAGTTCTTACACTGATTATGTGTTCTTGAAATCATGTTTTCAGAGTTCTTTTCCACAGCTTTAAGGGCTGTCTTGAAGATCACAGTCACTATGTTGCTGAGGATCACCAGACACATCCTTGCCTCCTGGAATTGTGATGCTTCTGTTGATAAACTTGGCATGGAGACATTCCCCAAAGCAGAATCATAAAGTAAAATATGTACATTATTGTATAAAACTGCCTTTCCCCTGGAGCAACCTTCATCATTCAAGAAGACCCATTCCCAGCTGGCTCTGCTCCAGCGGTCAAAACTCTTATTACAGTGTCCTTTTAGTGGCTATGCCAGACCTGGCAGTAAACTAAACCAGAAAATAGATCCAACTCTATTAATTTAGTACTTCTTGTAATTACATTCATTTTGGGCAAACTTAGTGTTGGGTAACCTATTAGGGTATTTATTCCTAGAAAAAACTATTTCTTCTTCTCTCAGAAGCCATTGATACTCAATATCTCTTTATTTCTTAGTAAGACAACTTTAAAAGTTGTTAATACAACTTTAAATGTGATTTGTTTTAAAATTTTCTTCTCAGTATTTTTAAACATGACAATGTTTTATGACTATGCATACTAAATTTGTGTATGGTACAAAATTATGGAAAGGGTGAGAGAACTTGGAATAGTTAGCTCTAAATGGAATGTCTCCATTAAATCCCTCCTTTCAAAGCTGAGTGAATCCTATAAAGGGGGAGGTAGAAATTGTAAGGGTCAAATGGAATGAATGGGTAACAACAAAACAACATCCACATCATCATCATCATCATCAACAACAACAACAACGAAATCCAAGGTGCTATAAATCAACAAGATCATGGACACATGGACTCAGAGTGAATGAGCATGCACAGATCTGTATCAAATGAGAGCCCCAAGGTTCAAGAATTGGGCACATGCTGCCATTCCTAACTCAGAGGCAATCTTCAGGTAATAACTCCTTCAAATGAAATTTAGTTTTCCAAAAGAGAGTCTCACTCGTGAAGCAGCCATAGAGTAAGCTGTATTTCCAGCAGTAGGTGGCCAACAGAAAACAAAGTCAAGAGCATATTTGAAGTCTCTTGTCCCACAATATTTTATCAGGGCTTTCATTTTTTAAAAAATATGTATTTTATTATTTTCCATTTATTTTATTTGTATCCACTTTCTTTTGTCAATTTATCCTACATACCCATTGCATATATAGTATGGCTTGTAATTTAATGATTCCACTGGACTTCTGAGTGTGCCAAAAAGTGGATTTGTGTTTCTTATGTCTTTTCTTCAGTTTTTTTGTATATTCTGTCTCATTTTGATGTGTTAGTTCTTGTTTTATCTTAATATTGATGCTTTTTTGTTTTCTAATGAGCGACAGAAAGTGGGTGAATCTGGATGGGAAAGAAGGTGATGAGTAATTGGGAGGAATAAAGGGATGGTAAACTATAATTGGGGTATAATTTGTGAACAAAAGTAGTCTATTTTGAATAAAAATAAATAGTTCTTTGGGTAGATTCCAATATTCATTGTCAGGCTAGCAGCAGTTCAGTTCACATGAACCAGCAGCATTAGCTTGATCCACTCACAAATACCAGTCATTAATCAGAAATATCAGTTCAATCCAGGAGAAACCTCAAGGCTTTGAAGCAGCAAGAAGCTGCCAGAACACCACCAGAAGTTCTTTGGTGCTTTTCTATCAAGTCACAACAAATGATGATCATCAAAGCAAGAAGGGCAAACTAAAACATGAGCAGAGCCCACCAAACACCAGCAAAGGGTCACAAGGAGATCCAATGCCACACACCATCATTCCCTGTCTATTGGATTATAGGTATACATTTCCCAAATACAATCTCTCAAGGATCTTCTCTACAAACCATCACTTTCCCTTTTTCCATGGAACTTCCAGAAAAATACCATGTCTCAGTAAAACATCCTCTCATAAGATGGTTTCCAAAAACATATGACAGACTAAGTCTCTAAAGAAAGCAGAAATGTTCACTTTACATAATAATAAATAATAAATAATACATAATTACATAATAGTAAATAATAAAAACAATAGAGAGCAAGCCAATAACTGACATCAAATTAAAGGAAGAGAAACTTAAAGCAATTCCATTAAAATCTGGGACAAATCATGGCTGCTTACTCTTTCCCTACTTATTCAATGTAGTATTTGAAAATATGACTAAAACAATAAGACAACTAGAGGAGATCAAGTGTATACAAATTGGAAAGAAAGAAATCAAAGAATCATTATTTGTGGACGATATAATAGTATATATAAGTAAACCCAAAACATTCTACCACATAACTCTGACAGTTGATCAACGCCTACTGCAAAGTTGCTGGATACAGAATTAACAACAACAAAATAGTATCATTCTTTAGTTCAAATGATTAATAGGCCAAGAAAAAAAATAGAGAAAAAAAAACCTTTAAAATAGCCATGAATAATATAAAATATCTTCGTGTAACTCTAGCTAAACAAGTGACAATATGACAATAATTTCAAATCACTGAAGAAAGAAATTGAGGAAGATACCAGAAGATGGAAAAATCTCTCATGCTCTTAGATTGATAGGATTGACATAATAAATAATAGCTATCTTACCAAAAACAAACTACAGATTCAATACAATTCCCCTCAAAATTCCAACACAATTTTTTGCAGACCTTGGGAGAGCAATTCTTAACTTCATATGATGAAACATATAAACCAGATTGGTAAAACACTTTTGAACAATAAAAGAATGTCTAGGATCTGATTTTTATCTGCTGTTACTGGAGTATTACCATTTAAAATAACATGATCAAAGGGATCATTTAAGGATTTCTCATCTGAGGTTTATCTTAGATGATTCCAGTTCCTGCTGCTGATGATAAAAAATCAACATATCTATGTATCCAAAAAAGTGAGGAAGTGGATTACTATCTAGCATCATGATACCCACTAAATGCAGAGCCCAATGAAATGCATGTCATTTAAATGTCATTTAGAAAATAAAATAAAACAAACTGCAGTGGTACCCATATCAAGGTAGTTGTTAGTTATGTGCTTAAAATGAAGCAATGACTAGCTTTTTGCCAAAGCTGTAAGACAGTATTTTAAAACAAATGTGTCACCTATGTAAAGGAAAACAATGGAAAACACTATGTAAATATGTTAAACACAAGTATACTTTATTTTGCAGATTCTTAAATTGTAACATTACAATCCAGAGATATTTATATCTGTAAAAGAAGATAGGATAGTATAAGATAGTCAAGATACCTAACATCCATGTAATAGTCACTATATGAGACAGTGAGGTAAATTTTACCACTGATTATACTTTTGACTTTGTTTTCAAAATATTTTGTCATTAAGTTTTGTATTCTCTGACAAGCTTACAATAGCCATTAAATACACATTAAATTTGCAAGTTCAATAGGCTGATGCTATATACATCTAAATCTAAATTCTAAACTACATTACTCTAGTTCAGAATTCAGTACTTTTTTGGTCTTTAAACCTTGGACACAAGGATCCTTAATTAATATTCACCATTACCTCCTCTAAATATATTAATAATCTCCCTTTCTGTATATTCACTTTCATGGCTAAACCCTCACTTGGGTTGGGTTTATCCAACAAACTCACTTTTTGACATCCTTGTTTCTCCTTAAATGTCTCTCACTGCTTTCTCTGAACTCAATGCCTTTCCTTAGCAGCCTCAGCTCCTTTCAGCAATGATTCAACAGTTGCCTATGCAACACTCCACTCCTAATCACCTTTCCCCCACCATTTAAGCTTTTCTTTGGGAAATTGAGATAGGTTCTCAGCTCCTCATCCTTCACAGAAACTTACAAAATTTGTTAGTCACCATCTATTTTACCATTTAATAAAGACTTCCTTAACCATCCATGTTCTCAGAATATATCAATTTCAGGGCTCACCTGGACACCCTGGGGAAACCTATTTCCCATTATGGAGTAATGGGAGTCTTGATTTTGTTGGCAGTTGTGCCCCAATTAACCTCATATAGCTAATCTGAATTCTATTGAATCCTTTGAAAAACTTGTTTCCCTGTGGTAGTTATCTGTCTGGTCATTGCCCTAGCAGCTATAACTGGTAGAAATTTGGGTCATTGTATCCTCACAGCTCAAGATTTTGAGACCAAATTACAGTCTTTATAGATTCCACAGTTCAATCTCTGGCATCCCTCCCACAAGTGCTAACTTCTCTGTCCTGTTTTCTTTAAAAGGCTCATAGCCTAGATAACTTACCAGGAGAAAAAAAAAAGGTAAATTGTCATTTTCTCATAAAAAATGCTGGTATTATGCCAGTAAATGAGAGTAGTAGAGGAAAGTGTTTTACAACTAATACATCTTTTTGAGGACTTGCTAAAGTAAACAGAAAATTTTTTATTTAATTCCAGCTCCACAGACATTTTTCAGTCTCTTCTACCAAATTGGGTCTGGACTTTTTATGGGCCCCTTATCCTCATTATACTTGCTCCTGTATTCCTTAACTATCTTTTCTCTTTATTAATCAAACAAATTCAACAAATGAACAACCAAAGTTTTGATCAGCTCCTCCTCTGGCTTTACCAGCCTCTCACTACTGAAGATGACATTGTTTACTCATCTGGCAAATGAACACCTCATCAGGGCATGTGAGCATTTCCTTAATGGTCTCTGGAGTAGTCCTGGGTTTTTCTACAAATGATCTTTTGCATGCCAGATGACTTGCATGAGATAATCACTAGTTTGTGGCATCAAGGAGTTTTCCAACTTCTTGTCCCAGAGCATATTGAACATTGTACATTTCTTTTGAGCCTCTTACTCTTCCTAATTCTCCATTTCTTGATGGCCTCAATTTCAATCACATTAGATTAGTGATTTCTTCTTTCATGATCTTTGCCCTTGATCAACATGAAGTAGCAAGAAGAATGTTGATGCTTACCAGACACCAGACAATCCAATAATAAAATAAAATTTGGAAATGAAGAACTCATATAACCCCCAAGAACAACAAATATGACAATGGCAAGTTTTTCCCTCCACCATACCCTCTTTTTTGATCAACCCTTAGATTCTTTTACTTAGGCACTTCCACGTTTCTAAAGCTAAACACCAAGATCTATTCCCTTATTTGGCCACTTTCACGTACCCGAATCATTTCTTGGTCTGATTACCAAGGTCTAATTATCAAAATATCAAGCTCTGGCTACCCCCAATTAAAATGCCCAATCAGAATTTACCAACTCCTTGTAGTTAGTTCTAACTCAGACAGTCCTTGTTTTCTTTTTAATGTTTTTTTTTCAAGCAGCAATACCTGTTTATTTTTAATTTCCATTCAGATTCAGTCACCTTGTTTCTTTGCCTTGTGTTAATAAAGAATGTCTTTGAATACTTAATCTCAGAAGGGAGCCTCCCCTGCTGAGCTGTTCCTTTCAAATGTGTGTGTGTGTGTGTGTGTGTGCGCGCGCACACACACACGCATGTGTGTGCATGTGTGTATTTGCATTATGTTTATGTGTTTATGGGAGAATAATTTGTGTGTGTATTTGTTTATGTGTGTTTGCTTTTGTGTTCGTATGTGTATATATGTGAGTGTTGTGTTTGTATGTATGTCTGAATATGTACATGTTTATGGGTATGTTTACATGTTTGTATATGTGCATTTTTGTTGTGCTTAAATATTTGTGTGCACATGGGTATTTTTATACATGTGTTTGTGCATGTTTGTATCATTAATAATAGATAAAGAGAACACGATAAAGAGGTTCTGAAGAGTGCACACAAGATGATTGAAAGATCATGCAAAAGGTCTAAAAAGATATAAAATAGTATATTCATGTTTGAAATCCTCAAAATATTTTTAAAACTCATATTACTTTAAAATACAGAATCATTTCAAAAAGTTGACGCTTGGAAAGCCAAGAAAATATTGAGTTGTAAGACCAAAGAACAAAATCCTGTCATCAGATAGAGGGCTAATATCCAATATATACAAAGAACTCAAGAAGTTAGACTCCAGAAAGCCAAATAACCCTATTAAAATGGGGTACAGAGCTAAGCAAAGAATTTTCACCCAAAGAACATCAGATGGCTGAGAAGCATCTTTAAAAATTCTCAACTCCATTAGTCATTAGGGAAATGCAAATCAAAACAACCCTGAGATTTCACCTTACACCAGTCAGAATAGCTAAGATTAAAAACTCAGGAGACAGCAGGTGTTGGTGAGGATGTGGAGAAAGAGGAACACTCCTCCACTGCTGGTGGAGTTACAAATTGGTACAACCACTCTGGAAGTCAGTCTGGCAGTTCCCCAGAAAACTGGGCAGGTCACTTCCAGAGGATCCTGCTTTACCACTCCTGAGAATATACCTAGAGGATTCCCCAGCAGGTAATAAGGATACATGCTCTGCTATGTTCATAGCAGCCCTATTTATACTAGCCAGAACCTGGAAAGAACCCAGGTATCCCTCAATGGAAGAATGGATGCAAAAAATGTGGTATATATACGTAATGGAGTACTATTCAGCCATTAGAAACAATGAATTCATGAAATTCTTAGATAAATGAATGGAGCTGGAGAACATCATACTAAGTGAGGTAACCCAGTCTCAAAAGATTAATCATGGTATGCACTCACTAATAAGTGGATATTAGCCTAGAAAATTGGAATATCCAAAACATAATCCACACATCAAATGATGTACAAGAAGAACAGAGGAGTGGCCTAGTTCTGGAAAGACTCAGTGTAGCAGTTTAGGGCAAAACCAGAACAGGGAAATGGGAAGGGGTGAACGGGAGAACAGGGGGAAGGAAGAGGGCTTATGGGACTTTCAGGGAGTGGGGAACCAGAAAAGGGGAAATCATTTGAAATACAAATAAAAAATATATCGAATAAAAAAATATAAAAAATGAAGAAAATCCTGTCAAACTCACTTAGACTTTTTCCATGATAATGAATTTGCCAACCATACTAAAATTCACAGACTAGTTTAAAATCTAAGCAGCTATTTTAATGGCTTTGTATTAGTTTTAAAATGTCACACTGCCATCTTACCCAGAATGGATCTTAAAGGAGTTATACTAAAGACAGTAAAAGTAGAAATTTGTAATATTCAAATGGTACATGTCAAAGACCTGAGTGAAGGAGGTTTTTGGATATTAGTTGAGGCACCAAAATAATCAACTTTGATAAATAGTTTACTGTAGTGGGTTGAAAGAAGCTCAAACTTGAATGTAGTTTATTCTTCCTAAAACTTATGTTCAAAAAGTCCATCTAATGTAATGAAGAACAGAGAGTGATGAGTGTGTTCAAAGGTTATCAGATCATCAGAGATGAAGGAGGCTAGAAAAGGTTAATTATTGTCCTAGCCTGTGAATTCTCACCATACAAGGATGAGGTTAGTAACCGTGGAGATATTTGCTGTAAAACAAGGTAATCTCACAATCCTTTCTTCTGCAGGGTTTTCTGCCTCCCACTATCAGCTCTGCCACCTGCTTGAGTTTTCATAATTCCACCTCTATGAGGGAAATTAACTCACTCTGGTTCTAAACTGCCAAGACTCATTTACTACAAGAAAATGGGATAAAGCAGAAAATAAGGAGGCAGCAGCCTTCAAAACTCCTGACCTAGACAGTGAGGATGACTTAATCTTCTACTTAGAAAAAAATGGAAGAAGGGAAGGTAAGAAAGGCTCAGTCCAAGTGTGGTGAGCCGTTTCTGTGGGCCAGGATTCAAAATCTGTTCCTCTTTTGAATCGAAAATATTTCTGAAACTTCTCAAACACTGTGGGAAATGCTTTGTTTTATAACTTCCTCCTTTGTTTTACATTTAAGCAACTCAGGAACAGACTGTTCAATATGTATAGGCAAAGTTTTAGGGGCGGTAAGAAGCTTCCAAATATCTGCCAGTATCCCTATGTGATGATCAGCCAGGCCATAGTCTGAGCCCTCTGAGCTCAACAGTTAGAAGCTTATCAAAGTATTTTATATGATTCCTTTTATTTCTGTTTTTATTGATTAAAACATTTTTAAAATTTAAACTTACTTTGATATGCCTTCCTACAAACAAAACTGTATATTCTTCAAAAAAATCAAAGAAAAATCCAGTATAAAAAAACCCACACAAATCAAATAAACCTAAAGTAAAACCAACAGTCTGAAATTAAAACACAAAACTGTAATACACACACACACACACACATACACACACACACACACATGGGGTTCATCATAAGTCGGCCAACTACTTTCGCATATGAGGACTGCCATGGAGTGGTTGCTACTTATGTTAGTTGTTTTTGTTATTGTTTTGTTTTTTTTTTCTTTTACTGATATCATATTATCAGGGGAAAATAATTCTGAGTGAGGCATTATTAGTAACTAAGAAAACTTGTTTTCTTTTTATTGTGTGTGATATGCATTTATAAGTGTATGTTTACATATGACTGATATATAGAGTTTTGGTGCATGTACTTGGGAAGAAGAGAAAGGCAGATCTTTTTTTAAAAAACAAAAAAAAAACAGACTTTTTATTATTCTAATCTGTTTTTCTATGTCATGGTCACTGATATTTGGCTCCAGAATTTTTAAATTTTTTTTTTGTTCTTACATGACCTCTATTTCTTTTTTTAATTTTCTATATTCTTTGTTTACATTTCAAATTATTTTCTTTTTCCTGATTCCCCCCTCCCAAGGAGAGATGAGGCCATGTGAATATACAAATGTGCCCATTGATTGTTGGTACAATCAAGGCATTGTGAAATCTGTTTTCTTATTTTGGAAGAATCATCATATATTATTGTATTGTATTTTTTTCATTTTTATTGGATATTTTCTTTATTTACATTTCAAATGTTTTCCCCTTTTCCATGTCTCTCCTTCGGAAACCACACAATTCATCACCTCTCCTTCTGCCTTCTATGAGGGTGAACCCTACCTACTCACTCATTCCTGTCTTCCCACCCTGGCATTCCATCACATTGGGGCATTTAACATTCTCAGTCCCAAAGGCTGCTCCTCCAAAAGATCCCATCCTCTGCCATGGATCCCTCCATGTACACTCTTTGTTTGGTGGTCCAGTCTCCAGGAGCTCCTGGGGGTCTGGCCAGTTGACACTGTTACTCCCCGCATGCTCTTTCAGTCCCTTCTCCCACTCTTCCATCAGGGAACAGGAACACTGTGCTCAGTCCAAACAGACAATATAGTATACTTAGAGAACCTTGAAACCAAGAATGAGACACAGACAAACATATCTCTTTTAAGACTCCAACTTTATAGAGATATATACTTGACATAGGGATCCTTCTATGACAAAAGAAGAGAGTACTAATCAAACTACATCTTAACACTGTTTGAACATATTAATACTTGTTCATGACTGACATTTTTTGACCCTGCTGTTATAAAGCTCAGTTTTCTCATTTATTGTTAATTCAAAAGTTACTAACATCATTTCAAATTAAAAAAATAAAACTATGTATCTTATCATCTCATCTTCCTAAAGTTGAATTTCCTTCATTTGTGGATACACACATATGGATAAAAGTATGAATTCTACATATGTTTAAAATTTTCTATTCTTAACAATTTTTCTAAACTAGGAAGATAAAGGCAAAATACTTTTCTCAGAAAGACAAATTACACTACTAATCCATAAATGACAGTGTTTGAGGATGTATTGATATTTTGCACACATTGCCATCTAGGAAACAGAAGAAATATTTTAATACATTTTCCATATCACAAAGACATTTTCTTTCACAACCTCGAGGTCTCATTTCAGTATTAAACACATCATTTATTGTTGTTCAGCATGTAAATATAAAGCTTTCCTGGATTATATCTTACAGAATTCAAGCACTGTATGAATTATTGACTATAAAAGTGTTAAAATCCAGCAAGAAATTTGCATTTCAATAAATCGTGTTGAGATTTTGTTCCCACATTAATCTTGGGTTTTAGATTTTACTACAAATAGACAAATATCATGTATTCCAATGCACCGTTATTATATGCTTTATGTTTGACAGACACATATCAAGAAAGAATGATTAGTACTATGTAGATTTTTCTGGTAAAAGGCTCATAGATTTTGGTTGATCATAGAAATCAGTTCATTTATCACTAATTGCAAGATAACAGGAAGAGAATGTACTTGGAGTAATTCAAGAAAATAATCTATGTGAAATCGATTTCATTATTATGGAGATGCTCATGAACACAAGAATCAGCCTGATGAGCAATAGAGCAAACTGAGTTTTTAATATGTCTTATTCTCTATGTAATATCATGCAGTGTTATTAGGTTAAAATAAAATTTAAGAATGATGAAACATGATCTAAAAAACTCACTAAGAAGATAGCATAGTGTGCAGCCAAGAAGTTAAGTGATATGCAAAGAAGATGAGAAGATGAGAAAGAGGAAGGGAGACAGACAGAAACAGAGCCTAGAAACTAGTGGTACTAGAGGGAAGTGCTCAGTTGCTTAAGTGTCTTTGAATGCCCACTCTTTCATGTTTTTGCCATGAGCAATAAATGTAGACCGGTTTTTGTTCAATCAAAATAAGTCTAGTTTCCTATTTTATAATTCCCAAGGATGCACAATTTAATTACTTGAGCATAATACATAAGCAATTCTTTTAATTATCACATGAAATTCACTAGTTGCAATAGTTTATTGAATAGATTAGTTATGCACTGACATTTGTATATTTATTTATGTTTTTAATTTTATTTAATCTCCTTTTTGTAGTCCATATTTTATCCCCATGCCAGTCTACTCTCTGACTGTTTTTCATTCCATAACTTCTCCCCAACCCCCAATCTCCACGAGGAAGTCCCTACCTCCCATTCTTCACCCTGCCAGTCCTCCCTTCTCCCTGGGAGAAGTCTCTTAAGGGTTAGGTACAATCTTCTCTGCCTGAGTCTAGTTCTGGCAGTCCTCTGCTGTATATGTTGGAGGCCTCATATCAGTTAATGTATGTTGCTTGGTGAGTAGCCCAATGTCTGAGAGATCTCTGGGGTCTAGGTTAGATGAGACTGCTGGTATTCCGACAGGGTCGCCCTCCTCCTCTGCTTCATCCAGCTTTTCCCTAATTCAACCTCTGGGGTCAGAAGCTTCTGCCCATTGGTTGCGGGTAAATATCTGATGTCTCTTGCTAACCACACAATGTTTAACAGAAACAATACTTTTGACAATATTTTAACTGAGTGAATTTAAATGAGTAGAGTTGTATAACCATAGCTCTTGAGGTCAAGAATCAAAATTTATTGGTGTGTAAGGGACATCTGGAACTTAAGTTCATTGCTGATTTTAAACTATTCAATGTAATAGACACTGAGGAGAAAACTTGTTTCATGCATGAAGCCATGGATTCTACAAGTTCTCTGAAAATGATTCTAGTTTTTATGTATTGGAATAGAGAACTAAATGTCCTTTTTTCACAATGCTACTTTATCACACTACATTTTTATTAAAATAAAACAGCTATTGATTGTGTGCAGATACACTTAATGATTACTCCAAAATATGCACCATTTTTTTTTAATCAATGAGGAGATGAAAAGACTGGGCTTTATACCCACTGCTATGTGGGTATATAGCAACTTGTGTCTTAGATGTTTTTCATCCCTTACCTTCAAGAGACAAAACTCTAATATTTTTGATATACTGATATTATCAGATACTCCATCATTTATTCCATTTTCATGTGTAAACAATTGTACTCCAAATCTGTAAAAGTTTTCATCTGATAATTTTATTACTTTTTAAAAAAAACTTATTTGATCTTTATTTTTTTACACTTCAGATTTTATTTCCCTCCAGGTCTACCCTCCGACTGTTCCATCTCCCATGCCTCCTTCCCACCCCCAGTTTCCATGAGGATATTCCCCCCACATACCTCTAAACAACCTGGGGCCTCCAGTCCCTTGAAGGATAGGTGCATCTTCTCTGACTTAACACAGACCCAGCAGTCATCTGCTGTGTATGCATTGGGGGCTTCATATCAGCTGGCATATGCTGCCTGGTTGGTGGTCCAGTGTCTGAGAGATCATTGAGGTCCAGGTTAATTTTGGCTGCTCTTCACCTTACAGGGATGCCCTACTCTTCCACTTCTTCCAGTTTTTCCTTAATTCAAATGCAGGGGTCTGTGGGGTGATGAGCTGTGATAGGCAACCTGGACTCTGGTCTAGTTCAGGATTAAAATCCTAGTGACACAGCAGGTAACTATTATCTGCAAGGAACAGCTGGACACCCCTTGGGCCCCTGGTTCCTGTCGTGTTGCTATAGCCTCCCACAACCCCCTCAGAAAGGTCTGTAGCCATAAGTCACATAAGAGCAGCACCTCCCACGTGCAGATAAGGTATCTCCAAGCTTTCAGACCAAGCCAATGAGAAGTATCTGTTGTCAGACTCTTACCCACCTGAAAACTATATAATAATATAGTATATAAGAATAGTATCCAGAAGGAATAAAGGTGTGTGAGAGCTACTCCTTCATCTAGAGCTTCTGTCATAGGAGCTGTTAACACTGCTGCTTTGGAAGAGGCCTGCTCTCCTGAAGTGCCACCTGAAGCTCCCATACATTCCTTCCTGGCTAGTCTATCTCTTGTTGACCCAGCCTGTCCTGACTCAGTGCAGAGTGATGTGACATAACTGAGATGGCAACAGCTGAGACCGAAGTGGAGCAAGCTGCAGCAGTGGAGGTGATGGAGACTACTCCCCCTTCCTGATCCTGCTTTCTCTCCTTTGCCTGATCTCTCACACCCCATGGGGCCAGAGATCTCCATGGAAAGCCTCCAGTACACTAGCCTACAGGTGTCAGCAGCTTCTGTCCATTGGTTGGGTGCAAACATCTGCATCTATTTCAGATGCTTATTGGGTCTTTCAGAGGACAATCGTGATAGGTTCATTTTTGTGAGTGCTCCATTGCCTCAGTAATAGTGTCAGGCCATGAGATCTCCCCTTGAGCTAGATGTCACTTTGGGCCTGGCACTGGACCTCCTTTTCCACAGGCACATCTCCAATTCTATGCCTGAAGTTCTTTCAGACAGGAACAATTATGGGTCAGAGCTTTGAATATGGGATGGCAATCCCATCCCTCTTTTGATTCCCTGTCTTTCTGCTGGAGGTGGGCTCTACAAGTTCCCTCTCCCTACAGTAGGGCATTTCATCTAAGGTCCCTCCATTTGAGTCCTGAGAATCTCTCATTTCCCAGGTTTCTGGTGTATTCTGGAGGGTCTTCCTATCTCCTACCTCCAGAGGTTGCCTAATTCCGTTCATTCTGCTAGCCCTAAGGGCTTCATTCCTTTTCCCTCACCCAAGAAAACCCAACAATCCAGTCAAAAAATGGGGTATACAACTAAACATAGAATTCACAATAGAGGAATCTCAAATGGCTCAGTAACATCTAAAGAAATGTTCAAAGTCCTCGGTGATCAGAGAAATGAAAATCAAAATGACCCTGAGACTCAACCTTACACCTCTCAGAGTGGCAAAGATCAAAACCTCAGGTGACAGTACATGTTAGCAAGGATGTAGAGAAAGAGGAACAGTCCATTGCTGGTGGGATTGCAAACTGGTACAACCACTTTGGAAATCAATCTGGTGGTTCCTCAGAAAATTGTCAATAGATCTAGCCAAAGACCCAGCAATAGCACTCTTGGGAATATATCCAAAAGATGCCCCACATGGGGCACATGTTCCACTATATTCAAAGTGGCCTTGTGATATCCAGAAGCTAGAAACAACCCAGATGTCCCATGACAGAATGGATATAGAAAATGTGGTTCATTTATAGAATGAAATACTACTCAGCTATTAAGAATGAGAACATTACAAAATGTCTGCAAGGCAAAGGACACCATCAAAAGGACAAATTGGCAACCAACAAATTGGGAAAAGCTCTTGATCAACCCTACATCTGACAGAGGGCTAATATCCAATATATACAAAGAACTCAAGAAGCTAGACCCCAGAAAACCAAATAACCCTATTAAAAAATGGGGCACAGAACTAAACAAAGAATTTTCACCTGAAAACTTCAGATGGCTGAGAAGCATCTTAAAAAATATTCAAGGGAAATGCAAATCAAAACAACCATGAGATTTCACCTCACACCAGTCAGAATGGATAAATTAAAAATTCATGAGACAGCAGGTGTTGGCAAGGATATAGAGAAAGAAGAACATTCCTCCACTGCTGGTGAGGTTGCAAATTGGTACAACCACTCTGGAAATCAGTCTGGTGGTTCCTCAGAAAACTGGGCATGTCACTTCTGGAGGACCCAGCTATACCACTCCTGGGCATATATCCAGAGGGATTCCCCAGCATGTAATAAGGATACATGCTCCACTATGTTCATAGCAGTGCTATTTATACTAGCCAGAAGCTGCAAAGAACCCAGATGTCCCTCAACAGAGGAATGGATGCAAAAAATGTGATATATATACATATACATATATATATATATATATATATATATATATATATATATATATATATATATATATATCACAATGGAGTACTATTAAGCCATTAGAAACAATGAATTCATGAAATTCTTAAATTCTTAGATAAATGGATGGAGCTGGAGAACATCATACTAAGTGAGGTAACCCAGTCTCAAAAGATCAATCATGGTATGCACTCACTGATAAGCGGATATTAGCCTAGAAACTTGGAATACCCAAGACATAATCCTTATATCAAATGATGTCCAAGATGAATGGAGGAGTGGTCCCTAGTTCTGGAAAGTCTCAGTGCAGCAGTATAGGGCAATACCAAAACAGGAAGGGGTGGATGGGGAAACAGGGGGAGGGAAGAGGGCTTATGGGAATTTTGGGGAGTGGGTACCCAGGAAAGGGGAAACCATTTGAAATGTAAATAAAAAATCCATCAAATAAAAAGAGAAATGTAAAAAAAAATATCAAGAAGTTCATGCTGTTTGAATGTTGACATAATAATATTGTATTAAATAAAATCTATCACTAACAAAAAAAAAAAAAAAAGAATGAGATCATCCTGAGTTTTGCAGGCAAATGAATGGAACTAGAAAATATAATCCTGAGTGAGGTAAGGCAGACCCAAAAGGACATACATATCATGTACTTACTAATACGTGTATATTAGCCTAGAAATGTACAGAATACCCAAGATACAGTCCACAGAACTCAAAAAGGTCAAGAAACTGAAGGGCCTAGGGGAGGATGCCTCAATCTCACTTGGGAGGGAGAAGACAGGAATCTCAATGGGGAAAGGAGGGTGGGTTATGTGTTGGATAAAACACATATTATGTGTTGGATAGGGGCAGGAAGAGGGGGTAAGTTTCATTATTTTTCGGTTTTCTTTTCTACCTTTTTTAATTGAAATAGATTTTTTTCTTACAATATATTCAATTATAGTTTCCCAATCCTCTATTCTTTCCAGTTCCTTCTTACCTTCCTGCCAGGTCTTAGTTGTCTCTCAAAGAAAAGAACAATTTCTAAGAATATAGGGTGTCTTTCAGCTTTGTATCAGACTTTATTATAGAATTAATGTGGGTCCTGAAGAATACACATTCATGAGTGACTTATGACTGCTGGAAGAAAGCAGAATTTTTTAACTAACACAAATTTAATTGGGAAGGATAGGCACTACAACTGTAAACAATTTGATTTATGTATTCAATACTACTAAGTAATTTTGGAATAACACATTACAGAGGTATGTAATCATTGCAATTCATTATCTGTAGTTCCTTAGCATTATTTGGTTGTCATTTTTTATCCTGATCATCTCATCTATGGAGTCAAAACTTATAGCTTTGGATGTCGCAATTACTAGGATGTGATATATTTATTCCTTGGATATTGTATATCCCACATGATAAATCAATGCAGCACTTGTAATTACTTCACTTTTCTTATGAAACTTTAAATGATATATTAAGATTTATGTTGAATTCCAACATCCAATCAAATCCGGCTTGAACCCATGGACTTGACTCAGATCATCTGATGATATCTTGCTTCTGTGAAAATTGCTGTTTTGGGCAAAAGCAGTTGTAGTAACATGAGTTTAACTGCACCATCCTAAAGAAAGCAGATGCTATCCAATGAGCTGCTGTTAGTGTGTGGACTTGCTAGGTCACGGCAAAGGTCTTACAAATAGCAGATGCTCATATTCAGTAGGTCTGTCTCTGGGAGCCTTAGAACATTGTCTTCACTCATTATTCTGAACTGTTTCAAATGCCATTGTGGCCAATTCTAAAGGAAACTATATATGCCCAGGAAAGGTATAGCAGGGTCCTCCGGAAGTGTCATGTCCACTTTTCTTAGGAACCGCCAGACTGATTTCCAAAGTGGTTGTACCATCTTACAGCCCCACCAGCAGTGGAGGAGTGTTCCTTTCTCCACATCCTCACCAACACATGCTGTCTTCTGAGTTTTTGACCTTAGCCATTCTGCCTGGTATAAGGTGAAATCTCAGGGTTGTTTTGATTTGCTTTTCCCTAATGACTAATGATGTTGAACACTTCTTAAGGTGACTACAGCCATCCGAATTTCTTCAGGTGAAAATTCTTTGTTTAGATCTGTACCCCATTTTTTAATAGAGTTATTTTAATAGAACTCTAACTTCTTGAGTTCTTTGTATATATTGGGTATTAGCCCTCTATCAGATATATGGTTGGTGAATATCCTTTCCCAATTTGATGGTTGCCGTTTTGTCCTTTTAACAGTGTCCTTTGCCTTACAGAAACTTTGTAATTTAATGAGGTCCCATTTGTCAATTCTTGATCTTAGAGCATAAGCTATTGGTGTTTAAGAATTTTTGAAACACTACAAAAAAAATCACAGAGAAGAAAGCCAAGTAAATAAGATGGAAGATTTATTAGATATAATAGGATGAGAGTCAGATAACATATATATCTATGATTCTATCCTGTGTGTTCTGTGACTGAATCATAATATGTGAATATATAGAGTATATCAGCAAACTGAAGTCTTTAAGAAAAGTGAGAATTCTTCATATGCATATTTTCTAAAGTACAAGCTAGAGACACCTGTTCATAGCCTTCTAATGACAGTTCACATTCATGTGTAAAATAACTCTTAGCAAGAATTATAGCCACATCTGTAGATTTTTGTTTTAGAGACATTTAAATTTTCACTCTATTTGTTGTATGAAACATCTGTGTAGTTAGTTGATTCAAATTCCCCTAGGACAGGGAGATCAGATCTGTAAGTGTGGCCCTTCCTAACAAGGTCCAGAAAGGCATTTATCTCCCTCTCCACAAAAAGTTGGCAGTAAACAAGAAGTGAAAATATTTTTATGTCTGACCACCATTACAATGATGTTTAATATGTAGGGGAAAATTAACTTAGGTGTCCTAGAGAAAGTTAGTGTCCATAGTCCTCATTGGGGGCAAACTACATGTAGTTATTTTGTATTATTTTCACAGACAAATTATTTTACTATACTTCTCTTTAAGGCTAATTGTCTGTTTCTCAGGACACAGAAAATCCCCAGTACACAGGATTTATATTTCCACATTGCATAATCAGCCTGTGGCCACTCCAGGTCTCATTTAAAAACCCAATGGTAAAAACAATAACAAGGAGGAAATGGCAAAGAAGCACAAATTGGTGGAGAGTAAATTATTTTCACCCCAACAGATTTATTTCATTTGACATTTTATGAAATCAAACAAAATAAAAGAAAAATTGTCTCAGGGAGGTACTTTGACATCAGCAACTTGGATGCTCTAAGAACAGCTGACACTTGCAGAGAAGGTATGAAAATGAACTCAGGACAGCAGGTTTGCTTAAACATTGGGGTGAGCTTCTCTATATCACAAAGTGCAGGAATCATCCTAAGGTAATTAAAAAAATTGTTGAATGCAGGCAGAAGAGATATCCAGTAGGCACTGCAAAGCCCAGGATCTGTTTTTCAAAGTCAGGGTTGCATGTCTGTATTTACTTGACTAAGCAAAAACAATCCACTTATAAAAAATGGGCAGAATACAAAGGTGCCCTTTCCAATATTTTGTTTTCTTTTGACAAGCCTTGAAGTTTCTGAGCAGAGTCCACTGCAAATGGAATCAGGTCTTTCATTTATGCTGAACTTTAAATTGTAAGTACAGTTTAAAGTTACAACTCCATTGGTGACAGGCTTCCCTAAGGGCAGGCATTTGGAAGAGTGACTGCAAAGCATTCTTCAAGATCAACTCATGAAGCCTGTTGGGTTTTCTTCTCTCTCTCTCTCTCTCTCTCTCTCTCTCTCTCTCTCTCTCTCTCTCTCTCTCTCTCTCTTTCTCTCTCTCACTGTGTGTCTTTTGCTTGTTTATTTGTTTGTTTTTCATTCTGAAATGCCCTTGCTGCAAATATTAAGCATATTGACTAAACTTACACGAATGGATACATGGATACACTCTGCCTTTAAAGCACAACCCAATGCTCTGACTCATTTACCCTTTGATCTGGATTGTACTAAAGAATAAGACTTTATCTCAGAGGGCCATATATGCAAAATATAGTTTAATATATGCAATTATATTTTGCCAGCATATTTTCATTCTCATAGAAATGTTTGTATTTTGAAGAATGATTCAAATTTTAATTAATGGTACAGCAAAATAGAATTAACTTAGCTCAATTTGTGTATCTTAACCATTTTATACTCATAGATGTCAATGAAAATTTAATGTTGGCTTTTTGATTCTTTCTTTTTTTTGTTTTTGTTTTATTTTTATTCGATATATTTTTTTATTTACATTTCATATGATTTCCCCTTTTCTGGTTCCCCACTCTCTGGAAGTCCCATAGGCCCTCTTCCCTCCCCCTGTTCTCCCATCCACCCCTTCCCACTTCCCTGTTCTGGTTTTGCCCTGTATTGCTACACTGAGTCTTTCCAGAAACAGGCCACTCCTCCATTCTTCTTGTACCTCATTTAATGTGTGGATTATGTTTTGGATATTCCAATTTTCTAGGCTAATATCCACTTATTAGTGAGTGCATACCATGATTAATCTTTTGAGACTGGGTTACCTCACTAAGTATGATGTTCTCCAGCTCCATCCGTTTGTTTATGAATTTCATGAATTCATTGTTTCTAATGGCTGAATAGTATTCCATTGTGTATATATACCACATTTTTTGCATCCATTCTTCCATTGAAGGATACCTGGGTTTTTTCCAGCTTCTGGCTGTTATAAATAGGGCTGCTATGAACATAGTGGAACACATATCCTTATTACATGCTGGGGAATCCTCTGGGTATATTCCCAGGAGTGGTATAGCAGGATCCTCTGGAATTGACCTGCCCAGTTTTCTGAGGAACCACCAGATTGATTTCCAGAGTGGTTGTACCAATTTGCAACCCCACTAGCAGTGGAGGAGTGTTCCTCTTTCTCCACACCCTCTCCAACACCTGCTGTCTCATGAATTTTTAATCTTAGCCATTCTGACTGGTGTGAGGTGAAACTCAGGGTTGTTTTGATTTGCATTTCCCTAATGACTAATGAAGTTGAGCATTTTTTAAGATCTTGTCCCAGAATGCAAATCAAAACCACCCTGAGATTTCACCTTACACCAGTCAGAATGGCTAAGATTAAAAACTCAGGAGACAGCAGATGTTGGCAAGGATGTGGAGAAAGAGGAACATTCCTCCACTGCTGGTGGGGTTGCAAATTAGTACAACCACTCTGGAAATCAGTCTGGCAGTTCCTCAGAAAACTGGGCATGTCACTTCCCTAAAGATCCTGCTATACCACTCCTGAGCATATACCCAGAAGATTCCCCAGCATGCAATAAGGATACATGTTCCACTATGTTCATAGCAGCCCTATTTATAATAGCCAGAAGCTGGAAAGAACACAGGTGTCCCTCAATAAAAGAATGGATGCAAAAAATGTGGTATATCTACACAATGGAGTACTATTCAGCCATTAGAAACAATGAATTCATGAAATTCTTAGGCAAATGGAGCTGGAGACCATCATACTAAGTGAGGTAACCCAGTCTCAAAAGATCAATCATGGTATGCACTCACTAATAAGTAGATATTAGCTTGGAAAACTGGAATATACAAAACATAATCCACACTTCAAATGAGGTACAAGAAGAACTGAGGAGTGACCCCTAGTTCTGAAAAGACCCAGTGTAGCAGTATAAGACAAAACCAGAACAGGGAAGTGGGAAGAGATGGGTGGGAGAACAGAGGGAGGGAAGGGGGCTTATGTGACTTTCGGGGAGTGGGGAACCAGAAAAGGGGAAATCATTTGAAATGTAAATAAAAAATATATCGAATAAAATTAAAAAAAAAAAAAAAAAGATCTTGTCCCAGGACTATAGCTTCAGGCGTTTTTTTTTTTTTTTTTTTTTTTTTTTTTTTTTTTTTTTCTGTTTTCCTATTGAATTTCTATGAGAGAAACTGTAAAGTATGCTTTGGAACTTCAAGCAAAATAAAAACATACAAGTTGTCCTATGAGTAGAAATGAAAAGTGTATTGTAGAAGGATGCTCAGACAATGTGTGGTTTTCATTGATGGACGTGGAGACTGCTAGCTCTTAATCTACCCTTTAGATCCATAGAGTGTTGATAAATTACTTCATTTTTTCACCTTATTTTAAAATTAGAATAAAGATCTGTGTTTCAAAGAAAGGTTGACAAAATCAGTGCAGCATATACAAGAGCTTTTTATAAGGAGGGATATTTATGAGTGCCAGGATATAGTTAAGATGAGTAGTATCAAAGAAGAAACAAAATCAAATCCCCTGACATATGCATGTGCAGGTAAGACTCTCACAGAATATCTATCTTACTTTGGTGGTTTTAATTACACATATATGACAGATGTATTTCTGTCCAATGTTTATGGTTTATGAATTATTCTATTTAGAGAATGTTAATACAAGTTTTTCAAATTACACCTCAGTATCTATTTTATTTACCATGTTAAATTATTGCCTAATAATCATGAAGAAAAAGAATTCACAGTGAACAGGTACAGGGCAATAGAACCAAATCCTTCTAAATACCAGTTCACAGGCACCCTTTCTAAACCTGCAACTGTAAAATGAACATTGAAGTTAGGGAAGGTTTCTCCCAGGAAAGAAGAATCAGTACAGAGAATCAGATGAGTAAAGCAAGAGCAAAGATGTCATTCTACAGAAATATTGAAAGGCCAGTTCAGACTTTGATTGGGTCAGATTGGTTAAGTGTTAAAGATTTTGACCTTTCTTTTTTTTTTTCCTACTTCTCAAATGACAATGTAGTATAGGAAATGACAACAATTTAATTCTTCAAATATAAAATATTCAATAAAATATTATTTTTCAAAAAAATTTATTTATTGAAAAGGGAAGTAAAAATACTTTGTGATAAAATTAAAGATGTTCATGGAAAATATTTCAGATAAAAATTTTAAAATTGACAACTTTTATGGTAAATTAAGGATTAAAATGGTAGACATGTGAAACATTGCTAAATTAATTGAAATATATAATAGAAACATTTTGTGATTGAACTGAAGATTTAGGTGGAAAATATTTCTGATAAAATTGTAGAAAATGTAGAAAAACATGTTAGAATTGAAGATTATAATAGAAAATTTTATAGAGATATAATAATAATAGGCATAAAAGTGTTTCTAAGTTGATTAAAAGAGGAATTATGAACATTTTCTGATAAATTTGAAGACTGATAAAATTGTAGAAAAATATAGAAAAACATGCTAAAATTAAAGATTATCGTGGAAATTATATAGACAAAATAATAGGCATAAAGACAATTCTAAGTTAAATGAAGATGGAATTATAAATATTTTCAGACAACATTGAAGATTTACATGGAAAATATTTCTGGTAAAATTAAAAAAATAAATAGAGAAACACATTAAAATTGACAATTTCATGGAAAGTTTTACATAAAGAATGGTTGATGTAAAAGCTCTCTAAATTAATTGAAGGTGAAATAGAAACATTTGTGATAAAATCAAAGATTTACATTGAAAACATTTCTGATACAATATAGAAAGACATATTAAAATTGAAGATTATCATGAAAAATGATGCAGACGAAATGGTAGCCATAAAAGAAATTACCAAATTAATTAAAAGGGGAATTGCAAACTTGATGATTTTGAAGATTCTGATGAACTTGAAGATTTACATGAGAAATATTTCGTTAGTCTATGTCTTTTTATTGGGGAGTTGAGTCCATTGTTGTTAAGAGATATTAGGGAATAGTGATTGTTGCATCCTGTTATTTTTGATGTTATTTTTATGTTTGTGTAGGTATCTTCTTTTGAGTTTGTTGGCAGATTATTACTTTCTTGCTTTTTCTAGGGTGTAGTTTCCCTTCTTGTGTTGGCATTTTCCATCAATTATCCTTTGTAGGGCTGGATTTATGGACAGATATTGTGCAAATTTGGTTTTATCATGGAATATCGTGGTTTCTCCATCTATGGTGATTGAGAGTTTTGCTGGGTATAGTAGCCTGGGTTGGCATTTGTGTTCTCTTAGGGTCTGTATGAGATCTGCCCAGGATCTAGATTTCATCATCTCTGGTGAGAAGTCTGGTGTGATTCTGATAGGTCCGCCTTTATACGTTTCTTGACCTTTTTCCCTTACTGCTTTTAATATTCTTTGTTTGTTTAGTGAATTTGGTGTTTTCATTATGTGCTGGGAGGATTTTCTGTTCTAGTCCTGTCTGTTTGGAGTTCTGAAGGCTTCTTGCATGTTCATGGGCATCTCTTTCTCCAGGTTATAGAGGTTTTTTCCCTACAACTATTTACTGGGTCTTTAAGATGTAAATCCTCACTCTCATCCATACCTATAATCCTTAGGTTTGGTCTTCTCATTGTGTCCTGGAGTTCCTGTTTGTTTTGAATTATCAGCTTTATGCATTTTGTATTTTCTTTGACTTTTGCATCAATGTTTTCTATGGTATCTTCAGCACCTGAGGTTCTCTCTTGTATCTCTTGTATTCTGTCATTGACACTTGCCATCTATGACACTTACATTCTTTCCAAGGTTTTCTATCTCCAGAGATGTCTCACTTTGTGATTTCTTTATTGTTTCTACTGCCTCTTTTAGACCCTGGATGGTTTTGTTCAGTTCCTTCATTTGATTGTTTGTGATTTCCTGTAATTCTTTAAGGGATTTTTGTGTTTCTTCTTTAAGGCCTTCTGCCTGTTGACCCCTGATCTCCTGTATTTCTTTAAGGGAATTTTATGTTTCCTCTTTAAGGGCTTTTATCTGTTGACCCCGATGTTCTCCTTTGTTTCTTTAAGGGAGTTACTTAAGTTTTTCTTGAAGCCCTTTATCAGCATCATGAGATGCGAATTTAAATCCAACTCTTGTTTTTCCTGTGTGTTGGGGTATCTGGTACTTGCTGTGGTGGGAGAAATGGGTTCTGATGTTGCCATGTGGCCTTGGTTTCTGTTGGTAGGGTTCTTGTGCTTTCCTTTTGCCATCTGGTGCTCTTTGGCATTGTTGTCTCTGGCTTGGGTTTGTTCCTCCTGTGGGCCTGTATGCCTGTGTCCTTACTTATCTGAACTCAAAAGTGAAAGCACTGCTGGGAGATCTCTCTCTCTCTCTCTCTCTCTCTCTCTCTCTCTCTCTCTCTCTCTCTCTCTCTCTCTCTCTCTCTCTCCTGGTGGGCTATGCACAGAAGGCTGTGGAGTTTCCTGGCTTCCAAGTGCAAATGGTGATGGGTGGGAAGACTTCCATCCCAGCTGCTCTGCTTATCTTAGGCCCTGTATTCTCCTACCTGGGTCCCTTCCAAAGAGAAGATGGAGATCTCACCTCTGTGCTCAAAAGTGAAATCCTGATGCCAGATCTCTCCCTCCTGGCCGGCTATACACAGAAGGCTGTGGAGTCTCTTGGCTCCCTTGTGCAAATGGCAGTGGGAAGACTTCAGTCCCAGCTGTTCCACTGATCACAGAAGACTGTGGATTCTCCCAGCTCCCTGGTGCCTTAATATAATATTCTTAAATGCACAAATATTGTTAGAAAATAGAGCGGTCGAGATAATTTTTGCCTTTCTTTCTTTCTTTCTTTCTTTCTTTCTTTCTTTCTTTCTTTCTTTCTTTCTTTCTTTCTTTCTTTCTTTCCTTTCTTTCTTTTTTACTTTCTTTCTTACTTTCTTACTTTTTTTCTTACTTTCTTTCTTTATTAAATTTATTTACAGTTCAAGTGCTATCCCCTTACCTGGTTCTGCCCCTCACCGAAATCCCCTATTCCATTCCACTTCTTCCTTCTTCTTTGAGAATGCTTGTCCACCCACACACCCACCCACCCACCCCCTCCTTCCCACCCTCAATTCCCCTACAGTGCAGCATTTATCAAACCTTCATAGGACCAAGGACCTCTCGTCCCATTGATGCTTGACAAGGCTGTCCTCTGTTACATATGCAGTGGGATCCATGTGTACTACTTGGTTGGTGGCTTAGTCCTGGGAGCTCTGAGGGATCTGGTTGGTTGGTATTGTTCTTCCTATGGGGTTGCAAACCCATTCAGCCCCTTCAGTCCTTTTTTCTAACTCCTCCATTGGCGACCCCACATTCCAAGCAATGGTTGGCTGCGAGCATCCAACTCTGTATTTGTAAGGCTCTGGCAGGGTCTCTCAGTAGACAGCTTTATCAGGCTCCTTTCAGCAATCCTTTCTTAGCCTCCACAATAGTGTCTGAATTTGGTGACTGTATCTGTAATGAATCCCAAGGTGGGAGAGACTTTGGATTTATGTGTATATGTATACATATATTTCTTCCTGCTTTTCTATATTTGCACTCTGTGTGTGGAGATGTCAGAGGCCAAAAGTGGCTTTGAGTTTCTTAGAAATGGACTTAGAGCATTTGTGAGCTTCTTAATGTGGCAACTGATAACTGAACCCCCTTTTCAGTGCAAGAGCAGCAAATATTTTTAATTAATGAGACATATCCATAGGGTCATACCATTTTCCTTCTCAGAAAAACCTGAGTATCTTCATTTAACACATTATTTTAATGAAATCTAAAAGTCACGTCATTTCTTCATATTAGCTTCATTTCCTTACTTTATTTTTACTTTTTCTATCGGATATTTTCATTATTTACAATTTAAATGTGATCCCCTTTCCTGGTTTCCCCTCTAAAAACACCCTATCACATACCACCCTCCCCCTGCTCACCAACCTGCCCACTCCCACTTCCCTGTCCTGGTATTCACCTATACTGGGCACAGAGCCTTCTCAGGACCAAGGACTTCTCCTTTTGATGTCCAACAAGGTCATCCTCTGCTACATATATAGCTGGAGCCATGGATTCCTCCATGTGTACTCTTTGGTTGGTAGTTTAGTCCCTGGTAGCTCTGGGGTCCTAGTTGGTTCATATTGTTGTTCCTCCTATAGGGCTGCAAGCTCCTTCAGCTTCTTGGGTCCTTTTTCTATCTCCTCCATTGGGGACCCTGTACTCAGTCTAATGGTTGGCTGACAGCACTCACTTATGCATTTGACAGGTACTGGCAGAGCCTCTCAAGAGACAGCTGTATCATGCTTCTGTTAGCAAGCACTTGTTGGTATCCACAATAGTATCTGAGTTTAGTGACTATATATGGGATGGAACCCATATATATGGTGTGGCCGTTTCTGCATGGTCATTCCTTCAGTCTCTACTCCACACTTTGACTCTGTATCTCCTCCCATGGGTATTTTGTTCCCACTTCTAAGTAGGAGCAAAGTATCCATACTTTGGTCTTCCTTCTTCTTGAGCTTCCTTTGGTCTGTGAATTGTATCTTGGGGATTCCAAGCTTCTGGGCTAATATCCACTTATCAGTAAGTGCATACAATGTGTGTTTTTTTGTGATTGGGTTACCTCACTCAGGATAATATTTTCCAGTTCTATCCATTTGGCTAAGAATTTCATGAATTCATTTTTTTAATAACTGCATAGTATTCCCTTGTGTAAATATACCACGTTTTCTGTATCCATTCCTCCATTGAGGGACTTCTGGGCTACACAGCAAGCACTTCTTAGCATCCACAATAGTGTCAGGCTTTGATGACTGTTTATAAGATGAATCTCCAGAAAAGACAGTCCATTGATGTCCTTTCCTTCAGTCTTTGTCCCACACATTGTCTCCATAATTGCTCCTGTGAGCATTTTGTTCCCTTTCTCAGAAAACCAAAGCACCCACACTTTGGTCTTCCTTGTTCTTGAGCTTCATGTGGTTTGTGAATTGTATCTTGTTTATCCTTAGGTTTTTGGCTAATATCCACTTTTCAGTGAGTGCATACCCTGTGTGTCCCCTTATGGTTGTGTTACCTCACTTAGGATGACACTTTTTAGTTTCATCCATTTGACTAAGAATTTCATGAATTCATTGTTTTAATAGCTGAATTGTATTACATTGTCTAAATATACCACATTTTATGTATCCATTCTTCAGTTGAGGGACAGCTGGAATCTTTCCAGGTTTTGGCTATTATAAATAAGGCTGCTATGAACATAGTGTAGCATGTGTCCTCATTACTTGTTGGAGTATCTTCTGGGCATATGCCCAGGAGTGGTGTAGCTGGGTCCTCTGGTAATAGTATATCCAGTTTTCTGATGTATCACCCAACTGATTGCCAGAGTGGTTTTTACCAGATTGCAATCCCATCAGCAATGTTCCTCTTTTTCCATATCCTTGCCAGTACATGCTGTCACCTGAGTTTTTCATCTTAACCATTCTGACTCGTGTGAGGTGGAATCTCAAGGTTGTTTTGATTTGCATTTTCCTGCTGACTAAGGATGCTGAACATTTCTTTAGGTGCTTCTCAGACATTCAAGTTTCTTCAGTTGAGAATTCTTTGTTTAGCTATGTACCCCAGTTTTTCATAGGGTTATAATGGTTCTCTGCAGTCTAACTTCTTTGTATATATTGGATATTAGTCTTCTTTCAGATGTATGATTGGGAAAGATCTTTCCACAATCTGTTGGCTGCCATTTTGTCCTATTGACAGTGTATTTTGTCTTACAGACACTTTGCAATTTTCTGAGGTCACATTTGTCAATTCTTGATGTTAGAGTGTAAGCTATTGCTGTTCTGTTCAGGAAATTTTCCCCTGTGCCCATGTGCTCGAGGATCTTCCATGCTTTGTGACTCTAACCAAGCAAGTGAAAGATCTGTATGACAAGAACTTCAAGTCTCTGAAGAAAGAAATTGAAGAAGATCTCAGAAGATGGAAAGATCTCACATGCGCATGGATTGGGAGGATTAATATAGTAAAAATAGCCATCTTGCCAAGAGCAATCTACAGATTCAATGTAATCCCCATCAAAATTCCAACTCAATTCTTCATAGAACTAGAAAGAGCAATTTGCAAATTCATCTGGAGTAACACAAAATTCAGGACATTGAAAACTATTCTCAATAATAAATGGTAGAATCACCATCCAAGACCTCAAGCTGCACTACAGAGAAATTGTGACAAAAATTGCATGGTATTGGTACAGTGACAGGCAAGTAGATCAATGAAATAGAAATGAAGACCCAGAAATAAGCCCACACACCTATGGTCACTTGATCTTTGATAAAGGAGCTAAAACCATCCAGTAGAAAAGATAACCTTTTCATCAAATGGTGCTGATTCAGCTGGTGGTTAGCATGCAGAAGAATGCAAATCAATCCATTCTTATCCCCTTGTACAAAGCTCAAATCTAAGTGGATCAAGAACTTCCACATAAAACCATATACACTGAAACTAGTAGATTAGTTTTATTTCTTACATAGAACTGTTGCAAAATTTTCTGAGAGTTTTGGAGTTTCCCTCCAAATCCTTACAGAAAACAATTTACTTCAATCAGTGTATATACAAACTGACTGTTATTTTATTTTGTTTTGGATATGTGGGTCAAGCTAAGCAAAAATTTTATTTACAGCTGGGTGTGGTGGCTCATGCTTGTAATCTCAGCACTTGGGAGGCAGAGGCAGGTGGATTTCTGAGTTCATGGCAAGCCTGGTCTACAGAGTGAGTTACAGGACAGCCAGGACTATACAGAGAAACCCTGTCTCAAAACAGGATTTACAAAGGATGCTTTAATTTGTGTGCTTTATATGTGGATATCATTTGAAGTAAAATATATATTTGCATGAATATATGACCTTACTTCTCTCACAATTTTGTAGATAAGTCAGTATCAACTAAGGGAATCGTAAATATTTTTAAAATGTTTAATTAAATATGTACAATTCCTCTATCAGAGGTGTTAATATCTACTTAGTCAATTACCATTCTACCATGATCTCTCAAAAGATTTTTACATACTATCTGACAATCTGCGAAGATATAGATTAGAATAAAATTGCAGTTTTTCTAATCAAATATGTTAAAGCCTGTGTTACAAAAAATGTTTATTGATATTTCTGTAAGTCAAATCATATCAATGATGAAGCATTGATATGTGCTGCCTAGGAATTTGATGAATGAATAAAGAGCAAAGCATTTGATTTTATGAGACCACAGTTAGAGATTGTTGTTACTTAGTAATATGAAATGTAATCATTCATGTTGATCTAAGGGACAAAGCCAACCAGTGACTCACGCGTGTAGGGTCAAGCAATTTCTTCATGAAATCTCAGCAACTTAAAGTAATTCCATAACTCAATATGATGATCAGTTTATCAAAGTGCACTTAAATTTACCTATTTTACATTGTATCTACATGTCAAGAAATAACATCACCCTTTGGGTACACAAAGCTTTATATCTTTTGAATCAGCAATTTAATTATATGTATTTCTGCTAAATCTAATGACATTTGTGCTTAACTATATTGCATGCATTATAATGCTCTCTATTGAAAAATGCTTTGTCTTCATAGATACAAAATGAAGCTCCTTAAGTAGTATTTTTAGGTGACATTTACAGATTGTAACTGTCAGTTCTACTTTACTTTGTTAGAGCATATAAGATGTAGCCAATGTACTCTCTTGGTTGTACATGACTTTCTCCAAATCTGCACATGCAAGTCAGTGTTTGCTTTCTGTGTACTGGTGTACTTGTCTTTGCATGGCACATAGATTTAATTGCAGTTCTGCTATTATGTCTTTGTTTTTATATCAAAGTGAGTTATGAGTGAATACTGAAGTGACAAAAATATAGAATTCATAAATGTTGAATGCATTAATAGATTTTATAAATGTAAATAACCCTAAATAACACATCACAGGAAATATTCTTTTTAGAATCCAGTAAGAGTCCAGTAAGTCAAAAGGTGTCATTAAATAAATTAATGCAAATTCTATTCATCAACAAAATAAGTATAAGCATAAAACATTTCTATCAAACTCTAGAATCTTGTATCCTGCTATCCAAAATTATTTCTGAGAGTATGCTTGGTTAGGATTTTCCAAAGTTTGGCTGTTATTGGTGGAGGAAAACTTAATCCATTTTTAAAATGCAGTATGTTGCAACTCAGTACTTGATATTTTGATCACAGGAATGTCTGAGAATCATCCACACAGTAAGCAACCTATGCTGCATTATTATTAGGACAGCAGATTCAGGCATCCAAAGATACTATTCCATATGCTTGTCCATCTCATCACTATTAATTACATTCATTTCATAGAGCCAAGAATGATAGTTTCACCAAATATGGCAAACTGGGAAAATCTCTGATTTTTGTAATTTTACCTGTAGAAAATATTCTGAGGAGCAAGCTCATCCATTCTTTGATATGAGGGGGAAGGAAAGAGAAATGAAACTTAAGAAAAGGGAGGAAAAGGGGTTGGAGGAAGATCACACAGTCTGCCCCATCCATTCTCTTTTGTTACTATCACAGAGTAGCAAATTCCCATCAGCAAGGAGGTCTGTTATCTTTAAGCATCAATCACAGGATGGCAAAAGCTGAAAAGCCATACTACCAGAGGCTTTCCCAAGTTCTAAACTTATATGCAGCACACAGCTTAAAGCCAACTACTGGGAAATTCCTAAAGCTAGTCAGATTAGAAAAAAAAGTTATGTGTGTGTGTGTGTGTTTGTGTGTGTGTGTGTGTTTGTGTGTGTGTGTGTGTGTGTGTGTGTGTAAGCTCAAAATGTCCAATGTTATAATGAAAAAAAAAGATTCATTGTAGATATTTTCCAATGTTACAAATGGAGCAATATGTCATACTCCTGTCAACTCTAATCGTTTAATTGTGGAGTAAATTAGGTTGTTCTGTTTTCAGTGTTTAATTTTTAAATTAGCTTTTGGCTGCAGAGTCCTCGATTATAGAACTTAATTAGCTGAGGCTGTTGACGGGAATCATGCTACATCCCGGATACAACATCACATAGAAACGCTTAATCAAAGCACCCAGAACTATAGAACCCTGTGCCACAATTTCTTAAAGGAGTAAGAAAAGCTGTAAAGTTGGTAATATTTTACAATGTAAAATCAAAATCAGAAAGAACAAGACTAAAATGAATCATGAGAGTTGTTGGTTGTAGCAGCCCAAATTATTGTTTGCTTTAGTTGTGACAATTCTGTAGCAGAAGGAGCAAATGACAACATGTATAGTGATGAATCACTAACTGAAACAGCATGTACAGAAAAGAAATTCTAATGTTTAGAATGTTTCTACTCTGTGACCTAATTTTAGAAAACATGGTTTTACCTACAATTGTTCAAACATGATCTTCCTCTTTCTACTAGTTGGTAATGATAGCATGAAAATTATTTAAATACCAACCATTTTCAGTGGAGAAAGAAATGGCTTTATATACATATCCCATAAACTGGTTAAGTTCACAGAGCTAACTACATACAGGAATATATGTTCTTCAAAAGTTTGTGCAACCTTGATGTTAGTTAGTCAAACATATTCAATAGAAAAGTCTAAAAGAACATGAGAAAAATTGAAGCTGTCAACAAATTATATAATGTGAACTTTTTTAACAGCTTGGGTAGAATCAAAGGTTAATTATTACAGGCAAATTTTAGATTTTGTGCACAGAGGAGGCAAGAGATGAAACATTAACAGAGCTAATTTATCCAAATTTGTTTTCAGATTTTATATTTTTATAATGTAAGGACATCATCATTTCTCATAGGAAACTATAAACAGCACCTAATTTCATTTACTAAAGAAATATTATGTTCACTAAAAAATAATGTTGCTTCCATTGAGGAGGGCTAGGGCTCATTTGAAGTATCAGTCAACTAAGTCCAGATAGTCTTCTAGATTGTATGGACTTCTTCTTCTGGACTTGAGTCCGTGCTACATCTCATATTTTGAAGACCACATGGTAGTACTAATACTACCTTGTAGAGAGATATATTGTGCTACTGCTTATAGGAATAATAGAGTGAAAGGTGAAACATTCAGTAGACAGAAAGGATTCTGGGATACGATCAGGTGCAGGAGATTCACCTGAGTTGATATAAGGAGGATACAGAGCTGGTACCTGAGCAGAGGTAACCATCCAGTCAAGTGGCAGAATGTGAATCAGTATAAATGATATTTCTAAGATATCATTTTAAGGTATCATGAGCTAGTCAGCTATATGGCCTTGGTGTCTGTAAATATATGTTGAATCTGTGTTTTTACTCTGGGAGCTTGGGAGCAGGTAGAAATACAACAAATTTAGCACTACTTGGAAATCTGCTTTTTGTAGTGGCATGAGGAACAGAGAAAAAAATTGAAAGAGAGGTAGGAGGTGTCAGGAAAGAGGGACATGATGCAATTGTACTACCATCTCAAAAATAAAAGAATTAAAAGAGAAAATGAAGAGAAAAGAGTAGGTTAAAATCACTCTTGTGACAAACTAAATAATACTGGGTGCTAATGTGTTAAGTCCCAGATGTATGTCAGTTTCCAGAAAAACGATCTCTATATCTAATCTTATCTTTTCAGCTGTGCCCTAGCCTTTTTCTCAAGCCAGTTGCATTTATTGGTGTCTTTGGTCAGACATTTTTCGAGAAATAGCATAAAAAGAGGAGAAATAGATATCAGATTTTCCTCACAGTGCCCATATGCCAGCAAAGGGAACCTTCTAAATTATTATGATGAGACCATCTATCAAAAGGGAACTTACCACATGGTTCCAGTATTCTCTCTTAGTGATACACGGACTATTGGAAGCAGATAATTTTTTAGCCTCTTAGACAGTATAAAATCGTTAATTGTAGTATCTCAATTAGTTCTATTTTTTACTTTGTCTTCTTAAAAATAAGCAAACCACATGTAAAATAATTTTTTGTTTGAAAACCTTTGTGATGATGGCAGAATCTATATCAGTGAAATAATGTAACATATGTCTCGAATATCGGGTAACTAGGGATTTTATTAGATTGATATATGCCTAGAGAAATTTATAATTACATCCACATCTTTTTACACTGAAAACAGAATTTTCAGGAAAAAAACTTAAGGGTAAAAGAACTTCTTAGTCTGGTTAGCATCATCTCTTAACAGAAGGTCCAAATAGAAGAAAATGGGAGAAAGATAGCTTGTGCTATCCTCTTTCTGATCCCTTTCTTCTTAGCTACTGTGACCAGACTTGGTCTGTTCTCCTGGCCCCTCCCTATTGTGATGGACTGAAACCCTTGTGCTAAAATAAACTACTTTTTTCTTTTAAAATACTTTATCAGACATTTTCTGACAGTGACAAGGTATGCAACATGTTTCTATAAAGAATATTTTTCAGCTTTAAATTTGCTTATGAATTTCCAAATGTAGAAAATTAATTTGTAGTTGTTCTGTTTGAGGAATTCAAATTGGAATATATTTCTATTGTTTAGAATTTTGTAAGATAGTTTACAAATGATGCATTTTTCGAACACAGAACACAACAATTGAAATGATTTAACCTTTCTGAAAATCTGTACTAAAAACATCTTAGATTTCTGCCCACATACGTTATATAAAAAATAAAGAGTATTCCGTACCACCCTGAACTAAAAAAGTACTTGCAGTTGATTCCAGGAAGGAAAGAGAACATCAGTTTTCTCTAATAGAGTAACAGTGTGTGTATTAACCCCACTCCAGGGGAAGCCATATGCCCAGTTGTTGACCAACACAAAACAGACTGTGTGTTGTTTGTGTGCATTTATTGTCTGTTTGATATGGTTTTGTCCTTTTGTTTTTGTTTTTGAGGTGAAAAGCATAAATTTGAGTGACTAGGAAAGTGAAGCATATGGGAAGATATGGGGGAGGAGAAAGAATAGCACTGAATTATAATATGTAAAAAAGTTAAAATTTGAAATGTAATAGAAAATAAAATAAGGTTTTTTGTTCGTTTGTTTGTTTGTTTGTTTTTACTGACTTATGAATTGGTACTATTTCCAGCTCAGTTTAACTATGTTGCACACAGTTTCAAATCAAGCTCAACACAGAGAATATTAATAAAGACTTGAACTCTCTTCCTCACGAGACCTTCAACTTTTGTCTTTCTATTATTATGAACTCATTGAAACCTCTCATTTCCTTCATCTCTCATACATGATACTGGAAGAGCAGATTTAAAAAAAAGTCTTTGGATATAAAAAGCAACACTCCAAATCCTATTTGTTTCTGGGATTCTCTCCCAAATCTCAATTTTGCAGTTACTCACACACAGTCTGCCTCATCCATCAATGTATTGGACTATGTCATTGATAGGATATGACCTTGCACACACTGAATATTTCCAATTGTTCTTGAGATTTTGTCCAAATAACATTCAAAATGCTGGAACAATATCTAAACTACAATTGAATTGGGTATTTATCCTTCTGCCAGACAATGGTGGATGCTCAGAAGGCTACTCAAACTTACCTGGTTATACAATTAATACTACTATTACTACTACTACTACTAATAATAATAATAATAAAAAGACTCTAATAATTGTATTAGGAGCTTCACTTTCTAGATATTCTTATTTTCACTGAGTTACCTTAATTTAGCATTTATCATACAAAGAGTTTAGTTACTACAATTATCTAAATTTACAAATATATGCTTATAGACTGGATTAGATGGATTGGAACAGTTGAGAAAGAATTTTTATTTTTTGAGTTAGTCAATATCCTTATGAGCTGCTCAATTTCTGTTATCAAGGAATATTAAATATTATTCTAGAGTGATATATATATGTATATATATACATATATGTTTGTGTGTATATGTGTTTATTTCTCATTGGAATATATTTAATATCCTTTAAACTTATATGATAAAATTATATTCAGATATAATTTATAATTAAATAACATCAAGATGTCTTAGCTAATTTATTTGGTAGGCAAAGATATTGTAAAGGATTTAGCAATTTCTTTGTTTCATATGTGTATATATAAATTCAGTGTCTTTAAATAATGTGAAGTTTTATTCCATGTGGATCAAAGTATGCTTATTATCAACTTTGTTTTTATTTATTCAATATTAATTTTCTCATTTTTAGGTGGTAGAAAACTCTGTATATATTTTGCCTATCATAGTAAAAATATTCAACAAATCAGTTTGATAATTTGGGGTTATTCTAAGTTTTTAAATTTAGGAACAAAACCAATCATCCTAATTATGGAATCATTCTATCATGAGGAAATATGTTTAATTCACACAGATGAATTTGTGTAGTGTGGAAAATTGATATGACTGATATAATAATCAGTACTTGGCTACAGGAAAATCAACAACTTCCAATAGTTTGTAATGTCATTATAAAGAAAATGTGATGTGCAAAAAACCTCATTTTCTCTTTTTACATTGTACTAAAGAGTTTAGTGATATCACTTAGAACTTTTATTTTCCATTAATATTTTAAAATATTTGAATTAAGTCATTAAAAATAATTAAATGTAGTTTGTTTCTCCAATGAAACTTTATTCTAAGGATCATGATACATAGAATTTTAACCACAAATTAGCACAAAATATAAAAGTATATATTAATTGATGCAATTTTCTAAAAATATACACACAAGCAATATAAACTTAGAGTCTGTGTTTCATATATAAATTTCCTCTATATTATTCACGGAGAATCATGAGATTATGGAAATCAATGTGTCTGATCATACCTAGTTTTGTAAGTTTCTATAGTCTTTCTTTGAAGCTAATGATAGCTAAGTAAAGCTCTTTCTTGAAATTTAAAGGCCACATATTTATTAATTAAAAGACTACACATAGGCTATTTTTAATATACCCATTTTATTTAGCATCCAATTGTCACTTACGTTTACAAGAGTGGTAGTCAAACTATGGTCATGATCCCAAAATCATGACAGTAATGATTTTTTTCCACAAGGGGGGGTCATATAAGAGCATTGTAAAAAACAGATATATACATTATAATTCACAATGAAGCAAATTATAGTTATGAAGTAGCAACAAATCAACACAATATAAAGAACTGTATTAAACAGGGCAGAGTCACCATAACATGAGGAAATATTTTAAAGGACTGTGACACTAGGAAGGTTGAGAACCACTGGTTTACAGCATCCCACTTATTTTCTAACCAAACATAATTCTGCTGTTCTTCATCTGTTTTGCCTCCGTTGTCTAAATATGAGTATGTCTCAACACCAGACACATACTTCTAACATGTCAATGAACTCAGACACATAAGCTATAGTGATAGTGAACTCAGACTTGCTTATGTCAGTCTTCATTTTCCTGTATCTTCCTTAACAGAAAATAATAACTTATTTGTGTTTTGTATATGGACATTTATCTCCATCTGGATGTTGCCTCTTCAGTATTATTGGTGTATTAATAATGATGCTTATCAATAAGTATTAAACAACTTACATATTTTACAAAACTGAAATTTGTATGGACATCTCCAAGTTTCCCCTAAGATGAAAGTTTCGTGTAGCTGTGTTTGTTCCTTTTTAACCTCTTCTCCTTTAATGCATTTCAAAGACATCAAAGCTTCTGAGAACTACAGTTTCTGTCCAGCTCATGTGCCAGCTCAGCTCAGAATATTGAAGAATGGAGCATAGTAACTATGTGCCAAAATATAATTTGATATTGGCAAGCACCAAACCTTTCTAAGGGAGCTATCATCACAGGGCACATACAAAGCATATACAAAGCACACCTGTGGTTTGCTAGGCATATTCTTAGCCAAGAAAATAGTTCACAAATCACTGCTCTTTTAAGCTATTATTTATTTATTTATTTATTTATTTACTCATTTATTTGCAAATACATGAGTATATTTCATAGCGTACCTACTCAGGAGCCTGTGATTGACTTAAAATCAGTATTTTTCACTTTAATATATGAGTTATAAAATAAAATTTGAAAAGTGCAATTACTGAGAATTATTTCACAATACCAAATTTTCTTTTAATTACAGGAAAGCATGATAAAATTATTTTAATAGAATTGTTTCAGTTATGGACATTTATAATATAAGATTAAAAATATCAACAAAAGATTATTTTATAATTATTAATAATTTGTATGTACAACTTCTATAGAAAAATAAAATGTATCCTTTAAGATTTGTTTGTTTTTCAGAGCAACATACATTTAATACATTGAAGTAAAAAATTCATTTTTTCATTTACTGGATATTTTCTTTATTATTTTAAATATTATCACCTTTCCTGGTTTCCCCTCTGAAAACTACCTAGCCCATTCCTCCTACCCCAGCTTCTAGGAGTGTGCTCCCCTACCCTCCCACGCACTCCTGCCTCCCTGCCCAGACAGTTCCCTACACTGGGGCATCAAGCCTTCACAGGACGGAGAGCCTCTCCTCTCACTGCTGCCCAACAAGGCTGTCCTCTGCTACTTATGCAGCTGGAGCCAACCGTCACTCCATGTGTACTCAGTGGTTGGTGGTTTAGTCCATGGGAGTTCTGGGGACTCTGGTTAGTTGATACTGTTGTTCTTCCTATTAGGTTGAAAACACCTTCCAACTCCTTCAATTCTTCTTCTAACGCCTCCACTGGGTACTCTATACAGACTTCAATGTTTAGCTGTGAGCACCCAACTCTGGACTTGGCATGCCCTTGCAGAATCTCTCAGGAGACAGCTATATCAGGTTCCTGTCAGCACTTGTTGGCATCCACAATAGTGTCTTGGTCTGGTGACTGTATATGGGATGAATCCCCAGGTGGGGCAGTCTCTTAATGACCTTTCCTTAAGTCTCTGTTCCACAATTTGTCTTCATATTTCTTCCCGTGAGTATTTTGTTCCCCCTTCTAAGAAGGACTGAAACACACACACTTTGGTCTTTCTTATTGAGCTTCATGTGCTCTGTGAAATGTGTCTTAGGTATTCAAAGGTTTTGGGCTAATATCCACTTATGAATGAGTGCATACCAGGTGTGTTCTTTTGTGATTGGGTTACCTCACTCAGAATGATATTTTCTAGTTCCAAACATTTGCCTAAGAATTCCATGAACTCATTTGTTTTAAATATCTGAGTAATACACCAGATTGAATGTAATCCGTCTGTAAGATTTCTTAAAAATATACTATAAAGACAATGCATTGTCAACTTTTAAAGGATTTTTAGAAAACTGAAAACAACTCACTATACTTTTCATAAAATTATATAAATACATCATAAAATAGAGTGGTAGAATTTATGGTGTGCTGTAGATTGATCCTAAAATAGTATAGTACAGCATCTGTTTTAATAGGTTATGAACAATTTCAATACTTTCTTGAGTCAGAAGAATACTAGAATAAATAATGCAGTTCAAAATTTAAAAGCCTAATATTTAGGGTAATAAAGAAAAATTAAAAATACAATTTTTATAGAAAAAAAAGCACTGGATAGTGAGTTAACTAGACTATTTGTCACAGATACCAAAGCCATCAAAATGGGACGTCACTTGCATTGATAAAAAAGTCCATGTTCTTGAAGATGCCGTGTCTTTGAAGTGAGGCTGGAAGAACAGATCCAAGTTTAACCTACTCTCACAAATACTGTAGTCCTGGATTGAAAAAGAAAATATTTTCCAGCTTTATAAACCCATTATTTTAGGACTATATGAAATAGGTAGACAAGTTTCTTGATAATAGCTTTTGTTTCTTAAATTATACACAAAATTTTACATATTCATAAAGCATAATTATTAAATAGTTACAGGAAGAATCCTATTTCTCTATTCTCAATACTCATGTTCTGTGTTATTCAAATTTCTCTAATCACTAAGATACTCAGAATTAGACAATGTATCAGAGATTAAATAAAGGTATGCGTAAAATGCTTCTTGGAGGCTTAAAGATGTGGCTGATTGGTATAAAAACATTCTGGATAGATATACAAATTTTTATCAAATCTTTTATGAAAACATTCCAGAAAATACAGTTTTAAGATAAATATAAATCAATATGACAAATATCATTCATGATAAATAAAAGTTTGAATTTTATACATTCCTATATTCTTTATTCTAGTTTTGAATCCTATCAAGTCAAATTATATAATCTAAATGTCTCTTCATTATATGAATCTAGCAGTGTTTTATTATTGTACAATTCATATCATTTCATCAAGTTGATTGATAAATGGTGCTGCACATGTTTTCATGTTGATGTTAACAGCTGCAACTGCTATGCAGCGCATACTTCATGTCATTGTTTACATGTTCATATATGGAATATTTAATTCATGTAAAATACCCATTTTACAAGACCCCTTTACCAATTCCACACTATAAATAGGGGGAATAGGCATAGTAAAGTTTGATATGTTCCCCATGACATTCTTTTTTTTTTTTTTTTTTTTTTTTTTTTGCTGTTCAAGGTGTCAAACTTTAATGGAGAACTCCAAATATATAGGCAGGGGAAAACCCTTCCCTCAAAGGCTGGAAGCTTCTCCGAAGAACTGATTCAGTTGCTCTGCAGGTGACTAGTGTTTCTCAGGAGACTGCAGGTCCTTGAAGGACAACAGGCTTCACTTTTGTCTGAGCACTCCACCCTAGGTAGAGGGGATTATGGCTGACACAGGAATTGCCTCTCAAAGGCTGGGAAAGGAACTTCACATTGGTCAATGTCAAATTCCTGCCAGGTGGCATGGCACCCCAATAAGACTCTCTACAATAAACCAACACTTAGACACCATAATCTCTGAGGCCATCAATAGTCAACAGCGCATTCTTCATTGGTTAAGTTCCATACAACCTAAGATGCTCTCTGCTATTTTCTCAAGCTGTAAGCTCAATCCACTTTGTTGTTTCCGATAATGCTATCACACATAAGGGTGCTTCCTCAACTAATTTTAAATCCTTGAATCATGAGAAAGCACAGGCTGCTCATATCCTTTTTATGGGGATCAGAAAAACCCCCAAGGCTACAATATTTGTTAAGTGAACACTGGTTGATCATTTGAAAGTCACATAGCCAGAAGCAGGCCAACCCAGTAGGCAGCAGGATTGTCGATATTTATAATCCTAGTATTTAGGAGTCAAAGGTAGACCAATGGTAGGTTCTAGGGCAGCCTGTGCTATACTATGAATTTAGGGCCAGCCTGGCTACACAGCTAGGTTCTGTGTTAATTAACCAAAGGCTGGAGATGTAGCGCAGTGAGAGGTTACTTATCTAGCAAATGCAGGCTCTGGGTTCAAGCATCAGTATCATAAAAGCAAAAAAAAAAAACAAATGAAACCTCATACTGGCTCATTCTAGAGTCCAAAGGGACAAAGGTCCACATTTTCCTCCAAATGAGCTGCAACCTGCTAACAGGAGAGTTTTCTTTTCTTTTTTATTTTTTAACTATTTTTATTTTCTATATTCTTTGTTTACATTCCAAATGATTTCCCCTTACATTCCCAGATCCCACATCCCCATATGTCCCATAAACCTTCTTCTCTCCATCCATTCTCCAATCACCTCGCTCTTTTTTCTCTGTCCTTATATTCCCCTCCAATGCTAGAACAATCCTTTCCAGGATTAGGACCTTCTCCATACATCTTCATGGGAGTCATTTGTTATGCGATTTGTGCCTTGGGTATTCAGAGCTTCTGGGCTAATTAGTATGCATTTATAAGGGATTGCATTCCATGTGTATTCTTTTGTGATTGGGTTACCTCACTTAGGATGATATTTTCCAGATCAAACCATTTACCTAAAAATTTTGCGAATTCATTGTTTCTAATTGCTGAGTAGTATTCCATTGTGTAAATATACCACATTTTCTGTATCCATTCCTCCTTTGAGGGACATGAAAGATATTGGATAAAACACTTAAAGGCTGTTCTTTGAGCTTACTGCATTCGAAAAGCAGCTTTGGTATTTCATCAGATTTAATCACTCATTTGTAGTCTCACACCTTTCAATTTGAACAATAGATAAGTGGAAAAGTTAAGCAAAGGGTAAGGAAAAGAAGAAGGAGAAACAAGAGGAGGAGTAGGTGGAGGATGAGGAGTATGAGGAGGAAGAAAAAAGGAGAAGGAGAAAAAGGAATGCTGTCTTAAGTTTCTTGTCATATCTTTTATCTTGCATTTCTCAGAAACATGAGAACAATTAAATTTAGACATAGAGATTCATCCACACCTACACAGCTAGATTCTTGAAGGTCCTTCTGTTAGTTAGCAATCCAGGTTTAGTGTTGTTCAATGCAAATAGAATTATAAGTAGCAATATATAACAATAATACATAATATGAAAATGATTATTCAAGATCCTATTATAAAAAAGAAGATATATTGTTACCAAGTTCATTTTATCTCCTTTATACTGATAGATTTTATACACTATTAATTTGAAGACTAATGTGTACTATTCAGAAAACCATATAATTTGAATATTTTAAATATTCATGCTTATTTAATATTTCCACATAATTTCATGTAAAATATTAGTGTGGAAAATATTGCTGATTTAACAATGTCATTCTCTCTCATATTGTGTCACATTATATTTTTGGGGGGGATGTTTTACAAAGCCACATTATTATAATATGCTAGCTGGTTTTAGTTGAGACATATTAAGAAAATTTCTCCAGAATCTCTGGATTTAACTCATTTTCTTAATTAGTGATTGATTAAAGGAGGGTTTAGAGCATTGTGTATAGTGTCATCCAAAGGCAGGTAGTCCTGAGTTTTCTAAAAATTAGGTTAAGCAAATCATGACGAAAAGGTCAGTAAATAGTTCTATGGCATTTGCACCAGCTCCTGCCTCCAGGTTGTCATCCTGATTGAATTCCTGTATTGGCTTCTCTAGACTATTTATTTAGAAGCATGACTTAAGTTAGCCCTTTCCTCTTCAAATTGCTTTTTGTGATGGTGTTTCATCACAATGCTCACAATAATAACAGCAATATTAGCCCAAACGAAGACATTATAGTATTTCTCATCCTATGTAATAACATAAGACTCTCAAAGATTTTACATTTAATTTAATTTTTTATTTCTCTTTGGAATTGAATTTGTTTTCATTATTCTGTCCCTTCCCTTAACTCCTTCTAGTTCTTCATTCTTCCTTACTTAGTCAACATTATATTCTTTCTTACCCTTAGGAAAATACAAAACCCAAACTAAAATAAAACAAAAGCACAAAAATATGTTGAGTCTAATTTGTTGTAGCTAGCTATTCCTGAATATAGGGTTTCCTCTGAGGGGTGGTTGATATACCACTGTCATCCACTGAACAAAACTGATTTTTTCCTCTTTCTCTGAACAGCAATGTTTCAAATATCTTATTGGATAGAGATAGGGCCATGCCAACTTTACCTTTTCTGTATTCAGTTTTGTCTACTTTGAATTTGTACAGGTCTTGTGTAGGTTTTCATTGTCTCTGATTTCATATGTGTACATTGAACCTGCATTTCTTTATGATATATTTATTTAAAGTTTTCCACCAACCCTGACTCTTATAATCTCTCACCTCTTCTACTACATGTAGAGTACATCCTATTTGGTGTTGAGTGTTCCAAAGTTTCTCATTCTGTATGCCATAGAGTCTTCACTCATAGGTCTCTATGTTATTACTTACAGCAAGAAGCCTCTATGCTCAAGGATCAGCAAGGAACTCATCTCCAGAAATATGCTACTATGAAGCTTTTATTTCTACATTAACTTGGAAGAATAATATTAGTCATTTATTCTCAAAGGTCCATGGTCTATCCAGTCTCATGCTCTTGGCTCCATCAATCCTGTCAGGTGCATACAGGTTTCATCTCATGAACTTGACCATAAATGCAATAATAAACTATTTCATCAGGAAGCATAACTTCCAGGCTAGTTAATATTGTAGCTTACAATGTTCATAATTGGGTGAGATGTTGTGAATAATACCTACTAGCATTATAAATGATAATCTATTAGGTTAGAGCTTCCAGCACCAAATTTATTTCTCCATGTTTGATGGCATAAGTATGTAGTGTCATAAGAAATAGGTTCTTCCCATCATTTCTGGAAGGTAACCAATAGCACTGACAATAATCTATAGTGACTGGGAAACATACAACTCAAAAGACATATCCTGTTTCTGTTCCTGTTACTGAGGAATGTTTCTCTTTTTCTTTTGAACATATCATTTCCAGAATCTGTATTTTATTCCAGTCATACAAAGTCACATTTAAAGTCTTTTTCTGTATGTATGTAATTGTGAGATTTCTACAATATTAGGTTTCCATGTGGCTTTTCAGAAATTCTGTACTATTAGTTATCTCTTTTTATCTTTATCCCATATTCTATTCTGTCCTTTCATTATGTTCCTTATTTTCTCTTCAATTTTCCTTTTATATATACTTTTATATTGTTATATAATTATATAATAATTGAATTATAATTCTTCCTTTTATGAGTACTTAAAGTACACAATTCCTAACACTATTTCTCAGACTCTGTTTCTCCTATGTCAACTTTCTCTCTTCCAAATTCACTTCATATTTAATTATTATTAAATATACATGCATTCATACACATATAATACAATATATTAATTTATATAACATTTACATTATATGTGTGTGTTTGTGTTTACCAAGGAGTATTACTCATAAATAAATATATCCAGGGTAGACCATATGTGAGTGGTTAAGCTTTGTTGATGAAAATTGAATTTTCTTTTCTGCAGTCATTGACATCCTATACCTCATCATCTGAGGGTTAGGGAATTATCAAATTCCCCATGCTTGTTGGTATGTTAACTTGTATTTTCATCATTCTAGTTTTTACAATAAAGCATATTGTTGAGAATACATGAGTGCATTTTTCTTGTTGTGTCTAAGGAACACTAGGAATGTAATGCCAAATTTATTATTAGATTTTTCACTAACTACTTTTGTCAGTTATATACAAAGATGGATTTCTATGATGTATTCATAAAACTTCCTTTTTTCATACTTATATAAAGCTTCAAAGTTATTTTTAAAAAATGTTTTGTCATAATTTCTGTGTATACCTCTGTATTGTTCTAGTGTTTACAATCAAGAATTTAAAAAGTATCACAATCAATAATCCTCCTTTTGGCTTCCGCTTCTTCCTGAACCCACAGCACAGCAGCAAGCCTTCCACACTTCATGTTCCACAGACCACCTCTCTCCTAGGAGGTCTGCCATAAGCAGGAATGTGGATCAAAATGCCTGTCCCTGGAACCCCAAGCCAGCCTTTCTATGAGTAGTTTTGCCCTTACCAGAGACACAAGGACATAGGAACACAGTGACCATTCACTAACCCAGGTCAAAGAACTCTAACTGCCTCAAAAGAGGCCTGTTCCAGTCTAAGACACCTAGAGCATTTAGCACCAGATATTTCCAGATGTCTAAAGGCAAGCCTAGACAAAAGTAACAAAAAACAAGTTCTTCTACCACAGCAAGACTTGGATACCTTAACGCACTAGAAGAGCAAGATTCTGACCTAAAATACCATCTAATTTAGAAGATAGAGGCTTTAAAGAAGGCTATAAATAACTCCCTTAAAGACAGGAAATCACGGGCAAATAAATGGAAGCTATTAAAAAGAAAACAAATAAATCCCTTAAATAAATACAGGATAATAAAATCAAACAGGTGAAGGAATTGAACAAAACAGCCTAAAACCTAAAAATTGAAAGAGAATCAATGAAATAATCACAAGTGGAGGTAACCCTGGGGATGTAAAATCTAAGAAAGATCAGGAAGTACAGATGTAAGCATCACAAAAAGAATGCAAGAAATAGAAGAAAAACTCTCAAGCACAGACAATAACACCTCAGTCAAAGAAAATACAAAGGATTATAAGTTGTTAACCCAAAACATCCAGTAAATTTGCAACACAATAAAAAGACCAAACCTTAGAATAATGAGAATATAAGAAGCTGAAGATTTCCAGTGCAACAGGTTAGATAACATCATCAACAAAACAGAGAAGAAAACTTCCTTAAAATAAAGGTAGAGATGGCCATGAACAAGAAGCCTACAGAATACCAAATGGATTGGACCAGAAAAGAAAATCCTCCTGCCATATGATAATAATGACACTAAAAATGCAGAACAACAACAACAAAAGAATATTAAAATCTGTAAGGGGAAAAGGCCACATATCATATAAAGGCAGACCCATTAGAATTACACAGTCCTCTCAAGATAGATCCTAAAAGCCAGAAGATCTTGGACAGATGTCATATAGACCATAAGAGACCAAAGATCCTAGCTCAGGCTTTATACCCAGCAAAACTCTCAGTCACCATAGATGGAGAAAACAAGAGATTTCACGATAAAACAAAGTTTAAACAGTATCTTTCCACTAATCCATTTCTACAGAGGATACTAGAAGCAAAGGTCCAACACCAGAAGGGTAACTATAACCATGAAAACACAAGAAATAAATCATCTCACACCAAATCCAATAGAAGACAAACAGGTGCCACACATGATTACACAAAGAAACACACATGCACATGCAATACCACATCCAATAACAAAAGTAATAGAAACTAACAATCATCTGTCTTTAATATCTCTATCAATAGAGTCAATTGTGCAGTAAAAAAGACACAGGCTAACAGTCTGAATACACATTATTTTCTTGCATACAAAAAACATGCCCCAGCAACAAAAACAGACACTACCTCAAGAGTAAGTGGCTCAAAAAAATTCCAAGCATATGGTCACAAGAAACAAGCTGGAGAAGCCATTCTAATATCAAATAAAATATACTTTCAACCAAAAGTAATCAAAATAGATGGGGAAAGACACTTCATACTCATGAAAGGAAAAATCCATCAAAATGAGGTTTCAGTTCTGAACATCTATCCCCCAATGCAATGGCACCCACATTCATAAAAGAAACTTTACTAAAGCTCAAAGAATACATTGAAACTCACACAAAAATAGTGGGGGACTTCAATACCCAACTCTCATCAATGGACTGGTCACCAGAATAGGAACCTAAATGAGACACAGGGAACCTAACAGAAGGTATTAAAAAAAAAAAAAAAAAAAAAAAAAGGATTTACCAGACATCTATAAGACCTTTCAGCCTAAATCAAAATTACATACCTTCGTCTCAGCACCTCATGAACTTCCTCCAAAATTGGTCATATGATCAGAAACAAAACAGGCCTAAACAGATATAAGATGATTGAAATAATCCCATGCATCCTATCAGAAAACTGCAGATTAAAGTTGGACTTCAGTAATAACAAAACCAATATAATCATGGAAACTGAACTACTCTCAACTAAATGATAACTTGGTCAGTAAAGAAATATAGAAAGAAATTAAAAACTTTCTAGAATTCAATGAAATAGAAAGCACTTACCTACCAAATTTATGGGAAACAATAAAATCAGTGTTAAGGGAAAACTCATAGCACTAAGAGGCTTAATAAAGAAATTGAAAAGATCCTATCTTATCAACTTAACAGCATAATGGAAAGCTTTAGAACAATATATATATACCCAAAGAGTGTAGAGGGCAGGAAATGGCAAAACACAAGGCTTAAATCAGCCAATTGGAAATAAAAAGAACAACACAAAAAGATTCAACAAAACCAAGAGCTGTTTCCTTGAGAAAAATCATCAAGATAGATAATCCCTTAGCCATACTAACTAACAGGCACAGAGACAGTGTTCAAATTAACAAATTGGAAATTAAAAGAGAGACATAAGAACAGAAACTGAGGAAATTAAAAAATATCATCAGATCTTGTTACAAAAATCCTATATTTGACAAAACTGAAAATCTAAATGAAATATATAAAATTTTTATACATATACCCTGTAACAAAGTTAAATCAAGATCAAGTCAACTATCTAAACAGTTGTATAAACTGTGAGGAACTAGAAACAATTATTAAATATTTCCCAACTAAAAAAAAAAAAAGCCCAGAGCCAGGTGGTTTTAGTGCAGAATTCAAGACCTTCTAAGGAGCTAATAACAATACTTCTCAAAGTATTCTACAAAAAGAAACAGAAGGAACATTACCTAATTCAATCTATGAAGCCACAGTTACTCTGAAATGGAAACCATACAGATAAAATAAAGAAATAATATGATACAAAAATGTTAAATAAAAGTTTCTGAAACCAAATCCAAGAATGAATCAAACTCATCATTCAGCACAATCAAGTAGAATTTGTCCCAGGGTTGCAAGGATTGTTCAATATAAGAAAATCAGAAAATCCAAAAATATAATCCATTATATAAACAAACTCATAGATAAAAGGCCACATGATCATCCCATTAGACACTGAAAAGCTTGTGACAAAATACAACACCCCTTTATGTTAAGTCTTTGAGAGATTAGGAATCCATGGCACATATTTAATCATAATAACAGCAATATACTGCAAGCCATTAGTTAACATCAAATTTAGTGCAGAGAAACTTGAAGTACTCCCATGAAAATTAGGGACAAGATAAGACTGTACATTTGTTCCCTATCTACTCAATGTAATATTTGAATATCTAACTAGAACAATTCGACAGCAAACATAGATCAAGTAGATACAAATTGGAAAAAAAGTCAATTTATTACTATTTGTGGATGATATAATATTACGCATAAGCCACCTCAAAAATTCTTCCAGAAAACTCCTTGGGCTGGTAAAGAATTTCAGCAAAGTGTCTGGGTATAAAATTAGCTCAAATGAGTCATAAGCCTTCTTTTATGCAAATAATAAACAGGCTGAGGAAGAAATTAGGGAAATAAGTTCCTTCACAATAGCCACAGATAATGTAAAATATCTTGGTATAACTATAACCAAACAAGTGGAAGATCTTATGAAAAGAACATCAAGTCCTTGAAGAAAGTAATCAAAAAAGACCTCAGAATAAGGAAAGATCTCCTATGCTCATAGATTGGTAGGATTAACAAAGAAAAAATAACCATCTTATCAAAAATGATCTACAGAGTCAATCCAATCCCCATTAAGATTTCAACTTAGTTCTTATTGATATACAAAGCACAATTCTCAACTTCACCTAGAAAAAAAAAACAGGATAGTTAAAACAATTCTCAACAATAAAAGAACTTCTGGGAGAATTACCATCCCTGATCTCAGGCTGTACTACAGGGCAATAATGATAAAAACCAAATGGTATTGGTACAGAGACAAACAGGTAGTTAAATGGAAGAGAATTGAAGACCCAGTAATAAATGCACATACCTATGGTCACTTGATCTTTGACAAAGATGGCAAAACCATACAATTAAAAAAAAAGACAGGATTTGCAACAAATGGTGCAGGTCTAACTGGAGGTCCGCATGTATAAGAACGCAAATTGATTCATTTTTATCTACTTGTACAAAGCCCAAGTCCAAGCAGATCAAGGACCTCTACATAATACCAGATGTACTGAGTATAAAAGAAGAGAAAGTGTGAAAGAGCCTCAATTACATGGCTACAGGGTTAAATTTCCTGAACAGAACAACAGTGGGTCTGGCTATAAGATTAATTGCCAATGGGGACCTCATGAAACTGAAAAGCTTCTGTGAGACAAAGGGCACTCTCAATAGGATGAAATGGCAATCTACAGGTTGGGAAACCCTACCTCAGATAGAGGGGTAATATCCAAAATATACAAAGAACTCAGGAATTTAGACTCTAGCAAACCAAATAGCGCAAATAAAATAGGGTACAGAGCTAAACAAAGAATTCTCAATTAAGGCATCTCAAATGGCTGAGAAGAACCAAAAGAAATATTCAGTATCCTTAGTCATCAGTGAAATGCAAACCAAAATGACCCTGAGATTCTACCATACACCAACCAGAACAGCTAATATCAAAAACTCAAGTGACAGCACTTAGTGGTAAGTATAGGAAGAAAGAGGAATACTCCTACATTGATGATAAGATTGCAAACTGGTACATCCACTATGGAAATCAATCTGGCAGTTTCTCAAAAAGTTGAAAATATTTCCACCTGAAAACACATCTAAACCACTCCTGAGCAAATATCTCAAAGATGATCCACCATACCACAAAGACATGTGCTCCATTATGTTCATGTCAGCTTTATTTGTAATAACTATAGATACAAATAAGCCAGATGACCCTCAACTGAAGAATGGATTCAGAAAATGTGGTACATTTACACAATGGAATATTCTGATATTAAAAATCAGGACATCATGAATTTTTCAGGCAAATAGATGGAACTGGATAATATCCTGAATGAGATAACCCAGACCCAAAATGACATGCATGGTATATACTCACTGAGAAGTGGATATTGGCTAAAAAGTACAGAATACCCCTGATACAACCCACAGACCATAAGAAGCTTATCACATGAAGGAAAGCTTGAGTGATGAAGCTTCATTCCCATTTAGAAGGGGGAAGAAAATAGCCATAGGATTCAGATTAGTTATCTGGGTGGGAGAGGGGAGAGGGATGTGGAAGAGAGGGCAAGATCAGGTATGGGAGGAGACAGGGAGTAGTTCAGAGGGCCAGAGAGAGGAATGAATGGAAATTTGCAGCTATGGGTGTTGGGGATAGAGTGTACCTCTAGAAAGTCCCAGGACTAAAAAAGGATAAACAGCCTAAACACACAGCAGTTTGAGGAATGAACTTGAAGAGACTACCTGCAGTAGATAGTCAGGGCCCCCAGGGCAGGGATGGTGTTACCCAAGTTCCTTCAAATTTTTTGTCCCACAATTATTCCTGTATAAAAGAAATACAGGGACAAAAATAGAGCAGAGACTGAAGCAATGACCACCCAGTGATCACCTCAATTTGAGATCTATCCTATTGGCAGGAAACAAACTCTGCCATTATTAGTGATGCCATGTTTTACTTGTAGACATGAGGTTAGCATGAATTTCCTCTGAGAGACTCTATTCACATCTGACTTTGACAGATCTACTTATAGCCAATCATTAGATTGAGGTGATAGACACCTATAGAAGAATTAGAGGAATGATCACAAGAGCTGAAGGGGTTGGCAACCCTAAAGGAAGAACACCATAATCAAGTAATCTGGAACCTTTAGAGCTCCCAGAAACTAAGCCACCAACCAAAAAGCATATATGCGCTGGTGCATGGACCCCAGCACATATGTTCTAGAGGACTGCCTTGTCTGGTCTCAGTGGGAGAGGATGTGTCTAATCCTGTTAAGACTTGATACCCCAAGGAAGGGGGTTAGGGGGTGAGGTGATGTATGAGGATGGATGAATGAAAGGAATGTGTGAGTAGATGAATGGGGGAGCACTCTCTCAGAGTTAAAGGGGAGGAGGGATGAGGTGAAGTACTCTGCATGGGGGGACCAGGAAGATGGTTTATTTACATTTGAAATGTAAATAAACAAAATAACTTAATAATAAAACAAACAGAATAGAAAAAGATCAAGGTCAAAATAAATATCTAGTAATTGTTAGTAACATTGTTTTTACATTTTTTCACTAATGTATTCATTCACTTTACACCCCAATGTCAGACCCTCTTTCCTCCCAGTGCCACCACACAGAGCTCCTCTCCATATCCCACCTTTCCCTAATAGTCTGAGAAGGCAGACACCTTCCTTGAGTATCACCTACCCTGGCACATCAAGATACTGCAGGACAAGGCTATCCTCTCCCATAGAGGCAAGACAAGGCAGCCCAGTTAGGAGAACAAGATCCACGGGTAGGCTTTTGATTCAGGAAGAGTCCTTACTCAAGGTATTCGGGATGAGAATGAAGACAAGGCTGCAATCTGCTACACAGGTGCTGGGATCCTAGGTCCAGTCTGTGCTTGCTTTTCAGTTGGAGGTTCAGTCTCTGAGAACCCCCATGGGTCCAGGGGCTCTGTTGTTCCACGGTTAACTCTGTTGTTTGGCCCAGGGAGTATCTAAGGTTTTCCTGCCCTTTAATCCTTTCCCCAGGTTTTTCACAAGACTCCAGAGCTCTATCTAGTATTTGGCTGCATGTTTCCATTTGGTGCTAAGCGGAGCCTCTCACAGGAGAGTTATGCTAGGATCCAATCTGCAAGTGAATCATTAATAATGTTAGGGATTGTTTATGCCCATGGCATGAGTCTTAACTTGCGGCCTTTCTCTCCATCTCTGCTGTATCTTTGCCCCTGCACATCTTGTAGGAAGGATACATTTGGAGTTGAAGGTTTTGTGGTAGGGATGATATCCTTATACCTACACTGGAAGTTCTGCCGAACTGCAAGACATGGTCACTTCAGGCTTCATATTCTCCTTAGTATGTCTGGTAGAATCACCCCCATACTCTCTGATGCCTCCCCCATTTCAGGTCTCTGGCATATCCTAGAGATTTCCCCTTGCCTACTCATCCTCCACCGTCCCTACACCTTATCTCCCTGTCCCAACACCTAATTCCCCTCTCCCATTCCCCTCCAACCATCTACCTCCTATATCTATTTTATTTCCTCTTCTCAGAATGATTCAAGCATTCTCCCCATACCTTCTTTTTTATTTGGCTTCTTTGGATCTGTGGATTGGAGTTGGTTATCCTGCACTTTATAGCTAATATCCATTTATAAGTGAGTACTTATAATATTTTCTAGTATCATTCATTTGCCTGAAAAATTTATGATGTCCTTGTTTTTAATAGTTGAGCAGTATTCCATTGTGCAAATGAACCACATTTTCTGTATCCATTCTTCAGGGGCATGTGGGTTGATTCCAGTTTCTGGTGATTACAAATGAAGCTTCTTTGAGCATAGTTGAAAGGTTTTTTGAGGGATGGTGGAAAAATTTCGATTATAAATCTTGGAGTCTTATAACTAGATCTCATGGTAGAGCAATTCCCAATTTTCAAATCGGTTTTCTGAGTTTCCATTCAAATTTTCACTCCCTCCGAAATGGAGGAATGTTTCCCTTGCTCCACAGCCTAGTCAGCGTGTTTGTGAGGTTTTCATTTTGACCATTTTGATGGGTATAAAATTGAATATATCAGGGGATTTTTATTTTCTAAGGATTTTGAACATTTCTTTAAGTGTTTCTTTACCTTTAGAGATTCTTCTATTGAGAATTCTCTATTTAAAACTGTACCCCCATTTTATTTAGCTTTATTGGGTTGTTGGTGTCTAACTTCTTGAGTTCTTTATATATTTTGATTCTGTCACATGTTGAGTTGCTGAAGATCTTTTCCCAGTCTGTAATTCTTTCCTATTCACTGTGTCCTTTGCCTTAAAGAAGCTTTTCAGTTTCATGAGATCCCATTTATGTATTGTTATCTTAGTGTCTGAATTGTGGGTGCTCTGTTTAGGAACTTGTCTCTTGTATCAATGAATTCAAGGCTATTTTCCACTCTCCATTCTATTAGATTTATTGTATCTGCACTTATGTTGGGGTCTTTGACCCACTTAGACTTGAATTTTGTGCAGGGTAATAAATATAGATCTTTTTGCATCCATTAAGACATCTGACTATACCAGCACTATTTGTTGAAGATGATCTTCCTTTTGCATTGTATGGCTTTGGCTCCCTTGTCAAAAATCAAGTGTCCACATAAGTGTGATTTTATTTTTGTGTCTTGAATAAAACTCCATTGATCAACCTCTCTGTTTCTATAACAATACCATGAAGATTTTACTACTGTTGCTCCCAGTACTGCTTGAAGTCGTACATAATGATACCTTCAGAAGTTCTTTTATTGTATATCATTGTTTTAGCTATTCTGGCTGTTTTGTTTTTCCATAGGAAGTTGAGAATTGGTTTTTAAAATTCTGTAAAAATTCTGTTTAATTTTTGGTTTGATTGTATTGAATCTGTAGATCTCTATGGCTAATACAGTCATTTTCACTATGCTAATTCTATTGCTCCATGAGCACATGAGATCTTTCCAGCTTCTGATATCTTCTTCAATTTTTCTCTTCAGAGACTTATTTATATTATTTGTGGCTATTATGAAAGGTGTTGTTTCACTAAATTCTATCTTGGTCAGTTTATTGTTTGTATAAAGGAGGGATACTAAGTACTTCAAGTTATTTTTTTATCCAGCAACTTTGTTGATGATGATTATCAGCTATAGAAGTCTTTGAGGGTCATGTGACCTATCATATCATTACCAAAAGGCATACTTTTTTTTCCTTTCCAAATTATATCCCCTTAATCTCCTTTATTTGTCTTTTTGTTCTACATAGGACTTCAATTACTATATTGAATAGATAGTGAGAGAGTGGGCAACCTTATCTTGTTCCTGATTTTAGTGAAATTGGTTTAGAATTTGTGTTGCTTTATTCAATTTATGGTTATTTATGCTCTTGAATTTTGACATTTGAAGATTTTCCAAATATGTCCATATATTGATAATTTAATTCCATTGAATTTAGATGTAATAACATCCATGCTTGCTTTATCTCAGATAAATGTTTGAGAATACCCAGCCATGTACCCTGGATAAGAATATTCACTTTGCCCTTTTGGATAAAACATTGTATTTTTTGGAAAAAAAAAAAACGTTTTCAGCATCTAATGAGGTGATCATGTGATTTTTTATTTTTATTTTTACTTTTTAGTTTCTTATATGGTGAATTTCATTGGTGGATTTTCATATATTCTTCTGAAATCCTCTTACTTTGCTGTGTCTCTGTATATATGGTTTATATGTCAGAGTGACTATGGCCTCATTGAATGAGTTTGGCAGTGTTTCTTCTATTTCTATGTTGTGGAATAGTTTGGGGAATATTAGTATTAGTTCTTGTTTGAAAGTGTAGTATAATTCTGTGCTTAAACCATCTGGTCCTGGGCTTTTTTTTTTTTTTTTTTTTTTTTGGTTTGGTGAGGTTTTTAATTTTATTTTATATTTTATTGGATATTTTATTTATTTACATTTCAAATGTTATCTTCTTTCCAGGTTTCCCCTTCAGAAATTCCCTATGCAATCCACCTCTTCCTCCTTCTATAGGAGTGGTCACCCACCCACTTTGACCTCCCTACTTTGGCATTCTCATACCCTGGGCATCAAACTCTGCCAGGACCAAGGGACCCATGCATCTTTTCCCATTGATGTCTGACAAGGATATCCTCTGCTACATATGCGGCTGAAGCCATGGGTCCCTCCATGTGTACTCTGTGATTGGTGGTTTAGTTCCTGGGAGCTCTGGGAAATCTGGTTAGTTAATATTGTTGTTCTTCATATATGTTACAAACCCCTTCGACTCCTTTAATCCTTCAGGAGTTACAGAGCTATTTACGTAGTTTACCTTGATTAAACTTTGGGAAGTTGAATCTGTCTCAAAATTCATGAAGTAAGACCTAATGATTCTTTGAATTACTCAATACCTGTTGATAATTTTCCCATTTCATTTCTGATTTTGTTTATTTAAATAGTGTCTCTCTGTCTTTTAGCTAGTTTCACTAGAAGTTTGTCTCTTTTGTTGATTTTCTGTCACCATCTCTTGGTTTTATTGATTATTTGTATTGATTTTATTGTGTCTATTGGAATGATTTCAGCTCTGATTTGGAATATTTCCTGCCTTCTAATCCTCTTCTGTGTGTTTGTTTCTTTTTATTCTAGAGCTTTCAGATGCACATTTAAATTGCTCTTCTTAGAACTTTCTAGTTTCTTTGGGGGAGGTGCTATGAGCTTGGTGCTATGAGCTTTCTTTTTAACATTGATTTCATTTTGTTTTATATTTGGATATGTTGTTCCATTGTTTTTATTGAATTCTATACATGGTTTAACTTCTTTAATTATTCAGTGACCCAGTGATAACTAAATAGAGAATTATTTAATTTTTACTAGGGTTTTGTGTTTCTGTTGTTGTTGAAATCCAGCTTTAATACATAGTGATCTGATATGATATAGAACATTATTTCAATTTTCTTGTATTAGTTGAGGTTTTCTTTGTGAACACTTATATGTCTTGCTGTTGAGAAGTATCCGTGAGGTGCTGAAAAGAAGATCTATACATTCGTGTTTGAGTGAGATATCCTGTAGATGTCTGTTAGATCCATTTGACTCATAATGTAGGCTAGTTTCATTGTTTCTCTGTTTAGTTCTGTTCAGATGACCTGCTGATTGCTGAGATGGATTGCTGAATTCTGCCACTATTAATGTGTAGAGTTCCATGTGCTCTTTAAACTTTAGCAATGTTTGCTTTGCAAATGTGGATATCCTTGTGTTTGGAGCATAGTTACTCAGAATTGAGATATCAAATTGGTAGATTTTTCTTTGATGTGTATGAAGTGTATTTCCCTGTCTCTTTTGATTCTTTTTGGTTAAAAGTCTATTTTATTAGATATTAGAATAACTATTCCAGCTTGCTTCATAGGTTCTTTTGCTTGGAAAACTTTTTTGAGGCCTTTATTTGAGGTAATGTTTATCTTTATTATTGAGGTATATTTCTTGTATGCTGCAGAATGATGGATACTATTCTCTCATCCATGCTGTAAGCCTGTATGTTTTGTTTGGGAATTGAGTCCACTGACATTGAGAGATACTAATGGCCAGTAATTGTTAATTCCTGTTATTTTGTTGTCATGATGTTAGTGTGTGTGTGTGTGTGTGTGTACGCGCATGAATGTGTGTATGTTTGTATTTACTTCCCTTGTTTATGTTATGGGATTATTTATTTCTCGTGTTTTCTTGGTTGTAGTTGTCCTACTTGGGATGGAGTTTTCCTTCTAGTATTTTCTGTAGGGCTAGATTTATTAAAAGATATTGTTTAAATTTGGATATACCTTGAAATATATTGTTTGCACCATCCATGGTGATTGAGACTTTAACTGGGTATAGTAGTCTAGGTTGGTATCTGTTTGCTTTTATTTGTTTGTTGTTTATTCTGTTTGTTTGTTAAGATTACAAGATGTCTGTCCAGGCCCTTCTCCCTTACAGAGTCTCTATTGAGAAATCAGTTATACTTGTGATAAGTATGCCTTTATATATTATCTGGCCTTCTTCCCCTTACTGACTTTGTGTTTTAAATATCACGTGTCAGGAGGATTTTCCTTTCTGGTATTATCTAATTTGTGTTCTACAAGTTTCTTATATATTTATAGGCATTTCTTTTTATCTTGGGAAAGTTTTATTCTGTAATTTTGTTGAAAATATTATCTGGATCTTGGAGCTGATGGGTGGGATTCTTCCCTTATATATATTATTCTTAGATTTGGCCTACTCATGCTATACCAAACATTCTAAATATAACATTACCTAGACTGATGTATCAATTTGTTTTATTTTATCTTCTATAACTGAAATTCACTCTTACATTCTTTATCTTTGAAATTTATTTTTTATTAGATATATTCTTTATTTACATTTCAAATGATTTCCTCTTTCTTGGTTTCCCCCTCTCAGAAAGTCCCATAAACCCTCTTCCCTACCCCTGTTCCACAATCAAACTCCTCCTGCTTCCCTGTCCTGGTATTCCTCTAAATTGTCTAGGTTTGGAGGCTGTCTATGAGGTTGTTGCCCAGGTGGGGCAGTCTCTGGATGACCTTTCCTTTAGTCCGTGCTCCACACTTTGACTCAATATTTCTTCCTGTGAATATTTTGTTAATGCATCTAAGAAGAACTACAGTATCCACATTTTGGTCTTCCTTTTTCATAGGCTTCATATGGTCTGTGAATTGTATCTTGGGTGTTCCAAACTTTTCGACTAATATCCACTAATCAGTGAGTACATAATGTGTTTGTTCTTTTGTGGCTGAGTTATCTCACTTAAGATGATATTTACAATTTCCATCCATTTTGTGAAGTAATTGTTTTTAATAGCTGAGTAGTATTCCATTGTGTAAAAGTACCACATTTTCTGTATCCATTCCTCCGTTGAAGGACATCTAGGTTCTTTCCATCTTCTGGCTATTATAAATATGACTGCTATGAACATAGTGGAGCATGTGTTATGTGGGAGAAACTTCTGGGTATATGCCCAGGAGTGGTATAGTTGGGTACTCAGGCAATACTTTGTTCAATTTTCTGAGGAATTATCAGATTGATTTCCAGAGTGGTTGTAGCAGTTTGCAATCCAAACAGCAACGGAGGAGTTTTTCTTTTTCTCTACACCCTCTCCAGTAGGTTATCGCACCTGAGTTTTTGATCTTAGCCATTCTGATTGGTGTGAGGTGAAATCTCAGGGTTGTTTTGATTTTCATTTCCGTGATGAATAAGGATATTGAACATTTCTTTAGGTGCTTCTCAGTCATTCAACATCCCACAGTTGAGAATTCTCTGTTTTTCTCTAGTCCCCATTTTTAAATAGGGCTATTGGGTTCTCTGGAGTCTAACTTCTTAAGTTCATTGTATATGTTGGATATTAGCCCTCTATTAAATGTGAAATTGGTAAAGATCTTTTCCTAATCTGTTGGTTGCTATTTTGTCCTATTGATAATATCCTCTTCTTTACAGAAGCTTTGCAATTTTATGAGGTCCCATTTGTCAATTCTTGATCTAAGAGAACAAGCCATTGGTATTCTGTTCAGAAAATTTTCCCTTGTGCCCATGTGTTTCAGGCTTTTCCCCACTTTCTCTTCTATTAAATTCAGTGTATCTGGCTTTATGAGTAGGTCCTTGATCCATTTGGACTTGAGCTTTGTATAGTGAAATAAAAGTGGATCAATTTTTCATTCTTTTACATGTTGACTGGCAGTTGAACCAGCACCATTTGTTGAAAATTCTGTCTTTTTTCCACTGGGTGGTTTTAGCTCCTTTGTCAAAGATCAAGTGACCATAGGTGCGTAGGTTAATTTCTGGGTCTTAAATTCTATTTCATTAATCTATCTGCCTGTCACTATACCAATACCAGGCAATTTTTATTACTATTGTCCTACAGTACAACTTGAGGTCAGGGATGGTGATTCCTCCAGAAGTACTTTTATTGTTAAGAATATCTTTAGCTATCCTGTTTTGTTTTCTTTTGCTTTTTGCTATTACAAATGAATTTGAGAATTTCTCTTTATGACTCTAGGAATACTTGAGTTGGAATTTTGATTGGGATTGCATTGAATCTGTAGATTATTTTCATCAAGTTGGTGATTTTTACTATACTAATCATGCCAATCCATGAGCATGGGGGATCTTTCCATCCTCTGAGATCTTCTTTGATTTCTTTCTTCAGAGACTTGAAGTTTTTGTCATACATAGCTTTCACTTCTTTGGTTATCACAATGTCACACCAAGATATTTTATATTGTTTGTGACTATTGTGAATGGTTTTCTTTCTCTAATTTTTTTCTCAGCCTGTTTTTTCTTTGAGTATAAGAAGGCTACTGGTTTGTTTGAGTTAATTTTATATCCAATCATGTTGCTGAAGTTGTTTCTCAGCTATAGGATTTCTCTGGTGGAGTTTTTGGGGTCACTTATGTATACTACCATATCATTTGCATATAGTGATATCTTAACTTTTTCTTTTCCAATGTCTATCCCTTTGACCTCCTTTTGTTGTCTAATTGCTCAATCTAGAACTTCATATACTATATTGAATAGATAGGCAGAGAGAGGACAGCCTTGTCTAGTCCCTGATTTTAGTGGGATTACTTCAACTTTCTCTCCATTTAGTTTTATGTTGGCTACTGGTTTCCTTTATATTGCTTTTGCTATATTTAGGTATGGGCCTTGAATTCCTGATTTTTCCAAGACTTTTATCATGACAAAGTGTTCAATTCTGTCAAATACTTCTTCAGCATGTAATGACATGATCATGTTGGTTTTTTCCTTTGAGTTTGCTTATGTAGTGTATTACATTGATGAATTTCCATAATTGTACCTGCATCCCTGCAATGAAGCTTACTTGATTCTGATGAATGAACAGTGAAATGCAAATCAAAACAACCCTGAGATTCCACCTCATACCAGTCAGAATGGCTAAGATTAAAAAAAAAAAAAAAAAACTTAGGTGATGGCAGATGCTTCTGAGGATGTAGATAAAGAGGAACACTCTTCCATTGTTGGTGGGATTGCAAGCTTGTACAAGAACTCTGTAAATCAGTCTGGCAGTTCCTCAGAAAATTGGACATAATGTTTCCTGACCACCCTGCTCTATTTCTCCTGGCCATATACCCAAAAGATTCTCCAATATGTAACAAGGACACATGTTACACTACATTCATAGTAGTCTTATTTATAATAGCCAGAAACTGGAAAGAATCCTCTATGTCAGATGTCTCTCAATGTCAGACAATAAAAGGTGGTCTCTGTTCTGGTTGAGCTAGGTTTAAAACCCTGGCATCCCAGTGGATTTAATCCATGAGGGATGGAAGATTTGTTTGGCCATGCTCCCAGACACTAGGCTCCTGACACCACGAAGCCCTCAACTCCATAATCCTGTGGCTTTCAGTAATGTAGGGCAATGCCCCCACAGTTACCTGGCTACAGCCAGGTAAGCCCCACTTCACAGTTATCTGGCAACAGCCAGACAACCTGTCCCATTATAAAAGGGGCATCTTGGCCCCTCCTCTCTTCAGTTCTCTTACTCTCTCCCTTACCTCTTGTCCTCTTCCGCCCTACTATCTTCCCATCCCTATCCCCAGCCTCCACATGGCCATGGAAGGCTTTTACTTCCCTACCTCTTCTTTTCCCCGCTACCTTTCTACTATGCTGAAACAATGGGAACAGGCCCACATCTGTAGCCTGACATGGGGCTCGAACTGACATAACTGCACCTAATGGAAACTTTTTGGAAGTTGCCAGTTAACAATGCATAGGGCCATGCTTGAGCAATGATAGGCCTCTCAGCTTTCCAGCCACAGCAGCCACCAACCGAAGCAGCATGAAGACCAGACGGAGGACTTGCCAGCCCAGGAACTTGCCCCAGCATGTGGGAACCTGTTCAGCAATCCTCCCTGTTCTCACCTCAGGGGCCCTGTTCTCAGCTCCTCTGTGGTATCCAGCTATGCCCAAGAGCTAGAACCTATTACCTCTGGCCTCCATGAGTCCTAGGGTCTCCAATATTGCTGCCTCCCCACCCCTGTGGGCTGGGGTCCCAAGGCTTCTCACAGCCAGACACCCACTCAGCATCATGGGGATACGCAACGGTTTCCTGTGTCTACCCTGCCAGAGCAGGCAAGCTCTGTACAGAAGCTGTTTTCCCCCACTCCCTTTTACTCTTCCCCCTTTCCCCACACTGTGCACCCTACAAGCCTCCATGGTACCCTACAACTCAATAGAGGAATAGATACAGAAAATGCAGTACATTTATACAATGAAGTACTACTCAGGTATTAAAAAATGATGAATTCATGAAATTCTTAGGCAAATGAATGAACCTAGAAAATATTATCTTGAGTGAGATAACTCAATCACAAAAGAACACACATGGTATGTACTGACTAGTAAGTAGGCCCAAAGATCTGAATATCCACGATGCAACTCACAGATCACATGAAGTTCCAGAAGAAGGGGGACCAAACTGTGGGTGCTTCCGTCCTTAGAAAGGGGAACAAAACACTAACAGAAGCAAATATGGAGACAAAGTGCAGAGTAAAGATTGAAGGAAAGGCCATCCATAGACGGTCCCACCTGGGGATTCATCCCATATACAGTCACCAAACTCTGACACTATTGTGGATGCTATGAAAGGCTTGCTGGAAGGAGCCTGATAGAGCTGTCTCTTGAGAGGCCCTGCCAGATGCTTACAAATACAGAATGAGATGCTTGGCAGCCAACCATTACACTGAGTGCAGAGTCCCCAATGGACGAGTTAGATAAAGGACTGAAGGAGCTGAAGGGGTTTGTAACTCCATAGGAAGAACAACAACATCAATCAACCAGACCCCACCCCAGAGCTCCCTGGAACTAAGCCAGCAACCATGGAGTACACATAGCTCAAGCATCATATGGGGCAGAGCATGGCCTTGTCAGGCATCAATGGGAGGAGGGGTCCTTGGTCCTATGATGGTTTGATAGATGCCTCAGTTTAGCGGAATCAAGGGTTGGGAGGCTGGAGTTGGTGGGAGGAAGAACACACTCATATGAGCAGGGGGCGGGGGATGGGATAGCAGGGTTCAGGGAGGACAGAGTAGGAGGATAACACTTGAAATGTAAATAAAATAAATAAATAAATAAATAAATAAATAAATAAATTTTAAAAATGTACAAAGGAGCTGAAGTTCAGCATGATTACACATTCTTTGGAAAGTATTTGCTAAGCAGTGTGGCTCTCGTTTAATGTTTTAACTATGTGCAGTCAAATGGAAAGGACAGAATCACAATTATATTCCTAAGGTAATAAGGACAGTGCACAGTTCCTTTGGATAGAAATTTAAGATAGAAAAGGTCAGAAAGAGCAACTAGTTGGACAAGTTTAGCCATTCCTCCAAGGAATGAATTAAACCTGATGAAAAATACAATTTAATTTTCATATGCTAATTGTGAATGCATTTAACTTTAAACTATGCATTACAGCTCTGTGCCTTTTTTCTTATAGTTTATGTGTATTTAACTTATAAAAGGAGCTCACATATTACAGATAATAAGTTGCAGTAGCAATATACTTAAAAATGTGTAGGTATTGTTTTCATTACACTATTAGAGAATAGGTGAAATGAAGTTGGAAACAATTAGTTGAATTTTCTGTGTCAAATGTGCTTCCCCTTTTTTCCAGTTGTTCATCAATATAATAATTCTTTCCTGACTTAATTTGTGATTTCTATCAACCATTTAAAAAGGAATGGTTATTGCTTCAATATAATCACTGGTTTCTCTATTTCTCTATTAAATCTGATCTATCATCTATCATCAATCTATTTATCATGTAATCTCTCTCTCTCTCTCTCTCTCTCTCTCTCTATATATATATATATATATATATATATATATTTAAAATAAAATCTATGTTGTTCATTACATATAGTTTGGGCTGTTTTACCTTTTATAGCTCTATATTAAAAAGTTGAAATTATGTGTATATACCTCAAGAAATACTGTGAGAAAATACTGTTAAGGTTGATTATAAAATATTCTTAGTCTTTCCAGGGATTGTGCACTTCCTTTATAATTCTGTTTTATGCTGTTAGTATTTATCTTCTCATGTCTTCACTTTTAAAGTGGAGTTTTAAAGCAACACATAATTATTGTATTTCTCAACTATCTTAACAATATATTCCTTTAAATTATAATGTAAATTTTGTTTATATTTAATATTATTACTCTTTTTAGATTTGATTCTGATATTGTTCATATGTTTCATTCTTTGTATTATCTTCTTTTTCCATTTTTACTGTAGTTGTTAGAAATAACTGACATTCTCAAATTTGAATTTTTCTATTTGTTTAATTAAGACATTTTGATTTTTATAAATATACAACATATGGACCTTACAAGGCCTCCCCTCCTGTTGATGCCAGATAAGACCATCCTCTGCTACATATACATCTGGAAACACGACTCCCTACATGTGTACTCTTTAGTTCGTGGTTTAGATCTTGGGAGCTCTTGTGTCTGTGGGGGAGTTTTTCTGGTTGGTTGAAATTGTTTTTTCTACAGGGTTGAAAACCCCTTCAACTCCTTCAGTCCTTCCTTTAACACCTCCATTGTAGTCCCTTATCCTCAGTCCAATGATTGACTGTGAGCATCCACATCTATGTTGGACAGGTTCTGGCAGAGCCTTTCATGGGGCTATGCCTACCAGGCTCCCATCAGTGCTTCTTGTCATCAGCAATAGTGTCTGGATTTGGTGTCTCCATATGAGAATGGCCTGTGGGTTATATAGCAGATGTGGGCAGATTGATAAGAAAAGCTGCAACAGGTGGTCTGTGACAATGTTTAGGATGAGACTGGAGGAATTTATTTAAAGGGGAAGGAGAGAGTATTTAATGTTTTCAGCCACATTATCTGTTTTCTTGACCCTGTTTAGATGGTATATTCCCTGTGAATGACTGATGGATTTGGAGAGTTGGACAATGAGGTAAGTTATAGGAAGGAAGTTTGGAGGAGAATATCTTTCTGATCCAGTGGGGATTGGGTCAGAGAAAGAGTAGAACAGAGTGTGTTGTCTCCTACAAAGTTGGTTATAAGACTGGGGGCATTGTATCTATGGTAGAAGAAGGTAAGGTGCAGATCTTGTAAAAATCTACGTGTTGCCCTGACTAAAGTGGCTCTTTGGTTAGCACTGGTGTCTTCAGTAACTGGAGCTAGAACAGGGAAATTGAATCAGGGGAGAGAGGTTAAATGGGATTGGGATAATCTCTAGGATTCTCTGGAGATAGGATCAGAGAAGGAGCCAGGTAATCTGCTGTAGATTTGGAATGGGACAGGAGTATTGGATTGCGGGAAGCAGGGAAGAAAGATTATGCTGCCTCTTTTTTAAAAATTAACAATTGGGTAACAGTCCATTATGTGACTATACCGACATTTAAATAATATTTTATGTTTTCATGTATTGTGGTCAAACCAAATTTCAGAAATGGCATATAACACACACACAACACACACACACACACACACACACACACACACACACACACAGAGAAAGAGAGAGAGAGAGAAAGAGAGTCTATCTCAACAATAAAAACATAAGAATTAATTTAAAAAGCTTTCCCCTTTGCATTTTGTATTAGAAAATATTCATTTCATATTTAGGTAGGTAAAAAGAATATATCTATATTCCACACATAAGTACTATATAGATATTGGAATACTTTTTATGATTTAATCAAATAATAGCTTTAAAGTAGACACTTTAAGTATATAATATTAGTTATTATGTTGCGTGCAACAAATATTTACAAAGATCCACTGTATCACTATTGCAAATGTTTCTTAGAAAAGTGTTTTCTCTACATTTCCATTTCAAAGTATAATGGAATTTTCTCCTGCATGACACTTGGACCATTCCTATAAGCTTTCTTACTAATATAACTCAGTAACAGTGACTATGTGTCCTAAATTGGCTCTATGGTATATGTGGACTTTATAGTTTGTCTTTTTATATTTATTTTTATTTATTTTTTGAGAGTTAAGTATAGTGCAAAAAAACCCCAATAACAATACATGAGGTTGATTCAATAGAGAGATTGAGATGATCTAGGCAGAGTTGGAGGAGTGTGAAACACAATAACATTAACTATATGAAAATTAAATAAGAACAAACATGATTGACAGAGGAGCAAGTGCCTATATGAATTAATTGTACTGACGGATATGCTAAGTAAAAGGCAGTTGAGTAGAATTGGGGAAATAGTATTGTGAGTGATCTTTGAACAAAATTGGTACAGTTGATGGTACATTAATATGGGAGTGTGTTCAAAGAACCCCTTCTTAAATTCTTGCTACATTGGGAACAAAATAAATTTCATACTATTGATTGAAAATTTGATTTGCAAATAGAGAAAAAGGTCATATCAATATTGGATATTATCCTGTGCCAACTGACGATGGGTTCTGGGTCAGCTTTAAGGAGAATATAAAGCCCTAAGGTTGAAGAATTTAAAAGAAGCTATAGAAAGTCAGAAGGACACCAAAGGAACTAAGTTTGTGTACTGACAGCCTAAAGATAAAGGAGTTTGCTTCTGGCGATATGAAAAATGGATATGGTCCTGATTTCTTAATTTTTGGTAGGAGAAACTCAGGAAGGATATATAAATGGTTCATGTCATCTCTGGGAAACACTGAAAAAAAATAAGGATGAGGAAAGCCTTCCACATTTTATAGTTATTGAGAGATGAATAATGAATGTGGTATTTTGAATTCAAAAATACTTTATCCAACTACACTTAGATCTAACTTTTCAAAGTAATAATATCAAAACAAAATCAAAACAGTCTATTGAAACTTCATCTCGTGTTAAAGATAAAGTTAGCCCTACAGCTATAATCTTCTTAAATATGACCCATGAACACAAAAATCCATGTTGACTGCGCTTCCAAGTATTTTCATAGTATATTTCTTTTAAACTGAGTCAACAAGTCATAATTATTTTGAGATTGTAAAAGGGAATGTTTCTAAAATTTTTCATGGACTTTAATGCAGAAATAGGAATATTTAAAATAAAAATATTATAATGGAGGCAGAAAAGACAGTTCAGCATATAGATAAGCACTTGCTGATATTCCAGAGTACTTGGGGTCAATTCCCAGTATACACATATTGACTTACAACTATCTCCTGTTTCAATTCCAGTTTATCCAGTACTTCTTCCAGATTGTGTGTGCACTAGGCACATATTTGTTATGCTGACATGCATGGAGTAAAGACAATCATAAAAGTAAAACTTATATGGACGTTTTTGTATGAAAGTACAAAGTATCTATTGATGTCTTGAAAAAATCAAAACAATTGTTATTATTAAATATATCTATTTTCTTGTATATACATATATGTATTTCATAGAATTTTGAAAATATTGATGGTGAAAGCAATATTTTGTTACATAGTCTCATAATATATGTATAATAAATAAATATTAAATGAACAATAACCATGTTTTTTGTTGTTATGCAAAAGCATGCAGTATTCTTATAAAGAGAATACTAAGTTGGATTCTAAATTGACTTCCACAAATAAATAACTTTGTTCATGATAAATACATGATAATAAAATACATAACTAGTATAAATAAAACAAGTAGGTATTAGAATCCTCTGTAGACAGAAATCCCATGAAAACTCTATTTGGTGGCTCATAAGATCCATTTCCATATATAAGATGTATTCTCTGGAAACATCTATGCTTCTTGAATATATTCACTCTTTGATTCTTTCATGGAACATCCTTCAGGATCACCACCCATCTCATTACCCTTTCAATTTAATGTTCAATTTTATAATTGAACATATTTTAACCAAATCAGGTATAATTAATGGGTATAGTTAATTATATATATATATATATATATTAATATATAATATATATATTTCCTCATTTATATGAAATATATATTAAGATATATATCTTAATACATATATTTATTAAGTATATGTATATATAAAATATATATATATATTTCTTCATGAGTTTATAGCAAACATGTTAGTTACCAGGTTTAATATTAGTATGGACTCAGAATGGTTTTTGCATTGTCAGAGGTTAAGCTAATATAAAAGAAAATTAAAGCTTCTTTTTTTGGATTATTATTAGAGAAGCACAACTGTGGTGGTGTTTCAGTCCAAGCACTGGGAAGGTATAGGTGGCACATCTCTGAGTTTGAAGCTAGCCCTGTCTTCTAAGTGAGTTTTAGGATAACCCAGTCTACACAAAGAAACCCTGCCCAGGATTGGTATAGCAGGGTCCTCCTGAAGTGTCGTGCCCAGTTTTCTGAGGAACCGCCAGACTGATTATCAGAATGGTTATACCAGTTTACAATCCCACCAGTAGTGGAGGAGTGTTCCTCTTTCTCCACATCCTTGCCAACACCTGCTGTCTCCTGAGTTTTTGATCTTAGCCACTCTGACTGGTGTGAGTTAACAGCTCAGGGTTGTTTTGATTTGCATTTCCCTAATGACTAATGATGTTGAACATTTCTTTTTTATTTCTTTATTTATTTTTTAATTTTTTATTCAATATATTCTTTATTTACATTTCAAATGATTTCCCCATTCCTGGCTCCCAACTCCCCAAAAGTCCCATAAGCCCTCACCCCTCCCCTTTTCCCCCATCCACTCTTTCCTACTTCCCTGGTCTGGTATTGCCCTACACTGCCAGCAATGGGAGATGGGAAACTAGGGGTAGCCACCAGCAAGTCCCAGAAGACAGAAAAGGAAGAAGATCCCAGGATCTAATGGGTATGACATTACCCAACAAAATACTCAACAAAAGGGAGAGAGAGCCTGTAGAGACCATATCCATAGGTCTGACATAAACCCTGATTGAAGGATGGGGCCACCTACCTATCTCCAAAAATTTAACCCAGAATTTCTCCTGTCTAAAGGAAATACAGGGACAAATAGTGGAGCAGAGACTGAAGGAAAGGTCACCGAGAGACGGCCCCGCCTGGGGATCCATCCAATATGCAGCCACCAAACCCAGACACTATTGCTGATGCTGGTTGTTCTACCTTGTTCTTTATTCTCCTTGAGGCAGCAGAAAGGGGAGAGCATTGGTTGAGATAAGACTTTGTCTTGGGAAATATTTAAGGTTTCTCAATGATAATAACATGTTTATGTGTGTCAAAGTCACTTTGCTACTGTAGCAAAGTGCAGTCTCTGGCATTTTTCATCTTATATTTAAGAAGCAGAGTATAAAGAATTTCTAGAGCCTTTTTCCTTTTGTCCATATTCCTCTCACTTGTCTAGGGGGAAGCTTGGAGCAATAAGCCTCTATTGAACCAGAAGAGAGTCATGCTCACAGAAGTAAAACTTTTTACACAAGCAAATGTAGATTGAACTCACATAAATTCAATACAGATTCATAGATACGTATTCTTAAATCTCTACATATTCATAAATCAAACTAGTTGGGCCCATATTTCATACTGTATCATAATTATAAGCATACATACATACATGAATACATACATACATACATACATACATACACACACATATGCACGCACATCCATACTTATATATGTATATGGCGCAAAAGACCAAGTGCCAATGCAGAAAGAACTCTCTTATTCTGCATAAACAATGAGCTTCAATCTTTTTTTCATAGGAACAAGGGCTTCTGTTCTTTTATTGATAAATGAACTAAACTCAAGTCTGCAAGAAGAAAGCTTTGTTTGCTTTAAGAAGACTAACCCTGCCTTGATATTAAGAAAAGACCTGTTCCATCCCATGGTAAGGAGAAGCCTGCCTGCTTCTTCTGCTATATCTGCAGCTTCTTCTTTTATATCTTTTTTTTCTTTTCTGCATTCTGCATATTGCTCTTATAATCATTTAAAGTCACCTTATAGTTTCTAAAGTTATTTCACTCTGCATTCTCCTTTTATTCTTGTTTGTTCCTCATGGTTTGATGTCATGATAATGCCCTTACACTCAATATCATTACTCCCAAATGCTATCCTTTTACTTCTTGAGTTCAGTTCTAAAATTTGTTCTGCCTAAAATGTTCTCCTCAGCTCAGTTCAGTTCTGTATAAAAGCCTAAAAGAGTTTCCCTTCTTTTTTTGTCCTCTGAGCTTACACATCTTTCAGAGTACATGATCACATGGTAAAACATTCACCACAAGGTTACACATAAATTGAATAAGAAGTTTACAACAGAGTACGTTTACATGCATATCCATTAGGAGTAGTTACCTGGCTAAACATCCATCACCTGTCATCAGCTCTTCGGAACCACGGAGAGTTAAAAACCATAACTTCAGTGACTAAGTGTCTAGTGAAGTTTTGTACTGATAAACCCAGCAAATATTTTATCTTTTGTCCTTGCACCTATAGTATCCTTAGTTCCTGTTTTATGACCTTTGCGTAATGGTTTTACAACGTCCTGAAATGTGCTCTAAATAGTAGATGCCTGTTTGCTATCTCAGAAGCAATTAATTGTGACCTTAAACACTGTCAGGGTTCTCACTGAAGTTTTGACTATTAGAAAGGATTTAATAGCAGTGTTATTAAAAGGGCTTAATAATTTTTTAACTATAGGAATTCTTTTTGTTTTTTACTTTTTAATGGATATATTCTTTATTTACATTTCAAATGTTTTCCCCTTTCCAGTTCTCCAATTTGAATATCCCCTATCATTTCCCCGCTCCCCCTGCCTCTTTGAAGGTGCTCTCCTACCCATCTACCCAATCTGATCTTCCTGCACTGGCATTCCCCTACACTGGGGCATCGAACACCCTCATGCCCAAGGGCATCTCCCCCCCCCCCCCGCCACTGATGCCCAACAAGGCCATCCTCTGCCACATATGCCACATATGTGGCATGAGCCATTGGTCCCTCTATGTGTACTCTTTGCTTGGTGCTCCAGTCCCTGGGAGCTCCAGCATGGTCTAGCCAGTTGACACTATTGCTCCTTCCATGGGGCTGCAACCCCTCTCAGTTCCATCAGTCCCTTCTCCAACTCCTCCACCAGGGACCCCATGCTTAGTACAATGGTTGGCTGTGAACATCCACCTCTGTATTTGTCAGACTCTAGCAGGGCCTCTCAGGAGACTGCTATATCAGGCTCCTGTCAGCAAGCACTTCTTGGTATCCAAAATAGAGTCCAGTTTTGATGACAGTATATGGGATGGATCCCCATGTGAGGCAGTCTATGGATGGCCTTTCCTTCAGTCTCTGCTCCACACTTTGTATTTCCTCCTGTTAGGATTTCGATTCCCCTTTTAAGAATCACTGATGCATCCACACTTTGCCCTTCCTTCTTCTTGGGATTCATATGGACTGTGAATTGAATCTTGGATATAGGATCATCACTAAGATTAAGACATCATCTATTTGTCTATATAGCATCAATACAAGACAGTAGTACATATATCATTGTTCTTCAGAGATCTGCTCAAAATGATGGGTTAATAACTAGTGATTTTATATATATATATGCCATATTAGTAGCAGAAATCTTTCCTAGAATGGATTTCTCCTGGAACTTGCCTACTGGAGCAAATACATCATTGATTTTAACCCAAGGCACACACATCTCAGGAAGATTACCTGCTAGTTATTAACTTCTACTTGAAGTTTCCTTATAACAGAGAATTCTCAATGCTGGAGATTTTATCTGTCATTAAGTTTCTCTTGCAATCATGAAACAGAAATTGTTTCTCACACACCATATAAAACAATAACCACAATAACAACAACAACAATAAGAATAGCAACAACAAATTTTGGCATGATGATACTTTCATGTAACCCAAATGTTGGAGGTTATGGCTCACTGGCATACCTAGTAAGCTCAAAGCCAGAATAGACTACATCAACGTGCACAACACTTAAAAAAATAAAACCAGTATTGCCTTCTCATTTTCATACATGCATATTTACCAGTAAGAACCACAATAAGCATAAGCACTTTAACTGTTCATACACACACACACACATGTGAGTATATATATATATATATATATATATATATATATATATACTCACAGACCACCAATCACACAAAAACTTTTAACATAGAAATATATTTTTTGTTTACCCATTTTATGATTCTATACTGTTGGATATCATCTTTCTCATACAAATTTAATATCTTTGAAAAATTAATATCATTGTGAAATTGTATTGTTTCAAAATGTTTTTATATAACAGTGTTTCTGAATTTTCAAATAACTTTTCTCTACTGGAAATACAAATAGCAATTTCCTTAAAAATGAAAAGGAATCAGCAACTATTATTGTTCAAGTACTTGGAGTAAATTCACTGTACTTTCCCTTTATTCTTTAAGTTTGTTGGAAATTGATTTAACATTTGTCAAGGTTAATGTTTTAGATACTGCTGAAAGAATGTAGTTTATTGTAACTCTTGCCCTTGCATTACTGCTTAGGTCATACTGTTTCCTGGTTCTAAAAGAGAATTTTTACACATCTGAGAAACCAGAGGTTGAATATTACATCAGGTGAAACTGTTAAGCTTCCCGAATAACTGATTCCCTGGTGCCCTACAATACTTTTTGAGACTCCAAGAATCAAAGCATTTTAAAAATTTTTATTTAGTAATTGATATTATACTCCAGAGTTTGACATTTGACAAGTGGTTTATCAGGTAAGTAAAGGAAAAAATATACAATACTAAAACAGCATTTTTGAATTCAGAATAATGTTTTTTTCTTTTTAGATTTTATTTTTTATTCTTTAACCTTTTTTTTACAGTCCTGTTGTTATCCCCCTCTAGGTCTGCCCTCCTACTGATCCTTGTCCCATACCTCGTCCCCATTTTCCAAGATGATGTCCCTACCCACCAGCCACCCACCTCCAAACCTGGTGCCTCAAGTCTCTCTAGGGTTAGGTACATCATCTATCACTGAGGCCAGACCAGGGAGTCCTCTGCTGTATATGTGTTTCGGACCTCATATCAGCTGGAGTAAGCTACCTGGTTTGTGGCTCTGTGTCCGCGAGATCTTGGAGGTTCCAGGATAGTTGAGAAAGCTGGTCTTCCTGTGGGGTTATCCCCCTCAGCTTCTTCCAGTTTTTCTAAAATTTAATCACATCAATCCCTGGCTTCTATCCATTGGTTAAGTGTAAGCATCTGCACCTGACTCTTTCAGCTGCTTATTGGGACACTCAGGGCAACCATGCTAGGCTCCTGTCTGTAAGCACACCATATAATCAGTAATACTGTTGGGTCTTAGAACTTCCCCTCAAGCTAGATCCAAATTTGGGCCTGGCACTGGACCTCCTTTCCCTCAGACTCATCTGCATTTTTGTATACCCCCCAAATGCCCCCATTCCATAGAAGCATGTATTTGACTATGTTCATAGAAGCCTTATTTGTGATAACTAGAAGCTGTAAATGACCCAGATATCCCTCAACAGAAGAATGGATACAGAAATTGTGCTTCATTTTCACAATGGAATACTATTCAACTAGTAAGAACTTGAACATCATGATTTTTTTCAGGAAAATAGATGAAACTAGACAGTGTCATCCTGAGTGAGGTAACTCAGACCTAAAAGTACATGAATGGTATGTGCTCACTAATAAGTGGATATTAGCCAAAAAAGTACAGAATATCCAGGATACAATCTACAATACTCAAGAAGTTTAACAAGCTGACGGGCTCAAGTGAGGATGCCTCAGTTCCCCTTGGGAGGGAGAAGAAAGCAATAATGTGGAACAAAGGGAGAGAGAGACTTAAGTGGGAAGGAGCAAGGAGAAGGGGAAGGGAAAGGGGGACATGATCAGGTATTGTGGAGAACAGGACTGAATCCCTGCGGACTGATGGAAAGATTGGAAGCAGGCAATCTCAAGAGGGAGGAAGTGGGGGTACACTTTAGAATGTACCATAGACCTGGGAGGTAAGAGACTCTCAGGACACAAAGGGAGGGACCTTAAATGAAATGTCCTACAGTGCGGAGAGGGAACTTGTAGTGTTCATCTCCAGTAGAAAGACAGGCCACCAAGTAGAGGGATAGGGCTGCCATCCTATAGTTAAAAACTCTGACTCAGAATTGTTCCTATCTAAAAGAACTGCAGGGACAAAAAATAGACTTTATTAAATTTTCATTTTATATGTATGTGAGATTTGCCTGCCTGAGTGTGTCTGTGCCAATATGTGCAGTACTAAAGGATGCAGATACAGGGCCAGGAAAGCCATGTAATAAAGTTACAGACTGTTGTCAGTTGCAGTATAGCTGCTGGAAAGCAAACCAGAGACCTCTTTTTTTTTTATTCGATATAATTTATTTACATTTCAAATGATTTCCCTTTTCTAGCCCCCCCACTCCCCGAAAGTCCCATAAGCCCCCTTCTCTTCCCCTGTCCTCCCACACACCCCTTCCCACTTCCCCGTTCTGGTTTTGCCAAATACTGTTTCACTGAGTCTTTCCAGAACCAGGGGCCACTCCTCCTTTCTTCTTGTACCTCATTTGATGTGTGGATTATGTTTTGGGTATTCCAGTTTTCTAGGTTAATATCCACTTATTAGTGAGTGCATACCATGATTCACCTTTTGAGTCTGGGTTACCTCACTTAGTATGATATTCTCTAGCTCCATCAATTTGCCTAAGAATTTCATGAATTCATTGTTTCTAATGGCTGAATAGTACTCCATTGTGTAGATATACCACATTTTTTGCATCCACTCTTCTGTTGAGGGATACCTGGGTTCTTTGCAGCATCTGGCAATTATAAATAGGGCTGCTATGAACATAGTAGAACATGTATCCTTATTACATGGTGGGGAGTCTTCTGGGTATATGCCCAGGAGTGGTATAGCAGGATCTTCTGGAAGTGAGGTGCCCAGTTTTCGGAGGAACCGCCAGACTGATTTCCAGAGTGGTTGTACCAATTTGCAAGCCCACCAGCAGTGGAGGAGTGTTCCTCTTTCTCCACACCCTCTCCAACACCTGCTGTCTCCTGAATTTTTAATCTTAGCCATTCTGACTGGTGTAAGATGAAATCTCAGGGTTGTTTTGATTTGCATTTCCCTAATGACTAATGAAGTTGAGCATTTTTTAAGATGCTTCTCCGCCATCCGAAGTTCTTCAGGTGAGAATTCTTTGTTTAACTCTGTACCCCATTTTTTAATAGGGCTGTTTGGTTTTCTGGAGTCTAACTTCTTGAGTTCTTTATATATATTGGATATTAGCCCTCTATCTGATGTAGGATTGGTGAAGATCTTTTCCCAATTTGTTGGTTGCCGATTTGTCCTTTTGATGGTGTCCTTTGCCTTACAGAAACTTTGTAATTTTATGAGGTCCCATTTGTCAATTCTTGCTCTTAGAGCATACACTATTGGTGTTCTGTTCAGAAACTTTCTCCCTGTACCGATGTCATCAAGGGTCTTCCCAGTTTCTTTTCTATTAGCTTCAGAGTGTCTGGCTTTATGTGGAGGTCCATGATCCATTTGGATTTGAGCTTAGTACAAGGAGACAAGGATGGATCAATTCACATTCTTCTGCATGCTGACCTCCAGTTGAACCAGCACCATTTGTTGAAAAGGCTATCTTTTTTCCATTGGATGTTTTCAGCCTCTTTGTCGAGGATCAGTTGGCCATAGGTGTGTAGGTTCATTTCTGGATCTTCAATCCTGTTCCATTGATCCTCCTGCCTGTCACTGTACCAATACCATGCAGTTTTTAAAACTATTGCTCTGTAGTATTGCTTGAGGTCAGGGATACTGATTCCCCCAGATTTTCTTTTGTTGCTGAGAATAGTTTTAGCTATCCTGGGTTTTTTGTTGTTCCAGATGAATTTGATAATTGCTCTTTCTAACTCTGTGAAGAATTGAGTTGGGATTTTGATGGGTATTGCATTGAATCTGTATAGTGCTTTAGGCAAAATGGCCATTTTAACTATATTGATTCTACCGATCCATGAGCATGGGTTTTCGCATTTTTTGAGGTCTTCTTCCATTTCCTTCTTCAGAGTCTTGAAGTTCTTGTCATACAGATCTTTCACATGTTTGGTAAGAGTCACCCCAAGATACTTTATACTGTTTGAGGCTATTGTGAAGGGGGTCATTTCCCTAATTTCTTTCTCAGCCTGCTTATCCTTTGAGTATAGGAAGGCCACTGATTTACTTGAGTTGATTTTATAACCTGCCACTTTGCTGAAGTTGTTTATCAGCTGTAGGAGCTCTCTAGTGGAGTACTTTGGGTCACGTAGGTAGACGATCATGTCGTCTACAAATAATGATAGTTTGACTTCTTCCTTTCCAATTTGTATCCCTTTGACCTCCTTATGTTGTCGAATTGCCCAAGCTAGTACCTCAAGTACAATATTGAAAAGATAAGGAGAAAGGGGGCAGCCTTGTCTGGTCCCTGATTTCAGTGGGATTGCTTCAAGTTTCTCTCCATTTAGTTTGATGCTGGCTATCGGATTGCTGTATATTGCTTTTACTATGGTTAGGTATGGGCCTTGAATTCCTGTTCTCTCCAAGACTTTAAGCATGAAGGGATGCTGAATTTTGTCAAATGCATTTTCAGCATCCAATGAAATGACCATGTGGTTTTGTTCTATGAGTTTGTTTATGTAGTGGATTGTATTGATGGATTTCCGTATATTGAACCAACCCTGCATTCCCAGGATAAAGCCTACTTGATCATGGTGGATGATCGTTTTGATGTGTTCTTGGATTCGGTTGGCAAGAATTTTATTTAGTATTTTTGCATCGATGTTCATAAGGGAAATTGGTCTGAAGTTCTCTTTCTTTGTAGGATCTTTTTGTGGCTTTGGTATCAGCGTAATTGTGGCTTCGTAGAAGCAATTGGGTAGTGTTCCTTCTGTTTCTATTTTGTGGAATAGTTTGAAGAGTATTGGTGTTAACTCTTCTTTGAAGGTCTGGTAGAATTCTGCACTGAAGCCATCTGGTCCTGTGCTTTTTTTGGTTGGAAGACTTTCTATGACTCCTTCTATTTCTTTAGGCATTATGGGACTGTTTAGATGGTCTAGTTGGTCCTGATTTAATTTTGGTATTTGGTATCTGTCAAGGAAATTGTCCATTTCCTCCAGATTCTCCAGTTGTGTTGAGTACAGGCTCTTGTAGTAGGATCTGATGATTTTTTCGATTTCTTCAGTTAACGTTGTTATATCTCCCTTTTCATTTCTAAGTTTGTTAATTTGGATACTTTCTCTGTGCCCTTTGGTCAGTCTGGCTAAGGGTTTATCTGTCTTGTTGATTTTCTCAAAGAACAAGCTCCTGGTTTTGTTGATTTTTTGTATGGTTCTCTTTGTTTCTACTTGATTGATTTTCGGCCCTGAGTTTGATGATTTCCTGCCTTCTACTCCTCCTGGGCGAAATAGCTTCTTTTTGTTCTAGGGCTTTCAGGTGTGTCATTAAGCTGGTAATGTATGCTCTCTCCATTTTCTTTTTGGAGGCACTCAGGGCTGTGAGTTTTCCTCTTAGCACTGCTTTCATTGTGTCCCATAGATTTGTGTATGCTGTGTTTTCATTTTCATTGTGTTCTAAAAAGTCTTTAATTTCTTTCTTTATTTCTTCCTTGACCAAGATATCATTGAGTAGAGTATTGTTCAGTTTCCACGTGTATGTGGGTTTTCTGTTGTTTCTGTTGCTATTGAAGACCACTTTTACTCCATAGTGATCAGATAGGAGGCATGGGATTAGTTCGATCTTCTTATATTTGTTGAGGTCTGTCTTGTGACCAATTATATGGTCGATTTTGGAGAAGGTACCATGAGGTGCTGAGAAAAAGGTATATTCTTTTGTTTTAGGATAGAATGTTCTATATATATCTGTTAAATCTAATTGGTCCAAAGCTTCAATTAGTTTCATTGTGTCCCTGTTTAGTTTCTGTTTTCCTGATCGGTCCATTGAGGAAAGTGCAGTTTTGAAGTCACCCACAATTATTTTGTTAGGTGCAATGTGTGCTTTGAGATTTAATAAAGTTTCTTTTACAAAAGAGGGTGCCCTTGCATTTGGGGCATAGATGTTCAGGATTGACAGTTCTTCTTTTTGTATTTTTCCTTTGACCAGCAAGAAGTGTCCCTCAGGGTCTCTTTTGATGACTTTGGGTTGAAAGTCAATTTTATCTGATATTAAAATGTCTACTCCAGCTTGTTTCCTGAGACCATTTGCTTGTAAAATTGTCTTCCAGCCTTTTACTCTAAGGTAGTGTTTGTCTTTGACCCTGAGGTGTGTTTCCTGTAAGCAGCAAAATGTAGGGTCCTGTTTACGTATCCATTCAGTTAGTCTGTGTCTTTTTATTGGGGCATTAAGTCCATTGATGTTAAGAGATATTAAGGAATAGTGATTGTTACTTCCTATCATTTTTGACGTTATTTTTTAAATTTTAATGCTTAACTTCTTTTGGGTTTGATGAAAGGTTACTATCTTGCTTTTTCCAGGGTGAAGTTTCCCTCCTTGTATTGGTGTTGTCCTCCTATTATCCTTTTTAGGGCTGGGTTTGTGGATAGATATTGGGTAAACTTGGTTTTGTCATGAAATATCTTAGTTTCTCCATCTATGGTGATTGAGAGTTTTGCTGGATATACTAGTTTTGGTTGGCATTTGTGTTCTCTTAGGGTCTGCATGAGATCTGCCCTGGACCTTCTAGCCTTCATAGTCTCAGGTGAAAAGTTTGCTGTGATTCTGATAGGTCTTCTTTATATGTTACTTGGCCTTTTTCTCTTACTACCTTTAGTATTCTTTCTTTGTTTAGAACATTTGGTGTTTTGATTATAATGTGACGGGAAGTATTTCTGTTCTGGTCCAGTCTGTTTGGAGTTCTGTAGGCTTCTTGTATATTCATGGGCATCTCTCTCTTTAGGTTAGGGAAGTTTTCTTCCATAATTTTATTGAAGATATTTGCTGGCCCTTTAAGTTGTAAATCTTCACTCTCATCTATGCCTATAATCCTTAGGTTTGGTCTTCTCATTGTGTCCTCGATTTCCTGGATATTTTGGGTTACAAGCTTTTTGCATTTTGCATTTTCTTTAACTGTTGAGTCTATGGTTTCTATGGAATCTTCAGCATCTGAGATTCTTTCTTCTATCTCTTGTATTCTGTTGTTGATATTTGCATCTCTGTCCCCTGATTTCTTCCCAAGGCTTTCTATCTCCAAAGTTGTCTCCCTTTGAGTTTTCTTAGTTGTTTCTACTTCTGATTTTAGATCCTGGATGGTTTTGCTTAGCTCCTTCACTTGCTTGTTTGTGCTTTCCTGTAATTCTTTAAGAGATTTTTCTGTTTCCTCTTTCATGACCTCAGCCTGTTGACCAAAGTTCTCCTTTATTTCTTTAAGTGTTTTTTGCATTTCCTCCTTGTTGGCTTTTGTATTCTCCTGGATTTCTTTCAATGATTTTTGTGTTTCCCTTGCAAGGGCTTCTATCTTTTGATCCATTTTCTCCTGAATTTCTTTAAGTATGTCCTTCATGTGTTCCTGTACCAGCATCATGACCAGTGATTTTAAATCCAAATCTTGTTTTACTGGTGTGATGGGGTATCCAGGACATGTTGGTAGAGGAGAATTGGGTTCAGGTGTTGCCATATTGCCTTGATTTCTGTTAGTGACGTTCCTGCGTTTGCCTTTTGCCATCTAGTTCTCACTGGTGTTAGTTTGTCTTGTCAGTGCTGGACTCACCAGTGCAAGCTGCCCCTTCCCAGTTGGCCTCTGGTGCACAGCTTACCTCCTGCACTGCTTTTAGACAGGGTGCTGCTGCCCAGGCTGTTCAGATCCCAAAGCAGGCACCCGAAGGCTCCCGCTGGGGCCCGCTGGATTCACTGGAGCACACTGACTTCTCCCAGCTGGCCGCCCGGAAGCCCAGCTAGCCTCTTGCAGGACTTGGAGATGTGGTGCTGCCGCCCAGGCTGATCTCAGTCTGTCCGATCCCTGGAGTCCGCAACCAAGATGGCTGCACCTCTCCTGACTGGTGGGAGGCCGAATCTGAAGTGGCTTCTGTGCAGGAAAGGCGTCGCACATCTGCAGCTGCTTGCCACCCAGCTGGTCAGCGAAGGTCAGTGGTCATGGGCGCAGGGCCTAACTGGAACCTGTGTCACCTTGGTTCCACTGCTGATGGCCCTTCAGCTGGACCAGCCACTGCTGCACTGCCACAGCCGCTGCCGCTGCCCCAGAGACCTCTTAAAAGAAGAGCAGCCATTACTCTTATCCTCTGTGCCATTTCATTTTCTTCCTAATCTTGACTTGCTTCTTCACTCAAGACAGCAAAAGAAATTATTTATTGCACTCTTTTTATATTTGATCACAAGTGAAAACATATCTAGTCCAGAATACCATCCCACAAGGATATTTTTGGTTATGAGCAATGTATTCTTTAGAGGTGTTCTCCAAAATAAAATGGTGATATAACAGCATACAGACCAATATCCAAGACTCCAACTCCAACCTTAATTAATTCTACTTCTTTGGTCTCCATGGATTCATAGTTTGATTCACTTGAATATCTGACACTCTTCCTCCACTTTGCTCTCAATATCCAGAGATTCTAGTAAGATTGTGCTTTCAAGAGCCAGAAGTTTTAGTCTGCCTTATCTATCTGTTAAAAAAGCCCTCTGTTCATGTATTCTTCCCTTCCTAAGCGTCATTCCCAATCTATGGCCTTTTCACTGACTTTCCCTTTTCCAGAATTTTATTTTTGATATTGTAATATGACGTTATCTTTCCTATTCCCTTTCCTTTCTCTGAATACCCATCTTCTTTCAAATTCACGTCCCATTTTTCATTAACTGCTGTTAAATGTTTGTGTGTATGTATGTGTGTATACTATATCTATTACTGTTACATACATTCATATATATTCATTACTAAATATAATCATCTTTGACTCTATAATTTTACCTGTATATATATTTTATGTTTTCAGGGTTTATCATTTGGTATTAGATAACTGAATGGTGTGCTCCTGAGGACAGCTGTTTCTCCCACTCTCAGCATTCTGCATTTCTGCCAGTTCTTTGTGAGAGTGTTCAGGTCACCTTGTCCATGGCCTGTTACTTTGGCATATCTCTTAGTGTTGTCCTAGTTTGGCTTATGTTAGGGCAGTCATGTTGATAAGGCTTCATGGGTGTATTTTCTGATATTGCTAGGTAAAACAGTCCCATAGAAGACTCCCTGACCTTCTGTCTCTTATACTCATTTAATCTTTCTGTCCCATCTTCTGCAATGTTCCCTGAGCCTTAGTGCAGGAAATATTTTATACATGTATTCACTAGGATTCTAAAGTCTGCAGTTTGAGGATTTTTTTAGCAGTAGCATGCATTGAACTTTCCTTGATAACATTCAGTGTGTGTGTGTGTGTGTGTGTGTGTGTTAATAATTTTAGCAAAAGAAACCTTGTATCAGAACAAGAACAAAATAAGTTACATGGGACTGGTTGGAGGGAGGAAAGGGAAGGGACAAAATGATGCAAATATAATCTTAACAGTATTTCAAAAAATACAACAAGTATTTGACTCAGTAAAGTGACTTCAAATTTTATATCAAGAAATGAAAGATATCATTGGTTTTCTTGTGGGATTTCTAATAATAGGAATGAGGGTGTTTCTGACTCTTTGGTCTGCTTTTGGAACCCTTTTCCTCCTATTGGGTTACCTTTCCCAGCCCTTATTTAGAGTCTGTGCCTAATCTTATTATAACTTGTTCTGCTATTTTGGTTGATATTCCTGGGAGGCCTCCTTTTTTATGAAGGGAAATGGAGGATAATTGGATCTGAGGTAAAACTGGGAGGAGAGGAAAGAGAGGAAAATTACAGTTACGATGCAATGTACATGGGAAGAATGAATAAAAAATAAATAAAGGTTAACCATAAAGATTCTTATTATTCATTATAATGTTGTAGTAAAGCCATGCTGTTACCTGAAAGTACTCAAAGACATAACAACATTAATTACCAAGTACCATGATATTTGCTTTTGTGTGTGTGTGTGTGTGCGTGTGTGATTTTTTTGAGCATTACCCTGTGTCAACTACAAAGAAGTTTCAAAATTTTTCAGTTGCTGACAATTCTTAGAGAGTGTCACAGGTTCATGAAATATTGATGAATAAGAACTTTAATTTCTTCCATTTTATTAGAGAAATGGATAACTTCGGCGACTTGTTTCTTTTCCTTATAAATGTTAGAAACAAATCTTTAGAAAATGCACTGTTTAAGGGATATATTCATGTAAAATAAAATTGAGATTGTATTAAGACAGTGAAAAAAATACCAATTTAGAAACTATAATCTAATTAAAATGTACTCTAGGTTTCCCTCTAAGACTGTAATTGGATTATATACATAAAGGGATAAACAGAAAGGTGATGCTTGTCAAGAGCACACAGTCTTGCTTCAGAGATATACTTGATTTTCTCTTTGATATATTTAAATTTTCAGTATTACTGTTCTTGTGTTTCATGTCCAAAATATGTATCTACTATCAGTACACATAGAGCATTGATATACTAGATGAGGAAAGATTCGCCTTTTCATGGTGGCACTCCCTTCTCTCTCATGTCCCATCCCCCAGGTGGGGCAGCAGATGTCATCAGTTTTGGGAATAGACAAAATGCAGCATAAACTAGCCTCTGTGTCACCAAAGATGAGACTCTCCTTGATAGACCACCCCCCTTTCTCCAGTGAAGATAGCTCCTGCCCTTGAAGGGAACAAGGACCAAACAAGGCCCAGTCTTGGACCATGAGGAAACAGCAATTAAGTGTTCCCAGACAGCTGTGACAAGTTTTTTAAAAATACACTAAGCTCCTGATAGCACCATAAAGTTTCTTCGCCAGTCAGAAATATCACCCTCCCAGCTGCATGGTTCCATCACACTGTCTGAACAAACATCATCAAGTTTGAAGGATGGCTTTCCCTTGTTACCTCCCCAGTCATATAACTTCAGAATTTGGGGATCTCTACCCAAGCCTGTGCACTTATATAAACTCAGAGCCCCTGAACACAGGCATTGCATCCCTAAACTTCAAAGTAGGAAAGGCTTTCGATCTGGATCTGACTTGAGAAATAAAGGCTCTCTTTGTTTATACATTGGACTTGCAGCTCCTGGCTTTCTTATGGGGTTCCCGAGAACTGGGCATAACACATATAGCCAACCATTGGATTGAGCATGGGATCCCCATTGGAAGAGTTAATGAAAGGTCTGAAGGAGTTGAAGGTGTTTGCAACCCATAGGAAGATCAACAATATCAATTAACCAGACTCCACGGAGCGCCCAGGGACAAAAACACCAACCAAGGAGTACACAAGGAGGGATCCATGGCTCCTACTGCATATGTAGTAGAGGGTAGTCTTGTCTGGCATCAAAGGAAGGAGAGGCCCTTGGTCCTGTGAAGGCTCTATGCCCCAGCAGAAATTCAAGGGCAGGGAGGTGAGAGTGGGTGAGTAGTTGGGGGAACACCCTCACAGAAGCAGGGAAGCACTGATGGAATATGGAGTTTCTGGGTGGAGAGGAAACTGGAAAGGGGGATAACATTTGAAATGTCAATAAAGAAAATGTCCAATTAAAAAAAAGAAAAAATTAAGAAAACATATTGGCATAATACTTTTACATAATATTCCTGTCTGATAAAATTATTACTATGTAATCAAGTTGTTGTTATTGGAATTAAATAAATGATCATGCTTAAAAACCAACAGAAAATATCCACATCAATTACTAAGGGAATGTTGTTATTTTCCTTATAATTATTAAGTATATTTAATTTATTTATTTCATTTATATCTAATTTTCTGGATGACTTGTTCAGCTGTTATCAAAGAAGTTTCTTCTTCATGCAGAAGATGGGAACTAATATAGAGACCTACTGACAGACATGATGAAAAGTGTGAGACTTTGGAACACATCGCCCTTAATGGGATGTCCTCATCAAACCCTGTCCCTCCAAGATAACAGAACCCTTGGAAAGAGGAGGAAGAAAGAAGGTAAGAGCCAGAGGAATGCAGGACACCAAGAAAACAAGACCTTCTAACTCAACTGAGCAAAGCTTACATGAAGTCATAGAGTTCACCATGGTCCTCTGCTTATGTATTATTGTGGTTTTAGGTTTGACCTCTCCTCTCAGGCTTGGAGAGGACATAGCAAAGTCCACAATGAGAGGAGTAAATATTCAGTCTTTTTCCAGACTCTATTGCCTGCCAGGCTGGATAGGGTGAAGCTAAATATGGATTAGGTTGGATTCTGGTCATGTTGAAATTTAGTGCTGGTGGGGGGAGACTCTCTCTGAGATTATTAGTAGTATGGATATTTTAGATGAGGTCTTCTCCCACTATTTTTAATGAATAAGGTCTCACCAATAATCGTAGCTTGTTTGTATTTCTTTATTTGGGGTAGGTTTGAATGCATACACTTTATTCAGAGGGAAGCAAGGATTATATAGTTTTGGTGGTGTAAAACTATATCCAGGGAGGGAAAAGCGTACTGGTTGAAAGTCAAGCTACTGACATTCCTCAGTAACATGGAGAGGCATTATATGTACTGGGTTCCAGGTAACCTCTGTGCCTCCCCCTGGTTAGGGGTCAGTCATTTGGTTTCAATGAAGGCATAGAAAGGGGAAGGGAGCCAGTCAGGCTATGTAATAAAAATGACATGGATTGGGATATGGGTCACTAATAAAATGTGCTTGCATATCTCTCTATTCTCTCTCTGTCTCTGTCTCTGTCTCTGTCTTTCTCTTTCTATGTGTGATTGATAAATACAATCTGCTTGTTTATATACATCTTGTGGTATACATTTTCTCAGCCATTTAATATTGGATGATCAATTGATATATTCTTCCCTGGAGAAATGTATTTTCTTCTTTATCTTTTTTTTGCATATAATGAGAGGTGTTGCTTTTATTTTCTCCCAGATGTCCCTCAACAGAAGAATGGATACAGAAAATGTGGTATATTTACACAATGGAATACTATGCAGTTATTAAAAACAATAAATTCATGAAATTCTTAGACAAATGGATGGAACTGTATAATATCATGTTGAGTGAGGTAACCCAAAAAACACACATAGGATGCACTCACTGATAAGTGGATATTCGCTCAGAAGCTTGGAATACCCAAGACACATTTCACATATCAAATGATGCTGAAGAAGGAGGAAGAACAAAGTATGGATACTCTAGTCCTTTGTAGAAGGGGGAACAAAATATTCACAGAAGGGGATACAGAGACAAAGGGTAGAGCAGAGTCTGAGGGAAAGACTATGCAGAGACTACCCCACCTAGGGATCCATCCCATATACAGTTACGAAACTCAGAAATGATTATCGATGCCCACAAGTGCTTGCTGACTGCAACCAGAAATGTCTGTCATCTGGGAGGCACTGCTAGTGCATAAGAAATACAGAGGACGACACCCTCAGTCAGCCATTGAACTGAGGACAGGGTCCCCAATGGAGAAGCTAGAAAAGGGATCCAATGAGCTCTATGGGTTTGCAGGGCCATAGGAGGAACAACAATATGGGTTGCACAGTACTCCCAGAACTACCAGGGACAAAATCATCAACTAAAGAGTACACATGGAGTTACCGATGGCTCTAGATACATAGGCAGCAGAGGATGACCTTGTTAGACACCACAGGGAGAAAAGTCTCGATGCTGCAGTATAGAGGAATACCCGGACAGGGAAGCCCAAGAAGGTTGATTGTGGAACAGAGGGAGAGGAGATGACTTATGGGATTTTCGGGGGGGGGTGGGACCAGGAAATGGGACATTTGAAATGTAAATAAAGAATATATTTAATAAAAAATAAACAACAATAATAAAAAAGTAGTGCTTGCTGAAGGAGCCTAATGTAGCTGTCTCCTGAGGGGCCCTACCAGAGACTTACAGATACAGAAACAGATGCTAGCAGCCAGAGCTCGAGTTTCCCAAGGGAGGAATTGCAGGGAGGACTGGGGGAGCTGAATGGGTTTGCAGTCTCATTGGAAGAATGATGACGTTTGCCAACCGGACCTCCACCCCCCCCCCCAGGGCTCCCAGAGACTAAGCCATCAACAAAGCGGTACAAATGGCTCAGCAACATTTGTGGCAGAGGAAAACTTTGTCAGGCATCTGTGGAAGAAGAAGTCTTTCGTCCTATGAAGGCTAGATAGATGCCCCAGTGTGGGGAAATCCGGGGTAGGGGGTGGATAGCTGGGAGTGTGTTGGGTGGAGGGGCTTCCTCATGGAGGCAGAGGGAGGGAGGATAGGTTGGGGGTTTTCTGGGAGGGCAGGAAACCAGGAAAGGGAATAATATTTGAAATGAAAATGGAGAATATATTCAATACAAAAACAAAAACAAAACCAAGCATGCTCTCTTAGACCAGAATTTATCAAATCCATGTGGCTTGAGAGTCAAGTTCTACTAGTTTGCTCTCAACACTGACCTCTGGTGTGTAGACCAGGCTTCTATGAGACAGCATAATTTGGTCTGGTGTTAAAAGGGGAGGGGCAGAAAAATGAGAGTGCAGAGAAATAAAGGTAGGTCTGGGATGAGTTGGGCAAGTGTAGGAGGATATAATCACAACACTTACAAAATTCTCAGTGTGTGTGTGTGTGTGTGTGTGTGTGTGTGTGTGTGTGTGTGTGTGTATGTGTGTGTGTACTTAGTAGATATTATCTAGTTGTAATCCATGGGACTTACCACCTAACGCTCCCATATTGCCATTTAGCTTTCATTATAAAAACATCACAGGGACACTGGCATTCCATCGATTTTACCCAGTAATTATCTTCTATAAGAAGGGCATAGATATTTTTTATTGAAGTCAAATATTTCATAGTTGGCAATTCTCTCACTCCTACTGTTTTCTAACTGTTTTTCCAACTATGCTTCTTATTTATATCTTTCAGATAAGAAATTTTTGACTATTTTAGAGGCCATATAAATAACTAATTTGTACTTGATTTTTACTGACTTACAAAGGAATTAAATTATTCAAGTGTGAGAATACAGCTTAAGTTAATGCATTATACAACTTTTTTGTAGATAAAACATTCTAGAAACATTAAAATGATATCATCTTTCATATTACTAAAAATATAGTAATTAGTAATTTGGATTTACTACTATTATTATTTTATTGATTTACAATCCACTGTCCTGCCTTCCAGTACACCATCCCACAGTTCCACTTCCCATTCCTATTCCTACCCACCAGACCTTCTCCTTCCATAGATCTCAAGTCTCTTGAGAGTTAGGCTCATCTTTTCTCCCTGAGGCCAGACTATGCAGTCCTCTGCTTTATACATGCTGTGAGCCTCTGACTGGTTTTTGTATGCTGCCTGGTTGGTGGCCCAGTCTTTTTTTTTTTAATTCGATTATTTTTATTTACATTTCAAATGATTTCCCCTTTTCTAGCCCTCCACTCCCCGAAAGTCCCGTAAGCCCCCTTCTCTCTCCCCCTGTCCTCCCACCCACCCCTTCCCACTTCCCCATTCTGGTTTTGCCAAATACTGCTTCACTGAGTCTTTCCAGAACAAGGGGCCACTCTTCCTTTCTTCTTGTACCTCATTTGATGTGTAGATTATGTTTTGGGTATTCCAGTTTTCTAGGAATAATAATAGGAATAATAAGTTTTCCACTTATTAGTGAGTGCATAAGGAACTCCCAGATGTCTGGATAAGTAGGGACTGGTTTTCCTATGGTATCAGCTGGCCATACAGCTTCTTCAGTCCTTCTTCTAATTCAACCATAAGAGTCCCTGACTTCAGTCCAATGGTTGGGTGAGCAGGTTGGGACTCTCAGGTTTCTAAGCACATCCTACCATCATTAATGTCAGGCCTTGGTGCCTCTTCCCCTCAATGAGATGGATCCCAAGTTGGGCCAGTCACTAGACTGCCTTTTCTTCATTCTCTTCTTGGAGATTTTTTTGTCCCTGCATTGTGTCCTGTAGATTAGAGCAATTCTGGGTCAGAAATTTTGACTATGTCCCTACACTTAAGGCCCTGTCTATCTACTGGAAATGGACTCTACAAGTTATCTCTCCTCACTGTTGGGCATTTCGGTTGAAGTCACCCCCATTGTATCCTGAGAGTCTCTCACTTCACAGGTCTCTGATACTCTATAGAGGGTCCCCACACACACCACCCATTCCCTGAGGCTGCGTATTCCCACTTCTTCTGCTGACCCTACGGGCTTCTTTCCTGCCCCAAACAAACCTGATCCTGTTCCTCATATCCACTCCCCTTTCCCTCTTCTACACAAGTTTCTGCCTCCCATGCCCCATATAATTGTTTCCTTCTCCATTCTAACTGGGATTATAGCATCCTTACCTGGGCATTTCTGCATGTTAAACTTCTTAAGGGCTGTGGGTTATATCCTTGGTATTCTGGACTTTTGACTGATATCCACTTAACAGAGAGTACATATAATGCATGTACTTTTGGTTCTGGGTTATGTCATCCAGAATATTTCCTAATTCCAACAATTTTTTTGCAAAATTAAATGTCCTCATTCTTTTTTCGTATATATATATATATATATATATATATATATATATATATATATAATTTTCTATTTCCTTGTTTACATCCCAAATGCTTTCCCGTTTCTCAGTTCCCCCTCCCCATATCTCCCATAAGTCCTCTTCTCTCCATCCATTCTCCAATCATTCCCCTTCCCTTTTCTCTGTCCTGGTACTCCCCGACAATGCTGGATCAAGCCTTTCCAGGATCAGGACCCTCTTTCTTCTTCATGGGAATTGTTTGATAAGCTAATTGTGTCTTCAGTATTCAGAGCTTCTGGGCTAATTAATATCCACTTATCAATGATTGCATTCCATGTGTATTCTTTGTGATTGGTTACCTTGCTTAGGATGATATTTTCCAGTTCCAACCATTTGCCTAAAAAATTCATGAATTCATTGTTTTTAATTGCTGAATAGTACTCCATTGTGTATATATACCACATTATCTGTATCCATTCCTCCACTGAGGGATATCTGGGTTCTTTGCAGCTTCTGGCTATTATAAATAAGGCTGTTATGAACATAGTGGAGCATGTGTCCTTATTGCATGCTGGGGAATCCTCTGGGTATATGCCCAGGAGAGGTATAGCAGGGTCCTCCGGAAGTGTCATGTCCAGTTTTCTGAGAAACCGCCAGACTGATTTCCATAGTGGTTTTACCATCTTACAATCCCACCAGCAGTGGAGGAGTGTTCCTCTTTTTCTACATCCTTGCCAACACCTGTTGTCTCCTGAGTTTTTAACCTTAGTCATTCTTACTGGTGTGAAGTGAAATCTCAGGGTTGTTTTGATTTGCAATTCCCTAATGACTAATGATGTTAAGCATTTCTTAAGGTGCTTCCGAGCCATCCAAATTTCTTCAGGTGAAAATTCTTTGTTTGGATCCGTACCCCATTTTTAATAGGATTATTTGGTTCCCTGGGGTCTAACTTCTTGAGTTCTTTGTATCTATTGAATATTAGCCATCTATCAGATGTAGGGTTAGTGAAGATCTTTTCCCAATTTATTGGTTGCCATTTTGTCCTCTTGACAGTGTCCTTTGCCTTACAGAAACTTTGTAATTTTATGAGATCCCATTTGTCAATTCTTGATCTTAGAGCATAAGCTATTGGTGTTCTGTTCAGGAACTTTTCTCCTGTGCCCATGTCCTCAAGTGTTTTCCGCATTTCCTTTTCTATTAGTTTCAGTGTGTCTGGTTTTACATGGAGGTCCTTGATCCACTTGGAGCTGAGCTTAGTACAAGGAGATAAGTAAGAATGTATCAATTCGCATTCTTCTGCATGCTGACATTCAGTTGAATCAGAACCAATTGTTGAAAAGGCTATCTTTTTTCCACTGGATGTTTTCTGCTCCTTTGTCAAAGATCAAGTGACCATAGGTGTGTGGATTCATTTTTGGGTCTTCACTTCTATTCCATTGGTCTACTTGCCTGTCACTGTGCTAATACCATGCAGTTTTTAACACTATTGCTTTGTAGTATTGCTTGAGGTCTGGAATACTGATTCCCCAGAAGCTCTTTTACAGTTGAGAATAGTTTTGGCTATCCTGGGATTTTTGTGATTCCAGATGAATTTGAGAATTGCTTTTTCTAACTCTGTGAAAAACTGAGTTGGGATTTTGATGGGGATTGCATTGATTCTGTATACTGCTTTTCACAAGACGGCCATTTTAACTATATTAATTCTGCCAATCCACGAGCATGTAAGATTTTTCCATTTTGTGAGGTCTTCTTCAACTTCCTTCTTCAGAGACCTGAAGTTCTTGTCATATAGATCTTTTACTTGTTTGGTTAGAGTCACACCAAGATACTTTATATTGTTTGTGGCTATTGTGAAGGGTGTCATTTCCCTAAATTCTTTCTCAGCCTGCTTATCCTTTGAGTATAGGAAGGCAACTGATTTGCTTGAGTTGATTTTATAACCTGCCACTGTGCTGAAGTTGTTTATCAGCTGTATGAGTTCTCTGGTGGAGTCTTTTTGGGTCACTTAAGTATACTATTTTATCATCTGTTAATAGTGATAATTTGACTTCTTCCGTTCTAATTTGTATCCCTTTGACCTCTTTATGTTGTCTAATTGCTCTAGCTGGAACTTCAAGTACTATATTGAAAAGCTATGGAGAGAGAAGGAAGCCTTGTCTAGTCCCTGATTTTAGTGGGATTGCTTCAAGTTTCTCTCCATTTAGTTTGATGTTGGCTACCAGTTTGCTATATATTGCTTTAACTATGTTTATGTATGGGCCTTGAATTCCTGTGCTTTCCAAGACTTTTAGCATGAAAGGATGCTGAATTTTGTCAAATGATTTTTTAGCATCTAATAAAATGATCATATGCTTTTTTATTTAAATTTGTTTATGTAGTGGATTGCATTGATGGATTTCCTTATATTGAACCATTCCTGCATCCCTGGGATGAAGCACACTTGATCGTGGTGGATGATCATTTTGATGTCTTTTTGGATTCTGTTGGCAAGAATTTTATTGAGTATTTTTGCATCGATATTCATAAGGGAAATTGGCCTGAAGTTCACTTTTTTTGTTGGATTTTTGTGTTGTTTTGGTATCAGTGTAATTGTGACTTCATAGAACAAGTTGGGTAGTGTTCCTTCTGTTTCTATTTTGTGGAACAGTTTGAAGAGTATTGGTGTTAGGTCTTCTTTGAAGGTCTGATAGAATTCTGCACTGAAGCCATCTGGTCCTGTGCTTTTTTTGGTTGGGAGAATTCCTATGACCCCTTTTGTTTCTTTAGGGGTTATGGGACTGTTTAGATGATCTATTTGATCCTGATTTAATTTTGGTGTTTGATATCTGTCTAGGAAACTATCCATTTCATCCAGATTCTCCAGTTGTGTTGAGTTTGTAGTAGGATCTGATGATTTTTTGAATTTCCTCAGTTTCTGTTGTTATATCTCACTTTTCATTTCTAATTTTGTTAATCTGTCCCTGTGCCCTTTGGTTAGTCTGGTTAAGGGTTTATCTATCTTGTTGATTTTCTCAAAGAACGAGCTCCTGGTTTTGTTGATTCCTTGTATGGTTCTCTTTATTTCTACTTGATTGATTTAATCCCTGAGTTTGATGATTTCCTGCCTTCTACTCCTCCTGGGTGAATTAACTTCTTTTTGTTCCATGGCTTTCAGGTGTGTTGTTAAGATGCTAGTGTATGTGCTCTCAATTTTCTTTTTGGAGGCACTCAGGGCTATGAGTTTTCCTCTTAGCACTGCTTTCATTGTGTCCCATAGATTTGGGTATGTTATGTCTTCATTTTCATTAAATTATAAAAAGTCTTTGATTTCTTTCTTTATTTCTTCCTTGACCAAGGTATCATTGAGTAGATTATTGTTAAGTTTCCATGTGTATGTGGACTTTCTGTTGCTTTTGTTGCTATTGAAGACTACTTTTACTCCATAGTGATCTGATTGGAGGCATGGGATTATTTCGATCCTCTTATATTTGTTGAGGTCTGTCTTGTGATATGGTCGATTTTGGAGAAGGAACCAAGGAACCATGAGGTGCTGAGAAAAACGTATATACTTTTGCTTTAGGGTGAAATGTTATATATATATATATATATATATATATATATATATATATATATATATATATATATATAATCTAATTGGTCCAAAACTTCAATTAGTTTCACTGTGTCCCTGTTTAGTTTCTGCTTTCCTGATCGGCCCATTGAGAAAAGTGCAATGTTGAAGTCACCCACAATTATTGTGTTAGGTGCAATGTGTGCTTTGAGCTTTAGTAAAATTTCTTTTATGAATGAGGGTGCATTTGCATTTGGAGCATAGAATTTCAGGACTGAGAGTTCTTCTTGGTGTGTTTTTCCTTTGACCAGCAAGAAGTGTCCCTCAGTGTCTCTTTTGATGACTTTAGGTTGAAAGTCAATTTTATCTCATATTAGAATGGCTACTCCAGCTTGTTTCCTGAGACCATTTGCTTGTAAAATTGTCTTCCAGCCTTTTATTCTAAGGTAGTGTTTCTCTTTGACACTGAGGTGTGTTTCCTGTATGCAGCAAAATGTAGGGTCCTGTTTATGTATCCAATCCATTAGTCTATGTTTTTTTTTATTGGGGAATTGAGTGCATTGATGTTAAGAGATATTAAAGAATAGTGATTATTACTTCCTCTCATTTTTGATGTTATTTGTTTTACAATTTATTTGCTATCTTCTGTTGGGTTTGATGGAAGAAAGTTACTATCTTGCTTTTTCCAGGGTGAAGCTTCCCTCCTTGTATTGGTGTTTTCCTCCTATTATCTTTTGTAGGGCTGGGTTTGTGGTAAGATATTGGGTAAACTTGGTTTTGTCATGGAATATATTGGTTTCTCCATCTATGGTGATTGGGAGTTTTGCTGGGTATAGTAGTTTTGGCTGGCATTTGTGTTCTCTTAGAGTCTGCATGAGATCTGCCCAGGATCTTCTAGCTTTCATAGTCTCTGGTGAGATGTCTAGTGTGATTATGATAGGTCTTCCTTTATATGTTACTTGGCCTTTTTCTCTTACTGCCTTTAATATTCTTTCTTTGTTTAGTACATTTGGGCTTTTGATTATTATGTGACCATTTCTGTTCTGGTCCAGTCTGTTTGGAGTTCTGTAGGCTTCTTATATATTCATGAGCATCTCTTTCTTTAGATTAGGGAAGTTTTCTTCCATAATTTTATTGAAGATATTTGCTGGCCATTTAAGTTGTAAATCTTCACTCTCATCTATGCCTATAATCCTTAGGTTTGGCCTTCTCATTGTGTCCTGATTTCCTGGATGTTTTGGGTTACAAGCTTTTTGCATTTTGCATTTTCTTTGACTGTTGAGTCCATAGTTTTTATGGTATCTTCAGCATCTGAGATTCTTTCTTATATCTCTTGTATTCTGTTGTATTCTGTTGGCCCCTGATTTCTTCCCAAGTTTTTCTATCTCCAAAATTGTCTCCCTTTGTGATTTTTTAGTTGTTTCTACTTCTGTTTTTAGATCCTGGATGTTTTGCTCAGCTCCTTCACTTGCTTGTTTGTGTTTTCCTGTAATTCTGTAAGAGATTTTGTTTTGTTTCCTCTTTCATGACCTCGGCCTATTGACCGAAGTTCTCCTGTATTTCTTTAAGTGATTTTTGAGTTTCTCCTCATTGGCTTCTATCTTTTGACCCATATTCTCCTGAATTTCTTTTAATGATTTTTGTGTTTCCTTTGTAAGGGCTTCTAACTTTTGATCCATTTTCTCCTGAATTTCTTTGAGAGATTTATTTATGTCCTTCATGTGTTCTTGTAACAGCATCATGACCAGTGATTTTAAATCCAGATCTTGTTTTTCTGGAGTGTTAGTGCTTCCAGGACTTGCTGTTAATGAAGAATTGGGTTCAGATGCTGCCATATTGCCTTGATTTCTGTTAGTAATGTTCCTACATTTGCCTTTTGCCATCTAGTTCTTACTGGTGTTAGTTGGTCTTGTTGTCAATGCAGGACTCACCCGTGCAAGCTCCCTCTTGCAGCTGGCCTCCAGGTGCACAGCTGGCCTTCTGCACGGCCTGGAGACTGGGCACTATGGCCCAGGCTGTTACCAATCCCAAATGTCCTCATTCTTAATAGCTAAATAGTATTCCATTGTGTAAACAAGCTTCATTTTATGAATCCATTCTTCCATTGTGGGATATCTGGGTTGTTTTCAGCTACTGGCTATAACAAAGAAGGCCTCTATAAACACAGTGGACACATGCCCTTATGGCATAGTGGGACATCTTTTGGGTACATGCTCAGGAGTGGTACAGCTGGGTCTTCTGGTAGATCTATTTCTATTTTTCTGAGAAACCTTCAGATTGATTTCCATAGTGACTGTACCAGTTTGCAATCCCACCAGCAATGAAGTAGCATTCCTCTTTTTCCACATCTTCTCCAACATGTGCTATCACCTGAGTTTTTGATCTTAGCCATCCTAATTGTTGTAAGGTATAATCTCAGGGTCATTTTGATTTGCATTTCCCTGATCACTAAGGATTTAGAACATTTATTTAAGTGCTCCTTGGCCAATCCAGATTCTTCTGTTGTAAATTCTCTGTTTAGGTCTGTATCCCAATTTTATTTGAGTTATTGGATTCATTTGGGTTAACTTCTGGATTTCTTTATATATTTTTGATATTAGACCTCTATCAGATGTGGGGTTAGTGAAGATATTTTTCACAATATTTAGGCTGCCTATTTGTCCTATTGACTGTGTCTGTTGCCTTACAGAAGCTTCTTAGTTTCATGGGATCCTATGTATGGATTTCTGTTCAGGAAATTCCCCTCTGTGCCAGTAAGTTCAAGCTCTTTTTCACTTTCTCCTCTTTTTGAATCCGTATATCTGGCTTTATTTTTCTTGAACCACTTGAACATGAGCTTTGTGCAAGGTGATAAATATGGATCTATTTTCCTTTTTCTACCTACAGACTGCCAGTTAAATCAGCCATTCATTGATGATGTATTCTTTTCTTACATCTATATTTCTGGCTTCTTTGTCAAAGATCAAGTGTCCACAAGTGTGTTAGTTTATTTCTGGGTCTTCAACTCTATTCTCAATTGTAATCTATGTACTAATACTAGGCAGTTTTTATCACTATTGCTCTGTAGTACACCTTGAGGTCAGGAATGGTGATTTTAATGGAAGTTGTCTTATTTTTGAGAATTGTTTTTACTACACAAGGTATTTGTTTCTCCATATGAAATTTAGAATTGCTCTTTCCATGTCTGTGAAGAATTGCATTGGAATTTTGATGGGGATTGTATTGACTCTGTAGATTGCTTTTGGCAAGATAGCCATTTTTACTGTCAATACTAGCAATTCCTGAGCATGGGAGATCCTTCCACAATTTGTAGTCTTCTTCAAATTTGTTCTATACAGATATGAAGTTATTGTCATACAGGTCATTCACTTGTTTACTTAGAGGTACACCAAGATATATTATACTATTTGTGACTATTGAGAAGGGTATTTTTCCCTATTTTCTTTCTCAGCCCACTTATCCTTTATATTAAAGAAGTCTACTTACTTGTTTGAGCTAGCTTTATATCCAGGTCACTTTTCTGCAGTTGTTTATTAGCTGTAGAAGTTCTCTCAGAGAAGTTTTTTGGGTTACTTACATATACTTTCATATCATTCACAAACAGTGATACCTTGACTTCTTACTTGCCAGTTTATATACCCATGATCTTTTTTTGTTGTCTTACTGTTCTAGCTAGAACATTGAGCACTATATTGAATAGATCCCAAGAGAGTGGGCATCCTTGTCTTGTTCCTATTTTTAGTGGGATTGGTTCACATATCTCTCCGTTTAATTTGATATTTGACATTGTTTTGCTGTATATTGCTTTTATTATGTTTAGGTACAGGCCTTGAATTCCTGATCTCCCAAATAATTTTAACATGAGGAGGTGTTGTATTTAGTCCAATGCACTTTTCAGTATCTAATGTGATCATCAACTGATTTTTTTACTTTCAGTTTGTTTATGTAGTAGATTATGTTGGTGGATTTTCATATATTGAACCAAACTTGCATCTCTTGGATGAAGCCTATTTGTTCCTGATCAATGATGATCTTGTTGTGTTCTTGGATTAGGTTTGAGAGGATTTCCTTGAACAGTTTTGTATTGATATTTCTAAGCAAAACTGACCTGTTGAGAAGTTGGGTGTAATTCTGATAGATCTGACATTATATGTTACTTGACCTTTTTAAGTTACCACTTCTTTAATTCTTTGTTCTGTGCATTTAATATTTTGCTTATTATGTGAATAGAGTATTTTCTTTTATGGTCCAATTTATTTGGTGTTCTGTAGGCTCCTTGTACATTTATGGTTCTTTAGTTTGGGGAAGTTTTCTGGCCCTTTAAATTGGAAATCTTTGCTTTATTCAAATTCATTATTCTTAGGCTTGGTCTTTTCATTGTGTCCTGGATTTCCTGGATGTTTTGAGGTCAGATCTTTTTATACTTTGCATTTTCTTTGACCACTGTCAAGATCATCTATAGTATCTTCTAAGCCTGTGATTTTCTCTTCTTTCTCTTGTATTCTTTTAGTGATGCTTGCATTTGTAGTTCCTGATATCTTTGCTAGGCTTTCCATTTTCAGGGTTGTCTCTGTGTGTGCTTTCTTTATTTTTTATACTTCAATTTTTAGGACTTAGACTGCTTTGTTCAATTCCTTTACCTGTTTAGCTCTATTTTTCAGTGTATCTTTAAGTGAGATATTTATATCCTCCTTAAAAGTTCTCTATTATCTTCATGATATGGGATTTTAGGTCAGAATCATGCTTTTTATGTGTGATGGCATATCCAGGGATGGCTGTGATGAAAGACCTGGATTATGATGCTGCCAAAATATATGTTCTTCTGATGTTCTTGGGCTTGCCTCTTGCCATCTGGTTATTTCTGATGTTTCGGTTGTCTTTTTCTGGAGCCTGTCTCCTGTGTTCCTGGTTGCAACAAATCTCCTGGGAGACCTGTTCACTGGCTGCAGGATATCTCTTAGGAGACCTTCAGACTTCAGGGTGGTGAGAAGGGCAGACACTGCCAATCTACCCTGACAGAAGTGTAGACTGGAATGGAGAGATGGTTAATGTAGAGGAGAGGAGTACTGCTTCATTGGTCTCCTTGAGGGTACTAGCTGGAGCACTTATTTGGGACATTGTCTCACCTGTTGTCCTGGCTGCAGCAGATCTCCTAGGATTCCCAGACTGTAGGGTGGTGAGAGGGGCAGTCATGTCAATCAGCCCCAGCAGAGGTGCAGACCAGAAGGGCACAATTTGGATTTGTTAATTTTGTAGTTAGTGAGAAATGATTTTCAATTACATTAATAATTTATGTATTTTATACATATCAACTTAAATATAATATCTAAATGGATTTCCTGAACTTTGATGGGATCAACACAGCAAAAAAGAATACATACTTTAGAAAAGTAAGATTCCATCAGTATAACAGATGGTATCTCATAATACTGAAAATATAGTCATTTTATTTTGTGAAACAATAGTAGTTGCTGTCTTGGCAGCAGAGGCTGAGTTTAGGACTGTATCTTTATCTTCAATTCTTCCTTCTTGAATAGGAAGGGGTTTAAGATGCTGAGTTATAATTATATCTCCACTGAATCAGTTAAACTCTTTTGAACTGCATCACTTAGAGATGGTGAATCAGGAGGTCAAGATGATCTTAGGGACATGGTAAGATCCAGAACAGCCTGCCCTACTTAAGTAATTAGTCAAAACACAAAGATAAAAACAACTACCATGTTAATTTTTGGGTTACTACCAAGTAACAAAAGGAAGGAGTATGGCATGTCACCTAATTCACAGTATATAAATAATAAGTTTTTTAATAGGAAAGAAATTCCTAAAGAATGAATTGGGGAAGAATAATATAAGAACATCTGTATCTCTGAGTATTGTTTCTTGGAAAATGATATTTTCCAAAGAGGAACCAAATAAGAAAACGTGAAGGTATAGTTCTCATGTTCTAGCTTCAATTACTGAAAGTGTGAGAAGATATCATCAATTCATGCTATCCTTCAGAAATCCCATGTTCCTGAAAGTAACTGTCTCAGAATTACTTGTTATTTCAGACAGAACATCCATATCAAGTCAGTCATAACAAGAGATAGACATGCTGGTGATGGACAGGCATAAATCAGGGGTTCCCACTTGTTTTCTCCCAAGAACTGGAAGCATTTAATCTCCTTACAAAAGAGATGGGATTATATAAAATACTACCAAAAGAATTTACTTTCTACGTGCCAGATGATGAAAACTACATAAATGATATTCTTTCTTTTATTTTTGATTCAATTTTATTTTTGAGATTATAATATAATTACATAACTCCCTCACTCCCTTTTATTCCTCCAATCCCACCAGTATACCCCTCTTTCTCTTTCAAATTCATGGACTGTTTTTTCTATCCTGTATAAAATTATTTTAGAGAACTAATTTGAAAAATTACCAAAAATCCAGAATTTTCAAAAAAAGAAAGAAAAACATATAGAAATGGTAAGGAAGACAAATGTTCATACTTACATTAAGATAATTTTCTTAGCATGACTTTTTCTTGAAGTAAAAATTTATAAGTATGATATAACAGCAAGTTAAGCAAAGAAGTATTTAGCTAAATGGAAAAATATTGACGTGGCAGCTGTGATAATCAATGAAGTAATTTAGAACTTTTAGACTAAATTATTATTTTCTAAGTCCCTCCTTCACTGAATTTGTGAAAATTATCAAAAAACAAAAATTTCTACCAAAACTGGTATGGGTTTAAAATTGAATCCTTTTTCTATTTTCTTTTAAATTTTAACCAGCAATTCCCACAGTTCCAAGATCCCACAATATCAAACAAAGACTTTTAACAGAAACTGAAGGATACCCAATATGGAGCTAAAAAAGTCTTAAAGTTAAAAAGGTAACACTACATAATTTTGCTAATGTTATCTCCCTTATGTACTATATTTGTACTGACTAATGAGTAAGAATGGAGGGTAGTGGTTATACCCATTATGTGTAAAGAAAGAGACCACTAAGGAAGAGCACATGCCATATTTCAAAACGTCTGAAAATTCTACATTTTAGGTTGAGTATTATAAAAATATTGGTTTATTTTTTTCATGATATAACATGTATACAACATGTATATAACATGATATAACAATGTTATATGATTGTACGTAATAGGTAAATAGCAAGTACACTTAATTAAATCATAAAAAGATTTACATAAGAATTTAAAAAGTAGATTATTATATAACAAATGCAAAGGAAAATGGCCTTACATGAATACAGCACATTCCTGGAATTAAAAATGCTTCACAGGAAAAGTGAAAAAACACAAGCTGATGATATCAAGAAAATAATTACAACTGGACACCATGTAAGCACTTCACAGACTACAAATGTCCTTAAAGGATAACCTTGGTTGCCAAACTAATGGGATAATTTTTGTTGCGCATACAATATATTTTTTAGTTTTTATTTTTATTGCTGGGCAGTGGTGGCATATTCCTTTAATCCCAGCAGTTGGGAGACAGAGGCAGGCAGATTTCTGAGTTTGAGGCCAGCCTAGTCTATAGGGTGAGTTCTAGGAAAGCCAGGGCTACACAGAAACCCTGTCTCAAAAACAAACAAACAAAAATTTAATTTTATTTTTATTGGTTATTTTTATATACATTTCAAATATTATTCCCCCTTCCAAATTTATCCTCTGCAACCCTCATCCCCTCCTCCTCCCCCTGCTTCTGTGAGGGTGCTCCTGAACCCAGCTACTCACTCCAGCCTCTCTGCCCTAGCATTCCCCTATGCTAAGACTTAGAGCCTTTGCAGGATCAATGGCCTCTCCTCCTACTGATGTCAGTCAAAGAGAATATGGAGGAACTGGTGGCTTCAGGTGCATATAGAGCAGAGGATGGCATTATCTGACATCAGTGGGAGCATACAATATTTTTAATAGTTTAAAATATATTGCATTATATGTTATCTGGGTAAATTGGCAGACATTTGGAAGCCAATAGAGAAATTTACATCAAAACTTCTGGGCTAATATCCACTTATCAGTGACAGCATTCCATGTGTGTTCTTTTGTGAATGAGTTACCTCACTTATGATGATATTTTCCAGTTCCAACCATTTGCCTAAGAATTTCATGAATGCATTGTTTTTAATTGCTGAGAAGTATTCCATTGTCTAAACATACCACATTTTCTGTATCCATTCCTCCTTTGAGGGACATCTGGGTTCTTTCCAGCTTCTGGCTATTATAAATAAGGCTGCTATGAACATAATGGAGCATGTGTCTTTATTGCATGCTGGGGAATCCTTTGGGTATATGCCCAGGAGAGGTATAGCAGGGTCCTCTGGAAGTGTCATGCCCAGTTTTCTGTGGAACCACCAGACTGATTTCCAGAGTAGTTGTACCAACTTGCATTCCTACCAGCAGTAAAGGAGTTTTCCTCTTTCTCCACATCCTTGCCATCACCTGCTATCTCCAGAAGAAGGAAGGAAAGGGCCCTGGTCCTGGAAAGGCTTGTTACAGCATTGTAGGGGATTGCCAGGAGAGAGAATTGGGAGGGGTTGATTAGGGAATGGGTGGAGGGAAGAGGGCTTATAATACTTATAGGGAAAGGGGGACTGGGAAAGGGAAAATCATTTGGAATGTAAACAAAGAATATAGAAAATAATAATAGAAAAAGAAATTTGCATCAAATTTCTGATGTTACGCTTAATATTTGATTGCATGTAGAAACAAAGCATCAATAGTTATTGGTGCACATAAATTCCTAAAAATAATAGACATGAGAGTATACAAATGGTCTAGTTCTTGAGCACTGCCTGCTCTTCCACACCTTAGTTTGATTCCCATTACTCACAACCATCCGTAATTCCACTTCTAGTGTTCCAGTGCCATTTTCTGACCACCATTGTCAGTATGCAATAATGTGGTACACAGATATTAATGGGGACAAGGTACTAATGTACCTTAATTAGTAATTGAAAATAACAAATTAATAAAATAATTATCTTATACTATGTAAATGAGAAAAAGATATGATGATTGCTTACTAAAGAAAATTAGGATCAAAGAAAATTTTGGTACATCATTTATGTGGAAGAATAAACAGTAAATGATGTACTTCAGAAGTAAATGGAATATTAAGAATACCTAAAAGTGACATTGGCCGATTTCTTTATTTGGAGCTCAGAAGATAATATATTACCTTTCTTGCATTTTAGCCCATTTTTATGGTTTTTAGATGTTTGAAGATTTTCTTCTTGTGTTTTTGAAAGGCCCATATGCAATGGAGAGCTTGCTTTCTGACCTGCCAGGTGAAGGGACACCATTGGTGCACTGAGGACCATTGTCAAAGATGAAGATTGGTTCCTCAGCCTTCATTGAACTTTGATAATAACCTCATTAGTATAACAGAACACATATTCCACTAGTGAATATTCTTTCTGCATCTTTACTCCTCACAACCGAACTCATTTTCACATTGTTCCCTTCTGTATTAGGTTTCAATAACACTTAAGGGGCAAAGAAGGGCATTTCTTTTTTATTTTCTCTTTAAAAAACGAAGTAAAATTATAATACTAAGACAACATAAATATGGCGCTCTCATTATTTAAAAAATAGAGAAAGTGAATTGTATCGGATCTCTTAATTATTGCAACATAGCCTATTAATTTTCTGACTTAAAATCATAATTTTCATTATTTTATTTTATATTTTTTTAATCTATATAAGCATTTCATCTTGATTTATTGCACAACATATGCATGCCCAATTAAAACTAGGATAGAAAAAGGACATGGGACATCCTGTCATTTTTTTTTATTCTTTAAATTAGATATATTCTGTTTTTATAAGATATATTTTTTATTTATATTTCAAATGATTTTCCTTTTTTCTGCCCCCCACCCCCTGAAATTCCCATAAGCCCCTTCCATCCTCCTGTTCTCCTATCCACCCCTTCCCACTTTCCTGTTCTGTTTTTTTTTCTATACTGCTACACTGAGTCTTCCTAGAACCAGGGGCCACATCTCCATTCTTCTTGTACATCATTTGGTGTGTAGATTATGTTTTGGGTATTCCAGTTTTCTAGACTAATATCCACTTATTAGTGAGTGCATACCATGATTAATCTTTTGAGACTAGGTTACCTCACTTAGTATGATGTTCTCCAGCTCCATCCATTTGTCTAAGAATTTCATGAATTCATAGTTTCAAATAGCTGAATAGTATTCCATTGTGAATATATACCGCATTTTTTGCATCCATTCTTCCGTTGAGGTATACCTGGGTTCTTTCCAGGTTCTGGCTATTATAAATAGGGCTGCTATGAACATAGTGGAGCATGTATCCTTATTACATGCTGTCGAATCCTCTGGGTATATGCTCAAGAGTGGTATAGCAGGATCCTCCAGAAGTGATGTGCCCAGTTTTCTGAGGAACCACCAGACTGATTTCCAGAGTGGTTAGACCAATTTGCAACCCCACCAGCAGTGGAGGAGTGTTCCTCTTTTGCCAACACCTGCTGCTGTCTCCTGTATTTTTAATCGTAGCCATTCTGACCGGTGTAAGGTGAAATCTCAGGGTTGTTTTGATTTGCATTTCCCTAGTGACTAATGAAGTTGAGCATTTTTTAAGATGCTTCTCGGCTATTCAAAGTTCTTCGGGTGAAAATTCTTTGTTTAGCTCTGTACCCCATATTTAATAGGGTTATTTGGCTTTCTGGGGTCTAACTTCTTGATTTCTTTGTATATATTGGATATTAGCCCAATTCTCAAATTCATCTGGAATAACAAAAAACCCAGGATAGTTAAAACTATTCTCAACAACAAAAGAAATTCTGGGGGAATCAGTATCCCTGACCTCAAGCAATGCTACAGAGCAATAGTGTTAAAAACTGCATGGTATTGGTACCATGACAGGCAGGCAAATCAATGGAATATGATTGAAGATCCAGAAATGAACCCACACACCTATGGCCACTTGATCCTCGACAAAGGAGTGAAAACATCCAGTGGAAAAAAAAAGATATCCTTTTCAAGAAATGGTGCTGGTTCAACTGGAGGTCAACATGCAGAAGAATGCAAATTGACCCATCATTATCTCCTTGTGGAGCTCAACTCCAAATGGATCAAAGACCTCCACATAAAGCCAGACACTCTGAAACTAATAGAAAAGAAACTGGGGAAGACCCTTGAGGACATCAGTACAGGGGGAAAGTTCCTGAACAGAACACCAATCGTGTATGCTCTAAGATCAAGAATTGACAAATGGGACCTCATAAAATTACAAAGTTTCTGTAGGGTAAAGGACACCATCAAAAGGACAAATCGGCAACCAACAAATTGGGAAAAGATCTTCACCAACCCTACATCCTGTCATTTTTATATATGTGAATATTCACGTTTGCAAACACACACATATTTGAATAATTCTGCTTTTTTCCCTTCATCCCTGTGTGTGTGTGTGTGTGTGTGTGTGTTGGCATACGCATGTGAAAGTATGCATGTTTCAGTATATATATGTGGAGGTCAGAAAACAAACTGTCTGAATTAGTTTTGTTCTTTCTCTATGTGCATGTATAGCATTGGACTATCAGGTTATCAGGCTTAGCTACAGTTACATTATGATTTATGTAACTGTCTCTAAAAACAGTTTAACATTTTAACAATAAAATAAAACAGACAGTGTATACATTTATTTCATGTTTAGTTTATTTATAATATATATCAATATATTTTTCATAAAATTAAATATTTTATCTACTTAATAAAATAAAATAAAATTATGTAATGTGGGTTAGGAAAACTTTCCTTAGTCAGAAGTGACTGGTTTTATTTTGGCCAGCATTTGGACAATTAGGTGAATATAATAAGTTCTGGTTTGAAATATGATTCTTGTTTAATCCATCATGCAATTTATGGTATGTATGAATGTACTGAGCACCAAAATGTCCTACTACATTCCTTTCCATTTAGATTTAATCATACACATAGATGATGATGCACAGAGATAAAAATATTCATTCAAATGAAGATATGATATTTATCCAATATGGGAATTTGTATTTTGTTCATACTTGATATTGTGAAACATTGTTTTACTTGAATAATTGGCTGTGCAAGGGCTTTCAAATAAGATTTTAAATGAAGCAGTTTATTCAAGATCGAGTTTTATAATTGAGTTCTACACTCAGCAGTACTTATTTGTTGTTTAGCAGCAACAAAGGGAGTCTACCAAAGACAAACAGTTATGAAGGTAAACAAATTTGAAGAAAAGTAAATTTCTAAATGAACTTCTGTGCAGACTGGCCATATGTCATGGCTAACCCGAGGCAGGCCTGGTTTTTGCACACTGCTTGTGTGTAATTACTCAGTGTACTGTTTTATTTTCAAATGACCTTCTTCAGATGATAAATTATACAATTGTCCTAGCTACAGGATATAAGAACTTGGAAAAGAGAAGTACCAGCTCAGAAACTGGCAAGCAGAACAGTTACATCTGTCTAGAAAGAAAAACACTTTTTTGTTTATTTAGATCATACCTCCACAATTGTTTTTGAAATATCATTCACAAACAAAACTTCTTTTCAAAATAAGAAAGATTCCTAAAATATACCAAATGAACCCAAGGAAAAAAATCAGATTATGTAATTATAGTAATATTTTAAGAAACTCAGATTATATAATAATAATAATAATGTTTTTTTAAATAGTAACTGTAAATAATTCAAATTATCATAATGCAGCATTGCTTAAGATTTATTTTTTTCAACTAATTTTAGCATGAAGGGTTCATTAAAAGGTAATAATTATTATTATTTGCTTTGTTTTACTTTTTTAACTTTGGGAAACAGGATCTCACTATATAGCTTTGGCTTGCCTGGAACTGTTCATAAAGACTAGTCTTGAAATTCATTAGTTCATGCATCCTGAATGTTGGGATTAAAGGTGGGAAACACTTGGCCTAGTAAGAATTACTAATCTTATAAATGAGAATATCATATACTTTATTATCCAAGTCAGGATTCTTGAGAGGGAAAGAAGAGTGTATAAAATGAATTAACAATTAATCCAAGAGAATGGTGTAGACTGAAATTGCTCTGGGTAAATGGAGTGAAGTTAGAGTGGTGGTGGATTGCAACCATTATACACACACACACACACACACACACACACACAGAGAGAGAGAGAGAGAGAGAGAGAGAGAGAGAGAGAGAGAGAGAGAGAGAGAGAGAGAGAGCCCACATGAATCTCAGTTCACTGAGCATGCTGCATATCACCATCAAATCTGAGCATGATTTCCAAATCAATGTCTACAACTTTGTCTTACAATAAAAGATTTATGTCTTCCCCACTCCCAAGCAGCATTGTGTGAGGGAACTGAATCTCAATCTTTTACAGGGAGGTCTGAAAATAGGATAAGATCAAATGCTAAGATCTGGAATCCTACCATCGCTGGGAAATTTCCTAGACTGGTTCAGTTAAGGAAGAATTGATCACATTTAAATAAAATGCTTAATATGAAGAATTTTAGCAAAATAAAAATTAGTGAATCAGTGAAGTACAATTGGAGGTTTCATTTATTAAGATAAATTGCATGGATAGAATAGAATTTGGCTGTTTGTAGGAATTTGCGACATGTGATGAATATACAAATAAAAATATTTCATAATGTAGTTTAGTGACAAAATAAAAATTATTTTGGTATTTTTATGATAAAGCTTTATGAAATATAAAAATTTCAGAAAAAATACTTAAATTGCCCAAGAGTCTGTGAAAAGACTTGAAAGTTTATAAAAATCTAAGGTTTTGTGGATTGTGTACTTTTATTAAGTTAGGAACCTAACTTAACACATATAAGTTTAAAAATAAAGCAAAGTTTAAGAGACAGTATATATTGTCTTTCTAACTTGCCTATTATTTCCATCTCAGCCAAATACCAACATGAACCTGATAACTGGCCATTATTATAGATTTGTTGCAAAAAAAATTTGAGTTCTCAGCATAATAGAGAAAAGAGAGAAAATTGGAATGAGAAAAATGGGGGTAGGAGAAACAAAATAATCCTTCTATATCTAGGAAACTTCCTCAGCACTTGATTTCATGTGATAGGTTTTCAGCTAAAGAGACACTTTTTATTATCATATTTAAATTCCATTTGTATCTCCAGAACTATTATTTCTCTCCAGATGACAGACATACACAGACATGCATGGCCTGCCCTGTTGCCTAATTTTTTCATTGTATGCTTCCAGTAAGGATTCGTGCTTAAGTCAAAGGATGAAACATTCAAATTAGATTTCTTATATTTTAATATCAACTAAGTGGTGACTTCCTGGGGATGTGGTATAACCTTGGATTACAAACCCTGATCCTATCCCACATATACCAAAGTTGCAGTCTCTTCCTTGATCTCTCACTCTGCCTTTCTGTTTCTCTTTGTTTCAACCCATTTCTTTTCAGTACCTCTTTTGTTTTTTCTATTCTATCCCTGTCCCTGTGCCACTAATAATAATAGTCATCATTATATGCATTTGGAAACATAGTTACTACATTTACATGCATTCTCCTTTCCTCCACCTATATTCCCTGAATAGTCAGTTATTATCTATTTCTTTAATTATCTTATTTTTAGTATGTCATCTGTCTTATTTGGACTTAAATAAATCTGGATAATTAAATGATTTATGTATCCAACTTGACTATATTATGTGTGAGCCTCCTTTTTTTTCACTCTAGAGCATCTTTTGGTTGATATTTTCTGCACTCTACTTCTGATTTGTCTTTTGGCAGATGACCACATGTGATCTGATCTTACAAGACAGTGGTATTTCACATCCTTAATGGTGGTATCCTGCTTTAAAAAGAACAGTGTCATAAGTAGTGTATTATCAAATGAAAACAAGAATCTACATTCATTTGCATTCCATAAATAGCACAAACAATTTGCAGGAAATAATGTTGAATTTTCCAACAATAAACTTTTGATAGGTATGTTCACAAAGATATATATATATATATATATATATATATATATATATATATATGTATGTATATGAATACATCTGAGTCACTTTTCAGGTATTTGAAAAATGTGTTAACATGCCATATCTTTTGATCTGTTTCTGACCTCTGATTGTCATTTGATGCCATTAAGCAGATGTTTTGTACTTTCTTCTTTTTATTCCACTAACCAGTCTAAATACCAAAACAAAAAAACATTGATAAAGTTCATTAGAAGAGAGTTTAGACTGTTGTTTGAGGTATATAGGCTTGCCTATTTAATTTAAGCAAACCTTCTGTACGTGTTTTGCAGTGAAGGATATCTTTATTTAAGTAAGTGCTTCTCAATCTGTGAGTTACCACACCTTTGGGAAAATGAATGAGCCTTTAACAGGGGTCACCTAAGAACATCCGAAAACACAGGTATTCAAATTACCATCTATAACAGTTGCACAATTACAGTTATTAAATAGTAACAAAAATAATTTTATGGTTGGAGTCACCACAACATGGGGAACAATATCAGGGTCACAGCCTTGGATGGTTGAGAACTTCTGCTTTAAGGGTATAGCTGGGCGGCGGCGGCAGCGGCAGCGGCAGCAGTGGCTGCTCCAGCTGAAGGGCCATCAGCAGTGGAACCAAGGCGTCACAGGGATCAGTTAGGCCCTGCGCCCACGACCACTGACCTTCGCTGACCAGCCGGGCAGCAAGCAGCTGCAGTTGTGCGGTGCCTTTCCTGCACGGAGGCCACTTCAGAACTTGGCCTCCCACCAGTCAGGAGAGGCGCATCCATCTTGGTTCCGTACTCCACGGATCGGACTGAGGTACATAAACATAATCCGAGGCCAACACCGCGGTGGTCTGAGCCCCACGGGCGTTGGCCTGCACCCAGGCCCTGGGCGGGTCGGGGGGGCCATCGGGGTGCCAACCCAGGCAGGAGGTTTTTTTGCACAGGCCTGCGAGCGCGCCGCCGCCATTTTGCCTGCAGGACGACAGAGAGCTCAGGCGGGCAGACCTGTAACAGGCATAGCCTAAGGCTAACAAAGCGGGGGTCCAGGCCCCAAAAGGCACAGGACTGACCCCAAGAACTGGGCGGCTTGGTGGGCCATCTGTGAGTCAACCCGCCCAGGTGATTGTTAGCAAAGCAGACTCTCCCGGCGCTTTCAGGGAGCGCGGGCGCGCACGCCCGCCATCCTAGTCACCGGGCAGACCCAATTAACAGTCATAGCCCTAGGGGAACTTTGCTCGGACCTTGGCCTCCCAGGCTTTTGCCTGGACTCAGGGACTGGGCGGCCAGGCTAACCTTGTGTGCGACAGCCCGGTTGGCAGATCGGCTGCCCAGCGGAGTGAGCGGAACACAGGGGAGGTCACAGTAGCATACACCGTCTGCACTCCCTGGGAGTGCACACGGGCTCCATCTGCTCCACAGACACAATCTGGGGCAAGGCCTTAGGCAGAAGCCCTTGGCTCTACTCTCTCCGCTTCCGGATCCAGATCAGTCTGGGCGGCAGCATTACATCTCTAAGTCCTGCAAGTGGCTAGCTGGGCTTCCGGGCGGCCAGCTGGGAGAAGTCAGTGTGCTCCAGTGAATCCAGCGGGCCCCAGCGGGAGCCTTCGGGTGCCTGCTTTGGGATCAGAACAGCCTGGGTAGCAGCACACTGTCTACAAGCAGTGCAGGAGGTAAGCTGTGCACCAGAGGCCAACTGGGAAGGGGCAGCTTGCACTGGTGAGTCCAGCACTGACAAGATAAACTAACACCAGTGAGAACTAGATGGCAAAAGGCAAACGCAGGAACGTCACTAACAGAAATCAAGGCAATATGGCAACATCTGAACCCAATTCTCCTCTACCAACATGTCCTGGATACCCCAGCACACCAGTAAAACAAGATTTGGATTTAAAATCACTGGTCATGATGCTGGTACAGGAACACATGAAGGTCATACATAAAGAAATTCAGGAGAAAATGGATCAAAAGTTAGAAGCCCTTGCAAAGGAAACACAAAAATCATTGAAAGAAATCCAGGAGAATACAAAAGCCAACAAGGAGGAAATGCAAAAAACACTTAAAGAAATACAGGAGAACTTTGCTCAACAGGCTGAGGTCATGAAAGACGAAACACAAAAATCTCTTAAAGAAATACAGGAGAACTTTGGTCAACAGGCTGAGCTCATGAAAGAGGAAACACAAAAGTCTCTTAAAGAATTACAGGAAAACACAAACATGCAAGTGAAGGAGCTAAGCAAAACCATCCAGGATCTAAAATCAGAAGTAGAAACAACTAAGAAAACTCAAAGGGAGACAACTTTGGAGATAGAAAGCCTTGGGAAGAAATCAGGGGACAGAGATGCAAATATCAACAACAGAATACAAGAGATAGAAGAAAGAATCTCAGATGCTGAAGATTCCATAGAAACCATGGACTCAACAGTTAAAGAAAATGCAAAATGCAAAAAGCTTGTAACCCAAAATATCCAGGAAATCCAGGACACAATGAGAAGACCAAACCTAAGGATTATAGGCATAGATGAGAGTGAAGATTTACAACTTAAAGGGCCAGCAAACATCTTCAATAAAATTATGGAAGAAAACTTCCCTAACCTAAAGAGAGAGATGCCCATGAATATACAAGAAGCCTACAGAACTCCAAACAGACTGGACCAGAGCAGAAATACTTTCCATCACATAATAATCAAAACACCAAGTGTTCTAAACAAAGAAAGAATACTAAAGGCAGTAAGAGAAAAATGCCAAGTAACATATAAAGGAAGACCTATCAGAATCACAGCAGACTTTTCACCTGAGACTATGAAGGCTAGAAGGTCCTGGGCAGATCTCATGCAGACTCTAAGAGAACACAAATGCCAACCAAAACTACTATATCCAGCAAAACTCTCAATCACCATAGATGGAGAAACTAAGATATTTCATGACAAAACCAAGTTTACCCAATATCTATCCACAAACCCGGCCCTAAAAAGGATAATAGGAGGACAATACCAATACAAGGAGGGAAACTTCACCCTGGAAAAAGCAAGATAGTAACCTTTCATCAAACCCAAAAGAAGTTAAGCATTAAAATTTAAAAAATAACGTCAAAAATGATAGGAAGTAACAATCACTATTCCTTAATATCTCTAAACATCAATGGACTTAATGCCCCAATAAAAAGACACAGACTAACTGAATGGATACGTACACAGGACCCTACATTTTGCTGCTTACAGGAAACACACCTCAGGGTCAAAGACAAACACTACCTTAGAGTAAAAGGCTGGAAGACAATTTTACAAGCAAATGGTCTCAGGAAACAAGCTGGAGTAGCCATTTTAATATCAGATAAAATTGACTTTCAACCCAAAGTCATCAAAAGGGACCCTGAGGGACACTTCTTGCTGGTCAAAGGAAAAATACAAAAAGAAGAACTGTCAATCCTGAACATCTATGCCCCAAATGCAAGGGCACCCTCTTTCGTAAAAGAAACTTTATTAAAACTAAAAGCACACATTGCACCTAACACAATAATTGTGGGTGACTTCAACACTGCACTTTCCTCAATGGACCGATCAGGAAAACAGAAACTAAACAGGGACACAATGAAACTAATTGAAGCTTTGGACCAATTAGATTTAACAAATATATATAGAACATTCTATCCTAAAACAAAAGAATATACCTTTTTCTCAGCACCTCATGGTACCTTCTCCAAAATCGACCATATAATTGGTCACAAGACAGACCTCAACAAATATAAGAAGATCGAACTAATCCCATGCCTCCTATCTGATCACTATGGAGTAAAAGTGGTCTTCAATAGCAACAGAAACAACAGAAAGCCCACATACACGTGGAAACTGAACAATACTCTACTCAATGATACCTTGGTCAAGGAAGAAATAAAGAAAGAAATTAAAGACTTTTTAGAACACAATGAAAATGAAAACACAACATACCCAAGCCTATGGGACACAATGAAAGCAGTGCTAAGAGGAAAACTCATAGCCCTGAGTGCCTCCAAAAAGAAAATGGAGAGAGCATACATTACCAGCTTAATGACACACCTGAAAGCCTTAGAACAAAAAGAAGCTATTTCGCCCAGGAGGAGTAGAAGGCAGGAAATCATCAAACTCAGGGCCGAAATCAATCAAGTAGAAACAAAGAGAACCATACAAAAAATCAACAATACCAGGAGCTGGTTCTTTGAGAAAATCAACAAGATAGATAAACCCTTAGCCAGAATGACCAAAGGGCACAGAGAAAGTATCCAAATTAACAAACTTAGAAATGAAAAGGGAGATATAACAACGGAAACTGAGGAAATCCAAAAAATCATCAGATCCTACTACAAGAGCCTATACTCAACACAACGGGAGAATCTGGAGGAAATGGACAATTTCCTTGACAGATACCAAATACCAAAATTAAATCAGTACCAACTAGACCATCTAAACAGTCCCATAATACCTAAAGAAATAGAAGGAGTCATAGAAAGTCTTCCAACCAAAAAAAGCACAGGACCAGATGGCTTCAGTGCAGAATTCTACCAGACCTTCAAAGAAGAGTTAACACCAATACTCTTCAAACTATTCCACAAAATAGAAACAGAAGGAACACTACCCAATTCCTTCTACGAAGCCACAATTACGCTGATACCAAAGCCACACAAAGATCCAACAAAGAAAGAGAACTTCAGACCAATTTCCCTTATGAACATCGATGCAAAAATACTCAATAAAATTCTTGCCAACCGAATCCAAGAACACATCAAAACGATCATCCACCATGATCAAGTAGGCTTTATCCTGGGAATGCAGGGTTGGTTCAATATACGGAAATCCATCAATACAATCCACTACATAAACAAACTCAAAGAACAAAACCACATGGTCATTTCATTGGATGCTGAAAAAGCATTTGACAAAATTCAGCATCCCTTCATGCTTAAAGTCTTGGAGAGAACAGGAATTCAAGGCCCATACCTAAACATAGTAAAAGCAATATACAGCAAACCGGTAGCCAGCATCAAACTAAATGGAGAGAAACTTGAAGCAATCCCACTGAAATCAGGGACCAGACAAGGCTGCCCCCTTTCTCCTTATCTTTTCAATATAGTACTTGAGGTACTAGCTCGGGCAATTCGACAACATAAGGAGATCAAAGGGATACAAATTGGAAAGGAAGAAGTCAAACTATCATTATTTGCAGACGACATGATCGTCTACCTAAGTGACCCAAAGAACTCCACTAGAGAGCTCCTACAGCTGATAAACAACTTCAGCAAAGTGGCAGGTTATAAAATCAACTCAAGCAAATCAGTGGCCTTCCTATACTCAAAGGATAAGCAGGCTGAGAAAGAAATTAGGGAAATGACCCCCTTCACAATAGCCACAAACAGTATAAAGTATCTTGGGGTGACTCTTACCAAACATGTGAAAGATCTGTATGACAAGAACTTCAAGACTCTGAAGAAGGAAATGGAAGAAGACCTCAAAAAATGGGAAAACCTCCCATGCTCCTGGATCGGTAGAATCAATATAGTTAAAATGGCCATTTTTCCTAAAGCACTATACAGATTCAATGCAATACCCATCAAAATCCCAACTCAATTCTTCACAGAGTTAGAAAGAGCAATTATCAAATTCATCTGGAACAACAAAAAACCCAGGATAGCTAAAACTATTCTCAGCAACAAAAGAAAATCTGGGGGAATCAGTATCCCTGACCTCAAGCAATACTACAGAGCAATAGTGTTAAAAACTGCATGGTATTGGTACAGTGACAGGCAGGAGGATCAATGGAACAGGATTGAAGATCCAGAAATGAACCCACACACCTATGGCCACTTGATCCTCGACAAAGAGGCTGAAAACATCCAATGGAAAAAAGATAGCCTTTTCAACAAATGGTGCTGGTTCAACTGGAGGTCAGCATGCAGAAGAATGCGAATTGATCCATCCTTGTCTCCTTGTACTAAGCTCAAATCCAAATGGATCAAGGACCTCCACATAAAGCCAGACACTCTGAAGCTAATAGAAAAGAAATTTGGGAAGACCCTTGAGGACATCGGTACAGGGAGAAACTTTCTGAACAGAACACCAATAGCGTATGCTCTAAGAGCAAGAATTGACAAATGGGACCTCATAAAATTACAAAGTTTCTGTAAGGCAAAGGACACCATCAAGAGGACAAATCGGCAACCAACAAATTGGGAAAAGATCTTCACCAATCCTACATCAGATAGAGGGCTAATATCCAATATATATAAAGAACTCAAGAAGTTAGACTCCAGAAAACCAAACAACCCTATTAAAAAATGGGGTACAGAGTTAAACAAAGAATTCTCACCTGAAGAACTTCGGATGGCAGAGAAACATCTTAAAAAATGCTCAACTTCATTAGTCATTAGGGAAATGCAAATCAAAACAACCCTAAGATTTCATCTTACACCAGTCAGAATGGCTAAGATTAAAAATTCAGGAGACAGCAGGTGTTGGAGAGGGTGTGGAGAAAGAGGAACACTCCTCCACTGCTGGTGGGGTTGCAAATTGGTACAACCACTCTGGAAATCAGTCTGGCGGTTCCTCCGAAAACTGGGTACCTTACTTCCAGAAGATCCTGCTATACCACTCCTGGGCATATACCCAGAAGACTCCCCACCATGTAATAAGGATACATGTTCTACTATGTTCATAGCAGCCCTATTTATAATTGCCAGATGCTGGAAAGAACCCAGGTATCCCTCAACAGAAGAGTGGATGCAAAAAATGTGGTATATCTACACAATGGAGTACTATTCAGCCATTAGAAACAATGAATTTATGAAATTCTTAGGCAAATGGATGGAGCTAGAGAATATCATACTAAGTGAGATAACCCAGACTCAAAAGGTGAATCATGGTATGCACTCACTAATAAGTGGATATTAACCTAGAAAACTGGAATACCCAAAACATAATCCACACATCAAATGAGGTACAAGAAGAAAGGAGGAGTGGCCCCTGGTTCTGGAAAGACTCAGTGAAACAGTATTCAGCAAAACCAGAACGGGGAAGTGGGAAGGGGTGGGTGGGAGGACAGGGGAAGAGAAGGGGGTTTGCGGGACTTTCGGGGAGTGGGGGGGCTAGAAAAGGGGAAATCATTTGAAATGTAAATAAATTATATCGAATAAAAAAAAGAATATAAAAAAAAGGGTATAGCTGTATTTTTCATTTTCAAATACACATTAATGAATGTTGTGTAAATATTTCTCAATGTCAAGACAAGTCTATGAAATACTAATTCTGAATGTGCCTATTAAAAATAAATTAGCCTGGCGGTGGCGGTGCACTCCTGTAATCCCAGCACTCTGGGAGGCAGAGGCAGGTGGATTTCTGAGTTTGAGGCCAGCCTGGTCTACAGAGTGAGTTCCAGGACAGCCAGGGCTACAGAGAAACCCTGTCTTGAAAATAACAAATCAAAAAAAGAGAAAGAAAGAAAGAAAGAAAGAAAGAAAGAAAGAAAGAAAGAAAGAAAGAAAGAAAGAAAGAAAGAAAGAAGGAAGGAAGGAAGGAAGGAAGGAAGGAAGGAAGGAAGGAAGGAAGGAAGGAAGGAAAGAAAGAAAGAAAGAAAGAAAGAAAGAAAGAAAGAAAGAAAGAAAGAAAGAAAGAAAGAAAGAAAGAAAGAAAGAAAGAAAGAAATTAAAAATTGCTAATGAAAACAACTAATTCAGGACATATTCCATCATATATTTCAGACTTCATATTAACATTCTAAATTAAGGGCACTGAGATGTACCTCATTAAAGAAAGTAAAACCAGATTATCTTATACAAATTATTTATACAAATTTACAATTACTTTATACAAATTTAATATCTACTTTGTTTTTATTGTACATATTTAGAAAAAAATTACTTATGAGTTAAGAATTGTGCATTATTCATATGTCATGGTGGATTAATTTCCTACAAGGAAAGCATCATTGTGATTTCCCCTCCAAAATTATCCTTGGAAACATCTATGAAAAGTCATGACAACACTTTAATAAAGTCAGCCCCACTGCTCACACTGATGTGAAATGTTGACTATACAGAAATTTTTAGAACATATTGGAATGAGAGGTCATCTATTCTGTGATTTTAGGATCGGCTGTATATTAGCTCCTCAGAGGGTATCATAGTGAAAGGGGGAGATGTACTGGAAAAACTATGAAAGGAGACGGCTTATGTGAGAAATGAACCTGATTATTTTCATCTCCTCACTTCACTCCCATAAGAGAAAAGTCACTGTAATCTAACATGGAAGTCATTTTGCATGAAACAGAGAAAAAATGGGAAATGTATGTAGTGTGAGATCACAAGGCAATATAGTCAACTTTCCCTTGAATATATCCATGGAAACTATGATGTTGACAGATCAGCAGTATGCAATGAGCTTGCAGATTCACCCAGCCCTCATTTTTTTCACCTTTCCTCCTGCATAATCCCAGAGACAAACATGGAAGGACACATTTAGCATTCTTATTACTGTTATGTTAATATTTAAACATCTTTGAGAACATGACAATTTTTAAAATAAAACTCTGGGGAAAGTTTATATATAGTATTAGCAAAATTTTAACCTTCTGCAGAATTCCTCTGTTGCTCTTCAAAACCACAATGTGTTATTGAGGTTCCAAATAGATCATCTAAACAGTCCCATAACCCCTCAAGAAATAGGAGTCATAGAAAGTCTTCCAACCAAAAAAAGCACAGGACCAGATGGTTTCAGTGCAGAATTCTATCAGACCTTCAAAGAAGACCTAACAACAATACTCTTCAAACTATTCCACAAAATAGAAACAGAAGGAACACTACCCAATTCCTTCTACGAAGCCACAATTACGCTGATACCAAAACCACACAAAGATCCAACAAAGAAAGAGAACTTCAGACCAATTTCCCTTATTAACATCGATGCAAAAATACTCAATAAAATTCTTGCCAACCGAATCCAAGAACACATCAAAACGATCATCCACCATGATCAAGTAGGCTTTATCCCAGGGATGCAGGGTTGGTTCAATATATGGAAATCCATCAATGCAATCCACTACATAAACAAACTCAGAGAAAAAAAAAACACATGGTCATTTCATTGGATGCTGAAAAAGCATTTGACAAAATTCAGCATCCTTTCATGCTTAAAGTCTTGGAAAGAACAGGAATTCAAGGCCCATACCTAAACATAGTAAAAGCAATATACAGCAAACCAGTAGCCAGCATCAAACTAAATGGAGAGAAACTTGAAGCAATCCCACTAAAATCAGGGACTAGACAGGGCTGCCCCCTTTCTCCTTATCTCTTCAATATTGTACTTGAGGTTCATAGCAGAAAATTCTCCATTTTGAAGATGTGGTTGGAAAACAATCTATTTCATTGAATATTTAATGTTTACCCACCATGCAATATGACTGAAAATATGACTAAAATTAAAAAATCTATTTAACAAATGTATAATCAAAAAATGAATCCATATTTCAAACATGTTTATTATCTTTCTGCTCTGAATACTGAAGATACAATTAGCCTATCGAGTAATTCCCATGAAGAAGGAAGAAGAGGGCCTTAATCCTGGAAAGGCTTGATCCAACATTGTAGGGGAGTAACAGGACAGAGAAAAGGGAGGGGGAATGAAAGGAGAATGGATGGAGAGAAGAGTACTTATGGGACATATGGGGCAGGGACTAGGAAAGGGAAATCTTTTATAATGTAAACAAAGAATATAGAAAATAAATAAATAATAAAAAAGATACTATTAAATTTCCAATAAATAAATAATAAAAAGGATACTATTAAATTTCCACTAACGACTATGCTGGCTTCTAAAGCTAAATTTAGTATTTTTCTACTTTATGTAAATGTAAATTTACATGTGTCTTTAATTTTTTTACTTGTAATTTTAGCTCAAGTGGCACAGAGATACCAGGTCACCTCACAGTTACTAGCAAATCAGTTTAATAGAAAAATAGGTGGATGATACATGAGGGAAAGTACCTGAAACCACATGCATGGACAAATTTTCATATAGAAGTTACCCAAACACAGAGGAGCACACACATATTCAGCCACTCATGAACAAGCATCTATACGCACACATACACAGATGGTTAATCATTTTAATTAATCTTGCTGATGTATGCTTCTACTGATGCCTACAGAGGAATAATTTTCAGGTTGAGTCCACTGCATATCAGTGTGGTGATGATAATATTATACTATTTTTTCTGGATTATACCTTGGCAGTTTTTCATATTTATATACTCCTGAATGTGAGTAGAATAAAATTGTTTTTCAATTTTATGTAGCTTTTAGAAAAGAAGACAAACAAATACATCTCCTAACTTTGGAATAGACAGACAGTGAGTGGAGAGAAAATCATATTAACCATAAGGAAATATGTAACTTGAGCTACTACACTCCACCAGAATCTTGTTTTCATATAACCATTGATTTCTGCATGAGTATAGAACCTATAGTATGCAAAAACACCAATATGCATTCATATTTCTATAGTCTTTGAATACAACAGTACATATTGACTCTCACTTGATATGAAGCAGAACTATGTGTTTTTAAATCAAGTAATTCAGTATAAACATATTTCATAGAGAGTACATTTTGATCTGTAATGGAAGTTTACAGAAAGAACAATAAAATCTGTGCCTTTCACTAAATGTGTTTTTAAATGCACTCCAAAGTAATATTTTTAGATAACTTAAAAATAGCTTAACTTTAAATTATAAATAGCAAAGTAGAATACTGATTTTAAAGTTAAAATAAGATACTACTGCAATGCCTTGTCTAATGAAAATGAAATATCAAACAATACCTATTTTACATATAGTATCAGTTAGGATTTATGTTTAATTTTTCTATGTACATTTCTATGTGTAATTAGTAAAACATATTAAAATATCATCCTATCTCTATTGCAAATATAGCACTATCTTTTCAAAAATGACATGATTGCAGAAATGTGTACCTGTTTATAGAGTCCATTCTTTCTATAGAGTTCGTGCTTTCTAGTGTTTCCTGAACTACACTTGTGTTGAAGTGTGACTAATTTTCCAGAACTTTAAAATACATTTGAATATAAATTAAGTTTTGTAAGGACATCTGTCTCTATTCAATGGTCTTTATTTAGAAATCAGGTTTAGCATCAATCTACAGATAGACATGCAGAATATTTTTTTGTTGTTGTTTTGTTTTCCAAGACAGGGTTTCTCTGTGTAGCTCTGGCTGTCCTGGAACTTAATCTGTAGTTCAGGCTGGCCTCGAACTCACAAATCCATCTGCCTCTGTTTCCCAAGTGCTGGGATTAAAGGTGTGTGCCACCACTGCATCGACAGAATATTTTATTAAATTTTCTCTACATAGAAAAATTTCAAGGAGAGTAACTTATTTATTTTATAGATTATCTTAATATTTTATTTATTTATTGTTATTATTCTTAGTTCAATTATTTCATTATTACTTCAATATTAATATACCATTATTTAATTTATGTTTATTGGATGTTTTATGTCTTGTAGACTACCACATACTATCAGACTTAGTTCTTGGCATTGCTACTTTTCAATGCTACATTTATGTGATGTTTCTAATTTTAGTGTCTACCACTGAAATGGAAAAATAAAATGTTTTCATAATGACAGTACATTGTGACACTGGTTGTAACAGGGTACTAAGCATTGCTTTTAGGGCTTCATTTTTCACAATCATGAGTTTACCAAATGAGCTATTTCCCTTTTAGATTTGATGCATCCCTTTAGTACAGTGCTGACTAGAATAAATGGCAGACATCCCATTGTCCTGAAACCAGTCACAGGAAGTAAACAATATTTCATAGTTGTAGAATTTACTGTATTATTAGCCATACATCAGCAAATTATAAGCTATCCCAATTTTCTACCTTTGGTTCATTAAGAATTTAGCATTCTATCACTTATTTGCATCTACTAAAATCTTTATATAATGATTCTCAATTATATGATTTATTTGAAAAATGATATTGGTTTATTTTTGTGTGTTAGTCATCATTTGTTCTTAGTTTCGCAGATTCTTCATGATTTGTAAGTTTGTAATTCTCCAGGAACCTACCTGCTATAATATAAATCTTCATCTCTTAAATTATTCTTTTTACTTTTAGAAGGTGAGATGTGAAGAAACATGTCTATGGCCTAATTTTGATGTTGACCTTCCTTTGGCATGCTAAAATTACAGATCTTTCTTCCATGCACGATTTTACATAGTGCTCAGTTTAGCAGCCAGGGCACCATAAATGCTAAGCAAGCATTTGTTTTATTTAAGCATATTTCAACCTTAGTGAAAATGACTTTTATTGTTTCCACAATCATACTTGATATTAAAATATTATGTGTAAAAAAATTATGTGCGTATTATGAATGACAAGTTTGTCCCTTTGTTAATTGCTTTAAACTGATACATTTTTAAAAGATATGTATATTTTTGAATATATGTATTTCCCCTGGGAATCTTGACTCTTATTCAGTTGATCACAATAAAGCTAATGGTATTTTTAACACAATTATATACACATGACGTATTCTCAGCAATTCAGTTCATTAGAATTTTTATACTTATTTCCAAAAGTAGGATCTGAAATAGATAAAAAAACTGAAATACATATAATTCTAAAAACAGTGAGTGAAAGAAGGCTCTGACTTACACAGTTCCACATGAAAATGAGAAAACTGCATAAATAATTTGATAATTGTCTCAGGATTTCAGTTCTAATTTTGATTTTATTCCTTAAAACAAGTGTGTTTTAATAAAAATTAAAAAAGAATATTTTCAAATCACAATTGTGATTTTGAATTTAATATTTTGTGTGCATCTGGGTATGTGTAAATGTACAGGCACATGTAAGTATATGTGTGCATGTACATGCACATGTTTGTGTGTATGTGTGTGTTTGGTGAATAATTAGATATTCAGTCTAACTATAAATAAACTAAATTTGGTATAGGTTTGTAGTCCTGTAAATTATGAGACAAAAGAAATGATACATTCAGTCTCAGAATTGCTATTTTAATATGTAACATTTGATGATATATTTCCACATACAAAATGGAAGCAAAAAAGAATTTCTACACCTACAGTTCATTATTTATTACAAACTTGTATTATACATTAAATTTGTAAATCACGTATGTTTAATCTTAAGTATTTCCTTAGTCACTCTGTGAATTGTGCAATTTGTAGCAATGTCCTCACTTAAAAATGTATGAGCAGGTTTCTTTGCATATTATTGTGATAAGTTGACAAGAATAAATTTAGGAAAGTGACTTGGGAAGTGAGGGTTTATTTTATTCACAGATTCAAATATTATTTCACCACCAAAATCAGTGAGGGCAGAACTCACACAAGGCAGGAACCTGGTGGCAGCCGCTGATGCACCAACCATGGAGGGGGTGCTGCTTACAGGCTAGTTTCCCATGACTTGCGCATCCTGCTCTCTTTAGAAAGCAGAAAATCCAACCCAGAGATGGAACTATCCATAATAGGCAGACTCTTCTATCCACAACTAGTAAAGAGAATGTCTTACAGGTTTTCTTATAGTCCAATCATATAGAGGCATTTTCTCAATTGAGGTTTCTACCTCTCTGATGATTTTATCTTTTGTCAAGTTGACATGAAACTATGTAACAAAGGGCAGATTTCTCACTTCCATAAATGCTCTTAGGAATCATCTTCAGAGACATGATGCAAGTGTATGCCTCCCAGGTGATTCTAGGTTGTATCAAGTTGATCAAGTATGCACAGCATGCCTATACTTGCAGTATCCAGAGCAAAATAGCAAATCATTTCATTAATAAGATGGCATTTTCCTCTTCTATATGATCAGGTAAAATTTGTTTTTCTTAACTTGTCTAGTCCCACATTTGTCTAACTCTAACCATTAATAATTTTGTTTGACTATACATGTAATCAGAAAAGCAGAACTTTTAGTATTATAATGTAATTAAAACATTTCTTCACTTTCTTCCCTCCAAACCTTCTCATATACTCCTTTTGTGTTCTTTCAAATCTATAGCATCTTATTCCATTAATTATTGTTAGATGCATATATATGCATATGTATTTATCTATGTATATACACATACATATATGTGAATATATATTCATGAGTATATTGCATATATTCCTAAATATTACCTGCTCAGTCTCTATAAGGATATTTGTATGTATGCTTTCATGGATGATCATGCAGAAGATACTTAGAGTGCTCTTCCTGAGGAAGCTCCTGCTCCAAGCTCCTCTCAGTTGAATATAATTTTTGTGTAGGCTTGAGGCCTTGTGGGTTTTTCCCAAGTCCATTTTAGTATGTTCTTTGGTGTTCTTGGTCAGCTTACATTTGGTCGGCCACTTGGTGAAAGTTTATAGCTTTTGACATTATTATGAAACACAATTTCACAGGAAACTCTATGCTCAGCTCACTTTTCAACAAAGTTCATTGAATCTTAGTTACAGGAATTTATAGTTGATGTATCCACTTGGTTTGGGTTCAACAACTCTTCCTTGTTTGCTTGTTATTTTATGAAATGTTCTTAGTCAATTGAACAAAGCAGTTTCCTTGATGAGGGTTGATAACCATGATGCCACAACCTCCTTTCCTCTAGAGTGTAATGATTATCTTTCATGTTTTTGGACTTCCCAAAGCCTCAGGTCAAGATGATGTACGTGTACAGAGCTAAAATGTATAAATCAATTAAACCCTTTCTCACATACTCCTCCAATAATTTTTCATCCCCTTCAGAGTGTCATTGAGTGTTCTAGTCTGACAGCCTTCTTTCTTCTTTGCTGTCTTTTCTTCTTTCAACTCTAGCTAGTACTTGTCAGTTCTGATGTTAGCCTACTTATCTCCAACTGTGATACCATGTTTCCTTATTTCATTGAAGCCACTTCTCAAGTTCATCTTAATTGATTCTGTCCACACATATTTTAACTTAATGTCAACATTATAGTCCTTAGTAAAATTATTTCTTAATTAGCATCCATTGATATCACTTGTATTTATCTAGTGCTTAGCTTACTTAATTACCACAGTCTAAGTTTTATGAGAGCAGAAATATTATGGGATTTACTAATGAATATATCACTGACTCCTCAAACATTGTTTAACACATAAAGATTTTGACAAAATATAAATTAGATGATCAAGTATTGGAATATTAATGAAACATAGTATATTTTCAGATTTGCAAATAGGTGATGAAAGTTCCTTATTATTCAGATAACCCTCCATTTCATATATATGGGGAGACAGACATGTCCTAACATGGCCTAACATTTTAAGTAGGCTGAAACAAAGCAAAAGTATAATGCTCTGGGAATGCAAATAATTCATTAGTGAAAAACTAATGAAATCCTAAATGATATTTGAATTACATTTAAAAACCACTGTTTATACTGAATGCTTTTTAAAGAATTATGTATTTAATTAGAGAGTTATTTTTTAAGCCTTATTGTAAGGAGTAAATGTAAGCAATATAAAAGAAATTACAAATTACAAAACCCAGCCCAGAGTGTGTAAGTGTAAAAAGTGGTAAGACAAATTCCCTGACTCACTGAATACATCAATTTTAATTGACTAAAAAGATACCATGAATATCACATCTGGAGAGTGTGTGTGGAGATGATAAAGCCTAGCAGCCAATAAAGTGGTGCTGAATACCAGAGCTGAAAGAGACTTAAAAAACCCTGGTCTGGCAGCTAAGGTGGCCTCATTCCTGAGAGCCCTAATGGAAACTCTTCATGTTGAGACTGACTTATTCCTGGAGCCAGCCCACTTATTCCCAACATCTTAACTCTGGACCAAGGCTCTAGCAGAGATCCAAAACACAGTGAGGAGATGCCACAGGTGTGGCCTGCACTTCCATCAGAGCTGGGCTACAATACTTACTAGACCAGAGGTGAGAGTGTATGTGTGAATGAATGTGATCCCTTTTTGCTTTATATTTGTTCATTGTTGCTTATGAATAAATACTAGTGTAACTTGAACTCCGAGTCACTGGCAATTTCTTTCTCTCATTCTCTGCTCCATCCCTAAACCTGACTCCGTGGCACTGATATACATATATACATGTCAATCCAGTCTAATAATAATTGTCTCTTTTTTATTTGGTCTGTTTATATTTAATTTAATTTTGGGAACTGTAGAGTTTGCCAGGTAAGCTCTTTGAACAGTTAATGTTACAAGGTTTGTAAGTTTTGTTTCATTCTTTTATGCTAAAGAAATACTGGATATCTTATGGTTGCTCATCCAAAAGTAAAATAAATAGTTTTTTTACTTGGATTTTAATGGAGTCCTCACAAAAAGGGACCTAGCATGACTGTACTCTTGAAGATCCACCAAGCAGCTGAAAGAGTCAGATACAGATATTTGCACCCAACCAATGGTCAGAAGCAGCTGACTCCTGTTGTTGAATTAGAGAAAGACTGAAAGAAGCTGAGGAGAAGGGCAACCTTGTAGGAGTAACAACCATCTCAATTAATATGGACCACCAAGATCTCTCAAACACTGGACCATCAAACAGTAGCATATACCAGCTGATATCAGGCCCCCAACATGCATACAGCAGTGGACTGCTGGGTCTGTGTTCATTCAGAAATCAACCACATAACCTTCAACAGATTGGAGCCCCCAGGTTGTTAGAGGTCAGGTGGAGTGGGGAGTAGGGACATCCATGTGGAGACAGGGGTTGGGCAGGAGGTATGGGATGTGGAAAAGTTGGAGGTTGGATTGGGGGGCATAAAATCTGGAGTGTGAAAAATAATTAATTTAAAGTATTATCTTTGTATTATCACATTATTTTATAAATCTGCAGGTTATATTTTAATAGATCATAGTAATGTTATTTAAATGGGTAATTATTTGATTCGTTTCGATAAAATTACCTTTATCCAATTTTTTGAGATGCGTTTCATTCTAGCGCTGGCTTAACTGTAATTCTCTGTGTAAACTAGACTAGCCTCAAACTCTGTTTCTGCCTACAAGTACTGGGATAAAAGACATGTACTGCAAAACCCAGCTTCTTTTATCTACCAATATAATCCTTTTACTATAGTTATATCAGTGAGAATATTATTGTTCATATATTTTAAATACCTTTTGTTTTCAGTTTTAGAATTATTCTCTAGTTTTTAGCTCATTTTGTCATACTAATTTCCTTTCATATTAGCATTACAATTTGAGCCTTGATTTTAATATTTTTGCATCAAGTGAAAATACCAAAAACTTCTTTGTTTGTATACGTGAAGCAAATTAAATTGTGTTCATGTTATTTTTTTAATACAACAATGTCAGACATGAAAACATTCACCAATTTCTTCCTTTTTTTTTTTTTTTTTTTTTTTTACTTAAGTTGTGTGTCATATATTTTAAGGATACTTCTTTGACTAATGTTTTTGGTCATTGGCTAAAACAGATTCAACTAAAATTCTAGATTCAGCATGTGCTTCTGTTGCCTTGGTTGAGTGTTTGGAGTTGATTCCTCACTTACAGAGTACAGCATAAGCCAGAAACTTATTTTCAGTTTAAATGTGTCATTTGTGGATATATTTAAGCCGAGGTCCTGTGTGAAATTTACACACCAGATTTTCTGTTAACTTTTATTATGTCCTGTATCTATGAATATATACTCTCATTTTGTAGTCCTACTAGATAATGATTACTGCATGTTCTCAGACAAGAGGCATTGAGTATGTGGATTTGTCCCGCCCTTTCTATTTTCATTTATTATAATATTCTCCAACCATTTGAATTTAGTTTTCTTTTTATCATTTCACACTGCCTTCCTGTGGTTTATCACTCTATTATTCTAAAAATGTAAGTTTTTCACAGAGAAATGGATCTATGTCATGATTACACGCATTTTGCATGTGATTTTGAATGAATTCTTGCCATCTGGTACTTTGTAAGTCTTATTCAATTAAGAAAAGAGTGAAAAATGACATTTAAACTCAGTCACCACACCATTTTACTCTGGTTATATTTTTTCATGCAGAACTTTTTTCTCAATTACACAGTCTCTAGAGAAGGAAATTATTTAAAATTGAGGTTTCTTTTTCTTTTATATAATCATTAAATTTAATCTAAGATTTGAATTTCTTTGACTTCTTGCTCTCTCCCACCATCCGTTCCTCTTGGCTTCATGATCTCCTACTCAGTTATTTCTTCCTTCAGGTTCACATTTGTAATTTTGTTACAGGATTACCCAAATTCTACTTCAAAGATTTATAAATCAGGGGTTTCAAACTTAACAATTTGAACATCTGCACTCATTCATGTTCCAATTCTTTCATTAAGGTTAACACAAACTGTGTATTTTTTCACAAAACTGTGTAGTTGAGTTAGTGTTTATGAACACAGGGGTGACTAGAATCTAATTATCTCTCTCATTGTGGTAAGTCGCCATTTTTAGTGCAAATGCACTCAGAACTGAAGCATGGATATATAATGAATATCATTACATTCTTCCAACTAGATATAAGAAATAGTGAAGCTTTTTCTTGTCACATAAAATTTTGTAAGTCAGTTATTTTAAATATTTCCTGTTAGGGAGTCAAACACTATTCTTTAGCATATCTGTAGTATTCCTTATAAATGGTTTCTTGTTCTTCTTCAAAGAAATCCCAATAACTATTTTTTATACTTCTGGGCAGGGATTTGTACATCATGTAACATGTTTTCCCTTTGTCAGCTTTCAACCTCATTCTGATTTTACATCTAAAAAAATCACCTTGTATTATCCTCATAATATTTAAATGATCAGAATGTTGGCAGGTCATTTATTATTCTAATGCTTGATAGGAATTGGTATGAGAAACTGTAGAAAGTTAACATACTCAAATTTACTGTTGCAATTATACCCTTACACAAACACACTACTGGAGAATAATGTGTGCATTTACTAAGAAAGATATAAAATGTTTGCTAACAGTAAGAAAATTTGATGAGAGCATTGGAAGTTCACCATATCAAACAGAAGTGACCATAAACTAGTTGTGATGAACTTGTCCATCCTTTTGACAAAACCAGTAGAAGTGAATTCTTTGATGTATGTAATTTTCAATGGCTAAACTTTGTTCTCATTTGCTGAGGAACTATTGTTTTAAAAATGATTATTTACCATGTGTTTCAAGTCAATTTTTTAGTATACGTGGTATGGTAAATATTATTACTTAGTGAACAGATTGAATCAATGGTCCTAAGAATTATTCTCAAGATCTTGTACATTCTCCAACTATTCTTACCTGTGGAATACAACCTAAGACCCATTTCTGTGGACATTTATCTAAACCTGAGACCAAACTGAAAGCAAAAAACAAAATATATTTCCTTACTTGTCACTGAACATCCTTGAGAAATGGCACAAAACATACTCAGCACAAAAGAGATTTTATTTTCATCTGTAGGGACAAGTGAGGGCTTCCTCTGGTTTAGGTAAAAATAACAGCAGATATATTTGTATAAGTGGTTTTTAATGAGTTACTGGGAAAATCTGTGTTAAAATGATTAAGTATGATTTGACATGTTATTCAGTGTAGCCAAATTATATATTTAGGTTGCTGGACTTTCATGTTTTGATAGCTGTATGTTGAGATCAGCCTCCCGAGTCAATCAAACATACGAAACTAGCCAAATAAGGAAACAGACCTAGGGGTATAGCTTTAGGGATGTAATCTAATGGTTTAGCAAAGGAATCATGGTTACGGAAAGTCTTGCTAGAATCAATTTTGCCTCTTGGGTCTGCTGCAAACCTTTAGTCACTGACATAGGCTACTATGGCTTTAAGGAACTATATTTTAAAAATTTAAATAGATCATTAAAATAAATTACTTTGATCTATGAAAAAGATTTGGTGTTCTAAGACAAGAGCAACTGGAGAAATTTTATGTATGTTTTGGAAAGAGAAAATAGACATAGGCAAGGCAAAGATATGGGAAGAAAGTATGAACAGTATAGATACAGATACAACTACCTACCTACAGACAGACAGATACATCGAACATAAAAAACATGTATATATACAGTATAAAAATAATATATATATATATATATATATATATATATATATATATATATATACAGTGAGAGAGAGCAAGTGATAAACAGAGAGAGATAGAGAGAGGGAGGGAGAGAGGGAGAAAGGGAGGGAGGAAGGGGAAGGAGATGGAGGAGGGGGAGAGGGAGAGATTATTAGGATTCATTATTAAAGGTCTAATGACTTTGTTACTGAATATCAAAAGTCCAGGTACATTTAAATTTTGTCAGTTATCACAAAGTCAGTTACATTGCCAATTATAGATCTGTTCATTCTGGATCTGTAAATTTTAATATAACTTATATTTTCACTTCATGGTAGCACTTTTTTCATACCTAAGTTGTATAGAAATGTGTACAATGCAAAAGGCACTGACTGCTTCTAAAATATTGCCACAATATGAGAACATAGTGCTTGCATATATGCAAACAACTACACAAATTATTTGTGTCAGTGTGTGTGTGCGTGTGTGTGTCTGCATTTGTGTGTGTGTGTGTGTTTTGTACATGCGTGCCTATAAATGTGCACATGCTTTCCTGGATTATGCCTTTTATTTCACTTTACCTTTTTTCTATTTTTATTTATTTCTGTTGAGATACGATTTCCTCTATAATCCATATTACGTCCATTTTCTGAGGATTTTGTATATGCATACTGTGCTTTTATTCTCACTTCTTTGTCTCCTCACCTCAAGTCCTCCAGTGCCTTTCCATTTCATCTCCAATGCATTTCTTTACTGCTGAGTATTACATTATCATATGGTAATAGAAGCATCTTATTTTATGTATGTAATCTAATGGACATTTGACTGTAACCTCTATTTTTTGATGAATAAAGCTGCAATCAATATTTAACAGTTTATTTTGACATGCAATATTCATGTAACTTTTGTAAATACTAAGGAGTAAAATTCTTGTTAATGTTTTAAATGTATTTTAACTATGGGTGATTTAATTTGCATTCTACTAAATAATTTATGTGATTATGGATAATTTAAAATAATTTAAAATTGAAAAAGTGAAATGTATTTATTTATTTCATAAAGACAATTAACTTTTTTGTTATAGTCCAGGTAGGAATTGGTCAGAGAGAAATCCGTTGGCTTTCTTTATTTTTCACTGGCCATTATAACCACATAGGACTGTAATGCTCAAGCTCCTACTGGGATTAAAGCTCTGTACTGAGTGTCACATGCCAGGCTCTCACTTTAGCATAAGTAGAATGAAACTCTTCATGTGGCAAGGCAAAAGAATCTGATATTTGTCTAGCTATTATCAGTGTCTCATCATGATGCTTTAAGATAAGATTTTATGTTTAGTGTATTATTTTTGGTTCTTACAAAAATTACATGACATGGTTCTTACAAAAATTACAAAAATTATATGACCTCAAATTACTGATACCCCTGCCTGTTATACATTAGTGCTGGGATCACAAAATGAATGAACCTATCCAACTTAAATTTGTACAGTTGTTATGGTTAAAGGGTAATACACAAAATTTATAAGAAAACTATGTAGCTAAAACAGATTGACAAAAGATATCCTTAAGCCTTTACAATGTTGTCCAGGATACAAGACCAGTAACTTATAATTGATGGAGGAGAGTTAATGTAATGTTCATGAGATCTTCATAAGACTGAGATAGTAGTTATTTAACAGAAAGATTCTTCTTGTTTAAAGGCTTATGAACATTAAATATGCTTCTTCATTCTATTCTCACAAGTACGAGGAACATAGCACATATGTAATAAATATAATTTTTCAGTTCTAAATCTTATGTTTAGAATCTCTATGTATAAATAAGAAAAATATCAAATTAATGTCTGTGTGTGTGCTCGTGCTGTGAGTGACTATATGGAATTCTTTTTTTAAAAAAATATCTTTAATCATTTCTTACAGTCTAGTCGTTACCATCTCCTGGTCCACCCTCCAACAGTTGATCATTCCATTCATCCTTCTCTATCTCTAAGAGGATATGCCCCCCAGACCCCACATCACCTCACCCTGCCCGGCTTTCCTACTCCTTGTGGTCTCAAGTCTCTTGAGAGTTAAACACAGCATTCTAAATAAGTCTTGAAGCTTTGTTCTAAAATTTTCATTCTTTAATATAATCTCATTTATGCTGTCTTTTCATGTCTGTCTCTTCCTTCCATTCTTTTCATTCTTCTGTTTTCTCCTGTCCGCATCAGAAATGCCAAACATAGAAAAGAGGAAGTAGGCATCTCTCTCTTTAAGTTAGGAAAGTTTTCTTCCATAATTTTGTTGAAGATATTTGCTGGCCCTTTCTGTTGTAAATCTTCACTCACATCTATACCTATAATCCTTAGGTTTGGTCTTCTCATTGTATCCTGGATTTCCTGGATGTTCTGGGATACAAGCTTTTTGCATTTTGTATTTTCTTTGACAGTTGAGTCAATGGTTTCTATGGTATCTTCGGCATCTGAGATTCTTTCTTCCATCTCTTGTATTCTGTTGTTTATATTTGCATCTATGGCCCCTGATTTCTTCTCAAGGTTTTCTATCTCCAAAGTTGTCTCCCTTTGTGATTTCTTAGTTGTTTCTACTTCTGTTTTTAGGTCCAGGATGGTTCCGCTCAGTTCCAAAAAAAAGTTCCATTTTTTTTGTCTGTGTTTTCCTGTAATTCTTTAAGAGATTTTTGTGTTTCCTCTTTCATGACTTCTGCCTGTCGACTCAAGTTCTCCTGCATTTCTTTAAGGTTTTTTTTTTTTGCCTTTCTTCTTTATTGGCTTCTATCTCTTGGGCCTTATTCTCCTGCATTTCTTTAAGTGTTTTTTGTGTTTCCATTATATGGGTTTCTAGCTTATTCATGTTCCTCTGCATTTCTTTAAGAGATTCATTCATGTCCTTTTTGTGTTCTTCTAGCAGCATCATGAACAGTGATTTTAAATCCAAATCTTGTTTCTCTGGTGTGTTGGCATAACCAGGACTTGCTGATGTTGGAGAGTTTGGTTCAGATGCTGCCATATTGCCTAGATTTCTGTTAGTAGCGTTCCTGCATTTGCCCTTTGCCATCTTGTTCTCTGGAGCTAATTGGTCTTGTCTCTGGCTGGTGTTTCAGCCTCCTGAGAGGCTCTAGGGCTATTTCTGCACCACTGGAGGGCAGGGTTTCCCCTGTTGCAGATTGCTAATGTGCTTTCCTCCTCTTGGGTGCCCTTGCAGCCCTAGTGTTCTTTGCCCCAGATTGTGTCTGTGAGCCAGAAGGTGCCCGTTTGCTCCTTCAGGGAGTGCTGAGGTTGTATGCTGTAGGGAACTTTTCTGCGTGCTGATCTCTCTGCTGGGCAGTGGAACTCCCAACCGGGTTGGTGCACACAAGGCTAGCCTAGCTGCTCAAAAATTCAGGAGATAGCAGGTGTTGGAGAGGATGTGGAGAAAGAGGAACACTCCTCCACTGCTGGTGGGGTTGCAAATTGGTACAACCACTCTGGAAATCAGTCTGGCGGTTCCTCAGAAAACTGGGCACCTCACTTCCAGAAGATCCTGCTATACCACTCCTGGGCATATACCCAGAGGATTCCCCACCATGTAATAAGGATACATGCTCTACTATGTTCATAGCAGCCCTATTTATAATTGCCAGATGCTGGAAAGAACCCAGGTATCCCTCAACAGAAGAGTGGATGCAAAAAATGTGGTATATCTACACAATGGAGTACTATTCAGCCATTAGAAACAATGAATTCATGAAATTCTTAGGCAAATGGATGGAGCTAGAAAACATCATACTAAGTGAGGTAATCCAGACTCAAAAGGTGACTCATGGTATGCACTCACTAATAAGTGGATATTAACCTAGAAAACTGGAATAGCCCAAACATAATCCACACATCAAATGAGGTACAAGAAGAAAGGAGGAGTGGCCCCTTGTTCTAGAAAGACTCAGTGAAGAAGTATAGGGCAAAACCAGAACGGGGAAGTGGGAAGGGGTGGGTGGGAGGACAGGGGGAGAAAAGGGGGCTTATGGGACTTTCGGGGAGTGGGGGGCTAGAAAAGGGGAAATCATTTGAAATGTAAATAAAAAAATATATCGAATAAAAAAAAGACAAAAAAAAGAAAAGAGGAAGTACTTCTCTATGAGGGAAAAATTCAAAACATATTTGTAAAATGTAAAAAATTAGTTAAATTTAGAAAGGAGTAATTATTCTTAAATTAATTAGGCAATTCTTTTTTATCATTTTTATTCTGTAGCAAGTGTCATACAAGACCTTGTACCTGTTAGGGAAGTATTTTACTACTGAAAATTACATGTTTCCAGAAGTAGTTTAGCTGGCAAAATCAAAAGATGAAAGTTGACAAGCTGATAAGCTTACTGTTTATTTACTCCCAGTTTAAAAGTCAGTATTTTATTCAGAAATATAAATGTAAGGACATAAAATGCAGAGTTAAATGATTATTTTTACAAGGGATATATTTAGAAAATAAAGTGAAAGAAATTCTCATTTATTTGGGGACAAGAACCCCAAATGGGTTCTTGAATGGCCTCTGGATGTGAGCTATACTTCAATATATGAAAAGTTTTTCTTTGTCTCCTTGATGGTGAAATCACATCACAATGAGTGATTAATCACAATGAGAGGGGGGCAATTTCTGTTTCTAAAAAGATATCTGAATATAATTGGTAAGACTTAATATTTTCTATATCCATGCTTCTGTCATGGCATATCTGAATTGTTTCCAGCTTCTGGCTATCACAAATACATGCTGCTGGTAACATAGTGGAACACGTGCCCCTGTGGCATAGTGGGGCATCTTTTGGGTATATTCCCAAGAGTGGTATAGCTGGGAATTCACATAGATCTATTTTCAATTTTCTGAGGAACTTCCAGACTGATTTCCAGAGTGGTTATACCGGCTTGTATTCCCACCAGCAATGAAGGAATGTTCCTCTTTCTCCATGTGTTCTCACCTGTGGTTTTGATCTTAGCCATTCTAATTGGTGTAAGGAAGTAGTATCTCAGGGTTGTTTTGATTTTCATTTCCCGAATTCATTGTTTCTAATGGCTGAATAGTACTCCATTGTGTAGATATACCACATTTTTTGCATCCACTCTTCTGTTGAGGGATACCTGGGTTATTTCCAGCATCTGGCAATTATAAATAGGGCTGCTATGAACATAGTAGAGCATGTATCCTTATTACATGGTGGGGAATCCTCTGGGTATATGCCCAGGAGTGGTATAGCAGGATCTTCTGGAAGTGAGGTGACCAGTTTTCAGAGGAACCACCAGACTGATTTCCAGAGTAGTTGTACCAATTTGCAACCCCACCAGCAGTGGAGGAGTGTTCCTCTTTCTCCACATCCTTGCCAACACCTGCTGTCTCCTGAATTTTTAATCTTAGCCATTCTGACTGGTGTAAGGTGAAATCTCAGGGTTGTTTTGATATGCATTTCCCTAATGACTAATGAAGTTGAGCATTTTTTAAGGTGTTTCTCTGCCATCTGAAGTTCTTCAGGTGAGAATTCTTTGTTTAAATCTGTACCCCATTTTTAATAGGGGTGTTTGGTTTTCTGGGAGTCTAACTTCTTGAGTTCTTTATATATATTGGATATTAGCCCTCTATATGATGTAGGATTGGTGAAGATCTTTTCCCAATTTGTTGGTTGCCGATTTGTCCTTTTGATGGTGCCCTTTGCTGTACAGAAACTTTGTAATTTTATGAGGTCCCATTTGTCAATTCTTGATCTTAGAGCATATGCTATTGGTGTTCTGTTCAGAAACTTTCTCCCTATACCGATGTCCTCAAGGGTCTTCCCCAGTTTCTTTTCTATTAGCTTCAGAGTGTCTGGCTTTATGTGGAGGTCCTTGATCCATTTGGATTTGAGCTTAGTACAAGGAGACAAGGATGGATCAATTCGCATTCTTCTGCAGGCTGACCTCCAGTTGAACCAGCACCATTTGTTGAAAAGGCTATCTTTTTTCCATTGGATGTTTTCAGCCCCTTTGTCGAGGAACAAGTGGCCATAGGTGTGTAGGTTCATTTCTGGATCTTCAATCCTGTTCCACTGATCTGCCTGCCTGTCACTGTACCAATACTATGCAGTTTGATTTTCATTTCTCTGATCACTTAGGACTTTGAGTAGTTTTTTAGGTGCTTCTCAGACATTTGAAATTCCTCAATTGTGACATCTCAGTTTAGTTCTATACACCATTTTTTTGATTGCATTGCTTGGTATTTTGGCTGGTAGCTTCTTGAGTTTTTATATATTTTGGATATTAGCCCTCTATTAGATGTGGGGTTAGTGAAGATTTCTTCCCAATCTGTAGGTTGCTGATTTGTCTTATTTACTATCCCCTTTGCCTATAGAAAGTTCCCAGTTTCATGAGGTCTCATTTATCAATTCTTGATAAATTAGAGCATGACTCATTGGATTTCTGTTTAGGAAATTGCCCCCTGTGCCAATGAGTTCAAGGTTCTTTCCTAATTTCTCCTCTGTTAGATTTAGTGTATCTGAATTTATGCTGAGGTCCTTGATCAACTTGGACTTGAGCTTTGTACAAGGTAACAAATATGGGTCTATTTTCATTTTTCTACATAAAGACAGCCAGTGGTTCATTTACACAATGGAATACTACTCAGCTATTAAGAATGAGGACATGTCAACTTGTTGGTTGCTGTTTTGTCCTATTGACCACGTCCTTTGCCTTACAGAAGCTTTGCAGTTTTATGAGGTCTCATTTGTTGATTCTTGTTCTTAGAGCATAAACCATTGGTGTCTGTTCAGGAACTTTTCCCCTGTGCCCATGTGTTCAAGATTCATCCCCCCATTCTCCTCTACAAGCTTCAGTGTATCTGGTTTTATGTGTAGATCCTTAATCCACTTGGACTTGAGCTTTGTACAAGGAGATAAGAATGGGTTGATTTGCATTTTTCTGCATGCAGACCTCCAGTTGATCCAGGACCATTTGATAAAAATGCTGTCTTTTTTCCACAGGATGTTTTTAGATCCTTTGTCAAATATCAAGTGACCAAACCCTACATTCGATAGAGGGATAATATTCTTCAGAATATTAGACATAGTACTACCTGAAGACACAGTTATACCACTCCTGGGCATATACGTAGAAGATGCTCCTTCATTTAATAAGGACACATGCTCCACTATGTTCATAGATGCCTTATTTATAATAGCCAGAAGCTTGAAAGAACCCAAATGTCCTTCAACACAGGAATGGGTACAGAAACTGTGGTATATATACACAATGGAGTACAATTCAGCTATTAAAAACAATGAATTCATGAAATTTGTAGGCAAATGGCTGGTATTAGAAAGTGTCCTCCTGAGCAAAATAACCCAATCACAAAAGAATGAACATGGTATGCACTCACTAATAAGCAGATGTTAACCCAAAAGTTTAAAATAAACCAGTTACAATTCACCCAGCAAAGGAAGCTCAAAAAGAAGGAGGGCTTAAGTGAAGGTGCTTGGTTCCTCTGAGAATAAAATACTCACAGGAGCAATAAGGGAGACAAAGTATGGAACAGAGACTGAAGTAAAGATCACCCAGAGACAGCCCTACCTGGGTATTCATCCTATAAACAATCACCAAACCCTGACACTACTATGGATGACAAAATGTGTATACCAAAAGGAGCATGCCGTGGTTGTCTCTGGAAGGGCCCTGCCAGAGCCTTACAAATACAGAGGGAGATGCTAAAAGCCAACCATAGGAGTGGGCTTGGTTGTCCCCAATGGAGGAGCTGGAGGGTGGTCCAGAGGAGCTGAAGGGGTTTACAGCCCCATGGGAAGAACAATGATTTCAGCCACCCAGGTGCCCCAGGATTCCCATGGGCTAAACCATTAACCAAGGGGTACACAAGATTCCAGCCAAAAATGTGACAGAGGAATGCCTTATTGGGCATAAGTGGGAGGAGTGGTCCTTTGTCAGGCGAAGGCTCAATAGATGCCCCAACAAGGGAAATCAAGGTGGGGCAGGTGGAAGTACATCGGGTGGAGGGGCATATACATGGAGGCAGGGGGTGGGAGGAGGGGCTGGGAGTCTTTGGGAATGGGGGAAATCAGGAAAGGTTTTACCATTGGCAATGTAAATGAAGATGATATTCAATATGTTTTTAAAAAAAGAATGAGGACATCCTGAGTTTTGCAAGAACTAGAAAATATCATCCTAAGTGAGATAACTCAGACCCAAAAGGACATGCATGGGGTATGTACTCACAAATAAATAAATGTTAGCCAAAAAAATGTCCAAGATCAATCTACAGAATGAGTATATTTTCAGTCTTTCAGATGTTTTAATAAGGACACACTCTATTAGAGATAGGATGTTGCTACATGATAGTATTCAAGACACAATTAGGGGGTTTTATCATAATGTATGATTTCCAATTCTGAAATGTTTTCCTTCCTGTTTTCTGTTACATTAATCTATGTGTAGAGAACTACTTGTCTTATATTTGAAAAAGATTAAGTCAATCAATTTCACTTGAAAACAACTTTCATTTTACTCATTTTCCTCTCTTATTCTATATCTAAAATTTTACAGTTATAACTATATATATGTATTTTTATATATACACATACATATATATTTGAATATTCTTCAATCATAAATTTATGTCAATTTTTATATTATTTTTAAATGCCTTTCATTGTGCTATTTTATAGGTATTTACTATGTTCCATATCTCAAAAAACACAAAAATTTACTCATGACCTTGTTTTTACTCAAAGTAGATTTCTAAGCCATTCTCATTTTAATGAAATTTCATCATTTCCTTTCAATTCGGACTTTTTACTAAAATAATTATTAATTTCCCTCTTATGAATTGGCCATATGTCAAAATTCAAATAAGCACTTAAAAAGAATGTCTCCTGGGTGTATTAAAGAGTACTAATTCCTTTTGAAAATAGTGCTTTTAGTAGATGTCTTAGCAAGGAAATTCATGACAGATTCTAAATAGGACATCATCTCTAACAGGTTGCTCCAAAGCAAATTTCCTAATCAGATTACTGCTGTGGCTTAAAATTTCTCTGAATTCTTCTTCCAAATATAAATATAGTAAAATAGATGGTGTGGAAATGTATTATTTTTGTTCTTTAAGAAACTGTTACCACCTCCTTTAATATTTTTTTCTTGATATTTTCAATAGCTCCTTCTTTTTTATCTAAGAATTGTTTGAACTTCATTTGCATTTCATCCTTTTTGGCTAAATATATGTCTGTTAGCTTATGAAGAACTGCTAGTTAATAGAAGTATATATACCCATGGGATTAAATAATCTAAGTGGTGGTCCCTTGAGAAAAGCTGTCCTTTTGTTACCAGCAATTAGTTGCTTGTAAATATTCATCTGTGGCTGAGGCCTTGTGAAATCTTCCCCAAGTATGATGGCACATAACATATGCTGTCAGTTTTCAAGGCTTGTTTAGATACTGATATTTTTGAGATTTAACGGGTACAACAACCTTTTTGCACATCTATAAGAGACTATTTCACAAGAGAGATCCTGGTCCTCTGGGCCTTCCAGTTGTTCCCTTATGACTTTTGAATGCTCACTGAACATTCAGGGTAGACATTGAGCTATAGATAGGCCACGTTCTCATATTCTGTAAATTTTGACCAGTTGTAGGTTTCTATAATAATGTCTGTCTGCTGCTAATAAACCATTTAAACAAGGAACATATATTTTAAAGGATACAGAATAAATAGCAAAAATATAGAAAATGATTTTAAAGAGATTTTATTGTGTAAAATAATTACAAATATTTCTTATTACCTATGTCAAGGGAAAGTTTTAAGAAGAGTGACTAAAATATTATTATGTAGAAAGTGTTGTACTCATGATTATTAAATAGTTTAAGCCTGGATGTAACATATCAATAAAAAAGTTTTGTCAAGAGAGTTCAACTTGGTCATATATGATATGAACAACCATTTTTCTCAAAGTAAAGAATAGCAACAAAATGTTACTATATGTTGTTCAGTAAACAAAAATTGAATGGATAGACTGCAGTGTGAATAGTCCTTGCACACTGTGAGAAAGTCAGTCAATTATTCTTCTACTCCCATACAACTGGCTACCTATGAAACATTAAAATCAAATCACTTCAGGCAAGTGCTTTGTAACAGATTAACTTGTTCATGATATAATCAAGCCTTAGAATAATATTACAAATGCCAAACAAGAGTTTCAAATAGGAACATTAAAACCCTGTGCCAGATGAATCCATTACTGCATAGAGAAATCCTTCAGGCAATGTTAGGTCAGTGATTATAGCAATTTATTTCTCATTAACTTATAACTACCTGACCTCTTCATCTGTTTCTGTTCTATGAAATTGCACTTCAGACTTTATAAACACAAACTCTTCCATATGTAATTATTTTATTTCTTTCATTCAAAAAAGATGGCTATAATTTAGTTCTGTAGAATTCTATTTTGAAATTCTGACCAGTCTGCTTTTATACTTGGAATTTCTTTTCTTTTCTTTTCTTTCTTTCTTTCTTTCTTTTTTTTTTTTTTTTTTTTTTTTTTTTTTTTTTTTTGAGACAGGGTTTCTCTGTATAGCCCTGGCTGTCCTGGAACTCACTCTGTAGACCAGGCTGGCCTCCAACTCAGAAATCTACATGTCTCTGCCTCCCAGAGTGCTGGGATTAAAGGCATGTGCCACCACTGCCCAGCTATACTTGGAATTTCTTAAGGTAGTAACATTCTTTACAATAAAAACACTTAAAATCAGACTGTACACTAAGTTGTGATTATACCAACCAGTATATTATATTTCCAACATTCAAATCGTTTTAAAATTGCATAGTTAATATCTTAAAATTTTGGAGACAGATAAAAACCCATAAAATAACATGAAATCCTCATGTTTAATATTTAACTAGTCTCAAAGCATAAAATTATTTATTGATATATTTAATAAAATAAAGAACATTCTAATTCTTGTAATTTTAATGTAGGCTTGATATTTAGAGGAAATAAATGTTAAAATAATACTAAATCATATTAATTTTTATATATGTGAATCCTAAAATTTGTCTTTTTGTTTTGTTTCTTGAGACAGGGTTTTTCTGTGTAGTCCCGGCTGTTCTGGGACTCACACTGTAGACCAGGCTAGCTTCGAACTCAGAAATTCACCTGCCCCTGCCTCCAAGTCCGGGGAATTCAAGACACTAGAATTCACCTTTACTTGACTCAAGTTAATATAAAATGTATGAGCACTGAGCAAAAGCATCAGATGCAGTCTATTTCTAGACATTTCTTCTGTGTTAAGAATATTACTGTAACTTATTAGATAATAAACTTCCTTTATATTTGAAATCATCAATACATTTTCTTATGTAAGTCGGTTCATTTTCAGTTTCACTTTTTGTTTTTTCAAATATATATGTGTATATATATATATTTGTATATATATATATATGAAAATGTATATAATATACACACACAAGGCTGCCTGTGATATATGGATGATATATAAATGTTTAAAGAACCTTTACCAGAAAGGTTGTTATTAGTCTAGTGTTAAAAGTTCAGAAATAAAGCAGTTTCTATCTGCATTGTCTACACTTTAGATGAGATTTTTATTACTGGAAAGATTTATTATTAAACAACTGTTTTGGGGTCAGGGACTTACGAGGATGATAGTGCCTATTCCTTTTAAAATAAAAGCCTCTCAAAAATAGCCAGGTAGGTTCCCAAATTACCAGAATAAAATAGATTAGCATAAAGTCTGTTTGAAACAGAAGTTTAAGATAAAAAATGACTTTTATAATAGTTGATTTGTCAGAATTCTATAATATATGATTGATTTTTAAGAACAAGAAGATGTCAAATCTACATTAATATTCATTCTAAAAGCAGCTGAAATCAAGAATTATTTAAAATAGATCCAAATATGAGAAATCATATGCTCATCAAAACTAATTATAATGTCCACAATTTTCTCTAATAATAGCAGAGGTTTTAAATTTGAGTGGCATTTTATCAATCAAAGTGGTCCTATCTTCTATATCAGTGAGGTCACCTTTCTAACTTAAGAGAATTTTCTCACCTGTGAACGTTCTGCAATATTTTAAGTGTACCAAATCTTGTGATGTGTTATTGAAAAACCATCCTCTATATAACATCATTTATATTAAGAGGAAATTATTTATTATTCTTATAATATAACAATAATTCTTATTTACTTTAATAAGAAAATCTCAAGTGAATAAAATGTGCATTTTAAATTGGTAAAGGTCATAGGCATCTAAATAATCGTAACACATTGGTTTATTTTAAGTAAATATGAGAATAAAATGATGAAATATTACTTTAATTTATATTAGAATTTAGTAGAGCAATTATTATGTTCTCTTCTCAAATTGTCACTTATTTTATTTAAAAACTATATTGATTGTGCTAATTGATAATAATAATTGAAAAGCCACTCAATCCCTTCCTTTGTCATACTATGGAAAACATTATAAATTATATAGAGATTGTTCAGCTATATATAGCTATAATTTGTGGATAATCTCATATCTTTTTTTATGCACTAAAAGAAAAAAGATCAGAAGAAGTAAAGTAGCATGTATAAAAAGATGATGCTTGGTGTAGGTAATTTATCCTATTTTCTTTTCTCAAAAGATCTTAGAGAATTTGCGAATATTTTTTGAGCATGCTCATCCTCTCCCCCATAGCCTCCATTTTGTATGCATCCAATATTGTATCTCCTTTTGTCTTTAACTCTTCAGGTCATGAAGGGCCCTGTTTTTAATCCCATTTTGTCTTCACTCAGAAACTAGGCGAAAAACCATTTGCTCGACCAGAAGACCCCCCAAAGACCAGGAACAAGACAATAAGATTCCCACTTGAGGAATAGCTTAAAGATAGCCACATGAATGGGAGATATCTGGTCACATCAGGATAGGCCTTCGGTTCTGGGCAGCCAATACTGTGGTTAATCATTCATGACACAGGAATGCAGCCCATATGGAGTATCCCAACCCCCATCAATGAGGTCTTAGATTCCCTAACCTAACAATATAATAATAAAATACTTACCCATGTTAAGGGTAAGTCACTTTGCTTCTGCTTTTGAACTTCCTGCTGCCTGTCTGAATTGTTCTGAGGCTAGTAACTGAAGTTTCAGGTTTAGAAGTTAGCACTTGAAAGAAACAGCAAGAGGCAGGTAGGTAAAGTAGAATTTGTTCTCTCTCTGCAAGAATTCAGAGTCTCTAATTTGAAATCAAAGAAAGGGAAATAAAAAGGAAGGGAGGTCTGTCTTAGCTCTTTCTTCTCAGCTCTTGTACCTCTTTCAGGATGCATGGCCACATGGTAGAAAGCTCACAACAAATGCATATAAATTCAGGTCATGAATTGAATAACAGAGAATATCTACATCTATATCACCTAAGAGTAATTATCTGGCTAAGCATTCACCATTTGTTGTAGCTGTGCCCAGGTTGGTCAAATGCGTTACCTGGATGAAGAGTTGGGGATAGATGGTAAGGATGGGTGAGAAAGGAGTGAAGAGAAGATAAAGATTCTGATCAAGGGCCAATGTTTAATGAATAATTCTGAATTTAAAAGGGAGAAGCCCATCCCCCAATATGCCAGGATCTGATCAGGAAAACAGGTTCAGCTGCTCAGTGGCTAGCTGGCTCATTGCAGAAAGATGAGGATATGGAAGAACAATAAATTTCACCTGGTTCTGAAAGCTCAACCCTAGATGGTCAACCATGACTAAATAAGGTCTGCACCTGCCAGCTCAAGCTGGGCAAAGGGCAAACTTTGTTACTAGCATTAGAGCTTAATGGAGAGTTAAGAATCATAACTAAGCTATCCTTGAAGTTTTGAATAAATAAACCTAGACAATATTTTACCTTCTATCCTTGAACCTGAATAGAAATCCTTAGTGTTGTGTTAGAATCGCAGCTCATCTGGACAGATGAAAACAGGCCAGCACTGTTCCATGGGAAAGAGGTTTATTGGGGGGGGGGGAGACAAAAGGAGGCAACAAAGAGGCAGAGAGAAAGAGAGCAAAGGTCAGGAGGTATCTGCCTTTTATTTAGGCTGTGATCTAACCACTTGAACCACTGGTGCAGGTAAAGGTAGATGGTGGGAATGTATAGCAATTGCCATGGCAACAGATGCACAGTCTTGTAACCTATGGCTAACCTCACCATCATCGATGAATTTGGAGGTGACATGCAACTGTAAAGCCAGTTCCTTTTTTTTTTCTTTGATTTTAATTTTTTTATTGAAAAGGGAAGTAAAGGGAACTAAAAACACTTTATGATAAAATTAGATTAACATGGAAAATATTTCAGATAAACACATTAAAATTAACAATTTTCATGGGAAATTAAGGAGTAAAGTGGTAGACATGTAAAACATTGCTAAAGTAATTGAAATAAGGGATGGAAACATTTTATGATATAATTGAAGATTTTTGTGGAAAATATTTCTGATAAAATTGTAGAAAAATGTAGAAAAACACGTTAGAATTGAAGATTATCATGGAAATTTTTATATAGATATAATAATGGTAGGCATAAAAGTATTCCTAAGTTGATGAAAGCTGGAATAATAAATTCTCATTTATATAATAATAATAAATTATTATTTAATTTTAATTATATTTAAATTATTTAAATTATTTTATATTATTAAATTATTATTTAATAATATAAATTATTATTTGTTATAAATAATAAATTATCATTTTCTGATAAACTTGACAAATTACATTAAAAATATTTCTGATAAAATTGTAGAAATATATAGAAAAACGTGAAAATTGAAGATTATCATAGAAACTATATAGATAAAATAATAGGCATAAAGATAATTCTAAATTGATTGAAGGTGGAATTATAAACATTTCCAGATAACATTGAAGATTTACATGGAAAATATTTCTGGTAAAATTCAAGAAATAAATAGACAAACATGTTAAATTTGACTATTACATGGAAAATTTTATATAAAGAAGGGTTGATGTAAAAACTCTAAATTAATTGAAGGTGGAATTAGAAACATTTGTGATAAAATCAAAGATTTACATTGAAAACATTTCTGATAAAATAGAGGAAGAATAAAAAGACATATTAAAATTAAAGATTATCATGAAAAATAATGCAGATAAAATGGTGGACATAAAAGAAATTGCTAAATTAATTAAAAGGGGAATTGCAAACATTTTCTGATAAAATTGAAGATTTACATGAGAAATATTTCATTTGTCTATGTGTATTTATTGGGGAGTTGAGTCCATTGTTGTTAAGAGATAATAGGGAATAGTGATTGTTGCATCCTGTTATTTTTGATGTTATTTTTATGTTTTTGTGGGTATCTTCTTTTGGGTTTGTTGACAGATTACTTTCTTGTTTTATTCTAGAGTGTAGTTTCCTTCCTTGTATTGGCATTTTCCATTAATTATCCTTTGTAGGGCTGGATTTGTGGACAGATATTGTACAAATTTTGTTTTATCATGGAATATCTTGGTTTCTCCATCTATGATGATTGAGAGTTTTGCTGGGTATAGTATCCTGGGCTGGCATTTGTGTTCTCTTAGGGACTGTATGAGGTCTGCCCAGGATCTTCTAGTTTCATCATCTCTGGTGAGAAGTCTGGTTTGATTCTGATAGGTCTGCCTTTATAAGTTACTTGCCCTTTTCCTCCTACTGCTTTTAATATTCACTGTTTAGTGAATTTGGTGTTTTGATTATTATGTGCCAGGAGGATTTTCTGTTCTGGTCCAGTCTGTTTTGAGGTCTGAAGGTTTCTTGTATGTTCATGTGCATCTCTCTCTCTAAGTTAGGGAAGTTTTCTTCTACAATTTTGTTGAAAATATTTACTAGGCCTTTAAGATGTAAATCCTCACTCCCTTCTATACCTATAATCCTTAGGTTTGGTCTTCTTACTGTGTCCTTGGAGTTCCTGGATATTTTGGGTTACTAGCTTTATACATTTTGCATTTTCTTTGACTGTTGAGTAAATGTTCTCTATGGTATCTTCAGCACCTAAGGTTCTTTTATCACTTGTATTGTGTTGTTGATGTTTGCATCTATGACATCTGAATTCTTTCCAAGGTTTTCTATCTCCAGAGATGTCTCACTTTGTGGTTTCTTTATTGTTTATACTTCCACTTTTAGATCCTGGATGATTTTGTTCAGTTTCTTCACTTGATTGTTTGTGCTTTCCCCTCCCTCAGTGACTCAGACAAAGGCTAGATTAGACCCAATTGAAAGTAGATAAAGGAGGGTTTGTTAGGTGGCAACTCTCACGTGTGTTCTCTGATCTCACAGGTCAGTGAGATCAGTGAAGTCAGCATAAAGCCAGTTCCTGATAACAACACTTAGTTCCTTTTTAAAGACTTTTGGTTAATAGTGTTACCACCTCTTAGAATCTGCTCTAGGTTTTAGAGGCCTGTTTGCTATGGCATAAGCAATTAACTTATGATGCCTGAAGACTGCCAGAGTTTTGACATCAGGAATGATTTAATTACTAGTCTCAGCATAAAACAAGATCTAGTGCCTTTGGATTGCTGTTATGATGTGGTGGTGACCCCTGCATGCTGGATGCTTCTGCAGAATAAACACTTTTGGGTTTTGCACACCATTTGAGTGTGGGGTCTTCCTTTAGTGATCCTCAAACCCTATAGGTCATGTATTTGCTACCCATATTTTCACGGATATGAAATCTTCCAATGGAACTTGATCAACAAATACATGGAAACATTTTTTTTTAAAAATAAAAGTTTTCTTGCAAGTATGTACATCTAGAAAGGACACTAGAATCCCCTGAAACTGGAGTTATAGATTGCTGTAAGCTGCCATATGGATGCTGCCAAATGAACCAAGGACCTCTGGAAAAGCAATAATAGCTCTTAAATTCTAAGCCATGTTGCATACAATAAGTCATAACACGCATTTTCCCATTAATTTATTTAATTATATTCATTCAGAACACAGACAGTCCTGTTCCCAGTCCCCCTCTACCATAGCCCCTCCTCCATCTCCTTTCTCTTCTCCTCTGAGAAGGGAAAAATCACCCCTGGTTATCAACACACCCTGGCACATAAAGTCACTACAGTACTATGCACATCTTTTTCTACTGAGGCCAAATAAGCCAGTCCAGTTATGAGAACAAGAACCATGGGAAGGCAACATAGGTGGGGACACATTCTTCTCCAGTTGTTGGGGGTTATTCACATGAAGACCAAGCTCGACATCTGCTATATATGTGGAGCCTATGTATACATTTTGGTGGTGGTTCAGACTCTGGGAACCAGCAGGAGAATGGGTTAGTTTAATCTGTTGGTCTTCTTGTAGAATCTCTATCCTTTCTAGGTCCTTCAGTCCATACCCCAACACTTCCAGAAGATGTCCCAAGAGCTCCATCTAATGTTTGGCTGTGGGTCTCTGCACCTGTTTCTGTAAGCTACTGGATAGTGATTCCAGAAGACATTTAAACTATGCTCCTGTCTGCAATTAATTAAATATAAATAAAAATATAAATGCTAGAGAAAGGAATTCAACCTCCCCCAAAATCTCAAAAAAATACAAAACAAAACAGAATATATAGCTGATTGCTTACTGTAAAATTGATTGATGTTCGAACAAACTTTATTTTTAAAAGTATCTTAGCTAATTTTATATTTTAGTTTGGAGACACCATTTCTGAGGAAATTTACAAAAACAAAACAAAATAAAACAAACAAACAAACAAAACCCACATGTCACTGGAAGTTTATAATGTCATGGAGGTCTGACTCTGAACTTGCCTTTGTATTTAGCAGAGCCTTATGGGAACCCAAGATCATCATGCTTCCCCTTAGAGGTCTGCACGGGGCAGGCAGGGGGAGAGAAACAATCAATTTGGATTCCTTCACCAATCCCTAGCCAGTCAAGATACCATGAAGCACAGCCAGAAGTGGTGAGATGGAGAGCTGTGTTGTTGCCTGACCTCCTTTGTCAGGAGCAAGGCTTGGATTGCCTTCCTGAGTAATTCTGCTATGATAAGGATCATTCAGCAAATACCAGGGACAATAAGATGGATAGAAGATTGGGTGAGAATGATATCAGCAATAGAGCCCTGGTGCCCTGATACAATAGGGCCTAGGTATCCTAAGAGAAAAAGCACATGAAGATGACCTTAAATACAATCTTGTAAAGATGATAGAAGTCTTTAAAGAAGAAATTAATAAATCCCTTAAGGAAACTCAGGAAAATACAATCAAACATGAAGAAATGAATAACACTATCCAAGAATATAAAATATAAATATAAGATATAAAGAAAATATAAACTGGGGCAATTTTGACTATGAATACACTAGGAAAGAGAACTACAGACAAAAAACAATATAAGAGATGTAAGAAAGAATCTCAGGAATAGAAGTTATGATAAAAAATTGATACATGAGTCAAAGAAAATGCAAAATTTAAAAAGATCATATAACAAAATATCCAGGATATCTGCAACATTTTGAAAATGCCAATCTAAGTATAATAATAAGAAAATAGGATGAAGATTCTCAGTCCAAAATCCTAGAAATTATCTTTGAAAAAATGGTAGAAGAAAATTTCCTTAACCAAAAGAAAAAGACACTCATAAGTATACAAGAAGCTTGCAAAATAATAAATTGATTGAACCAGGAGAAAACTTTCATCCACATAATAATCAAAATACTAAATGTACAGAACAAATAATGAATAATAAAAGCTTCAAGGAAAAATATAAAGTTATATATGTATATATATATATATATATATATATATATATATATATATATATATATGCAAAACTATCAGAATAACACTTGACCCCTCAGCAGAGACTCTAAAGCCCAGAATAGCCTAGGTGGATGACTTGCAGTCCATAAGAGACCCACAGATTTCATCTTAGACTACTATATCCAACAAAACATTCAAAAATCATAGATGGAAAACCAATTATTACTTGACAAAAACAAAATTAAATATATCTTTTGTTGGGGGCAGTGGGCAGCGGCAGCTCCAAAAAAGACCACACCAGGCCAAACAGTTCCATGTGAGTTTATTGAGAAGGGAAAGGGCAAAGGTAACAGTGGAAAGAGAAGAGGGGAAGAGAGAGAGTGTGTGTGTGTGTGGGGGGGGGGAGTGCTCCTCATATATATGGATGGTGACTTGGTCACAGATAAAGGTGAGCCCAATGGATTCTGGGAATATGGTGGCTATTGCCTTGACAAAAGGTATACAGGTCCCACTGTCACTTACATGATGTCACAGGTATTGGAGGTCCTGGTACCAACATCTTTAGACTAATCAAGCACTACAAAGTATATTAGAAGGAAAACTCTAACACAATGAGGGTAACTTTGCCCATCAAAACCTAAGAGATAAATAACTTCTCACCAGAAAAATAAAAAAGAATAAAATGTACATGCACATACACATATACTCACATACACACAAAAATGCTACCATTAACAACATCAGAATAACAGAAATTACTAATCTTTGATTGCTAATATCTCTCAACATAATGGACTTAATTCCTCAATAAAAAGACAGAGGGTAACCAAGTGCATGCTCAAACTGTATTTTGCTGTATAAAAGAATCACACCTCAGCAACAAGCATAGACATTACCTAAGAGTAAAAGGCTAGAAAAAGATTTTCCGAGCAAATCGTCATTCTGGAGTAGCCATTGTAATTTTATTTATTTAATAAATTAGGCTTTCTACTAAAAGTAATTAAAGGAGATGGGGAAAGATGCTTCAGACTCATTAAATTTAAGAACCCAACATATGGGCATCATAATTCTGAACATCTATACCACAAATACAAGGGTATCCACATTCATAAAAGAATTGTTACTAAAGCTTAATTCACAGAGTTAATCCCACACATTAGTAGTTGGAAACAACACCCTACTTTTACCAATGGACAAGTCATCCAGATGAAAAGTAAACAGATAAACATTAACTCTAACAGATGTTATGAATCAAATGGACCTAACAGATTCCTATAGAACATGTTATGCAAACACAAAAGAACTTACATTTTCTTAGCACCACATGGGACCATATAACTGGACATGAAGCAAACCAACAGAATCAAGAAGATTGAAATGGCCCCTTGCATCTTACCAGATCACCATGGATTAAAGCTGAACTTCAGCAACAATAGAAAAAACAGAAAGCTTACATACTCATGGAAACTGAACAACTTTCCTCAATGACCACTTTGTCAAAGAAGAAAGAAAGAAAAAGAAATCAAAGAGTTTTTAGAATTCAAATAAAATGAAGATACAACATACACAAACATATGAAACACAATGAAAACAGTGCCAAGAGGAAAGTTCATAGCATTAGGTTCTTTAATAACAAAACTGCAGAGTTCTTATGCTTGAACATCAACAGCACATCTGAAGTCTCTGGAAGGAAAGAATCAAACATACCCAAGATTAATAGATGGCAGAAAATAATCAAACACATGGCAGAAATCAATATGTTAGAAACAAAGAGAATGATGTAAAGAATCAACAAAATGAACAGCTGGTTCTTTGAGAAAATAAACAAGAAAGAGAAATTATTAGCCACACTAACTAAATGCAGAGAGACAATATCCAAAATCATAAATGAGTAGTATCAACAGACACTGAGGAAATCCAAATAATCATTAGGTCTTATTTCAAAAGCCTGTAATCTACAGTTCCATAGGGTCAGCGCACATGACCATCATGTACAGAAGCATGGCAACAGGAGGACAGGCTTAGTGTTGTAACTATAGCTGAAATCCTATATTTGATCCACAAGCACAAGCTCGAGAGCTCACTGGGGATGGCAGGAGATTCTGACATATGAATGCTCAGCCTCAGTGGAACATCTTGTCCAACAAGGCAACATCTTCTCATCTTCTCAAGCAGTTCCACTAAAGAGGAACCATTATTAAAATATATGAGGGGGTATTCTCTCTCAGATCACCAGAATAATATATTCATAAAAATGGAAGCTGAAAAATTTGGAGATTTATTAGTGACCTCTCTATTAGGAGTGATATTAGAAGGAATACAATATGTGTGATAGTAAATTGTATCCTTAATTTAACAAGAATTTGAAAGTCAAATAGAAATGGCAAAATTAAATATATTTGAAAGCTGTATTTTAGGAAAGAGAGTAATATATTCAATTCATGTATAAGTCATTGAAAAACATTTTAAAATAGTCCAATTACATAAGTAAACTCTTTAGCATAAGAAAGGATAAGTACTTAATAGTATTAAAAACACAGGCACATTGTCAACCAGAATTATTTATAGGTATTAATTTTTCACACTATCAAATATATAAATAAGTATACATAGTATTTGCCAATTAAACAGTTTATTTGGTATGTAAGTATGGAAATTTTCTAAAAGTTTGAAATTTTGAAAATTTTAGACATTTTGTCTAAAATTTCTAATACTATAAGATACTCTACTTTCTACCAAACTGAATGAACATTATCAACATTTTTTATATTTTTGGATTCCTTGGGGTTTGAAATCCCATTCTATAAATCAACTTTCATCTACTTACTTACAAAGTTCATGATTTCACTCTTTTACATCTGGTTTTCCAATATATATGTTCCATATTATTGTTATATATTTTCCAAAAAGGTATGCAATGTTTACATTACCTAGATATTATTAATAGAGGAGCAATGGGCATGTTTGAGCATGTACCTATTGATAAGGATGTCCAGGGCCTTAGGCTAAAGAGTGCTAAATGTTTTTCATATGACAAATTTATTTTTAGTATTTTAAAATTCTCCACATTAATTTCCATAGTAGCTGTACCAGTTTGCAATCCTAACAATAGTGAAAGAGGGTTTTGTGACCCCATAGTGACTTATTATTATTGTTGTTTTGTCATTTTTACTGGTGTAAGACAAATCTCAAAGTTGTTTGTATTTGTAATTCTTTAATTGAAAGTTAATTGGCCACATTGCTGAATTCATTTACCTTTCTTTAAAATTCAGTGGTAGGATTTTTTGGATTTCTTACATGAAGTCTCACTCATCCACAATTCTATTTCTATTTTTGTATCTATTTTGCTTTCTTGCTCTCTCCAAATGTTAATACAGTAAAAGAAATGAGCTGTTGTTTTTAAAAGGAGTTGTGTGAAAGCTGCATAAATACAATGGAAGTTCCATTTAAATACAAAAAGTTAATATATTCACTTAAATAATTACAACTTCACTTTCTTTCACAGGTGAGTCTTCAGGTTGGTGGGAAGAAGAGAGAACTAAAATCAGGTTAAGAGAAAGGCCTAGAGAGGCTTTTGAAAAAGAAATCCTGCCATTCCAAAACTTTTGCAATGCCTGACTGTTTTCTGATAACATCTTATTATATTATGTGCTTCCGTCCTTTTGCTCTCAGGTTTTACTGCCTTTATAGATCAGATTGTTACTTGTAAACACTAGGTAAATATGCCCAGGGAAGGGAAAAGAAAATCTTGATATGGTATAAACAGCCTGAAATAATTATATTTGAAGAACCAAACCTAAAGAAGTATTTGTGGATTCATTCCATCAGCCTGTATCTGTTGCCTGGAGAATTGAGACTATTATTACTAAGGTCATAATTGCAATAATGTATTATTTGCTGTCATTGTGTTGTGAATTTTGATGGTAATGATGTTGGTATGTGTGTATATGTATACATATGTGTTTGCTTTTCTTTTCGTACTTTGTGTTTTAACTTTTATGCTTCATATTATTAAATTTCCTCACTTATTAATCTCTCCAGGCAAAAAATATTTTATTATTTATTTTTTTAGGATTGGGTTCCCTAGATACAATTATTTCAGGCTACTTATATAATTAAAAGATTTTCATTTTCCTTCAACTGTGGCAGATAACATTGCTGGGTATATCAATCTAGCTGGCCATTGTAGCCTTTTAATATGCATGGCTTCAGGCTCTTCTAGTTTTCTGAGTTGACATGAGAAATCAGCTGCTATTTTGGTTGGATTTTCCTTGATGTGACTATTTTTTTTCTCTTGCAACTTTCAATACACTTTAATTTTTCATAAACTTAGTGTTTCCACTAAGATATGTCATGGAGATTTTATTTTATAGTGTTGTATGTTTGGTATTCTGTATGGCTTTCTATTGATATGTATATAGCACTTCTCTGTTTAGGGAAGCTTTTGTCTCTTAACTTGAATATCTGTTCTGTATCACTTTCTTGGGATTTTTCTCCATCACTCGTTTCAATAATTCAAAGTTTGTTTGTTTTTTTACTTGTATCCCCCATTTTCTGTCTGCTACAGTCACTTGTTATTTTGTTTTTTCCCACGTTCCTTGGTTATTTGGTCTAAACTATCTAATTTGTCTTCATGTCTAACTACTGTATCTTCTCCTTGATCTTTTCTAACTGTAAGTCTTCTTTTGAGTTTAATTGCTTTATTTTGTTGTTCAGTATCATCTTCATTTCTGTTTGAATGTTATTCAGTGCTTTTCTGTAATCAACTGAATTCTGTAGTTCTGTCAATATACATATCATGACTTCTACCACTGTTATGTTTATATTTATTTGTCTGTCACTCAGACATTTGTTCTCATTAATTTCATTGAGTTTTCCTTTGTTTTTTACAAGCTTCTTTGAAATATTAGACAAAGTTTATGATTGCTCTTTTTTTCCTTTATTTATTTATTTTTTATATTTTATTCGATATATTTTTATTTACACTTCAAATGGTTTCCCCTTTTCTAGACCCCACTCCCCGAAAGTCCCATAAGCCCCCTTCTCTCCCCCTGTCCTCCCACCCACCCCTTCCCACTTCCCCATTCTGGTTTTGCCCTATACTGCTTCACTGAGTCTTTCCAGAACAAGGGGCCACTCCTCCGTTCTTCCTGTACCTCATTTGATGTGTGGATTATGTTTTGGGTATTCCAGTTTTCTAGGTTAATATCCACTTATTAGTGAGTGCATACCATGATTCATCTTTTGAGTCTGGGTTACCTGACTTAGTATGATGTTCTCCAGCTCCATCCATTCGCCTAAAAATTTCATGAATTCATTGTTTCTAATGGCTGAATAGTACTCCATTGTGTATACCACATTTTTTGCATCCACTCTTCTGTTGAGGGATGCCCGGGTTCTTTCCAGCTTCTGGCAATTATAAATAGGGCCGCTATGAACATAGTGGAGCATGTATCCTTATTACATGCTGGGGAATATTTTGGGTATATGCCCAGGAGTGGTATAGCAGCATCTTCTGGAAGTGAGGTGCCCAGTTTTCAGAGGAATCGCCAGACTGATTTCCAGAGTGGTTGTACAATTTGCAACCCCACCAGCAGTGAAGGAGTGTTCCTCTTTCTCCACATCCTCTCCAACACCTGCTGTCTCCTGAATTTTTAATCTTAGCCATTCTGACAGGTGTAAGGTGAAATCTCAGGGTTGTTTTGATTTGCATTTCCCTAATGACTAATGAAGTTGAGCATTTTTTAAGATGCTTCTCTGCCATCCATAGTTCTTCAGGTGAGAATTCTTTGTTTAACTCTGTACCCCATTTTTAATAGGGTTGTTTGGTTTTCTGGAGTCTAACTTCTTGAGTTCTTTATATATATTGGATATTAGCCCTCTATCTGATGTAGGATTGGTGAAGATCTTTTCCCAATTTGTTGGTTGCCGATTTGTCCTTTTGATGGTGTTCTTTGTCTTACAGAAACTTTGTAATTTTATGAGGTCCCATTTGTCAATTCTTGATCTTAGAGCATATGCTATTGGTGTTCTGTTCAGAAACTTTCTCCCTGTACCGATGTCCTCAAGGGTCTTCCCCAGTTTCTTTTCTATTAGCTTAAGAGTGTCTGGCTTTATGTGGAGGTCCTTTTGGATTTGAGCTTAGTACAAGGAGACAAGGATGGATCAATTCACATTCTTCTGCATGCTGACCTCCAGTTGAACCAGCACCATTTATTGAAAAGGCTTTCTTTTATCCATTGGATGTTTTCAGCCCCTTTGTTGAGGATCAAGTGGCCGTAGGTATGTGTGTTCATTTCTGGATCTTCAGTCCTGTTCCATTGATCTGCCTGCCTGTCACTGTACCAATACCATGCAGTTTTTAACACTATTGCTCTGTAGTATTGCTTGAGGTCAGGGATACTGATTCCCCCAGACTTTCTTTTGGTGCTGAGAATAGTTTTAGCTATCCTGGGTTTTTTGTTATTCCAGATGAATTTGATAATTGCTCTTTCTAACTCTGTGAAGAATTGAGTTGGGATTTTGATGGGTATTGCATTGAATCTGTATATTGCTTTCGGCAAAATGGCCATTTTAACTATATTGATCCTGCTGATCCAGCCGCATGGGAGGTTTTCCCATTTTTTGAGGTCTTCTTCCATTTCCTTCTTCAGAGTCTTGAAGTTCTTGTCATACAGATCTTTCACTTGTTTGGTGAGAGTCACCCCAAGGTACTTTATACTGTTTGTGGCTATTATGAAGGTGGTCATTTCCCTAATTTCTTTCTCAGCCTGCTTATCTTTTGAGTATAGGAAGGCCACTGATTTGCTTGAGTTGATTTTATAACCTGCCACTTTGCTGAAGTTGTTTATCAGCTGTAGGAGTTCTCTAATGGAATTTTTTGGGTCACTTAGGTAGACTATCATGTCATCTGCAAATAATGATAGTTTGACTTCTTCCTTTCCAATTTGTATCCCTTTGACCTCCTTATGTTGTCTAATTGCCCGAGCTAGTACCTCAAGTACAATATTGCTCTTTTAAAATCTGTGTACTTGTTTCAGGGAAGTAATTCTCACTGAACATTTCTACTAAACTTGTACTGTTGTGGGGGGGGGAGAGAGGAAATACTGCTTCATTTTTCATATTGTTTGTATATTTGTGAGGAAATCTAGGCATGAGTTAATTCTATGATTGATATGGACAGAGATGTTTGGAGTAGAGAGGATTTACAAGCAAACTGAGCCTAGAAATTGAAATGATTGGGTGGAATGAAGTCAAGGAGACAGTATGTTGATTTATAGGATATGCTTCTTGATAAAAGCCTACAGTGTGGGAGTGGATATGGCTGAGTGTAGATTCTAGATGTGGAATAGGAGAGCCATATGCATTGGTCATAGATATGGTATTTCCTGGCAGAATTATAGATGTTGGATTCTGTACAGGCAGGTTGATGAGAGTGGGCCAAAGCATTTAATATTTATTCTAAACAAGATCTCCAAAGTTTAAGAGGGTATGTGGAAACTGATTAACTAGCATAGATATTGGAGCTAAATATGCTATATTTGTATCGGTGTGAGATTAGATATGTTAAGGTAAAGAAATGTAGATTGGTACTAACTAGGGAATGTTTTGGTAGAATTCTGATGTTATTTTGCTTTTTACATATAAGTCGTTATTATTGTATTATTAGCACCATGTAGTTTCATGACACTGTAGCTATTCTTATTCTTACATTCATTCTCATTTGTTTTCTGGGTATTATGCTGCTAAGGATACCAATTATTTGCATTTGGATGTGCATAGTTATTAGTGATTAACCTTTAAAGTTTCTTTATTTTACAATAGAAAATGTAATAGTAGTATGATTACTAAACCAACTTCTGCAAGTAATTGCAAAAATGGTATATTTGTATCAAATGATGTTTTCTGTTACAGAATTTTAAATAGTTCTCACAAAATCCATATATATATATATATATATATATATATATATATATATATATATATATAGGCTATCACTGTGTCACAAGCTGATTTGTTTTATTTCCATGTTCTACCTTAAAGAAAATGTGGTTCAGAGGAAGAAATCTAATACAATCTGAGGTAAATTTATCAAGGTAGTAAAAAAGTTCCCAGAATATGCAAACTAGGTCAGAGTTCTCGAATGTGGAGTTAGTGCTGACAGTCTGCTGTGCAGTATGCTTATCCTATCTTCATTGTGCTCATCTGTATTCTGGAGGTTCCCTTGGGATTGCCTTTTCTTGCCTATGGAATTTTGTTGACACATTAGATGTCAGCATGTAAAAAATTTATGGAGTGGAACAGAAGTGTGTTTCCTTCTTAAATTTTTATATACCCAGGTTTTCATCTCTTGATGTGGCAACTGGGATTATCTTTGGATCCTACACTGGGGTTTTTGCCAGAAATATTTCAATAGTAAAGGGAATAAAGTGGAAAGATACCAAAGTATGAGATAAACAACACATGTTCATGTGTTTAAAATCAGAGGTGTTTTTATTTTTATAGGTCTAAGAAAGATCAATATCATTTTTTAGGATTAATGAATGTAGATATTTTACATGTTAATTAACTTGGCATACACACACACTATATATATATATATATGGTCTCTGCTAAGCTTTGACTTTATATTGATGTTCTTTCGCACTGTCTTATAGAAATAATCAATTATATTTTGTCTAAGGTACACAGAAGACACTTCTTATCCTGATACTTTGACACAGAGTATACTACTCTTAACCACCATTCTTTTTCCATTTTTGAATCTCCTATGTTTTAGAGGTATCAAAATTAATAGCACTAAACCCCAAACTCATTTCTACATTTTACTAAATGGTTGAGCTATTATTGGACTCAGGTCCTCAAAGCTTTATGTGTCAGTAGAAGTGAACACAATGCAAGACATATGTAATCAATCAACATATTTTAAAGAGAATAAATAATGGTAATAGATGGTAACAATTCATAATCAATGTTTCTCTGAAATAAATCTTTTCTGATGTAGCAAATATATGCCACACATATTTTAACATATTATCTAACAAAATTTAAGAAAACTTATTTTTTTAACGTTTTTTATTCGATATATTTTTTATTTACATTTCAAATGATTTCCCCTTTTCTAGCCCCCCACTCTGAGAAAGTCCCATAAGCCCCCTTATCTCCCCCTGTCCTCCCACGCACCCCTTCTCATTTCCCCATTCTGGTTTTGCCAAATACTGCTTCACTGAGTCTTTCCAGAACAAGGGGCCACTCCTCCTTTCTTCTTGTACCTCATTTGATGTGTGGATTATGTTTTGGGTATTCCAGTTTTCTATGTTAGTATCCACTTATTAGTGAGTGCATACCATGATTCACCTTTTGAGTCTGGGTTACCTCACTTAGTATGATGTTCTCTAGCTCCATCCATTTGCCTAAGAATTTCATGAATTCATTGTTTCTAATGGCTGAATAGTACTCCATTGTTTAGATATACCACATTTTTTGCATCCACTCTTAACTTATTTATGCAGTTATATATAATCTTAACAACTTTACAAGTAGTGTAAAAAACAGTGAATCATCATCCATCAGTAATGTATGTGAACCTTTATAGTTTGAGCCTGAACATATGTCAACTGCTATTATATATAAAATTGTAAACAATGGGAAGGAGTCTAGAAAACTTCTTAGTCTTAATATTTTTTCTACCTTAAAATTGGATGACTATAACTATATTAATAGTCACAGGAAGGCTCTAGGCCTAACTTTTAACAAGTCGAAATGCAATGAAGCATTATTCTGAAGACCCAGAATTTAAACCTTATTTTGATGTTTTTATTTTAAATATAAAGTGTGTAATTTTAATGAAATATGCTGATCTTTATGTATAAAACAAGGAAAAAATAATAAAACAGAGATTTTTAATAGAAAAATCCATAAAGAAACGGACTGAAAAGTATGTGTGTGTGTGTGTGTGTGTGTGAGTGTGTGTGTGTGTTTGTGTGTGTAATGCACTCAGTAACTACTGGCATTCTTATATTACCAGTAACCCACAGTTCTCTAATTGGATGCACTCAACAGTAAGGAAGCAATGCCTACTACTTACTGTAAACCTAGCTACTTGTTCATTGCTAAAGAAATTATGGTTATTAGAAGTAAATCTACAACCATTAATTTACCAACAAGCATACTCCCAATTGCTAACAAGAATCATAACCATTTGCCATCCTACCCATAGATGAGTAGAGTCTTTACTAATCATCAAGGTAACTTGCCTTATAGATGAAGACCATAACAGAAAACCACAGTGAAAAAAAGAAAGTTGTGGAGTACAGTCTTAATGGATATGTCTACAAAGCACTAACTATCTTAAATCTCAGAGAAAGTAGTTCAAGAGGGGAAAGAAATATTATCAATGATAGTCAAGATTGCTATGATATTTTATTTCCTAGAAATATTAAAATCTATACCTATAAAGTCTCACAAACATGACAGCCTAAACATGAGCTTGACGAATGTGACAATGGTGAAGTTTATGAAAAAAACAAACAAACAAACAAACAAACAAAAACAAAAAGACAAAACAAAACAAAACAAAGTGAACAGAACACCACAAGAGGTCTCAATACAACTCACAGAACTATAGTGAGAGGAAATCTGGGAATAGGAGAGATGGTCTTCCCCAGAGAAGAACATAGCAGTTAATTGTCAAATTCCAAATAGCCTGACAATATATATGTAAGTAAGATTATATAGACTAAGAAGTTTATATTTAGAAATATGTGTATATCTAATATACATATATGTGTTCAATAACATTTAGTAAAAATAAAGGGGAAAAACAGGCCAGGAATTTGAATGAAAGTGGGGATGGTTATATGGGAAGGTTAGGAGAGTTAGCAAAGGAAAAAAAACATATTAATTATATTATAATCTCAAACTTAAAAACAAGTCAAAGGAATACTAATACATAGATATAATTATTTTACATTGAAACTGATGTCCAATATTTACAACAATGATAAAACTAAAACTGAAACTGATTTTAAAAGTGTAATGGAAGAACACATTAAAAACATTTCTATCTGAGGAGGACTCAGTAGAAATATAAACATTTATTTTTTATGTCTTCTGTTTGAACATCACCCTGAGAGGAATAGATGATATATCAATAAGGGAGGGTAAAAAGACTGATAAGCACAGCACTATCAGAAAAGACACTGATTATGTCCTATGAAGTATGTAACTTAAAAAAGATGGATTTCAAAACTTACTTTTTCAATCAATGTCACAATAGCTCTTTTATATTGAAAAAACAGCTTCAGCTCTTTTATGTTCTTGTTATCTTGGTAGCATCTACATATTATTAATATTTTTTTCATTTTAAAGGGCTTTTTCATCTCTGTATACACTGCCAAAAGTCTTTGTTTTTAATGCTGTTTTACCTTGAGTCTGTAAATCAATGCACTGATACCATACCATTCATTGCTTGTGCAATTATTTTCTTTAGAAAAGCTCATGGAAGTTGATATCTAGATCTTATGTCTGGTATTAATGAGCACAATGAATATATCAGTCGTATATACTTATATTATACTTAAGTTCTAGTTTGTGGACTATTATTCATATGTGATTTCCACACGGGTTTGAGATTGCTTTAAATTCTCTTTGAACTACTTGTAATATGTAATGCACTATAAATGTTGTAAAATATAGTTTTGTGTATTGTATAGGAAAAATTAATCAAATTCATCTGCATGTGCTCAGTACATGAATCATTTTATTCCATGTAATTAAAGTTCAGAGTAAGTTGAAGATTCAGATTCAAAGCCTATGTGGAGTTAGCTAAGTATATTTAAAAACTGCATTTCTTGAATTCAGTTGTACTGATGATTTTATTGTTAGCTGCATTTTTTATTGTAATCAGTTCTGTGGACTATGTAGTGATTTATTTAATCTTTTGAGGGTTGGCAATATCTGAAAAAAAATTTCCCCATTTTAAAATGCTTAGTACAGTTCTTAGGTGCAGTTCTGTCCTTTGTCAGTATGGTAGAAATGCTGAAGAGGATTTGATAACTAAAGACTGAAATTAGTATTTGTTGATTCATATAGCTTTTTTTCTGTCACTAATTTATCACTAATTCAGAATGTGCTTACAATTTACTGTGAGTAGGGTTTAAACTATATGACAATTTTATAATTATTAGGAAAGTTAAAGGTTTTTTTTGAGTTGAGAAAGCATAATACTGTTTTACTGTTTCACAGTATTGTTTTTTAAAAAGTCCTGAAACCAAATCAAATCCAACATAGAGCCTAGAAACTGAAAGAAACAAATAACTTTCTTAAGCTGATGTTAAGATACTATCCAAGATTCCTAAAATTACCTGCGGTGCACTTCAGTTGTCAGCTTACCTTCATATTCTCAAACACGTTTTCCCCACTTAGGACACATGATGTTCAAAGCCTAGAGTCACTTTAGTAAGGATATTAAATGCTTACCAACTTTACATTTCTTTCAATGTTGTAAAGGGAGCCGCCACTCCCCTATCCCTTATTTGAAGTAACCTCCAGTGTTGGCTACTGTACAGTCACAAATCAAGTGTCCAGAAACAGAGAAACTCCGTGGATCTCTGGAAGTAAGTGTGGAGGAGGTACATAGTGGAGGAGAAGTTGGGGCCACAGAGAGCATGTACTTCCAAGGCTTCTCTCTCTCTCTCTCTCTCTCTCTCTCTCTCTCTCTCTCTCTCCCTCTCCCTCTCCCTCTCCCTCTCCCTCTCCCTCTCCCTCTCCCTCTCCCTCTCCCTCTCCCTCTCCCTCTCCCTCTCTCTTTCCCTCTCCCTCTCTCTTTCCCTCTCCCTCTCTCTTTCCCTCTCCCTCTCTCCCTCTCCCTCTCTCTTTCCCTCTCCCTCTCTCTTTCCCTCTCCCTCTCTCCCTCTCCCTCTCCTCTCTGTCGGCTCCCTCCTCCCTCTCCCTCCCCCTCGCTCTCCTCTGGCTCTATTTTTAAAAATCTTTTATTTATTTATTTATTTATTTATTTATTTATTTATTTACCCTCCAGGTTTTATTCCCTCCCCATTGTCCACCCTCCAACTGTCCCACATCCCATACCTCCTCCCCACCCCGTGTCTCCACTAAGATGTCCCACTCCCTACCACCTACCACCAACCCCACCAGACCTCTAAACTCTGTGGGGCCTCCAGTCTCCTGAGGGTTAGGTACATCTTCTCTGACTAAACAGACTCAGCAAACCTCTGTTGTATGTGTGTTGGGAGCCTCATATCAGCTGGTGTATGCTGTCTGGTTAGTGGTCCAGTGTTTGAGAGATCTCCGGGGTCCAGGTTAATTGAGACTGCTGGTCCTTCTGCAGTCTTACCCTCCTCCTCAGCTTCTTCCAGCTTTTCCCTAATTCAACCACAGGGGTCAGCAGCTTCTGTTCTTTGATTGGGTGCAAATATCTGCATCTGACACTTTCAACTGCTTGTTGGTTCTTTCAGAGGGCAGTCATGATAGGTCTCTTTTTGTGAGTTCTCCATAGTCTCCATAATAGTATCAGGTCTTAGTCCCTCCCTTTGAGCTGAATCCCATTTTGGGCCTGTTGCTAGACCTTCTTTTCCTCTGGCTCCTCTCTGTTTCCATCCCTGAAGTTCTTTCAGACAGGAACAATTATGGGTCAAAGTTTTGACTGTGGAATGTCAACCACTTCCTTCACTTGATGCCCTAACTTTCTGCTGGAGGTTGGCTCTACAAGTTCTCTATGCCCACTATAGGACATTTCATCTAAGGTCTGTTCCTTTGATTCCTGAGAGTCTCTCAACTTGCAGGCCTCTGATACATTCTGGAATGTCCCTCTAACATCTTACCTCCTGAGGTTGCCTGTTTCCATTCTTTTTGCTGGCCTTCAGGGCTTCAGTTCTTCCCCCCCCCCCCTACACACACACCTTATACCACATCATATTCCCCCTCTTCTCCCACATCACCCCTGCGATCCACTGTCTCTCCCAGGTCTCTAGCTCCCTCCAACCTTGTGATTGCTTTCTTTTTCCCACCCAAGTGGAACTGAGGCATCCTTACTAGGGCACTTCAGCTTGTTGACGTTTTAGAGTACTGTGGGCTGTATCTTTGGGTATCCTGTATTTTTTTTTTTTTTTTTTTTTTTGCCTAATATCCACTTATTAGTGAGTACATACCATGCATGTCCTTTTGGGTCTGAGTTACCTCACTCACAATGACATTTTCTTGTTCTATTCATTTTGCCTGCAAAACTCAGGATGTCCTCATTCCTAATAGCTGAGTAGTATTCTGTTATATAAATGAACCACATTTTCTGTATCCATTCTTCTGTCGTAGGACATCGGAGTTGTTTCCAGCTTCTGGCTATCACAAACAAGGCCACTATGTATTAATACACTTAACAATTCAGCATTCCTATCCTTACTTGATTAATAACTTGTAACAATACCAAGCCCATGAGAGAAGATGCTTTACACTGTACAGCTTCATTTAGTATCCTGTAAATTATGATAGGTAATCAATACCTAGAAACAAGAGTGGCACTGTAGACAGGCCCCGTGATATTCACTATCACCAAATATGTGCATGCAATATTTTTTTCAGGACAAACATTTAGTTAATAATTGCACAAAGCATTCCAGTTAATTGTACTGTGTCACATAACAAGTAGAAATAAGGAATGACATTTAAACCATATAAATAAATATTTCAATATCAACTTCATCAACATGCTGTCTCTATAAATTTATATTATAGAATATTGATATCATAATCATTTGCTGTGGCATGTAAGCATTTATGATAAAGGTGGCACAGGCTTAACCTTTATACATTAGTTATTGTAAATGAGCTTGTGAATAAAGCAGTTGGGCTGGTACATGGTACAGAGGGGATGTGACCCACGTGAGATGTGGGTCAAGAGAGATGAAAAGCCTTTAAAATAAACAACAATATTCATGACTCAATCTCTTAAGATTAGGTTACTATTCTTAATTATGGAGTTTACTTTTCACTTAATAAAGACTACTTTTTGTTGGAGCCATGATATATAATTTCTCATTGTTAGTCACTAATCATTCTTTACATTTGGAGTTAGAACTATATTCCTAATTTTACTGATTATAATGCTTAAACAGGAAGAAAAAGTGGTAAAATAGCAACAGGAAATTTAAGTGGAAATGTCAAAGAAAGAAAAGAAGGAAGGAAGGAAAGAAGAAAGCAGGCAAGCTACCTGAATTTTGATTATAGTAAGTGAACATAAATGCCAGTAGAATGACTGGTGTCCTACTAGCACAAAAATTACCGAAATTATAATAAAGGTATGAGGAATATGTACTTATTTTACATATTTAAATAGATCTATAAACTCTAATACTGGTATGTCCGGAAAGACTGCATAAAATCTATACAATATTACTCAAAATAAATGGGTCACTATATATATATACATACATGTACATATATTTATGAAATTTTTTTACTTTTCAAAATTTTGTATTTCCTATATGCATTATGAGAGACTGAAACCATACTAAGCAGATATCAAAATGGAACTATCTTAACTGAAAGTTTTCACATAGTTCATCTCCATGTACAAGACATCTGTTTCTTCATAAATTAAATAAATCATTAGCATTAGTATTCCTGAAGGCAAATGAAAGCAGATTGTATAAGGGTGTTCTAGTTCATACTGTCATCACAGCATTTGAGTTAAGGCATTTAAATTGAAAACAGTTTTCTCACACAGTATATTTTGCATAGGAGACTATAACTTACATAGTACAACATGATTCTGTTCCTCTGTGAGAAAAACCTGCTTGGTTTATACCTAATGAGTGAGTTATTGATATTTTTATTTGATATATTTATTTTCCTATCTGAACTATCTTTCTGGTATTTAAAAGAAATATGTCAGGGGAAATAACTATTTATTGAGTTATACAATTTTCAACTAATTAGTCCTGAAAAATAAACAAAGTTTGATTAATACACTTATCATAACCAATCATTGTTCGCCTACTAACTTGCAACTCTAATATTCAACCCCTTCAAAGTTTTGTATAATATTTGGATGGTGACTTTTGTTCGACTTTCTAATCATGAATGTTTAGCAATAAAGAAGACAACAATGTCTTTGGATATGCTTGGAGTGTTAGAATGAATAGGTATATAAAGTTTGAATAATATCTTAAATGTATTATTTATTTGATATATAAATTAGCTAAAAGTTCTATCAACATAACTACTAATTCTATATCTTAAACTTCTTCAAAGCAACCTGCACAAAAGTCAAGACAAGTTATCACCTACTATTATTTAATATGTACTAACTTGTTATACCATCATACCCACAGGGCATATTGTGAAATAGCTTGTGAAAGTAAAGCCAATTAACTTTGTCTACATAGAACTATATAAAGAAAACAATTTTATGCTTCTTCATTTTTCTACTGTCTCAACATTTATAGGAGTATATTATATAGGAAGCTAATGTACATAGTTTAATCAACTAATTTAATGATAAATATAAATTCTAAACTACATTATAGATATCTTGCTTCTCTGTTACTGAATGCACAAATGGTAGATTTCTTTCTTGTTTAATTCACTGAACCATTGCAAACTTCATGTAATAACATAAAAGTGTATGATTAGTAATGATGTAATGAATATACATATGCACTAATGGTATCTGGCCAATTATGAATGTGAAGCTTTAATGGGTCCATCTGTCTCTCACTTAATTTGGAGTAATTAGAGTTCCCTTCTTTTTTTTTTTTTTTTTTTTTTTTTTTTTTTTTACAAAGTCTGTGATTGTAATTCACAGATCCAGCCCTTATGGATGTGTGAAACCCAAGCAGAGAAACAACTGTTTTAATGGAAAGTTATGAAGATTGCATCCTGCCTCTTTAATATAAGAAGAGATTGCCCCATATTTGCCCAGTGGACACTCATTCATGACATTAAGCATCAAGGCAATAGGTGCAGCAGAGACAGAAAACATTACATGACACAGACATAATTATGGCTACTCTGCTAAATAAGATTAAATTAGTCAAACCCTTTCATGAATTTGCTTGAATTTTATTTTCATAAATTATTGAATAGATCAGCATATGTTTACATAAAACAGTGATTATTTAATGGTCTATCATTTTACATTTTTTACGCTATTATATTTTTTAATATTTACCTAAAGAACAATCTTTATTTGAAACTAATTATAGGAATATGTGTTTGAAGTAATATTTTAAGGAACTCTTTTAAACTATGCTTTAAAAGAAATATTTGAAAAGCACAAAGAATTAAAAAATTTAAAGCTTGGCAGCTGCAGTGAATATCACATGAATCAGGAAACATTTTTAGAAGGCAAGAGAAGTTCTAAGTGTATGACTGCACTCTGTGGAGCTGGGGAAGCCTCCTGCAGACATCAAAGCAAAGGGTGAACACAAAGTTCCTGACCTGACATCTGAAATGCAGACTTTATTGATCCCAAAGTGTGTGAGATGTTTGCCATGTTAGAGTTTTAGTATCAAGGGATTCATGCTAGCAGAGCTAAACCCATCAGACAAATTCTAATTCAGAGACACAAACAGGCCCAAGAAGAAAATTTAGCCCTAGCCAATATACACAAAATGTTTCTTAAATATTAACTTTAACAACTGGATCTTGTAATTAGATCTTAATTTAAAGAACATAATAATAATTGGTTTATATTTAAGCAAGAGATTCCAGATGTATATGACTGCTCAGATTATTTTTGGATAAATACATAATAATAATAATGGAGAATATATATTACTCATGCAGTGACTTTATTTTCCTCTGAAGCTATTAAGAAACACTGTGTCTTTAAAAATGTGTCTGTGAACAATCTTGAATGTATTGCACATTTCATACATATAAATACAAAATAATAAAACAATATAATGGAAAAGCTAATTGCAATGTTGTTCTTAATGGACTCATAATTTAATGAATAACATGACTAATTGAAAACTTGCATTTCTTTTAGATAGATAGGAATGATTGTGGGTTAAAATTTTTTAGAGGGGTGTGTGCTACCATCCCTCAGCTGGGGGCAGTGTCTGTCTGCTGGAGATGGTCTCTACAGGTTCTATCTCCCTGCTGTTGGCAATTTCTGCTAATGTCATCTCCAGGTCCTGGGAACCTCTTATTTCCCTGACATCTGGGACTTTCTAGTGGCTATATGTAGTTCCCAATTTCCTACTGCTACATATTTCTGTTCAATTTCCTGATCTTCTGTACTTCTCTCCTGTCTCTTTCCACACCTGATCCTGAACCCTCTCCTTTTTATCTCCTCCTCTCTGCCTCCCAGGTCTATCCCTTCCTCAATCTCCCATACATATTTGCCCCCCTTCTAAATAGGATACCTATTGAAAGGAAATAAAGAGACAAAAATTGAGACTGAAAAAAAAGGCCATCCAGAGACTGCCCCACCTAGGGATCCATCTCACCTGTACACACCAAACTCCAACACTATTGCTGATGCCAAGAAGTGAAAGACAGCATGGTTCCTGGTTGAGCTAAGGCTAGAAACCGCCCCACCCCACCGTGTGACACTAAAGGGATGGAAGGAGTTTCACCTTGCTCCTGGACACCAGGCCTCCTGGCATGAAGCTGCAGCCCTCCATAAATTTGTGGCCACCAGTAACATAAGGGCAATACCCCAAGCCCCTCCATAGGTAAGAGGATGTGACTGGTGGTCATGAAGACTCAAGACAGATCCCCATTTTAATGAGGTACCTAAAGGCCTGGAGGCTTAGCCAATTAACATAAACTCTCCTTTCCAGACATTCCTCTCTGCAAAAGGTATGTACCTCAAGCCTGCCCTGAGAAGTGGGGTACACTTTAACTCATCCACTTTCTGCCACCCTTAAAACCATGGACTGCCTCTTTTCATCAGGATCTGCCATAGAGAGCAATGGGGAAGGCCTTCACTTAAAGAGCCAGAAGAAGAAATACCAAAGTGTGGATGCTTCAGTGCTTCTCTGAAGGGGGAAAATGACTCACAGGAGGAAATATGGAGACAAAGTGTGGAGCAGACTGAAGGAAAGAGCATCTAGAGACTGCCCCACCTGGGGATCCATCCCATATATTGTCACCAAATCTGGATGCTATTGTGGATGCTGGGAAGTACTTGCTGACAGGAGCCTGATATGGCTGTCTCCTGAGAGAGTCTGCCAGAGTCTGGCAAATACAGAGGTGGAAGCTTGCAGCCAACCATTGGACTGAGCTGGGCTCCCTAATGAAGGAGCTGGAAAAGGGACTGAAGGACCTGAGGGGGTATGTAGTCACATGGGGGAGGGGGGAGTAACAGTGTCAACCTGCCAGACTGCCCCCCGGAGCTCCAGGAGACTAGACCAGAAACCAAAGAATACACATAGAGGGATCCATGCCTCTGCTGGCATATGTGGCAGAGGATGGCCTTGTTGATCATCAGTAGGAGAAGTTACACTTTGGCCTGAGGGTGTTTGATGCTTCAATGTAGGGAAATGCCAGGGCGGGAAGATGGGAATAGGTGGGTAGTTGGGAAAGCACCCTCATAGAAGCAGGGGCAGGGGGAAGGGATAGGGGAGGTAATAGAGGGAAGAAAGACTTGGAAAGGGGAAAACATTTGAAATGTAAATAAAATATCCAATAAAAAAGTTTTAAAAATAAATACATTTTTACTTCATATCCAAAGGAAAAACAAAGCACTACTGTCAAGCCTCCCATAGAAGGTCTCCCTGTGCTCCCACTCACCAAGCCAAGCCCAAGCCTGCTGCTGAAAACAACCCAAAGACTCCTCCCCTTGCAACCAGCCAGACCGCCCCCTTTTTCCCCCTCACTGCCAGACTAGATCCAGTCTGTGGGCCCCCACTCCATTCTCAGCACTTCTGCAGCTCCCAGCAGCACCTGGCTGCCCAAGAGCATAACTACCAGATGGTCCCAGCCTTTTAGCATGCCAGGGATCCCCTGTGCCAGGTTTGGCTTTCCTGTACCGTAGACTGCATTCCCCTATTCCACAGATTCTCCATAGCCAGACACCTGCCTGGCAATTGCATGGGGCATGTGGCAGAGCAAATGCACGACTCCACTAATCCTACAGACGTGCTTGCTCAGGAGAGGCTGCTATAGTTGTCTCCTGAGAGGCTTTGCCAGTCCCTGACCAATACAGATGTAAATACTCATAGCCACCAGCCATCAGACTGAACCAGTCCCCCTTTCCCCCACCCCTACTCAAATACCCAAAGAAGAGTTGGGGAAGGAATGAAGTAGATTAAAGGGATTGTAAGCCCATAGAAAGACAAACAATATCTACTAACCAGAGCACCCAGATCTCCCAGGGACTAAACAACCAACCAAAGAGTTTATATGGAAAGACCCGTGACTCCAGCTACATTTGTAGCATAAGTTACCTTATCTGGTATCAATGGAAGGAGAGGCACTTGGTCCTGTGGAGGCTCCATGCCCCAGGTTGCTAGAGTGGTAAGGCAGCAGAAGTGATTGCCAATGCTGTCAAGGACTAGGAAATAAGCGTTTTAATATCCACTGCAGCTGCTATTTACAATTAATATAGCTGGTACGGAAATTAATATGAAGTTTTCTTTTAAAAATAGATGGGTTTCTTTTAAAATTCTATGCTAGAAGTGTTATTGTATATGGTTGAGTTTATGATTCTTCTGTTCTCTGAAACCACTGGATCTCTGAGAGGTCAGTAGATAAATGCCCTCAACTCCATTGGCTCTCTGGAAGGCCAGCTGATACTTACCATTGTTTAATTTGTATGTAAAAAGCCTTTTGAAACTTACTCCTTTTTCATCTTTGACGTTCTGATTTTTCAGTAATATATGTGCTTTAAAAATGGTATCACTAAAACACCTGGGTATGAAGATCAATAATATGTAGCTTGTGGTCATTTATTCAGTTATATTTTGCTATTTCTTTTTTCAAAAATGTCTTTTGCACAAAGATTCAATCTCTCTTTTCTTTAAACACGTATGGATTTCATTCTTTTCACTTTTCAGGCTTGTATGCTTTTCTATTGTTTTTTATTTGTCAACTATACTTTACTAAAGCTGGAAAAGATAAGTAAGTAATTCACAAAGAATTTAGATTACATCATGGGTATTTGATACATGATGGCTCCTGGTGGATGTTCTAGGAACCTGAGATGCCGTTCTATTTTCAAAGGGTATTCTTCTAAGCCATTACCCTATTGTACAGTTTCTGGTGGTGCAGCCTACTATGCCCTGAAGTTCTTCTCCAAGGTTACATTTTCAGAACTTACCTTTTGTTTTTCTTTTTTCTTTTTTTTAATTAGATGTTTTGTTTGATGTCCAACAAGGCCATCCTCTGCATGCTTTCTATCATTCTTTAAATTAGCATATTCTCTTTTTCCATTTAAAATCTAATTCACATTCCTAATAACCTTTTATAAAAAAATATTTTACAATACCATAAGTTCCATTATTCTCATTTTAGTAAAATTTATCTTTGTATTAATATTCTACCTGTACTTTTTTATCATACTACTTTTACTTTTTTCATAAATGATTTAAATTTTAAGGAGATATTAATAATGGCTATTGCTAAATCTGCCTCAAAATTCTCTAAAACATTCTCACATTCTTATATTTCTACAGATTTTCATGTGGTAGAAACTGAACCACAATCCACTATGTCAGAATAGAAGACTTTAAACTTCATATCTCCTGTGTCTAGCTCTTGCATGCTGGAATTACAAACATACACTCCCATGTACATTCATGCCTCACTTGTGAATTCGGAGCTCTGTGAATATAAATGCTTTGTCATTGAGCTCTATTTGCAACCCTTCCTATGTGGTTCGTACTGTTTTCATTTTTATTTACATATAATTACTAGGCAGACATAACTGGCAATTCTTATAATAAAATTATACCAAGAAGTCCTTTAACTTTAAGGTTACAATTGCTATTTGTTTATTTACATGTTTAGTGACTAATAAAAGACCATCTAAATTGAAGTATACCTATTATTTTGGGCATAGGGTATGGAGTAGAGGAATTAAATCATTTTACAACTTGAAACAAAGGCCATGGAGGAACAATGCTTAATGTATTGCTCTGCTCTTCTCTTCTCTTCTCTTCTCTTCTCTTCTCTTCTCTCCTCTCCTCTCCTCTCCTCTCCTCTCCTCTCCTCTCCTCTCCTCTCCTCTCCTCTCCTCTCCTCTCCTCTCTTCTCCTCTCCTTTCCTCTTCTCTTCTCTTCTCTCTTTCTCTCTGTCTCTCCCCATCCCTTGTTTCTGTTTTATAACTTTTTTCTTTTCATTTTTTTTTCTGAAAAATAATTATACAATATATTCTGAGCATGTCTTCTTTTCCACAAACAATTTTTCCTCTTCACCAACTCAAGTCTACACCTTTTCTTTCTTACTTCTTTAGAAAACAAACATGCAAACAACAGCAAAGAAAGCAGACTTTTAAAAATGAAACAAAACATATAAAAATGTGAAGATTGGCAATACAAAAATATCCTCTACACAAAGCAATTTGAGACAAAATTTATTGCAAAATGAAATCAGTGAGTTTATTTTCTGTTGACCATTTTGTATACAGAACCTGTGCCTGCTACAAAATTTCTGTGAGCTCATATGTGTATCACTATTGATTTGTTTAGGAGACACTGTTTCTTTAGAGTCATCTATTATCTCTGGCTTTTAAAATCTGTCTCCTTTTTTAAAAAGTTCCCTGAACCTGACAAGAAGAGTTTTGATTAAGACATCTCATTTAATATTGGGTATTCTAAAATTTCTCATTTCCGGATTATTTTCCAGGTGTGTGTCTCTGTGTTAGTTTCCATCTACCATGAGGAAAGCTTTTTGATGGTATCTGAATGAGTTAATTATCTATGGGATAACAGAATGGCATTATGAGTTATTACATTGTTTTATTTCTTAAGCAAAACAGAGTACATAGTTCTCATGTATGACAATGTTCTCAGGTTACTGGCAATTGAAATAGTGTGAAATATAGGTTTCATCACATGTCCAGAGCCTTCAATCTAATCAGAGTACTTGGTAGCTTCCCTAACTCTTTTACTGATATTTCACCAACGTACCTTGCACATAGGTCATCATTGTAGATCACAGAGTTGACATCAGGGCTGATGTTTACCTCTCTTCCATGGAAGAGTAATTTTTATAACCATGGACACTATTCTGTAGGAGCAAAAGGTCTAGTTAGGTACCAGCTTGACTTCCCCATGTCTAATGAGGTATGCAATGATTATTTTCAATAATAATTACCATAAGTTTGTGGAGATTGGCTTATCGAAAACCTGGCATGTATGGAGATTTCTACGGGTCCCTATGGCCAATGAATCAACTAGATGTAATTCATTTTTGGCTCTCAGAGCTTAATTTGGTGGTGAAAGATGTCTAGTTGGGGCATGTTCTCCCAAATATTTGGTGAGTTCTTTTCTTGTTTATCTGCCTCAATACTTTATGAAGCTTATACAGTACAAGGTTTCCATATTTCCACTCTAATAACCCTTGGTATAAGCTGTCCTTCATCATATTCTCTTTTTTATGCCTCTATTATTATTCTTAATGTCTATTTATTGACTATCTCACTTAGCATTTATCCTCATATGTCATTATTCAGGAAGATATTTCTCTAATCACCAGAAGTGACAATCATTCAGTGAGACATTTTCCCTAATAATATGAAGTTAATAAGGTGTTCTAGATGGTTTCTCTATTGTATTCAACAAATCTTTAGCATATGCATTGGGGCCAATTTAATCAGTCATATTTTAGATATTTTAATAAACATGTGCACTCATTGCCTCCCCTCCTTTCTGAACAGGAGTACAATTCATGAATGTTTCTTTCAGGGATTGCTGGTTTTCAATTTAATTTGGTCTGTGGCTCTCTAAATTTCTTTCATTATATTTAAGAGCATTATTCTTGGATACATTCTTTCACAGATGTTAAGTAAATCAATTGTTTAAAAAAGAGATTAGATGAAAAAGCGATTCCTAACTCTGTAGAAGTTATTTGAGATATTTAAACTGCTTAAGTTTCCTGCATAATGATTTTATAACAAAATTTTAAAACTTAAAAGGGTAAAGATTAAAAGTTATACACATTTCCTTTATGACTTATTTCATGTTTCTTTAGGTCTACTGAGGATCTGAAATCTGAGATTGATGTAAGAAACCTGGTCATATTTTTTCTGAGGAAAATCCTTGATATTAAAGGCAATTATTGTTGGGCAGACTACCCTTTTCTTACATGGTATGAAGCTCCAGTCTCAGGGTAGAACTGAGTGATTAGCACCATAGTATCTCAATACGCCATGACCAAGGCAGAATAACCTGAGGATCTTCCAAACTAATTATTGAACCACAATATCATTAAGATACTAAATCCAGGAAAGGAAACAATACCTAAAAATTTAATAGGAGAAAAATAAAAATAAGAAGTAGGAAGATGGTGAAGATAAAATGCTAGGTTTGTATTCTGAGGAAATAGAAGCATACATTCTTAGCAAGATATTAGCAAATGATATCCAAAGAATATCAAAGAATCAAGTCACTGGTATAATGTTAAATGTGCTTCTAGATGTAAGGATGTTTTAACATTTCAACTTCAGTAGATACAATATTTCATCAAAATGAAAGGAATCCAGCTCAGAGACATTGCAATAGATTCAGAAGAAAGTCTCTAGTATACATTTCTTCATGATAAAAACGGTATAAATATTAGGCATTGCAAAAATGGAATATAACATAGTCATGTGAATATGTAAGATATTATGTCATTAACATACTGATTACATAAAAACTGAAAATGATCTCTCTTTGTTTTAGAAAAAGACAAGTATATTCATTCTAAACCTATTTCCCACAGAACAGGGACTGTTAGCAAGGAAAAAAGCAGAGAAAAATTACACAGGGATAAAGGACAGAAGCTAAATCATATTTTCAAATGGCATTACTCAGTATACATATATGTCAAACATATATTAAAACATATCTAAAATTAATATATCCAGCTAAATTTCAGTACAGCACGTTTGACATGCAAATGTCACTTCATACAATGATGAACATACTGAGAAAGAAAACATGAAACCATTACCATTCACAACATTAATAAATAAATGCTCAGGACACTGAGATTTATCAAGAAAGTGGCCTTCTCTACAATGAAAATCACAAAACCAAAATTAAGTAATTAAAACATGAAAATATAAAAGAAAGCATGTATTGAAGTCGAATAGTCATTTTTGCTGAAATGTGCATATAACTCAAAGTAATGTAAAGAATTGATGCA